>NC_089841.1:253288662-254488662 GCF_035609145.1 Eleutherodactylus coqui
GCAAACGACCGAGCTGGCATAAATCCTCCTTAGGGAGAGCAACTACAAACTGAGTAAGTAGACGCATCGGGCCATGCACACTCCTCTGGGTAATATGCAAATGAGGGAGCTGGCATGAATCCTCCTTAGGGAGAGCAACTAAAAACTGTGTAAGGAGACTCACCTGGCCATGCACGCTCCTCTTGGCAATACCCAAATGAGGGAGCTGGCATGAATCCTCCTTAAGGAGATCAACTACAAACTGAGTAAGTAGACGCATCGGGCCATGCACACTCCTCTGGGTAATATGCAAATGAGGGAGCTGGCATGAATCCTCCTTAGGGAGAGCATCTACAAACTGAGTAAGGAGACGCATCGAGCCATGCTTGCTCCTCTGGGTAATATGCAAAAGAGGGAGCTGCCATGAATCCTCCTTAGGGAGAGCAACTAAAACCTGAGTAAGGAGACTCACCTGGCCATGCACACTCCTCTGGGTAATATGCAAATGACGGAGCTGGCATGAATCCTCCTTAGGGAGACCAACTACAAATGAAGTACGGAGACTCACATGGCCATACACGCTCCTCTGGGTAATATGCAAATAAGCGATCTGGCATAAATCCTCCTTAGGGAGAGCAACTAAAACCTGAGTAAGGAGACTCACCTGGCCATGCACGCTTCTCTGGGTAATATGCAAATGAGGGAGCTGGCATGAATCCTCCTTAGGGAGAGCAACTACAAACTGACTAAGGAGACGCACCTGGCCATGCACGCGCCTCTGGGTAATATGCAAATGAGGGAGCTGGCATGAATCTTCCTTAGGGAGAGCAACTACAAACTGAGTAAGGAGACTCACATGGCCATACACGCTCCTCTGGGTAATATGCAAATAAGTGAGCTGGCATGAATCCTCCTTAGGGAGAGCAACTACAAACTGAGTAAGGAGACGCACCTGGCCATGTACGCTCCTCTGGGTAATATGCAAATAAGGGAGCTGGCATTAATCCTGCTTAGGGAGAGCAACTACAAACTGAGTAAATAGACGCACCTGGCCAAGCATGCTCCGCTGGGTAATATGCAAATGAGGAAGCTGGCATAAATCCTCTTTAGGGAAAGCAACTACAAACTAAGAAAGGAGAGGCACATGGCCATGCAGACTCCTCTGGGTAATATGCAAATAAGGGAGCTGGCATATATCCTTCTTAGGGAGAGCAAGTGCAAACCAAGTAAGGAGAATCTCCTGGCCATGCACGCTCCTCTGGGTAATATGCAAATGAGGGAGCTGGCATGAATCCTCCTTAGGGAGAGCAACTACAAACTGAGTAAGGAGACACACCTGGCTATGCACGCTCCTCTGGGTAATATGCAAATGAGGGAGCTGGCATGAATCATCCTTAGGGAGAGCAACTACAAACTGAGTAAGGAGACACACCTGGCCATGCACACTCCTCTGGGTAATATGCAAATAAGGGAGCTGGCATAAATCCTTCTTAGGGAGAGCAAGTGCAAACCAAGTAAGGAGAATCTCCTGGCCATGCACGCTCCTCTGGGTAATATGCAAATGAGGGAGCTGGCATGAATCCTCCTTATGGAGAGCAACTACAAACTGAGTAAGGAGATGCACCTGGCCATGCACGCTCCTCTAGGTAATATGCAAATAAAGGAGATGGAATAAACCCTCCTTAGGGAGAGCAACTGCAAACGAAGTACGGAGACTCACATGGCCATACACGCTCCTCTGGGTAATATGCAAATAAGCGATCTGGCATAAATCCTCCTTAGGGAGAGCAACTACAAACGAAGTAAGGAGACTCACATGGCCATGCACGCTCCTCTGGGTAATATGCAAATGAGGGAGCTGGCATGAATCCTCCTTAGGGAGAGCAACTAAAACCTGAGTAAGGAGACTCACCTGGCCATGCACGCTCCTCTGGGTAATATGCAAATGAGGGAGCTGGCATGAATCCTCCTTAGGGAGAGCAACTACAAACTGAGTAAGGAGATGCACCTGGCCATGCACACTCCTCTGGGTAATATGCAAATGACGGAGCTAGCATGAATCCTCCTTAGGGAGAGCAACTACAAACTGAGTAAGGAAACGCACCTGGCCATGCACGCTCCTCTGGGTAATATGCAAACGACCGAGCTGGCATAAATCCTCCTTAGGGAGAGCAACTACAAACTGAGTAAGGAGATGCACCTGGCCATGCACACTCCTCTGGGTAATATGCAAATGACGGAGCTGGCATGAATCCTCCTTAGGGAGAGCAACTAAAAACTGAGTAAGGAGACTCACCTGGCCATGCACGCTCCTCTGGGTAATATGCAAATGAGGGAGCTGGCATGAATCCTCCTTAGGGAGAGCAACTACAAACTGAGTAAGGAGACCCACCGGGCCATGCACGCTCCTCTGGATAATATGCAAATAAGGGAGCTGGCATGAATCCTCCTTAGGGAGAGGAACTACAAACTGAGTAAGGAGACGCACCTGGCCATGTACACTCCTCTGGGTAATATGCAAATAAGGGAGCTGGTATATATCCCCCTTAGGGAGAGCAACTAAAAACTGTGTACAGAGACTCACCTGGCCATGCACGCTCCTCTGGGTAATATGCAAATGAGGGAGCTGGCATGAATCCTCCTTAGGGAGAGCAACTACAAACTGAGTAAGCAGACGCACCTGCCCATGCACGCTCCTCTGGGTAATATGCAAATAAGGGAGCTGGCATCAATCCTCCTTAGGGAGAGCAACTACAAACTGAGCAAGGAGATGCACCTGGCCATGCACACTCCTCTGGGTAATATGCAAATGAGGGAGCTGGCATGAATCCTCCTTAGGGAGAGCATCTACAAACTGAGTAAGGAGACGCATCGAGCCATGCTTGCTCCTCTGGGTAATATGCAAATGAGGGAGAGCAACTAAAACCTGAGTAAGGAGACTCACCTGGCCATGCACACTCCTCTGGGTAATATGCAAATGACGGAGCTGGCGTGAATCCTCCTTAGGGAGAGCCACTACAAACGAAGCAAGGAGACTCACCTGGCCATACAGGCTCCTCTGGGTAATATGCAAATAAGCGATCTGGCATGAATCCTCCTTAGGGAGAGCAACTACAAACAAAGTACGGAGACTCACATGGCCATACACGCTCCTCTGGGTAATATGCAAATAAGCGATCTGGCATAAATCCTCCTTAGGGAGAGCAACTACAAACGAAGTAAGGAGACTCACATGGCCATGCACGCTCCTCTGGGTAATATGCAAATGAGGGAGCTGGCATGAATCCTCCTTACGGAGAGCAACTAAAACCTGAGTAAGGAGACTCACCTGGCCATGCACGCTCCTCTGGGTAATATGCAAATGAGGGAGCTGGCATGAATCCTCCTTAGGGAGAGCAACTACAAACTGAGTAAGGAGATGCACCTGGCCATGCACACTCCTCTGGGTAATATGCAAATGACGGAGCTAGCATGAATCCTCCTTAGGGAGAGCAACTACAAACTGAGTAAGGAAACGCACCTGGCCATGCACGCTCCTCTGGGTAATATGCAAACGACCGAGCTGGCATAAATCCTCCTTAGGGAGAGCAACTACAAACTGAGTAAGGAGATGCACCTGGCCATGCACACTCCTCTGGGTAATATGCAAATGACGGAGCTGGCATGAATCCTCCTTAGGGAGAGCAACTAAAAACTGAGTAAGGAGACTCACCTGGCCATGCACGCTCCTCTGGGTAATATGCAAATGAGGGAGCTGGCATGAATCCTCCTTAGGGAGAGCAACTACAAACTGAGTAAGGAGACCCACCGGGCCATGCACGCTCCTCTGGATAATATGCAAATAAGGGAGCTGGCATGAATCCTCCTTAGGGAGAGGAACTACAAACTGAGTAAGGAGACGCACCTGGCCATGCACACTCCTCTGGGTAATATGCAAATAAGGGAGCTGGTATATATCCCCCTTAGGGAGAGCAACTAAAAACTGTGTACAGAGACTCACCTGGCCATGCACGCTCCTCTGGGTAATATGCAAATGAGGGAGCTGGCATGAATCCTCCTTACGGAGAGCAACTAAAAACTGAGTAAGGAGACTCACCTGGCCATGCACACTCCTCTGGGTAATATGCAAATGAGGGAGCTGGCATGAATCCTCCTTTGGGAGAGCAACTACAAACTGAGTAAGGAGAAGCATCGAGCCATGCTTGCGCTCCTCTGGGTAATATGCAAATGAGGGAGCTGGCATGAATACTCCTTAGGGAGATCAACTACAAACTGAGTAAGTAGACGCATCGGGCCATGCTTGCTCCTCTGGGTAATATGCAAATGAGGGAGCTGGCATGAATCCTCCTTAGGGAGAGCAACTACAAACTGAGTAAGGAGATGCACCTGGCCATGCACACTCCTCTGGGTAATATGCAAATGACGGAGCTAGCATGAATCCTCCTTAGGGAGAGCAACTACAAACTGAGTAAGGAAACGCACCTGGCCATGCACGCTCCTCTGGGTAATATGCAAACGACCGAGCTGGCATAAATCCTCCTTAGGGAGAGCAACTACAAACTGAGTAAGGAGATGCACCTGGCCATGCACACTCCTCTGGGTAATATGCAAATGACGGAGCTGGCATGAATCCTCCTTAGGGAGAGCAACTAAAAACTGAGTAAGGAGACTCACCTGGCCATGCACGCTCCTCTGGGTAATATGCAAATGAGGGAGCTGGCATGAATCCTCCTTAGGGAGAGCAACTACAAACTGAGTAAGGAGACCCACCGGGCCATGCACGCTCCTCTGGATAATATGCAAATAAGGGAGCTGGCATGAATCCTCCTTAGGGAGAGGAACTACAAACTGAGTAAGGAGACGCACCTGGCCATGCACACTCCTCTGGGTAATATGCAAATAAGGGAGCTGGTATATATCCCCCTTAGGGAGAGCAACTAAAAACTGTGTACAGAGACTCACCTGGCCATGCACGCTCCTCTGGGTAATATGCAAATGAGGGAGCTGGCATGAATCCTCCTTACGGAGAGCAACTAAAAACTGAGTAAGGAGACTCACCTGGCCATGCACACTCCTCTGGGTAATATGCAAATGAGGGAGCTGGCATGAATCCTCCTTTGGGAGAGCAACTACAAACTGAGTAAGGAGAAGCATCGAGCCATGCTTGCGCTCCTCTGGGTAATATGCAAATGAGGGAGCTGGCATGAATACTCCTTAGGGAGATCAACTACAAACTGAGTAAGTAGACGCATCGGGCCATGCTTGCTCCTCTGGGTAATATGCAAATGAGGGAGCTGGCATGAATCCTCCTTAGGGAGAGCAACTACAAACTGAGTAAGGAGACTCACCTGGCCATGCACACTCGTCTGGGTAATATGCAAATGAGGGAGCTGGCATGAATCCTCCTTTGGGAGAGCAACTACAAACTGAGTAAGGAGACGCATCGAGCCATGCTTGCGCTCCTCTGGGTAATATGCAAATGAGGGAGCTGGCATGAATACTCCTTAGGGAGATCAACTACAAACTGAGTAAGTAGACGCATCGGGCCATGCTTGCTCCTCTGGGTAATATGCAAATGAGGGAGCTGGCATGAATCCTCCTTAGGGAGAGCAACTACAAACTGAGTAAGGAGACGCATCGAGCCATGCTTGCGCTCCTCTGGGTAATATGCAAATGAGGGAGCTGGCATGAATCCTCCTTAGGGAGAGCAACTACAAACTGAGTAAGGAGACGCACCTGGCTATGCACGCTCCTCTGGGTAATATGCAAATAAGGGAGCTGGCATGAATCCTCATTAGGGAGAGCAACTACAAACTGAGTAAGTAGACGCACCTGGTCATGCATGCTCTGCTGGGTAATATGCAAATGAGGAAGCTGGCATAAATCCTCCTTAGGGAGAGCAACTACAAACTGAGTAAGGAGACGCACCTGGGCATGCACGCTCCTCTGGGTAATATGCAAATAAGGGAGCTGGTATATATCCCCCTTAGGGAGAGCAACTAAAAACTGTGTACAGAGACTCACCTGGCCATGCACGCTCCTCTGGGTAATATGCAAATGAGGGAGCTGGCATGTATCCTCCTTAGGGACAGCAACTACAAACTGAGTAAGGAGACTCACATGGCCATGCACGCTCCACTGGGTAATATGCAAATGAGGGAGCTGGCATGAATCCTCCTTAGGGAGATCAACTACAAACTGAGTAAGTAGACGCATCGGGCCATGCTTGCTCCTCTGGGTAATACGCAAATGAGGGAGCTAGCATGAATCCTCCTTAGGGAGAGCAACTACAAACTGAGTAAGTAGACGCACCTGGTCATGCATGCGCTGCTGGGTAATATGCAAATGAGGAAGCTGGCATGAATCTTCCTTAGGGAGAGCAACTAAAAACTGAGCAAGGAGATGCACCTGGCCATGCACACTCCTCTGGGTAATATGCAAATGAGGGAGCTAGCATGAATCCTCCTTAGGGAGAGCAACTACAAACTGAGTAAGGAAACGCACCTAGCCTTGCACGCTTCTCTGGGTAATATGCAAACGACCGAGCTGGCATGAATCCTCCTTAGAGAGAGCAACTACAAACGGAGTAGGGAGACGCACCTGGCCATGCACGCTCCTCTGGGTAATATGCAAATGAGGGAGCTGGAATGAATCCTCCTTAGGGAGAGCAACTACACACGGAGTAAGGAGACGCACCTGGCCATGCACGCTCCTCTGGGTAATATGCAAATGAGGGAGCTGGCATGAATCTTCCTTAGGGAGAGCAACTACACACGGAGTAAGGAGACGCATCGGGCCATGCACGCTCCTCTGGGTAATATGCAAATAAGGGAGCTGGAATGAATCCTCCTTAAGGAGAGCAGCTACAAAATGAGTAAGGAGATGCACCTGGCCATGCACGCTCCTCTGGGTAATATGCAAATGAGGGAGCTGGCATGAATCCTCCTTAGGGAGAGCAACTACAAATTGAGTAAGGAGACGCACCTGGTCATGCACGCTCCTCTGGGTAATATGCAAATAAGGGACCTGGCATGAATCCTTCTTAGTGAGAGTAACTAAAAACTGAGTAAGGAGACTCACCTGGCCATGCACACTCCTCTGGGTAATATGCAAATGAGGGAGCTGGCATGAATCCTCCTTAGGGAGAGCAACTACAAACGAAGTAAGGAGACTCACATGGCCACACACGCTCCTCTGGGTAATATGCAAATAAGCGATCTGGCATGAATCCTCCTTAGGGCGAGCAACTACAAACGAAGTAAGAAGACTCACATGGCAGTGCACGCTCCTCTGGGTAATATGCAAATCAGCGATCTGGCATGAATCCTCCTTAGGGAGAGCAACTACAAACGAAGTAAGGAGACTCACATGGCCATACACGCTCCTCTGGGTAATATGCAAATAAGCGATCTGGCATAAATCCTCCTTAGGGAGAGCAACTACAAACGAAGTAAGGAGACTCACATGACCATGCACGCTCCTCTGGGTAATATGCAAATGACGGAGCTGGCATGAATCCTCCTTATGGAGAGCAACTACAAACGAAGTAAGGAGACTCACATGGCCATACACGCTCCTCTGGGTAATATGCAAATAAGCGATCTGGCATAAATCCTCCTTAACGAGAGCAACTACAAACGAAGTAAGGAGACTCACATGGCCATACACGCTCCTCTGGGTAATATGCAAATAAGCGATCTGGCATAAATCCTCCTTAGGGAGAGCCACTACAAACGAAGTAAGGAGACTCACATGGCCATGCACGCTCCTCTGGGTAATATGCAAATGAGGGAGAGCAACTAAAACCTGAGTAAGGAGACTCACCTGGCCATGCACGCTCCTCTGGGTAATATGCAAATGAGGGAGCTGGCATGAATCCTCCTTAGGGAGAGCAACTAAAAACTGAGTAAGGAGAGGCACCTGGCCATGCACGCTCCTCTGGGTAATATGCAAATGAGGGAGCTAGCATGAATCCTGCTTAGGGAGAGCAACTACAAACTGAGTAAGGAAACGCACCTGGCCATGCATGCTCCTCTGGGTAATATGCAAATGAGGGAGCTGGCATGAATCCTCCTTAGGGAAAGCAACTACAAAATGAGTAAAGAGACGCACCGGGCCAGCCACGCTCCTCTGGGTAATATGCAAATAAGGGAGCTGGTATGAATCCTCCTTAGGGAGGGCAACTACAAACTAAGAAAGGAGACGCATATGGCCATGCACACTCCTCTGGGTAATATGCAAATATTGGAGCTGGCATAAATCCTTCTTAGGGAGAGCAGGTGCAAATGAAGTAAGGAGAATCACCTGGCCATGCACGCTCCTCTGGGTAATATGCAAATGAGGGAGCTGGCATGAATCCTCCTTAGGGAGAGCAACTAAAAACTGAGCAAGGAGATGCACCTGGCCATGCACACTCCTCTGGGTAATATGCAAATGAGGGAGCTGGCATGAATCCTCTTTAGGGAGAGCAACTAAAAACTGTGTAAGGAGACTCACCTGGCCATGCACGATCCTCTGGGTAATATGCAAATGAGGGAGCTGGCATGAATCCTCTTTAGGGAGAGCAACTACAAACTGAGTAAGGAGACGCACCTGGCTATGCACGCTCCTCTGGGTAATATGCAAATAAGGGAGCTGGCATGAATCCTCCTTAGGGAGAGCAACTACAAACTGAGTAAATAGACGCACCTGGTCATGCATGCGCTGCTGGGTAATATGCAAATGAGGAAGCTGGCATGAATCTTCCTTAGGGAGAGCAACTAAAAACTGAGCAAGGAGATGCACCTGGCCATGCACACTCCTCTGGGTAATATGCAAATGAGGGAGCTGGCATGAATCCTCTTTAGGGAGAGCAACTAAAAACTGAGCAAGGAGATGCACCTGGCCATGCACACTCCTCTGGGTAATATGCAAATGAGGGAGCTGGCATGAATCCTTCTTAGGGAGAGCAAGTGCAAACGAAGTAAGGAGAATCACCTGGCCATGCACGCTCCTCTGGGTAATATGCAAATAAGGGAGCTGGCATGAATCCTCCTTAGGGAGAGCAACTAAAAACTGAGCAAGGAGATGCACCTGGCCATGCACACTCCTCTGGGTAATATGCAAATGAGGGAGCTGGCATGAATCATCTTTAGGGAGAGCAACTACAAACTGAGTAAGGAGACGCACCTGGCTATGCACGCTCCTCTGGGTAATATGCAAATAAGGGAGCTGGCATGAATCCTCCTTAGGGAGAGCAACTACAAACTGAGTAAGTAGACGCACCTGGTCATGCATGCTCTGCTGGGTAATATGCAAATGAGGGAGCTAGCATGAATCCTGCTTAGGGAGAGCAACTACAAACTGAGTAAGGAAACGCACCTGGCCATGCATGCTCCTCTGGGTAATATGCAAATGAGGGAGCTGGCATGAATCCTCCTTAGGGAAAGCAACTACAAAATGAGTAAAGAGACGCACCTGGCCAGCCACGCTCCTCTGGGTAATATGCAAATAAGGGAGCTGGTATGAATCCTCCTTAGGGAGGGCAACTACAAACTAAGAAAGGAGACGCATATGGCCATGCACACTCCTCTGGGTAATATGCAAATAAGGGAGCTGGCATAAATCCTTCTTAGGGAGAGCAAGTGCAAACGAAGTAAGGAGAATCACCTGGCCATGCACGCTCCTCTGGGTAATATGCAAATAAGGGAGCTGGCATGAATTCTCCTTAGGGAGAGCAACTAAAAACTGAGCAAGGAGATGCACCTGGCCATGCACACTCCTCTGGGTAATATGCAAATGAGGGAGCTGGCATGAATCCTCTTTAGGGAGAGCAACTAAAAACTGTGTAAGGAGACTCACCTGGCCATGCACGATCCTCTGGGCAATATGCAAATGAGGGAGCTGGCATGAATCCTCCTTAGGGAGATCAACTACAAACTGAGTAAGTAGACGCATCGGGCCATGCACACTCCTCTGGGTAATATGCAAATGAGGGAGCTAGCATGAATCTTGCTTAGGGAGAGCAACTTCAAACTGAGTAAGGAAACGCACCTGGCCATGCACGCTCCTCTGGGTAATATGCAAACGACCGAGCTGGCATGAATCCTCCTTAGGGAGAGCAACTACAAACTGACTAAGGAGACGCACCTGGCCATGCACGCTCCTCTGGTAATATGCAAATAAGGGAGCTGGCATAAATCCTCCTTAGGGAGAGCAACTGCAAACGAAGTAAGGAGACTCACATGGCCATGCACGCTCCTCTGGGTAATATGCTTTCATTTCAGCCTGAAGAAGAACACTGAGTAGGTATGAAAGCTTGCTATAACATCATGTATTTTTGTTAGCCAATAAAAGGTCTCATATCTACAACATTAGTTGGTTTTTCTCACTGAGAACAATCACATTTTTCCTCGTAACGGTCTATTTTCCCCCATGCCATCTGCGGGCCTGATGAAGGCACTGCGTCGGCCATGTACGCCTGTAGGCCTGATGAAGGCACTGGCTCTGCCATGTACGCCTGCAGGCCTGATGAAGGCACTGGGTCTGCTATGTATGCCTGCAGGCCTGATGAAGGCACTGGGTCTGCCATGTACGCCTGCGGGCCTGATGAAGGCACTGGCTCTGCCATGTACCCCTGCGGCCTGATGAAGGCACTAGCTCTGCCATGTACGCCTGTGGACTTGATGAAGGAGCTGCGTCTGCCATGTACGCCTGTGAGTCTGATGAAGGCGCTGGGTCTGCCATGTACGCCTGCAGGCCTGATGAAGGCACTGGCTCTGCCATGTACGCCTGCGGGCCTGATAAAGGCACTGGCTCTGCCATGTACGCCCGCAGGCCTGATGAAGGCACTGGCTCTGCCATGTACGCCTGCGGGCCTGATGAAGGCGCTGGCTCTGCCATGTACGCCTGCGGGCCTGATGAAGGCGCTGGCTCTGCCATGTACGCCTGTGCATCTGATGAAGGCGCTGGCTCTGCCATGTACGCCTGCGGGCCTGACGAAGGCGCTGGGTCTGCCATGTACGCCTGCGGGCCTGATGAAGGCACTGGCTCTGCCATGTACACCTGCGGGCCTGATGAAGGCACTGGGTCTGCCATGTACGCCTGCGGGCCTGATGAAGGCACTGGCTCTGCCATGTACACCTGCGGGCCTGATGAAGGCACTGGGTCTGCCATGTACACCTGCGGGCCTGATGAAGGCACTGGGTCTGCCATGTACGCCTGCGGGCCTAATGAAGGCACTGGCTCTGCCATGTACACCTGCGGGCCTGATGAAGGCACTGGGTCTGCCATGTACGCCTGCGGGCCTGATGAAGTCACTGGGTCTGCCATGTACGCCTGAGGGCCTGCTGAAGGCACTGGGTCTGCCATGTACGCCTGCAGGCCTAATGAAGGCGCTGGGTCTGCCATGTACGCCTGCGGGCCTGATGAAGTCACTGGGTCTGCCATGTACGCCTGAGGGCCTGCTGAAGGCACTGGGTCTGCCATGTACGCCTGCAGGCCTAATGAAGGCGCTGGGTCTGCCATGTACGCCTGCGGGCCTGATGAATGCACTGGCTCTGCCATGTACGCCGGGTTATCAAGTATACATAACGCCAGGTAAAACAATTGCTACACGGCCCAGTTTATTGCGTCGCTCGGAACGTGTTTTTTGTTGTTTTCGAACACATGGCCTGCTGTGTGACGCACACGAGTGCCATCTGATGATTCCATTCAAATCAATAGGAACCCCTCCGCTCCTCTGACGCGCGTGAAACAAGCGCAGGATGATTGGAATTTTTCAGGAGTGTTGCGAGGTATTTTTACATGAAAAGGCCTCACATCCTCACACTCGTGGGTAAAATGTATGTTGAGAAGCGCAATATTGTGCGGGGTTTCTTTGCCCCATGCCACGCTCGTCTGTGTGATGGTAACCACGGAAACAACTTGTCTGGCAATAGAAAAAGCCCGCTCACAGATCATTTGGCAAAAATAAAGCGTTGAACACGGTGATGAGAATGCATTTTTTTTATATATTAAAGGGGTTTTATTGTGTAAAAGTAATAAAACAAAAAAATCCATATCCTACAACTATCCTAGTCAGGTCAATGGTAAAGTGTCTGTGCAAGGGAAGCAGCAGACTGGAAGACCTACAAGGAGCAACTCCATTCTAGACGCAACCGGTTGGCAGCTCTGCCTCGATGTGATGTGGATGCAAAATGGCGATAAAAACCGCCAATTCCTCCAACAAGTCCCGCCACAAAGCCGCATGGATGTATAGGAAAACATTCCGACTGTAGGAAATCTACGCAAATCACTGTAAACCCACAGCGTCACAGCGCCGCGCACAGAACTACAATCCCCATGAGCCTTTGCAACAATATGTAAACCAATAACAACTTGAACGACGAGAATGCCCGCCCGTTCCGGTGCATCCTAACCCGGTAGTGCTAGTTACGTCCATGACTGACTATTAGCAGAACCAATTAAAGCGCAGCAAATTTGAAAGACAGGAGAAGCGGCCAATGAAAGTGGGTAAATGGAGGCAAAGCGATCGGGTGGCGCCCAGTGGGAGGTGTGGCATTTTAGAGACGCTCCCGCTGTGGTTTGTGTGAGCGGGCGAGGCTGGAGCTGAGGGGAGCTGGCTGATGATGGTGTGTATATATGTAGATACGTGTTGGCTGCGGGTCCTGGCCGGAGGGCGGCGGGTCTAAGGGGCAGTTGTGTGGGCGGGAGCTGCACTGAGGGTCGTGTGCAACATGAGAGGCCTGCAGTGCTGCTCCCCGGAGGCCATGGCTTCTGGACTGTGGGCAGCTCCAGCCTTCTTTATGGCTGCTGGGAAGTTGTCTTTTAGTCAATGTGCTGCGCTCACAGTTGTTGGGGTGACCGCCCCCCTTCACTGGAGCTTCAGGGATGGTGACACGTAGCGGGTGTGCTGCGCTAATGGTTGTCTGGGTGACTGCCCCCCTTCACCGGAGCTTCAGGGATGGTGATATGTAGCGGGCGTGCTGTGCTAATGGTTGTCGGGGTGACCGTTGCAGCCCCCCCCCCCCCTTCCCTAGAGCTTCAAGGATGGTGACACATAGCAGGCGTGCTGCGCTAATGGTTGTCGGGGTGACCGTCGCTTGCCCCCCCTTCCCCGGAGCTTCAGGGATGGTGATATGTAGCGGGCGTTTTGCGCTAATGCTTGTCGGGGTGACCGTTGCCGCCCCTTCTTCCCCAGCGCTTCTGGGACGGTGACACATAGCGGGCGTTCTGCGCTAACAGTTGTCGGGGTGACCGCCCCCCTTCCCTAAAGCTTCAGGGATGGTGACACGAAGCTGGCGTTCTGCGCTAATGGTTGTCGGGGTGACCGTTGCCACCCCCCTTCCCCAGAGCTTCAGGGACGGGGACACATAGCGGGTGTTCTGCGCTAATAGTTGTCGGGGTGACCGCCCCCCCCCCCTTCCCTAGAGCTTCAGGGATGGTGACACGAAGCAGGCGTGCTGCGCTAATGGTTGTCGGGGTGACCGTTGCTGCCCCCCCTTCCCCAGTGCTTCTGGGACGGTGACACATAGCGGGCGTGTTGCGCTAACAGTTGTCGGGGTGACCCTTGCCGCCCCTCCTTCCCCAGCGCTTCTGGGACGGTGACATAGCGGGCATGCTGCGCTATTTCCGAATCCAAAATGGCGTCAAAATACGCGTCATTCTTGCCAAATTTGGCTTGTAATCCGCAGCGGAAACAATCGTGTGGACTTTTACAGCAATGTAGAGTTTTCTGCTACATCTCCATTAATAGAAGGGGAGGGGTCTTGGAATGGCCGTCAGGGCTCCTACCTGAGGGAAAACACATGATGATGAAGCCAATGGTTTCCAACGGCTTCATACTCAGTTGTGATGTTTTCAGCAGCGCAGAGAAAGATCTGCACTATCGCCCATGGTTCTCAGTGGTGTCGGCTGTAGCAGCAGCGTGCTGCCCTTTCACAGCTGCGGTGGTTGCCTTCAATGGGATAGCATCACGGACCTCTGCCACAGCGGTCAGGAGAGCACAATGTACTCCTTATGTTTTCAATGGGGCCAAAGATGCTGGAGCCGGCCTCATTGAAAACAATGGGCGATAGCGCAGATTTTTCTTAGCGCTGCGAGCCTTCAGTGAAAGCATCGCAAGCCCTGATAATGGTGTTTTCCAGGCAACGCCTGTTATCACAGCGAGGGGTGGAACAGAAGCCACAGCTCCGACCTCCTGTGTAGTGGTCAGTGCTTGTAATTTGCAGGAGCAGCAATCAATAGGACCCCAGCTGGCAATTACCAGCGCCCGTTAATTTTAATGAGAAATTACCAGCACCAGCCACTACACATCGGTCGGAGCTGCAGCTTCCACTACGACTCTTGTTGTGACAACGGGCGCTACCTGGAAACCCCTTTACATATGACCACTGCAGTGATGTACCAGGGTTTTGCACTGCACATTTATATATTGTTACTAATGTCCTGTTGCTCATATAGCGCCAACATATTTAGCAGCGCTGTACAATGATGAGGCTCACAGTATACACGTTATGTTAGTTTTTTTTTTTTTTTTTGGAGGGTGACGGTAATCTCATAGTAGTCTGGTGAGAGTCCCACCCAGCACTGTAACCGCCGGGCAAACTGTCCGCCCCTCTATCCACGATGCTCAGGTACAAGGCTGCGGGCTCTTGGAAACACATTTTTTTTATTGCACTGCCTATACTTGAGTTGCAGTTTTTCATTAAAAGGGTATTCTGGGGTCTTCACTGATCACCCAGCTTCTGGTTAGGCCATCAGTAGTTGATCCGCTGCCACCCGGAACCACCATCCATAAGCTGGCCGTGTGCCTGCTGCCAGGGAGGAAGTGCATGTGATATGGTCGGGCATGGAGGCTCTAGTACCCTGTTGTACCGCCTCTAACTTGGATACAAGATGTGATACAGGCGGGCATGGAGGCTCTAGTACCCTGTTGTACCGCCTCTAACTTGGATACAAGATGTGATAAGGGCGGGCATGGAGGCTCTAGTACCCTGTTGTACTGCCTCTAGCTTGGATACAAGATGTGATATAGAAGGGCATGGAGGATCTAGTACCCTGTTGTGCTGCCTCTAGCATGGATACAAGATGTGATACGGGTGGGCATGGAGGCTCTAGTACCCTGTTGTACTGCCTCTAGCTTGGATACAAGATGTGATACATGCAGACATGGAGGCTCTAGTATTATGTTGTACTGCCTCTAGCTCGGATATAAGATATGATAGACGGGCATGGAGGCTCTAGTACCGTTGTACCGCTTCTAGTTTGGATACAAGATGTGATACAGACGGGCATGGAGGCTCTAGTACCCTGTTGTACCGCTTCTAGTTTGGATACAAGATGTGATACAGGCAGGCATGGAGGCTCTAGTACCCTGTTGTACCGCCTCTAGCTTGGATACAAGATGTGATACGGGGGGCATGGAGGCTCTAGTACCTTGTTGTACCGCCTCTAGCTTGGATAGAAGATGTGATACAGGTGGGCATGGTGGCTCTAGTACCCTGTTGTACCGCCTCTACCTTGGATACAAGATGTGATACGGGGGGCATGGAGGCTCTAGTACCCTGTTGTACTGCCTCTAGCTTGGATACAAGATGTGATACAGACGGGTATGGAGGCTCTAGTACCCTGTTGTACCACCTCTACCTTGGATACAAGATGTGATACGGGGAGGCACGTAGGTACACAGGTTCTGTATGGTATTCTGTGGCATACTAATCAACATTTGCTGTACATGAGCCTATAGATCGTGTAAACTTATAGGCTGTTGAAGTTGGCATCCCAGATGGTCCCTTACATGTTCTAGTGGGGAATCTGGTGACCGGACAGCCATGGAAGTGTGACAATGTTGTGGGGGCTTCCTGTGACCCCCACCCCTTGTGTGTGTGGCCGAGCATTATCCTGCTGCCATGAGAGGAACACATGTGCCTGCTGGATGTCCTGAACATATCGCTGAGCTGTCATTTTTGACCGATTGCGGACCGACCGTCGTATGCGATATTCCCCAGACCATCACACCAGCAGGGGGCTGTGTGCCGCGCCACAGAAAGGCTGGATTGAGGCACTCACCCCTAGGTCTCCAGACACGAACACGGCCGTCGTTGGCAACAAAACTGAACCTGGATTCATTGCTGAAGATAACCCGGTTCCCTCCGTAGCGTTCACTTTCATTGTTCATGACATCACTGCAAACAAAGGCAACAGTGAGTGGGTGTCAAAGACGGAACACGTAATAGGCGCCATGAGGCCAAATGTCCTTCAGTCAAGCGCCTGGAATTGGTTCCGACAGACACAGGGGTGTAACGATGGCGCCCCTTGTCTCTGGACGGCGGACATCGAAACTGTTGGAGCTGCTCGTGCTTGTCGCATGATTGGATGATCCTCTCTACTGGTGGTCTGTAGGGGGCGTCCTGAGCCCGGTCACCTTGTGTACCCTCACACATCCACTGGTCCCAACACCTCCTAACAGTCTGATAAGAACAGCCCGGTGGGGACAATTCATCGATACGACCATCCAGCTTCTCACATCCCAATAATGCGCCCCTCTCAGACTCTGGTATCGGGGTGAAATCTCTTCTCTGCGTCGTAGAGGTGTCTAGTGGTCAACAACTCCACACAAACAGAAGAAAAGGTCACTACCCAAGGGGGAACCACTTTTAGGGCCTCAGGTGATCTAATCACCACAACTCTTTATCATTTACATGTCTGTCTGAGATGTAGCTGCAGGACGGGTTTTACAGCAAACTGTCAACTTTTTTTTGTGTGTATATGAAGTCACTTTGATTGCAGTGATAGACTACAGACGGAGCTTCAGAGCTTGTCTGAGGACAGCAGCACTAGTGGCTGGTATTATCCTGTATATACATGCGGCGGCGGAGGACAAAGGGTAGAAAATGTTTAATGCAAAACTATTTTGTATGCTATATTTGTAAAGGCTTTTGCAGTGCAATAAATGGGGTCAAAGTTGTCTGCAGCCTTTCCAGAGTACTTTCATTCAGCTGCCCTTTCAGAGTTATCTGTACATGAGGAATAACGCTGTATAGCAGCCTCACTAATAACTGGAAGCATTATCGGTGGCTGTGATGGGTGTCTGAACTTTAAACATTGCATAAAAATTGTCCGGACTTCTGTTACTTTTGATAAACTTGTCGAATTTAAACTGGAGAATGGAAAACTGGCATCAAAAATGTCACAGATGAATCCTGCCCTACCATGCTGGGAGAAAAAGCAGGTGAACCTGACATTGGAAGCGTGGGCTTCACAGGTGCTTTGTCCATTAAATAAAGACACACAGTTCTGGATACTGACATCTGTTCTCAAAGACTGGTTAGTGTGAACCATGCATCGATGCAAACCACTTTCAGAACGCATTGCTAAAGACCAGGGCTGTGGAGTTAGTGAGCCAAACGTCAACCCCATCATCTACAACTCATGTATGTATTAAGATGGTACCCTTCAGGATGTTCATCACCGTTATGATCCTCTGGTCTGTAGAGGAGGAGCTTCACTACTGAGCATGTGCAGATGGTGCAGCACACATCTCAACTAAAAGCCTTGAAGAAGCAGCATAAGGATATTTGGTCTAATGGAGAGGAAAGCAATAACTGATTTTCTATTGCTGTTTGATAACTACACAGGATGTTAGAGGAATAGAATATATATTTGTAGGACATTTCAAAACCTTCCTAAAAATGAAATGTGCAACAAACTCTGCATTGAGTTAATTATACCATATTTTTATTATACATTACATTTTATAAGCCGGAGTTGGTACATTTCTCTTGACTCCGACTCCACCTAAATTGGACTCGGACTCCATAGGCTTATCGAAGATCTGGCTGTACAGCAGTCCACTGTTAGACAAAGTTGTCTAGTAACGGAAAATGTAGAACTGGTCCTACACGAACTAGAATATGGCATCCTACTAAGGTCACTCCAAGAGCATAAAGGGTAATTCTGAATAGGTGAAAGAACCTGAGAGGAACGACAAAAGGCCTACAGAAGACTCTACAAACTGCAAAACCTCTGTTCATGAGTCCACTATCTGAAACCCACTAATCAAGAGGTGTTCATGGAAGGACGCTACGGAGGAAGCTGCTGCTGTCTCAATAAAAGCATTCATGGCCCATTTCTGGTTTGCTTAGGACCACCTGATTTTCCGCAATGCTTCTATGAAAATCTTCTACGGACAGATGAGACAAAAGTGGGACTTTATCACAAATGTATAATGCTACGTTTGGAGCTAAAGCCACTGCTCCCCAAAACCTCATCCTAACTATGAAGCGTGGTGGAAGGAGCATCCTGGTTTGGGGATACTTTGTCGACTCGGGGCCTGGAAATCTTATTGTAATTGAGGTAACTGTGAATTCTAGTGTGTATTAAGTCACTTTACAGGATAATGTAAAGGCAGCCAACGATGACCAAGCTGAAGAGCTGTTGGCTGATACAACAAGATAATGACCGAAGCACCCATGTAAATTAACTAAAGATTAGATGAAAAAGATGACTTGTGTTTTGGAAGGGCCAAGTCAGAATTCTAACCTTTATCCTATTGAATGTTAGGGCAAGTACTGAAGAAGGCTGTGCGTGCAAGGCATCCTAGAAATATTGATGAACTGAACATGTTTGCAAGGAATGATTCAGCATTCCTCCTCAGCCTTGTGTATGCCTTATTTGCAGCTACAGGAAACATTTGGTGGAGGTGATTACTGCAGAAGGGGGATCTACAGGTTATTAAATTCAAGGGTTCACTTAGATTTTCTTCCTGCAGTGTGGGCGTTTCCTCATTTGGGCTTAACAGGATATATAAATGTTTGTGTTTAGTTGAATTGTGACTGAGGGTGGCTTTATATGGGACAGCAGAGCCATTATTCACTTGTTCTAATCGATGAATAAACTAGTTCAGAGCATTTACATGGGCTGAAATATTGACATCTAGTTGGGGGGCTGGAGGTTCTTTGGTGGGCGTGTACTTTAACCCTTTCCAATCCACTGTCTGACGTCTGAAGACATTATGATTTAAGGCTGTACAGCTCCGATGTTGGAAGACGTCCGTTGGGGTTCTCTTACTGTATACTGCCAGCCTCTCTGCTGTCGGCGGCTATCCAACGTGTCACCTTCATGCAGTACTGGCTTTTCTGCAGATAGCATCGTTTTATAATGGCAGAAAAAGAGTAAGCCCCCTAGGAAAACCAGGATACAAATTGGATTGGAAAGGGTTAACATTTCAGCCCGCTCATTGGCTTCAGAGTCCACTGAACGTATGCAAATACATGTGAGCAGTCTTCGAGGGAACTCCCTCTCGGGATGAAAACGAGCCAGACTCTGTTCAGGCGAGGATCGCTCAGACATAATGTTTTTTTGGGGGAGGGAACCAATCATTATTAAGCAGGAGGGCAAGAGGTTAAAAAAACGACCTATTTACTATAGATAACTCGCCAACCAGCGACTTCTTAGGTGAGCTGCGACAAAGCGACTAGTGGATGAGTTTTCGCTCAGCGCCGTGTTTACACAGAACTGTCTACCGATCGGTCTATCGAGCAACTACTCAGACAATGGTTGTCCCATGTAAAGCCGGCCTTGGAGAACAATCAGATCACATTTTGTTAGTAATCGATGCCGAAATCCAGGTAGTTCTAAAGCAGTGCTTCTTAACCTGGTTCAGTGAATCAAGCTCAGGGGGTCGGCAGAGGCGCAGTGTGCGTGTGTCTGTACGCTCCGTTCACCCCACTCGTATGGCTGTGGTAGCGTACCCGGTTATTGCTAAGAAAGCCCTTGAGATACTCGTAGCGATTGTTACAATGTATCTGTGTGAGGAACAGACTTTGTTGCAAAATGATAGGAAGGTGAAGCGGCTCATTTCTGAACTTGTCTCTGAAAGGCAACAGCAAAAGTCACATTGATCTGCAGTAAATATTCATTATGTACAACCTGCGAGGTTCATTTTGTGCACTAATAAAATATATATATAATTTTTTTTTAATTCTGAAGGTTAATGCATTTATGAAACTTGCGGGTTTCAGTACCTTCAAGAAGGTTAAAGGGGTTGTCCCGTGCCGAAACGTTTTTTTTTTTTCAATAGGAACCCCCCCCCCCCCCCCGTTCGGCGCGAGACAAACCCGGTGCAGGAATAAAAAAAAAAACAAAACGGGTAGTACTTACCCGAATCCCCGCGCTCCGGTGACTTCATACTTACCTTGCGAAGATGGCCGCCGGGATCTTCACCCTCGGTGGACCGCAGGGCTTCTGTGCGTTCCATTGCCGATTCCAGCCTCCTGATTGGCTGGAATCGGCACACGTGACGGGGCGGAGCTACGAGGAGCAGCTCTCCAGCACGAGCGCCCCATTCAACACAGAGAAGACCAGACTGCGCAAGCGCGTCTAATCGGGAGATTAGACGCTGAAAATTAGACGGCACCATGGAGACGGGGACGCTAGCAACGGAACAGGTAAGTGAATAACTTCTGTATGGCTCATATTTAATGCACGATGTACATTACAAAGTGCATTAATATGGCCATACAGAAGTGTATAACCCCACTTGCTTTCGCGGGACAACCCCTTTAAGAACCTCTGGTCTAAGGCCCAATCTCCACAGGCAGAATTGAATGCAGGGCACCCACGCGGACTTTCCGCAGTTTAAGCCGCCCATAGACGATCATGGGCGCCTGCAGCTGAATTTAAGCATGCGGATTTGATTTGCGGAGCTTTTGTTCTGGAAAACAAATCGCAGCATGCTCCATTTTTCTGCGGATGCTGCAGGGACGACTTCCATTGAAGTCAATGAAAGCCATCCGATCCGCTGCCCACCCGCAGCTGATACTGCAGACAGGCCACGGGTAAGCAGGAGATTTAATTAAAAAAAAAAAAAACTCCACTGCGCATGTGCTGTATATAGACTGCAGTCGGTCTCAGTATGAGCTCGGCCAGTGGGGTTGGACTGAGGCTCAGCTTCCGTCTGGCCTCTTCCCCTGAATGTTCTTATCAGTGAAATGTATGGGACCACAAAAAAGTCTCTTTTAATAGGTTTGCAAATGAGACCTTTTTGTAGTGTGAACACAATATGGTCCCTTAAAAAAAATCTCTACACAGGAAGAGTAGAGGGAAGCTAAGCTGTCAGTCCAGCCTCACAAACGGCTCTATTGAGGCTGCAGTGACTATATACAGTGATATGTAGAAGCTGCAGAAGACTGAGGTGCAAAATTCTTAATTAAATTCTATTGCAAAAATGATTGTCTGCCCAAAATGCATACGTTTAACTGGGGAAAAAAGTCCTCCAAAGGTGTCAATAGCCTTATAGGGGTTTTCTGCCCTTCTTTTCAACTGCTGATCAATCCTCCGAATGGGTCATTTGTAGTTGGACTGTGGAACTGGATGTGACGTCTTGGCTGGGAGAAAAGTAGAAAGTGGAATATTGGTGTGGCGCCCCCATTGATTTCAATGGCAGTGAAGTCGATGCTTCCCCTTCCTCTGTTGATAATGTGCAGACCACCGATGACCTGTCCAGAGGGGGAAAGGGCAGAAAACCCCATTAAAGCTGTTGTCCCGCGGCAGCAAGTGGGTCTATACACTTCTGCATGGCCATAATAATGCACTTTGTAATGTACATTGTGCATTAATTATGAGCCATACAGAAGTTATAAGAAGTTTTTCACTTACCTGCTCCGTTGCTAGCGTCCTCGTTCCCATGGAGCCGACTAATTTTCGCCGTCTAATGGCCAAATTAGCCGCGCTTGCGCAGTCCGGGCCTTCTTCTCTTCTCAATGGGGCTCGGTGTAGCTCCGCCCCGTCACGTGCCGATTCCAGCCAATCAGGAGGCTGGAATCGGCAATGGACCGCACAGAAGAGCTGCGGTCCACGGAGGTAGAAGATCCCGGCGGCCATCTTCACCGGGTAAGTAAGAAGTCACCGGAGCGCGGGGATTAAGGTAAGCGCTGTCCGGTGTTCTTTTTTAACCCCTGCATCGGGGTTGTCTCGCGCCGAACAGGGGGGGGGGGGGGGGGGGGGGGGGTTGAAAAAAAAAACAAAACCCGTTTCGGCGCGGGACAACCCCTTTAAGTAGTGAGTGTTCTTAACTGTTGCTCGTTAACCCCCTCTGTACTTGGTTTTGGGAACAACTGTTTAATCTATAGTTTGTATCACTTATATCCTACTGCTCAAATCTTTATGGCACAGGTAACTAATGGATAACCCAATAATGAATTATAACTCTTGTGGTGTGCGTGGATTTGTAAGGCGCATGCCAAGCTAGTTATGTTGGTATCGCCATCTTTGTTCATTAACAATATCTATCTGTTTGCATCTCTAATGTTAACTTTTTTTTCCCCTTCTCAGGCGGACTTTTTAAAAGGCTTACCAGTGTACAATGAGAGCAACTTTAGTAGGTTTCATGCAGACTCCGTGTGTAAAGCCTCAGTAAGTTGTTTTTCTTTCCTCTACTCATACAGACAATGGCGTAATCCTGGGATTTTACTACCACTTAATGGGGGTCCTAGCCAGTATCCTAAATGTTTCTGTTAAAGGGGTTGCCTGGGCCTTTAATTCATTGGGGGCATCGCCTGCAGTACAGATAGGGCGATCTTCTTCCTGTGCTGTCCGTACTGTCAGCGGGGTTTGGAATCAGCAGGGATTCTGTGTGGGGGATAGTCGCCAACTACTCATAAACCTATCCTCATCAACAGAGAATAAGCCCAAAGCCCTGGACAACCCCTTTAAGATCCACCTGTTTCATTGCTACTGCAGTTTACAAGCTGTCCATTGATTACTCTGAGCCAGAACCTTTAAGGTCGGATTCACACAGGTTTTTGTATGTAAACTGTCCAACGAGCTTTAAGAGTAAACCTATGTACGAGAGGGGTGATCCTAGATTAGGAAGAACGCTCTGCAGTTTTACCAGCAACGTCATGTGGTATTGCAGCACATCATTATTAACCCCCTCAGCAGTTTGGGATGAGCTCCGTTCACTCTGCAGGAAAAGGACATTTAAGTACAACAAGCTCTGTTCATCCTAAACGGCAGCAGCTCCTGTGCTATCGGGGCTACCAGGAGGAGGAGAGACCAGAGCCGCAGAGATCTGTGATTCTTATGTATATGCCCTTGTCTTACAGGAGGGGAAGTCAATCAGAAAGCATATTTGCTCTCTGATTGTCACATATGGATTTTTTCCCAGAAAGGGAGTGAAATTATTTTATTTCCCCCTTACACAAGGCTTTAAATATTGAAAAAAATAAAAACTTAAAAAAACCTTCATTTGGTATCAGCACAGTTATAACAACTAGAACTATTACATTATTTATCAAGCATGGGAATTCCTTTAAAGTCAATTTTTTGGTCCTCTCTACTTTGGAGGATAAACGATGGAAAGAACGCAAGTTATCCAACAAAAACAGGCCTGATACAGCCCTCTCAACTGAAAGATAACAATGCTCTGGTCCCGGGGGCGCAGCTCAGTCATTTTGTTAAGAGAAAAAGTTTATATTATACAAAAGTGATAAAACATAATAAAACCTCATCATAATCACGTGTAGAATGAAGGTGATCTATTTATACAACATGGTGAATGCCGTATAACTCACAAAAAATATGGCAAAAAGGCTTTGCCAACCCCCCAAAGTCACTACCTTCTCTGTCAAATACACTTACATGGGACATAAATGCAAAATCTACAATTTAAGTGAAGTTTTTGGGAGGGTTTTTATTAATAATAATCTTTATTTGTATAGCGCCAACGTATTCCGCAGCGCTTTTGTAATTTTAATGTGACTATTGGGGAGGTAATTGGGTTTTCCAGAATTTAGAAAAAAAAAATCCCCTTGTTGCCACCGTCCACGGGCAGCTCTGCATTCCAGTAAATGGGGTAGGGGGTTGTTGTACCACCTGTAGTCCATAGCCAAGAATGAAGCTGTTAAAAGACGGGCAGAAAATCAGAACTTTTTTTCTCCAGTGAGTGGGGATAAGCTGTACCCCAGACACAGCCTGTTAATAGAGGGGGCACTGGTTCCTTTCTTCTAGTTTTGGACAACCCGTTAAAGATCCACCATGAAATCTTATTACCTGTTCACTTTGATCTGGAACGTCTTGTTCTTGACATTCTGCGTGTAGTCCGCTCTAGAATGGTCTGCATTAGTTGGTGCGCTGCCTAGTGATTGCTCCCAGCAGGGCAATAGAATTGGAAAATGTGCGGTTGACTTTTTGTATTCCCTAATTGGCCAGAATATGGGGCGTCCTGTAGCTTGTAGGTCAGGGCTTGTAGTGGCCTTTCTGCCAGATTTCATGGTATTGCCACTTCCTTCATGTGTTAATTATGAAGTGTCATTTTATATCCTGTTTAACATTTGAGGAATTTTCTTGCAGAATAGACGGCCGTCAGTTTACCTGCCTACAAGAGAGTATCCTTCTGACCAAAGTAAGTGCGCTCTGAGGCTTCACCGTCGGGGTGGGCTCATGTTAGATAATGGCTCAAATATTCTCTTTCTTTCTTTCTTTATCTTCCAGTTATAGTAACAGAGAAAACAAATATACTTTTGCGTTATCTACACCAGCAATGGGACAAAAAGGTGAGTCCTTCCTCCTCTATAAGACACTAGTCGCCTGCAGGCATCAGACGCATGAATATGAACTCTGTTCTTTTGACTTATTCAGATGAGCAGGTTTTTTTCCCCCCTTTCCCCTTTATTCTTCTGCAGCCAGGCTGCGAGGATGAAAATCACATTTTCTATCTTTTGGCGTTCCCTCGGAATACATCACCCATGGAACCTTAACCCCTTAATGACATGGCCTATTTTGGGCTTAAGGACGCAACAATTTTTGGCGGATTTTCTTCATTTTTCAAAAGTCATAACTTTTTTTATTTTTCTGTCGATGCGGCCGTATAAGGGCTTGTTTTTTGCGTGGCAAACTGTAGTTTTTATCGATGCCAGGGTACGTTGACTGTATTGTACAACTTTTTTTTTTTTTTTATGATAACGGAGAGAAAACGCATCAATTCTGCCATAGATTATCATTATTAATCTTTTACAGCGTTAATCATGCAGCATAAATGACAAAATCCATTTTTTTTCTGCAGGTCGGTACGGTTACCACAATGCCAAAATGCTTTCCTTTAGTTAGGTTTTTCCACTTTTCTGCAATAAAACCCCTTTTTTTTAAAGTCTTTTTTTTCCTAAATCGCTGCATTCAAAGTCCTGTAACTTTTTTATTTTTTTATGTACGGAGCTCTATGAGGGCTTATTTTTAGTTTTTATTGGTACCATTTTGGGGTTCATACGGCTTTTTTGATTACTTTTATTGCGTTTTTAGGGAGGCAAAGTGCTAAAAATTAGCATTTTGCCTCAGTTTATTAGCGGTTTTTTAACGCTTTTTTCCATGCAGTCAAAAGCATGTGCAACTTATTGTACGCGTCGTTACGGACGCGACAATACCAAATATGTGGGGTTTTAATTTGTCTTTACCTTTTTTTTATGCTAATATGAGAAAGCATAAAGGGTTTTTTCCTTTTTTTTTTTTTACATTTTTCTTTTTTTCTTTTTTTTAAATTATTTTTTTTTTTACACAGTGTGAGTACCTCTGAGGGACTTGCAGCACAGCACTGATCGCTGTGATAAGGCATGGCAGGGCTACTGCCCTGCCATGCCTTATCGCTTATACAGCGATCACAGGCTATGGCACTACAGGACACCAGTGTCTGATGTCCTGTTGCCAGGACAACAGGCTGGGCTCTTTGCGAGAGCCCGGCATCTTTACAGAGGGAGCTCGGCAGGGAAGGGATTAACAGCAGGGGGCACATCTCCGATGCACCCCCGCTGTTGCAGCGGGAGGCCGGCTGTGACTGACAGCCGGCTCCTGCTGCGGGACAGTGCAAGATCATAAGTGATCTGGCGCTATCCCCAGGACGCAAGTTTATGCTCTGTTGCGGGAAGTACCCAGCTGCCAGGACGTAAACTTACGCCCTGGAGCGGGAAGGGGTTAAAGGACCTCACATGTCCGTGTGATGTGCATGTGAGTGCGATGTAATGTTTCCCACTGAAATCAATGGGAAACAATTGCGATCCTCACGTGCCTAAAACACGCCTCACATCCTTGTGAAAAATGCACATTGGCTGGTGCTAAACCCCGCCCTGCGCTCGCCCGTGTGACTGTAGCGTTAGATGGCCATGAACATTATAGTCTTGGAAAACGACATTTTTTAAAATGTATCTGGAAATGCAGCCAAACTTGTTGTCGTGATGGAATTTGCATCTCTGAAAAGAAATGCCGAAACTGCAGACTTGTTCCTTCAGATGAGTTTGCATTTTTGGTTTTCCAGGCTTTTTCCATTTTAGCAGAGGAAAAAAAATCAGGAGTCGATCCAAATGAACAATTACTACGGTCCTTCTAAACTTTTTGCTGGTCTTTTCTTTGGAACTTCTGTCTTTGGGCAAAAGAAAATTCATCAAACGGCCCTGTATGAACCCAACGCCACAAAACACAGAGATGTGGCAGCATTCATACCCATTAACTGTTTGTAAAAGCTTTTTGTCCAATTGGATCCATTGCTGTTCTTGGCCAGAAAGCTGCAGTCTTCATATTGACTGTCAATACATCATGTCTATTCCTCTGTTAGACCTGTGCGTACTAAACGGTGTACAGGTTGGACCTCAAGCTCATTGACGTTACAGCGGTCTGCAGGTTTCCATTTAGCTTTTTTTTTTTTTTTCTTCACCAAGAACTTTTATCGTAGTGTGAACATGACTTTGTCCCAAAAAAAGTCCCTATGCAGGAACAACTTTCCCATAGATGGTGTCTTTCAAAGTTCTGACACTCCGAGCTCCCCTAACACATCAAAGCCAGACTGCGTCCTACAAAAATGCACAAGCTCACAACCTGCGTCATGGGTCATTGTCGTCAGGTGCAAAATATTGATGAACAACCACTCAGACGCCTACCATATTTGTGGAGGGTTGGTGGTTACTAAGCAACCACCAACCCTTCATACATACGGTAGGCGTCTGAGTGGTTGTTCATCTGGATGAGGCTTCTATAAGGTGCGCTATTTGTTCTGTTTGAAAAACAGAAATCTTTCTGGTTTTGTGTATTAAAAAAAAAAAAAAAAAGAAACATTGAAACCAACTGGGAACAAAATGGAAACATTTAATCCCGTTTGATTTCCGTTTTCTGCGCTCCAAAAATGGAACAGAAGAACGGTACTCTCTGGAGCTGGCGAGAACCAGCCCGTATTTGTGGTAGTGACATTAATGAGCTGTGTTGTACTAACATTACAACCTTCACTTTGTGTCTGTCCGCAGAACGCTGCAAAGAAAAGAGACCAAGACCAGTTAGAAATAGGCGAAACATCCGCACCCCCACGAAAGATTGCTCGAACCGACAGCCAGGAAATGAATGAAGACACATAAGCACCGCTGAGACACTTCTTTACTGACCGTCGTCACCCCACTCCTCCTCCATTATGTTTCCTTTCACAGCACAGGATTACCTGGCCATGTGGGTGGAGGTATCACGGCCTTCCTCATGGATACAACTCTTCTCTCATCTCCTCGGAGCCAAATTTGTATTTATTTCTTGAAGATTTTATTTATGCTGTGCTAAAACTCCTCTGGGAACAGATGGATGTGAAAGATTTCAAGCCCCGCCCGCCCGTTACCCTTTTTTAACTTTTTTTCTTTTTCAGCTGCTCACTACATGGTGTAGATGGTTTTTAATTAATTTTTGCCCAAGTTGTGTCGGACTCTGCTTTAGACTTTGTGCCACTGCAATTTGTCATCCAGCGTGGCAGAGTTTCTGATTGTTGTCAGAATGGCCGGAGCGGATACTGGTTTGACGAGTTCTCCCTGAAAATTGTTGCAGACATCTTTAATTTTTGTTCATTCTTTTTGCATGCTTTTTTTTTTTTTTCTATAATTTTGGGTTTCGCAAGCCTCCGGAGGACACCCGCTCCCTGGGGACCGTGACCCTACCAGTCCAGTACTGGGCTGTTCTAAACGTCTTGTAGTTGCATCACGTGATGAATCTCTGCGCCAGTGACTGGTGTGCCATAATAAATAGCCTGTCCTAGAGGTACCTGCATGACTAACATCCTTCTTGTGAGGCATTGGACTTGTGTAACTGTTGTACCTCCCAGCACTACATCCACAAAGAACCCTTGTGTTTGCACTCTGGTATCACTAGCCAACGAAAAGCTAAATGTCATCTAGACTGTTAAGCAATCATAACACAAATGGCCGCCACCAGAACTGGGAATTCTGTCTCTGCGTTGTCCACCTCCCAGCAGGAACCATGAATTAAACCAGCGATTATCCACTTCATCTCAGCCGATCTGTTGTGGGTCCTTTTTTTTGGTGTACATTTTCCGCAGTCCTGTTTATGATCTCTTGGAACGAGCAGCAGAAGGGGATTTTATGTGTCCGTAACGTGATGCGACCATCCACAGTATTGTTTTTTGTAAGTTCTGAAGCCCTTAACTTGGTTGCCTATAAAGCTCAACTAGTGCTTCCTGATTAGAAATGTTGCCTAGAAAATTGTTGCACAGTAGATAGCCCAGTTATGTCCTGTGGTAAGGAATAATCCTGTGGCCTTCCAATAAAGTCTCTGAAGCAGAGATCGCCTGTATGTGGAGTCCGTATCGCGTGTAATGCTCAGATGTGGCTAGATCAGGCCGTTCGGCAAGTATATAGCATGTACAGACATCTGCTGATAGAGAATACTGGATCTAATGGAGGCTTTGGGCAAAGAAAACTGGTCTTGGTATAATTTGCCCCAGCACATGATGGACGCCTCCGTGCACTTATAAAGAAATGTACAACTTGGCATAAACTATACACTATACATAAATCTGTTGGTCTGGGGAAGCCACACCCCCTTTCACCAAGTTACACCAACTTTCTTTTTTAACAAAAGTGGTGAGGTTGGCACAAGAAAGCCGATATAGTAAGATATAGCTGTGAAGACGGCTGCCTGCGCCTATCTGATGACAGAATGCTGCTACTGGACAGGGGCCGTCATATTAAGGGTCTAGAGCAGTGATGGCGAACCTTTTAGAGACCGAATGCCCAAACTGCAACCCAAAACCCACTTATTTATTGTAAAGTGCCAACATGTCAGGGGGCGGGGCTTATCACGATGTATGATTTTTACCCCCGTTGTTCTTAAAAGGACAAGGCTGTTTCAAAATAGACAGCGTGCAGATTTTGACTTCTTTTGGATGCGGAAATGCTGTGGAATTTGCCACGGAAATTTCCGCTGAGGACATTCTGCAGCATTTCCACCTCGTGTAAACATATCCCAGCAGTGATATTGACCAGCCCCCCCCCCCCCCCCCAGAGCGGCCCCAGCAGCAAGGGTGACCCCCCCCCCCCCCCCCCCAGAGCACCCCCAGCGCTAATAATGACCCACCCCAGAGCGGCTTTAGTGGTTATAGTGACCCCGCACAGCGGCCCCAGCGGTAATAGTGACACCGCACCGTGGCCCCAGTCGTAATAGTGACATCCCACAGTGGCCCCCCCAGTAGTAATACTGACACCACACAGTGGTCTCAGTGGTAATAGTGACATCCCACAGTGGCCCCAGTAGTAATAGTGACATCCCACAGTGGCCCCAGTAGTAATAGTGACATCCCACAGCGGCCCCCAGTAGTAATAGTGGCAATCCCACAGTAGCCCCCAGTAGTAATAGCGACATCCCATAGTGGCCCCTGTAGTAATAGCGCCCCTCTCTGAGACCCAAATCCCCCCCCCCCCTCTCCTCTGCTTGGTGCTGTTGCTGCCACTGATCCAAGGAGCACAATGTGACGTGCTGCCGGACACCTTCTCCCCTCCCCTGCTCTCACGGAACCAAGTAGGAGACGTCAGAGGAGGGGGAAAGAGGATCCAGGCTGCACACTGACATCACAGTGTGCGCCGGGATCAGCGCCCATAGCAGCGCTGCTGAGTGTATACCAGCAGGGGAGCTGCGGCACCCCTGCCGGTATTTACTAATATGGTGAGCGGCCGACGGCGGCGAGTGCCGCCTCTGGCACGCGTGCCATAGGTTCGCCACCACTGGTCTAGAGCATTAAAGGCTTTTTTCCCAGTAAAGGCGTTTATCCCGTGCCCAAAGGATAGGGGATAAATAGGATTGCTGAGGTCCAGCAAACCAAGAATAAGGCTTCCAAATGCCCCATGTGAATAGATAGTGGGAGACGACTGAGCACGCTGATATCTGCTTGTCCCATGGAAGTGAATGGAGCGTGTGCACCATGTATATGTATTTATCTGGGGCATTCGGCCGTGCCGTACTAGGGTGGTTCCCAGTGATCACATCCTTATCTTCAATCCTGTGGTCAATTTTACTATTAAATCAAGATATAACAGGACTCTGATGTTTTGCTTTTTGTTGGTCCTGCTGAATAGTATCCAGGCAACTTTTTTTTTTTTTTTACCTTAAACAATGGCAGTCGGCTGCTGACACCGTAATTTAGCAGGGGAAGCATCCTTTGTAGGTCTTCAAACACGGGGCCTGAAGCACATGCGTGAGCGTTCTAGCATCAGTTGCTGGTAACTGTCCTGCATATCGGAGCACAGTGTTGTGGTGAATAGGGGGTTATACTGCAGCATAACTTTCCGTAGGTCCACAGTAGGGGTTTTGAGTTGGGGACACGTTCTCAGGCATACGCCGCTCCGCTGTGGAGGCTTTCCTAGTTCTCCACCCCTTTTGTTCACCTAGATGCAGCATTATTTTAAAGGGATTGTTTGATACTATAGTATTGATACCTAACCTCGGGGTAGGCAATCTGTATCGAACGATTACTGTCCTTGCAGGAAGGTGTAGTTGCGCCTCTAGGGCAAGAATAGTTTTTTTTGTTGTGTGTTTTTTTTTATTCTCTAAAGGCCTTTTATACATGGAACAACTATCATTCAAGCAAGCGGCAAACTACAATAACTGTTTAGTGTTAATGCAGCCAACGATTGAAGGACGAACCAGAACGCATTCACTTATCATTTGTTAATTCTATCCAGGCAATCATCGTTGACTCATTCACTAATCATTCAGCCCAGGCTGCATTCACACGGGAGTATGTGGTTTTTTTTTTACATTTGCCCAGCGGTGGCGCACTACGTTTGTGCACCAATCTAACGTTTGTGCACCAGTTCAGACGGCACAGGCCTGGCGCATATACGCCGAGCCCGCAATGCCGTTGGACAGGAGGAGACCGTTTAGCTCTCCTCCTTCCCTTGCAGAAAGCTGATGGGATGCGAGCTAGTGTGCTAAGCTCCTGCCCCTTGTTGGCAGCTAGCAATGCGATGGGGTGGGATAGGGCGGGCGCTCCAGCAACTAGCTGCGGCCCCCTCCCATTGCAAACAGCCGGCAAGGGGTGGAGAGGAGGAACGCAGGGGGTGGGAGTTTAGCTGTGGGAATTACGCCCATGTGAACTGATGCACCGTAAACCAATGCATCCGAGGGGCAGCGTATATCGGCTGGGCGTGAAAGCGTGGCCAATATACGCATGTGTGAATCTAGCCTTAAAGGGGTTGTCCCGCGATAGCAAGTGGGGTTATGCACTTCTGTATGGCCATATTAATGCACTTTATAATATACATCGTGCATTAAATATGAGCCATACAGAAGTTATTCACTTACCTGCTCCGTTGCTGGCGTCCCCGTCGCCATGGTGCCGTCTAATTTCAGCGTCTAATCGCCCGATTAGACGCGCTTGCGCAGATGGGTCTTTTCCCTTCGGCTCGGCAGCAGCGGCGTTCTGGCTCCGCCCCCTTGTACGCGTCATCGCGTAGCTCCGCCCCATGACGGCTGCCGATTCCAGACTCCTGATTGGCTGGAATCGGCACATGTGACGGGGCGGAGCTACGCGGTGACGCGTAGAAGGGGGCGGGGCCAGAGCGCCGCTGCTGCCGAGCCGAAGGGAAAAGACCCATCTGCGCAAGCGCATCTAATCGGGCGATTAGACGCTGAAATTAGACGGCACCATGGCGACGGGGACGCCAGCAACGGAGCAGGTAAGTGAATAACTTCTGTATGGCTCATATTTAATGCACAATGTATATTACAAAGTGCATTAATGTGGCCATACAGAAGTGCATAACCCCACTTGCTATCGTGGGACAACCCCTTTAAATACGAGTCGTTCTCAATCACTTATACAGTGAATGTGAAAGACTGACCAAGCCAACTGTATTCACAGTCTGCTTGCAAGTGAAGTCTGATAACGGTGGCTTCTTCACATGACAAATTGTCGCGTCTGAATGGACCTTATAGTTTGATATGCATATTGGCCAAACCAGTGGATTTAATATGCATGGGTTCATCCTAACAAATGGCGGGAGGAGATAAGGATCTAGCAGTCGGACTCTAACATGCACAATCCTTTTGTTCTTGGGGAGACGAGCTGCCCCGGGTGAGTCTGGCCTCATCCCTATTTGGAACACGTGCTTGCTCAGTGATTAGCTCTTTAATGTGTATGGCCAACTTACTGCTTCTGTAGGCTGTAACGTATACTGATGGACAAAAATTTATATCAAGCACCGGAGTTAGCAGGATCGAATTATACTTTCTCTGTGTGATTGTAGAAAACTGACCCCTTGTAGGGAGTCTCTAGGACACTGTTGTACCGCCTCTAGCTTGGATGCAAGATGTGATACAGGAGGGCATGGAGGCTCTAGTACCCTGTTGTACCACCTCTAGCTTGGATGCAAGATGTGATATGGGTGGGCATGGAGGCTCTAGTACCCTGTTGTACTGCCTTTAGTTTGGATACAAGATGTGATACAGGTAGGGATGGAAGCTCTACTACCCGGTTGTTGTACTGCCTCCAGCTTGGATACAAGATGTGATATAGGTGGACATGAAGGCTGTAGTACCCTGTTGTACCACCGTTAGCTTGGATACAGGGAAAAGGGGAAATACAGTTCCAGTATGGTATCGAGCAGCACTAAATTGTACAAACTCGTAGGCTGTTGAAGTGCTCCCGATGGTCTCATGCATGTTCTATTGGCGATAAAGCTCATGCCCGGGTAGCCACGGATGTGTGATAATGTGGGGACATTTCTGTGCCCTCCTCTTGTGTGTGCAGCCAAGCATTATCCTGCTGGCAAAAACCTCACGGAAGCTGCCATGAGAGGAACACATGTGGCTGCAGGATGTCCTGAACATATCGCTGAGCTGTCATTATCCCTCTTACCACTTCTAGGGGGGCCGACTGTCATGGTCCCCAGTTCATCACAGCAGCAGTGTGCCGCTCCACAGCAAACGCAGAAGGCTCCAGCCACGAACACTGTTGTCAGTACCCAAACTAAACCTGGAGAGATAAGTCGATCCGAAGAAGGGAAAAAAAGTTCCTGTGCTCCAGGGGTACATTATAATTTATATAAAATCAATTTATATAAAACAGTAACAAAAGAATGTGTACTCTTCTTTTGGAAATTCTTCTATATAAATTTTCTAGTAAGTGTTAGAAAATTATAGTGCCAGTGTTTCTGTTGCTGAAATGTGCCACACAGCTTTGCTACATTTTACATCCATCCTGATTTCCAGACATTACACACACAACTCTACTACATCCATCCTGATTCCCACACATCTCTGTTATATCCACATCCATGGTGATTCCCACACAGCTTTGTTAAATCCTGATCCATTCAGCACAGCAGGCTCCTGGATACAGTGATCAGCCCCATGTCATGTGATTCCTGACTTCACCCACACTGGTGATCAGATGAATGTGATGTCATCACAGGTCCTAGTAGCTGCTGTCCGTCTCTGTAGGTGGCTCTTGGGTTGGTGCTTATCCACTCCAGAATGGCTCCTCCCACAGAAGCGCTGGTCATGTGGAAGTGACATAACTGCAGGTCCTTCAGCCCACCAAATCCCTGTGATGGCAGTAAGTCACCGTCTCCTATCAGGACCGCTTAGTTGTGTCTGAGATAACGGCTTATTTGTATTCTCATTGTGTGATTTATTTTTTTTTGTCTTCCGCTTCCAAGAGCCCTAACTGTGTTCTTCAGTCGGTCAGGCTCTGTATTTTATATATGCTGTAGGACCTGCAATGATGTTACAGTTATGTGATTAGGGGTGGAGCATGAGAAACACCCCCACACATACATCCTGAGCCCGGTCACCTTGTGGGCCCTCACACATCCACTGGTTTCAACACCCTGCTGGGGGACAATTCATTGCTACGACCATCCAGCTTCTCACTCCCCAATAATGCGCCTCCTCTCAGACTCTGGTAACTGGGTGAAATCTCTTCTCTGCGTCATAGAGGCGTCTAGCAGCCAACAAGATTTACACAAGTGGAAGAAGAGGTCACAACACACTAGGAGCCTCCGAGAGCCTTTTATAGGCCAAGAGGGGAACCACTTTTAGGGACACAGATGACAAGACCGTTCATCTAATAATGCCACAACTCTCATCATTTACAGATCTGCCTGAGATGGAACTGCATGCCGAGTTTTGCAGCAGTACAGCAATTCATATTACATAGCAGTATGTTAGGCTGAATGAAGACAATGTCCATCTAGTTCAGGCTGTTTCAACCCCACCCCCCTTGTTGGTCCAGAGGAAGGCAAAAAAAAAAAAACAGACGAGTCAGAAGCCAGTTTAGCTCATTTGGAGAACAAAATTCCTGCCCAATTCCTTTATGGCAGAATAATCCCTGGATCAACGTTTGAGTTCCTACCTGACTCCGATCAACAACCCCACTGGTCAGCTAATATCTATAACCTGTAATATCATAGCGCTTTAGAAAGACATCTAGACCCCTCCTAAACTCCTTTATCGATTTTGCCATCATCACATCCTCAGGCAGAGAGTTCCACAGTCTCACTACTCTTACAGTAAAGAACCCCCTTCTGTGTTGGTGATGAAACCTGCCTTCTTCTAGACGTAGAGGATGCCCTCTTGTTACCGTCGTGGTCCTGGGTATAAACAGATCATGGGAGAGATCCTTGTATTGTCCCCTAATGTATTTATATATAGTTATTTGGTCTCCCCTTAACCGGTTTTTTTTTCAGGGTGAATAATCCACATCCAGCCCTCTCATTCTGTTTATTAGTTTAGTTGCCCTTCTTTGAACCCTCTCCAGCACTGTAACATCTTTCCTGAGCACCGGTGACCAGAACTGTACACAGAATTCCATGTGAGGCCTGACAAGTGCCTTATATAGTGGGAGGATAATGTTCTTGCCCCTATACCTTTTATGCACCTATTTTAATGCACCTCAAGACTTTATTTGCTTTTGCAGCAGCTGACTGGCATTGGTTGCTCTAGTTAAATCTACAATCCACTAGTACCCCCGGTCTTTTTCCATATCACTTTTCCCTAGCAGTACCCCATTTAGTGTATATTGGTGACATCCGTTTCTCCTGCCCATGTGCATAACCTTACATTTATCAACATTGAACTTCATTTGCCATTTTTCTGCCCAAGCGCCCAGCTTATCTAGGTCCGTTTGTAGCCGTACCTTGTCCTCCGTTGCATTAATTGTATAATTTTGTGTCATCTGCAAATATTGAAATTTTGCTGTGCAGTCCCTCTATCAGGTCATTGATAAATATATTGAACAGAATTGGGCCCAATACTGAACCCTGTGGCACCCCACTAGCAACGGTGGCCCAATCAGAGTACGAACCATTTATTACCATCCTCTGCTTTCTATCTCTGAGCCAGTTCTTTACCCAGATACACGTTTTCGCCCAATCCGAGCTGTCTCATTTTACATATCAGCCTATTATGTGGCACGGTGTCAAATGCTTTAGAGAAGTCCAGATGCATGAGATCAACAGACTCTCCCAGGTCCAGCCTAGAGCTTACTTCATTGTAGAAGCTGATCAGATTGGTCTGACATGATCGACCCTTCATGAATCCATGCTGATGAGGAATTATACTGTTGCTCTCCTTGAGGTATTCTAGGATGACGTCTCTCAGAAACCCCTCGAATATGTTTCCAATTATTGAAGTGAGACTTACCGGTCTTACCAGGCTCCCTTTTAGACCCCTTTTTGTATATTGGGACCACATTGGCAATGCACCAATGTAGTGGTACAACCTTGGTCTCAATAGTATCCCTAAATATAGGAAATAGCTGTCTTATCTATCACATTATTTAGTTCCCTTAGAACCCTTGGGTGTAATCCATCTGGGCCCGGCTATTTATCGATTTTTGATCCTACTTAACCGGCTCTGCACTTCCTCCTGTGTTGGGTATGCAATATTTTGCAGGGGGTTCATTTTATTCCCGTGCATCTTGTGTGACATTTCTTTTTCATTCATTAATACACTTAAGAAAAGACTATTTAATAGATTCGCCTTCCCCCATCGTCTTCTATGATTTCTCCTGCATTAATGTTAAAGGGCCAGTGCTTTCAGTACAAATCATTTTACCATTTATATAATTGAAGAATAGTTTGCGGTTATTTTTGCTCTCTTTGACAATCAGTCTCTCTGCCGCCTCCTTGGCAGTTTCGATCTTTTCCTTACATAATTTGTTCTTTTCCCCCGTATGTTTTTAGTGCTTCTTCACTGCTTTTTGTTTTAGTAATTGAAATGCTTTCTTTTTTTCACTTATAGTCCATTGGGCATTGCGTCCTGGCAATTTTGTCAATTTTTATTTTTTTTAAGGCAGCTCTGCACTTCCTTTTGGTTTAGACTAGTGACATTTGGTAGAGAGTTTATTTTATCACTCTGCATCTCATCTGATTATTTAATTTTCCTCTGAATAGAGTGGAGAAAAAGCTATTTAATAGTTTTGCTTTGTCCCCATCATCCTCTACAAATTTTCCTATATTATTTAATAAAGGGTCAACACTTTCAGTATTAATCTTACTTTTCATATAGTTGAAGAACAGTTTAGGGTTAGCTTTACTCTACTTCATTATTATTTTTATTTGTATAGCACCAACTTATTCTGCAGCATTTTCAAGCAGGGGAGAACACAGACAAATACAATAGACTACATGTGGTATACAATCAGTTTGAAACGAAGGAGTGGTGGGGGCGATACAGGAGGTACAAGGGGCTGGGAGGGGGGAGATAAGACACAGAACACAAGCAGTATGGGAATTACATGTGGAAATCGATTATTAAGAAGCAAACGGGATGGGGAGACATGGAAAGGGGCAGGGGGACTAGGTCAGGAGATTTGGTATGCCTCCGTGGTAGGGCGCATCTTAAATTTCGTGCATCGGGGTTTTGTCCGGATGCCTTGTTGTAGTGCATTCCAGAGGATCGGTGCTGCTCTGGTGAAGTCCTGGAGGCGAGCATGTGGGGTTTGTATTAGACGGGTATTTAGTCTGAGTGTAATAGCGGATCGGAGTGTGTGAGCTAGGTGGTTTTACGGACAGGAGGGAAGCAATGTACGGAGGCGTGGCACTGTGGAGATCTTTGTGGGTGAGTTTAAATTTTGTTCTGCAGTGGATGGGCAGCGAATGCAGTGACTAGCATAGTGCAGAGGCGTCTGGGAAACAACTAGATAGAAAAATGAGTCTAGCTGCCGCATTTAGCATGGATTGGAAAGGGGAGAGTGTGGTGCGGGAAAGCAAATGAACAGCGAGTTGCAGTAGTCGAGTTGGGAGTGGATATAGGCGACAATGATTGTCTTTAGTGTGTCTGTGGTTAGGAGGTGCAGATGGCATGTTCGGGCCAGAGATTGGATGTGAGGGGTAAAGGAGAGGTCAGAGTCCAGTGTAACCCCAAGGCAGCGGGCGTGCTGTCTTGGGGTTATGGTGTTGCCAGATACTGATATGGAGATGTTGTGCGGAGGTTGGCTGGTTGAGGGCGGAAAGACAAGCAGGTCAGTTTTTAAGAGCTTAAGTTTGAGAAAGAAGAAGGACATGGTGTTAGACACAGCAGACAGACAGTTGGTGATGTTTTGGAAGAAGGGTGCAGAGATGTCACGGGAAGAGGTGTATAGTTGGGTGATGTCAGTGTAGAGATGGTATTGGAGGCCAAATTTGGGGATGGTTTGTCCAATTGGGGCTGTGTAGATAGGGAAGAGGAGGGGACAGAGTCCTGAGGGACCCCGAAAGCAAGAGAAAGTGGAGAGGAGATAGAGCCAGTGGAGACGTTGAAAGAGCGGTCAGAGAGGTAGGAGGAGAACCAGGAGAGAGCAGTTTCCTTTAGGCCGATAGAGCGGAGCATAGTGAGAAGGAGAGGTCAAGGAGGATTAGTAGAGAGTAGTCTCCTCCCGACTTTCCCGTCATCAGGTCATTTGATACTCTTGTGAGGGCGGTTTCGGTCGAGTGTATGGGCTGGAAACTGGACTGGAGGGAGGGGGAGGGGGGAGAGAGTTGTCGGAGAAAAGGCGTGTGAAGCAGGAATAGCGTGAAGCGTTCTAATAATTTGGAGATGAAAGGAAGGTTTGCGATAGGTCGGTAGTTGGCAGGGTCTGTTGGGTCAAGGGTCAGTTTCTTTAGCAGAGGGGATATGATGAAGTGTTTAAATGAGAAGGGGAAAATACCAGAGGTCAGGGAGAGGTTGAAGATGGTGGTGAGGTGGGTAATGACAGCCGGGGAAAGGGAATGGTGGTGGTGAGAGGTAAGAGGGTCGCTAGCGCAGGTGGTGGGGCGAGCAGTGAAAAGCAGCCTGGAGACCTCTTCCTCAGCCGGTGGTTCTAATGTAGAAAGTGATTGAAGCAGTTCTGAAGAGACCGGGATTGGGTCTCTTGGCAAAGTCTCTCTGTCTCCATCTTTACTGCTTTTATCTGATTTTTACATAATTTTTTTCCTTATAGGTTTTTAGTGCTTCTTCGCTGCCTTCCTGTTTTAGTAGTTTAAACGTTTTCTTTTTGTGGTTTATTGCCCGCTTTTATTACTTTGGTTACCACATTGGTTTTCTCCTATTACCAAGTCTTTTATTTTTGTAAGGTATGAACCTCTCACAGTAAGCAATTTGGATGTTTTTAAACGTTTCCCATTTATTGTCCGTACTTATTTTTGAGGACATTATCCCAGTCAGTAAGGTTAAGGGCACCTCTGAGCTGGTCGAACTTTGCCTTTCTAAAGTTTAGTATTTTTGTAGCTCTCAATAAGATTGCCTTTTGAAATACAAGTGGAGATTTACTATATTATGGTCACTATTTCCCTGGTGCCATCCGACCTGTACCCCTGTTATTCTGTCTGGTCTGTTGGTTAATATTAAGTCCAAAATTGCCGTCCCCCTAGTCGTGTCCTGTACAATTTGGGTAAGGTAATTATCTTTAGTAATTGACAGAAAGTTGTTTCCTTTATGAGATCTGCAGGTTTCGGCTTCCCAATTTATATCCAGATAGTAAAAGTCTCCCATAATAATTACCTCATTGTGATTTGCTGCTTCATCTATTTGCCTCAGTAATAGATTATATTTGTTGGCCTAGAGAACCCCTGTGAGGATTTTATTGTTGTTTTTCCTCTCCATGTATTTCCACCCATAGAGACTCTATATGTTCATCTCCCTCCCATATATCTTCCATAATGTGGGCTTTAAACAAGATTTTACATAAAGACAAACCCCTCTCCCTTTTCTGTGTTTTTACGATCTTTTATGAACAGACTGTAACCCTGTAAATTCACCACCCAGTCACAGCTTTCATCCAACCAGGTCTCAGTTATTCCTAGTATGTCAGTTTTCTTCAGACATTAATTATTACTTCCAGTTTATCTACCTTATTGGTCGGACTTCTAGAATTCACCATGCAGTTTAGAAGGTTTTGATTACTTTTTATATTAAGTGTATCCCTATTACCTATTCCGCCAGTGTTACAGAATAGTTGCTCACCAGCTTAGACTTCCAGGCAAGGGGCTTGTTAACATCTGCCCTTGAAATCAATGGAGAAAAAAAATTAAAAAGTTAAACGAAAAACAATGTTTGTTTTGCTTCCATTGTGTTAGTTTTGAGCAATTTTTTTTAACTGAATGAATACCGCAGTCTGCATCACTATTTGTTCAGTAAAAAAAAAAAACTAAAATAATGACAGAATTCTGTTTTTTTTTGGTTTTGTTTTTTTTAAACCCACTGAAATCAACAAAAGAAAGAAAAAAAAGGTTTCATTCCGTTTTTCTGCTCCGAGACGAAACGCTCAGGCGCGGGTGTGAATAGGTCTTGACTAGAGATGAGCGAACCTACTCGGCCACGCCCCTTTTTCGCCCGAGCACCGCGATTTTTGAGTACTTCCGTACTCGGGTGAAAAGATTCGGGGGGGCGCCGTGGGTGAGTGGGGGGTTGCAGCGGGGAGTGGGGGGGGGGGGGGGGGAGAGGGCTCCCCCCTCTTACCCCCGGCTCTGCCACGCCTCCCCCCGCATCTTTTCACCAGAGTACGGAAGTACTCGAAAATCGCGGTGCTCCATTGAGTAATTACTCGAAACGAGTATATTCGCTCATCTCTAGTCTTGACCTGCTGTAGATCTAACAAACGCCAGAAATAAAACCATTGGACATGGAAGTTTGTTGAAATATAATTTTATTGCATTTCTGCTGATTTTACAAAAATATGAGAAAATAAATTAAAGAAATAAATATCCCCTCTCCCAGGCTGTTTCTTTAAAAGAAAGTAAGCTGAGTATGTGTTCAGGGTCTCCACTGTTGGGAGGTGTATAAAGAATATCACGCGAAGCTCTGCAGGCCTATAGTAGAGACAAGGCTTGTTATCTGATCAGCTGGTTCTAGTGCTTAACGATTAAGACCAATGAAGAGGTTAAATGCGCTGCTGCAGCAAACAATATTCATGAAGGATTTGCAACTAATCTGTGACGTCTTTTCATTAAAGTTCTAAATAATCTTTGCAGATATTTACCATCCTAAATGCAACGCCACCTTGTGTCAGGTAGCTGCTACTGCACCATTACAAGAGACATACAGTACACAGTATCCACATTCAGGCTGTCCACAGCTTTTCTGGACTCTTGATTTTTTTTTTGAGTGTCGCAGTTCTCATGAGCTTGCATTCATAATACACTGCAGCAACGTTGCATTAATTCATTAATATTCCTAGGACCAGTGTGTACTAATGACAAGGACATTTATCATGAGTTTTGGGCTAGTCTGCAGACTGTATAGAGTATGGCTTATTACATTATATCACAATCAGGGAAGGCTATTTCATATAGTGCGTATTAAAGCAACCCTCCAATCCCGGACAAACCAAGATGGCCGCACTGTGTCTCTGACTACCACACTGTACAATGGTAGTCCAAAACAATACACACTGCTCTGATTGGCCAGTACTGGCAACGTGATCATCGCTGGCCAATCACAGCAGCATGTGTTGTCTTAAACTACCCATGTACAGTGTTCATCAAGTAGACAGAGAAATGGTGCGGTCATCTTGGTTTTTCCAGGACAAGAGGGTCACTAACTTTTTATTTGACAAATGAAGCATCCTATGTATGGGGTGGGGGAGGGGTTAACGACACAGCACCTCCTTGCTGGTACTCTTGCTAAAGAAATCTCCATCTATGACACCTTTTGACAGCGAAGCTTTTCTCACCAGTGTCGAGGTGGGAGTGGATATAGGCGACACCTGGGACAGTTTTTCCTATGGGGAGCAAATATTTTTAGTACTGAAGATACAATTGTGAGTGAAGTCCTTGGGGGTTGTGGGGGTGGGCGGTGGTCTCTGAATATATATTATTAGTCAACAATAATTCTAGAAATACAATTAAGCCTTTAACTGGTTAGAGTGACAAAATTCCACTCGGAACCAAAGGGGGTGGAATATTTCCTGCAGTTTTTGTTCTCTGCTCTCCCTCCAATCTGATGGTTCTAGGTCCCGGTTTTGGCCATCCAAGATGGCTGATGCAGTCTTCAGATGACTTAATTCCCACAGTGCATTGGTATAGTTTTGACTACTAATGCGGTATTCCTGCTCTCTGATTGGCCAGAGCTGCTCACCTATCGGAGAGCAGCATATAGTGTGCGATAAGTAGTTAAAAAATTGCTATGGCCATCTTGGATGGATGAAAACGGAGCCCTGGAACTGCATGGTTGGTAGACAAGAATAACTGCTGGTAGTCTACACCCTTCCGCTGGGATAGAATTCTGCCCCCAAACAGCAGGGTGGCTTAGTCTGCTCTAGTTTTTATACATGGGATCCAATGTTTCTCAGGAAACGTCACCCAGGTTATTAGTACACAAGGTCACTTAGTACATTTTGGTCAAGTAAATTATGGCAAAGTGTGGTAAGACTTTGGAGTGACCAACAAACACTATAGGCCTTCTTCAAACTATGCAGATTTGGCATTTTTATGAGAAAAGAATAGTATAATAGAAAGAAAATGCATAAACCAGCACATTGTGAGCATCGTCTCGGGGGTCTACTTGTTGGATACAGGAGTTGCAAGTACATTTGTAAGTGTTCTAGAAGCTGTACAGTAGATGGTAGAAGTTCCCCAAAAGTGCGTCCAAGATTTAACAAACCGTTATAGAGAGTTTCACATGTTTTCAGCACTAGTGTAACACGACTTTAGTTCTCCTTGCATAGATTCTGTGATATTAGTTTAGCTCTGAGATTATATTGTAATCCTAAACACATAGAAACCTTCCAGAACGTTGTCGGAGGCCTAATGTGTGGGACGTTCAGTTCGTTATAATAGAGGGGCTCCTAGTGGGGTTTATAGACCGCCGAGTTGTCAGATATCTACATTTCATCTTGCATCCAGGAGGAAAGGGCTGCCTTATCGATAACACATGCCTGCCTATAGAGACTGATGGACCAATAGAAGACAGCCAGCCAATGTGTACGAACATCCAAACAGGCCATGTGGTAGTCATAAAGGCAAGTGGTGGTGATGGAAGGCAACATAACACATATAGCACCAGTTTCAAGTGCCCTGATGAGAAGCACGTTTCATTCATGAAAAACGACAACAGCGCCACGTAGCTGCCAACCGCCGGGTCAAATGTGGGCCAACTCTGAACATCCCGACTTAAGCAGGGATTCACCAGCCAAAGCAACTTAACACGTGAGGTTAATCAGGGCTCTCCTCAAGACTCAAGTTCTATTCTAAGACTGTTTGCTCATTGCCAAGGACTCCGCTTCTTGTCACATGACCTATAAGACGACGGAATCCCCCATTTCTGCTTATCAACGTTGGTCTGTTTTATCCAAAAAATGGCCAAGAAAACATTAAATATTACAAGTGAGCTAAAGCTAATCTGCACCAAAAAGTTGTAAAAAGTTACCCAAAGAGCGATCACTTTGAAATTGTCCGTTTGATCAACTTTAGACTAATGTGTAGGGGTACCTTAAGAGCAGCTTCACATGAGCTTTAGCGCAATTTTTTTTTTCACTGTACTTTTTCTGCCTGCAGGTCATGTTCATTTGCGTGCGGAAAACAAACGCACCAATTGAAATGGCTAATTGGTTCCAGATCTGTATTTTTCCAGCGCAATTAGGCTGGGCTCACATAAGCTTAAGTTTACCCTGTGATTACGCGGTAATTCGCAGGCGATCAAACACATTGCCTTATGCGATCTCACTCACATTTAAATTGCTTAATACACGAGCGCCAAAAAAGAATGCAGCATGTTCTATTGTTCAGCCAAGAGAGCCCATTGGTCTCTATGGGCGCGTAATGAACGCCGCCCATACGTAATGTAATTATGGGCGGTGTATACACGCGTCATTGCGAAGTGACAGCACGAAAAATTGAAAGAAATAAACAGGAAGAGTGCGCATGACAGCATGTGTGATAAACGCTGTCATGCGCAGTACGATATTGCTGCCATGTGCATCGACAGCCCGGCTCCACAGCGGAAAACCCTGTGTGATTGAGTGCGCCCGGCCTTACGTAGTGGTTCACGCATTTGCTCACCCCATTGAAAATCAGTGGGTTCTATTCCCTGCGTATTGCACAGGCAGATTCTGTATGTGAAAATCTGCCCGTGTGAAGGGGGTCTTAAGGACTAGGAGGGTCACACAGCAATTTCTAGTCGGATTGGACAATAATCATACTAAATAATTGTATTTTTCCAGATCAAAAGATTTTCCTGTAACTTGCACAATATTTGTTATGTAAATTTAGAGCAAAATAGGTTCTGGGGACTGCGATACCGATTTCTCAATACGGCGGCAAATAAAACCAGTGTTACTAAAGCCATGAAGGTCCAGCGCTAGTTTATAGCATGAAAAAGTAATTAAAATCATTTTTATTTGCCCATTGAAGTCAATGGGAGCGTGCATGCGCTTTGTTTTTCATGCGCAAACACGCACACTAAAAAAAGTAAAAAACACAGGCAAGCGCGTAAGCGCAGCGCACGTGTAAATGTGCTTCGCCCGTGTGAATAAGCCCTCATATATATTCATCTCAAATACACGATGCGTTTAGGAGTAAGGAAGATTAAACTTGGCCACCCCCACCCCCATGAAAACTGCAATGCCTCCCAAGCCCACCCATTATCATCTCAGATTCTGTCAGGCCAATCACATCCTTCGGGGACCGCTATATCCTTGTTATTTCTTTCTATAGTGACCTATTACTGCTTGTATCCAATTTGGTGCAGACTTACAAAACAGCAGAAAATGGTCCAAAGAACAGTCTGAAAAAAGCAAAAGTACAAGACTGCTCACCTTTTCAATCTCCCAGCGATCCAGCACAGATGCTCCAATGGCCCACCTGGTCTTTGGCTGTTTGTACACAATGAGTGGCCTCGAAGGTCACATGTTGCATTATTCGCATCTCCAGATAGCGATGGGAGCCATAATGCCGGAACGTGACCACCGATTGTTTAGAAGTGGACAGCTAAAGACCATGGGTACTGCTGACCATCTGCTCAGGATCTGAAGGGGTCTGAAAAAGGGAGTCGCGTTTTGTTTTTACTTTGTAACATTTATTGACATTTTTAGTTTTTTCTTCTTTAGAAACAGAATAACCCCTTAAATATCCAGCAAACTACAGTGTAATGGATGTTAATGGGCCTATTCAAGTGCTGCTGAAAAACATCCACAAGCGTTGAGAGCGCGCCACTGTTTTTACAATCAGCAGCGAACTCTTCTTCCACAGCTTCGCCCCTTATTTGCCATTGATTTTACAGCTCAGTTGTGACTGATTTCCCAGGGATCCTCGCAGGGTTCCGCAGTGCGTCAGCCCAGTCTTATACAACTTCAGGGTCTTATTCAGCGTTCTTTTAGGCTGCGTTCACATCTAGCACACTCAGAGGGCAGTATTAGCCATTGCTGGTCACCTCTAAAAACCGCTTATCTCCAGCGGCCGATTCCAACTACAGTGCAGCACAACATCACATGCATGTGTCCAGGAAGGTGTAGTATTGCAGGGTTAAGAAGCAATCCAACCCTCTGCCGATATACAACACAACAGCAAAAGGATTAAGGCAAATAAGAAGAGTATTCAGTGATCTTTCCAGTTGCCTACTCATTCCACATTGCCTAAGGGTGCTTCTACAGGGGACGAGCTGTCGGGCGCAGATGCTAAACAGTCGTCCCAGCGATAATCGTTCCTGTTTTTTTACACAGGAGTGATCATCACTAGTGACGGGGCCGGAGCGCCGGGGATCGTCCCGACCTGCCCGCCTCCATTCACAGTCAACAGGCAGTCGTTCATAGGTGATACTGCCTGTTCACACCAGCCGACCGTCGTTCACTTTTCGGCATGCAGAAACTGAACAACGAACAAGAAGTGAACAAATTCTCATTCGTCTTTCAGTCGTGCAGCATTTACACTAAATGATAATTGCTCAGATTCTGACCGGATCGCGGAAATCCGAACAATTCGGCCCATGTAAAAGGCCCTTAAGAATGCAGCATGCGTACAATGTCTATGCCAGCAGGAGCAACACTCACATCCTATTGCTTTAATGACCATACAAAGCCTGTTTGGAAGAGTGCCGTGTACTAGCTGACATGCTTCCTGGGGGAGCGGGGTTCCATTTTGCACACGGTGCTATAAAGTAAAAGAAAAAAGTCGGATAAGGTCTCATATCAAATTGTTATAAAAACAAGCAAGTAGTTTCAGCTTTAACTTACCGAATGCTCCATACAAGTAATAACGATCTGATATTCATGTACTTGGCGCCTCCTACAGGATGATTGAATATTTCATTGGACAGGCAAACTAACAGGACCAAAATGTTGATCTATGGTGCGCTCTAAGACAATGTGTCAGGTACCGGTATGGAGCTTTATACCACATCAATGTGGGAGCCAGACAATAGTAACAATATCTTGTCTCTATATCCACATTACAGATTCTTACAGATCCGTTTTATAGAACCTAGAAAGAACATCCTGCCCTTGGAAGATAGATACAACAAAGTGTCTCGCCATTTAATGCACAGTAGGAGACGCGGCCATGAGCAAAGCCCGGGACGCGGCCATGAGCAAAGCCCGGGACGCGGCCATGAGCAAAGCCCGGGACGCGGCCATGAGCAAAGCCCGGGACGCGGCCATGAGCAAAGCCCGGGACGCGGCCATGAGCAACGACCGGGGCGCGGCCATGAGCAACGACCGGGGCGCGGCCATGAGCAACGACCGGGGCGCGGCCATGAGCAACGACCGGGGCGCGGCCATGAGCAACGACCGGGGCGCGGCCATGAGCAACGACCGGGGCGCGGCCATGAGCAACGACCGGGGCGCGGCCATGAGCAACGACCGGGGCGCGGCCATGAGCAACGACCGGGGCGCGGCCATGAGCAACGACCGGGGCGCGGCCATGAGCAACGACCGGGGCGCGGCCATGAGCAACGACCGGGGCGCGGCCATGAGCAACGACCGGGGCGCGGCCATGAGCAACGACCGGGGCGCGGCCATGAGCAACGACCGGGACGCGGCCATGAGCAACGACCGGGACGCGGCCATGAGCAACGACCGGGACGCGGCCATGAGCAACGACCGGGACGCGGCCATGAGCAACGACCGGGACGCGGCCATGAGCAACGACCGGGACGCGGCCATGAGCAACGACCGAGACGCGGCCATGAGCAACGACCGGGACGCGGCCATGAGCAACGACCGGGACGTGGCCATGAGCAACGACCGGGACGCGGCCATGAGCAAAGACCAAGATCCAGTGTATAGTTTTAGTACAGAACAGGAAGTCAGATATGAAAAGTCAAATTTCTTCCCGTTTTGTAGAGGTCTCCAGATGAGTTACCCAAGATTTGAATGACTGAAGCCATCACATATCAGAGGAAATATGTGCTGAACTGCGGACGCCTTCATTCACTGTACAGATCTTTGCATACACCCATCCTATGACTGTCATATGGTGACATGATAAAACCTTTACATATACACTTTACACACTTGCCCTTAAAGGGGTTTTCCAGGCAGTGTCCACCAGGATACACCGGGGTCAGAGTGGAAGCACTGCTCCGACCCCTGTGTGGTGGCCAACGATCGTAATTGCAGGCGCAGCTCTCATTGAGATTAATGGGATCCCAGCCTGCAATTATGAGCACCGGCTACTACACAGGGCTTGAAGCAATGGCTTTCACTCTAACCCTGATGTATCCGGCGTCCACTCCCTGCAAATCCCCTTTAACTGAACACAAAAAAAGCATTCCTGCTTTCTCGTTGGCGGTTCCTACTGAGATATATATATGGCCTCTAGATCAGCAAACGAGTTACAGGACGGAAGGCGGCAGCAGAGTTATTACATAGAGATGTGGAGAGGAGCTGGTCAATAATAAACTGTTGTAGAGACAAGGTTAATCCTCTCCACAGCCAGATTGGCCTGCAATAAGGCACTGCAGGAGAGGTCACCAGCTAGAATATCTCTGTTGCCCTACTCCTTGCCTTAACAATTGCCATGCAGCAAGAGCTTACTTCAGTCCGCCATCTGTATCCAATCAGGTAATAGACAAGGTTGTACTCTGCATCATTCTACACCTCAAGAGTTTCACTTATCATGGGCTCAGATATGTATTGGATATATTACGTTACTGTGTTCACCATGACATCATTATGATGAGAAGACTCAGTGTGTGTATGATACTCATCATCATCATCATCATCATGGTACAGCGCAGTATGTCTGCATGATGAAATCCGCTCATTTAAGATCTTGGAGATGTATATGGATACTCAGCATCATAACACGGTACAGAGAGTTCATTATCCAGTAAGGCTGGAAGTGTGTAGAGATACTCAGCATCATTATACAACGCAGCACCTTCCAATCACAAGGTGGTTATGTGTATATAGCATATTGCACCAATGGAGATGGCATCTCCAGACCATCCAAATCCTCTCTGATATGCACTCAAGACATTCTCAGAAGGGACATCATTTCCCCCCTAGCAGTAACCCACCTTCACCTCTTGCAGCGCTTCTATGCCCTTATATTGTTATAGGGATGGAGGCAGTTATAAGGTCAAAGGGGCTCACTGTTTATGTGCCCTTCCCTGGTCCTCTGCATCATCCACTGGTATTTCTTCTGAAACGCCATTTAGCTGAGACTTTCCAGGAACTGTCCCTTCCGTTGAGGCCAATACAGCGGTTGCCCCACGAGGCTGCACAGAAATAGGTGCACCCAAACCGTTGCCACCCATTTGCCCTTCACCTTTGCCAAAGTTAAATAGCTTCCCAGGATGGAAAGGCTTGGTTGGCGAATGGGATCTTTCCGGTGCGGCCTCTCTACGTGTTTCAGGAGATTTCAAGAACTTGAAGCTCAGGAAGCTAGGTATTTTGGTATCTCCCCCTGGAGGAGACTGTGGGGATTTGGCATTGGTCCCTGACAAGAACTTGCTTTGCAGGGGTATAATTTGCTTGAGTTTGAGCACATTATTGCTGGCCAGCAGGGAGCTGGGCCTCTTGGGTTTGTCATGAGTGCTCCCACCTTGGGAACCGCATGGCTTAGTTTTACTTGAGTTCTTCTCATGTGTTTGAGAGTCCTGACCAGATCTTCCTTCCTCTCCTCCCCTCTCTCGCTCTTTTCTTGCATGGTAATCAGCATGCCGCTGTCTCTCCTCTTCCTCGCGCTTCCTCCGCTGTTGCTGCTGATACCGGTGCTGGGCCTGACGCTCGTGTTTCTGTAACAAACAGTGATACATTGTTTGTCTGTTTACTCATAGAATATTGTCAGGGGATTTAGGCCTCATGCCCACGGTTGGGTCGGATTCCGCCGGCAAAATCTCACAGCGGAATCAGACCCAGCGTCCCCCTGACACCCTGTACTCACCTGTTCGGATCCGCCGCGAGAGTGTCGGCTGGCGCACATGACGTGCCGGCACTGGGGTATGATGCAGATTCCCACAGCACGGAGTATTGTGGGATAGACGGCTTCCATTGACTGAAACGGAAGCCGTTCATGCATTTTCCCTCCAAATTAGAACATGGTGCGATTCTCCCCCGCGAGCAGAAAACTGTAGCTGATTTTCGCTTGTGGGAGGGGAGAATCGTTTTACACAGCATGTCTGTGGATGGGCATTGCTGCGGAAATCACGGCAGGTGTCTGACCGCGATTTCGGCAGCGATAGTCCATCCATGGGCATTCCAAGTAGCTTTCCACCCAACTTGTTGACTTTCTAAAGTGTGACAATGAGAAGTGTACTTTTACACGTAGCAATAATCTTTCGCCCGAGTGAACCAGCAAATGATGTCACTGATGCACAGTGAAATGCGCATCGGGTGAGCGCCCTTTACCAACTGGCATTTCTGGACCTGGGACCCCAATAGGAGCCACGTTGTACGTGTTCATGAAACAGGGCCAGTATAGCCTACTTAGGATTTTCTGATTGGCCTCGGTTCCCAGGACTTCATGTATGGTCCTGTATGATTTTAGATCTATATGGGTATTATTAACTTTGGGCATAGTTTATATTTGTACTATTAGCCTTGGTTCTCTGGCTGCAGCGAAAAACCGCAAGTTTTTACGCCGGGAGAATCGCTACTTTAAAACCCGCGGGTTTTGAAGCGGCTGGCCGCTCGCTCTTCCACTGCGGCCGGCGCTCCCATAGAGGAGAGCGCGGCCGCAGCGGAGGAAGAAAAAGAATCAGCATGCTGCGGCCGGCTAATCCGCGCCGCAGTGCCGGGTTTGCCGCCATGGATTTGCCGTCCTGTGTGGACGAGATTTCTGAGAAATCTCATCCACATGGCTGGCTAATCCCGGGATTAGCGGTTGCAGGCGGATTTGCCGCGGCGAAATTCCGGACGGAATTTCCGCGGCAAATCCACCCCATGTGAACCCAGCCTTAGTCAGTATTGTGATTGGCCAATGTAATACTCTGTGGTCTCTGGTCTGCTGTAGTCAGTTTTGCTCCTCACCATCTCGTTCTTATGTTTTTCTATGGTGGTTTATGATTTTGTATTTGATGTTAATAAAATTTGTATATTTTTTACTAATTCCTTGACCTTTTAATTTTTCTGTCCACAGAGCCGTAACGCGGCTTGTTTTTTGTGGGACGCCTTGTTCTTTATATTGGCATAATTTTGAGGTAAATATGACTTTTTGTTGATCTTTATTCCTATTTTGGGAGAAGCGGGATGACCAGAAAACGTCCGTTTTGGTTTTTTTTTTTAATGGAATTAAAATGTGCTGGATAAACAATGCGGGATTTTATAGTACGGGCTGTTATGGAAGTGGTGATACGGATTATCTAGGTTTTTTTTTGTCCGTTTAATTTTTTTCACCACTATTAAAATCCTTTTGTAAGTAAGGGAAAAAAACTTTTAACATTTTCTGTAAAAACATTTAGATGCCATGGTCAGCAATGACTGCAGCATTTGCAGGGTTGAATGGTCAAGAGGAGTGATTAAGTGAGCAATTCCTCATCCTCCTTTTCTGGGAAAAAGGACCGATATGTGACAATGAGAGAGCAGAAATGCTATCTTTTCTCCTTAGGGAGAGCAACAATAAACTAAGTGAGGAGACTCGAATGGCCACGCACGCTCCTCTGGGTAATATGCAAATAAGGGAGCTGGCATAAATCCTCCTTAGGGAGAGTAACTGCAAACGAAGTAAGGAGACTCACATGGCCATGCACGCTTCTCTGGGTAATATGCAAATAAGGGAGCTGGCATAAATCCTCCTTAGGGAGAGCAACTACAAACTAAGAAAGGAGACGCACATGGCCATGCACGCTCCTCTGGGTAATATGCAAATAAGGGAGCTGGCATAAATCCTCCTTAGGGAGAGCAACTACAAACTGAGTAAGTAGACGCACCTGGCCATGCACGCTCCTCTGGGTAATATGCAAATAAGGGAGCTGGCATAAATCCTCCTTAGGGAGAGCAACTGCAAACGAAGTAAGGAGACTCACATGGCCATGCACGCTCCTCTGGGTAATATGCAAATAAGGGAGCTGGCATAAATCCTCCTTACGGAGAGCAACTGCAAACGAAGTAAGGAGACTTACATGGCCATGCACGCTCCTCTGGGTAATATGCAAATAAGGGAGCTGGCATAAATCCTCCTTAGGGAGAGCAACTACAAACTGAGTAAGTAGACGCACCTGGCCATGCACGCTCCTCTGGGTAATATGCAAATGAGGGAGCTGGCATGAATTCTCCTTAGGGAGAGCAACTACAAACTGAGTAAGGAGACGCACCTGGCCATGCACGCTCCTCTGGGTAATATGCAAATAAGGGAGATGGAATAAATCCTCCACAGTGCCACCTATTGAAAGGCAGCATTCCTTCAAGCCAAAGTCAGACTTTTTACAATGACCGAGAAGTAAAAGCAAAGCCAGACTCCATGTACATAGAGCTGTTTCAGGGTTGCCCTTCATCAGTGTACAGTAGGAGTCTGGCTTTGCTAGAGAGAGAGAGCAGTGAGAGAGCAAATATACTCTCTGATTGATTGGGGTTTATATCATCCATGTCACCCCTCCCCTGTGACAGGGAGATATACAGGAGAATCACAGATCTTCTCTGCTACTGCTGGTCTCCTCTTCCCCTCTCTCACTCCTCTGCAGACACACTGAAAAGCAACAGCTGTAAATGCAGTGTTTCCGATCCTACTTCACACAGCTGTAGCTCCGGTTCTATCCCTGCTATGGACAAGAATCTTGGCTTTAAAATTACACCAAAAACACGTTGGTAGAATCATAGCTGCAGCCATTTGAAGTTGAACGAGTTCCATTCATCCAACACAGTAATGTCCTTTTCCTGCAGAATGAACAGAGTTTGTTCCAAACTGTAGGGACCATTAAGGATCACAATGATTGCCAGGCAATATACGGGTAAAACAACAATAGATTTTATAGCTCGATCTTGTACCTTAAATGCTTCTCGTCTTTGATATTCCAACTTTGCCATCTCTTCAGCCACCCACCCAGGGATGTCCGGAATCACTACGTGTATAATGTACTTCAGAAGCAGTGCAAAATGCTGCAAAAGGAAAACAATATGGCAGTGTTTCAATAAGTACAGTAAAAACATAGCACCTGCGGGGAAGGTAGGTGCGGGGGAAGGCAGGTGCGGGGAGGGCAGGTTCGTTCTCCTGTTCACCCAAACAGAACAAAACGTAATCTGCATATATAAAGACAGTCTGTGAAACACTGCTGTAAAGGGTTGGAGGAGATGAAGAAAGCGCTCTCCTCATGAATACACCAGACTCTTCACTACGTGTCTCGTGTATTTTTTGATACATATTAGCCAATCCGGCACAATATCTTTTTTCAGTGTCAATTCTGGCTAAAGGTTCAGCAGACCGGACACATATTAGGCTGTCCGTAAACATGACAGCGTAGTCTGATGTGCTTTAACATTTTGGATGCCTTTTCTGGGTATTTTTTCTGTTTAATTTGCACTTTCCAAATCTTTCCACAACTTAAAGGATACATAAGATTTTGGCACATCTTAAAGGTAAACTTCAGCCTTTTAGTAACATAATGATGCCACATATGTGCTGCGAATACTAAATGTATGGTTGATACAATAATTAGCAAACCTTTGGGTCTTTAAGACGGGCCGATAAATCATTCAGATTCCCGCGATCCTGCTTTTCGTTCACTGTAAATGCACAACCAACTGAACGACGGATCGGCCCTTGTAAACAGGCAGTTATCACTTACGAACGACTGCCTGCTTACTGTGGATGGAGGCTGGTGGGATGGAACGATCCCCAGCTGCTACACCTCCATTCATTAGTGATGATCGTTCCTGGGTTAAAGCATAAGAACGACCATTGTTGGGACGACCTGCCGGGCATCTGCACCCAATAGGTCGTTTCATGTAAAAGTCCCATAGTTCCATTTCCCCAGTGCTCTCATTAGTGGAACATGCGAACATTACTGAGGTGCAGGAATAATGTGCAGCAACATGGAGGAGAAGAAAGACAGCAGCACTACTGCTTCATTGACCTGTTCATTAGTCCCAGTGTAGTGCGCGGCAGGAACTTGCAGTATCCGATATAAACCTGAGGTGGCACACGTCTTAGAAGATAAGCATGTTGGGTTCAAATCTAAACGCCTGCATGGAGTTTGTGCTGGCAATTCTTCCTGCACTTCATAACCACAAGAAATCCACCTTCCATATTCCAATTCTGTACATCAGACATGGTTACATACCTCTAGGACAACGATAAATATGATGGCCGATTCAGGACCCAGCCACGGTATTAATCTCTGAAGCTGCCCACACTGTCCAATCAGGTAACAGTTGACGATAATGGCAATGACACCCATGGCCTCCATCACATTCTGCAAGAGAAAGTCACGGAGCTTACTCTCGAGAATGACCAAAATCAGTCTTGGACAAAAGGCTTTCATTTTCAAACGAGCGAAAGTGAATAATTGTTCAGTCTAAACGTGAGCCAACAACCGGACGACGAATGAGAATTGTTCGCTTTTCTTTCGTCATTCATTTTATGCAGGCATACTGTGGGGAAAAAAAGTATTTAGTCAGATACCAATTGTACAAGTTCTCCCACTTAAAAAGATGAGAGGCGCCTGTAATTGACATCATAGGTAGACCTCAACTACGAGAGACAACATGAGAAATCACATCCAGAAAGTCACATTGTCTGATTTTTAACGAATCTATTTGCAAATTATGGTGGAAAATAAGTATTTGGTCAATAACAAGAGTTCATCTCAATACTTTGTTATATATCCTTTATTGGCAATGACAGAGGTCAAACGTTTTCTGTATGTCCTCACAAGGTTGGCACACACTGTTGCTGGTATGTTGGCCCATTCCTCAATGCAGATCTCCTCAAGAGTAGTGATGTTTTGGGGCTGTCGCTGGGCAACACGGACGTTCAACTCCCTCCAAAGGTTTTCTATAGGGTTGAGATCTAGAGACTGGGTAGGCCACTCCAGGACCTTGAAATGCTTCTTACGAAGCCACTCCTTCGTTGCCCTGGCGGTGTGCTTGGGATCATTGTCATGCTGAAAGACCCAGCCACATTTCATCTTCAGCGCCCTTGCTAATGGAAGGAGGTTTGCACTCAAAATTTCACGATACATAGCCCCATTCTTTCATGTATACGGATCAGTCGTCCTGGTCCCTTTGCAGAGAAACAGCCCCAAAGCATGATGTTGCCACCCCCATGCTTCACAGTAGGTATGGTGTACTTTGGATGCAACTCAGCATTCTTTCTCTTCCAAACACGACGAGTTGTGTTTCTGCCAAACAGTTCTACTTCGGTTTCATCTGACCATATGACATTCTCACAATACTCCTCTGGATCATCCAAACTTCAGTCGGCTCCGGACATGTACTGGCTTAAGCAGGGGGACATGTCTGACACTGCAGGATCTGAATCCCTGGCGGCGTAGTGTGTTACTGATGGTAGCCTTTGTTACGTTGGTCCCAGCTCTCTGCTGGTCATTCACTAGTGTGGTTCTGGGATTTTTGCTCACCGTTCTTGTGATCATTTTGACCCCACGGGATGAGATCTTGCGTGGAGCCCCAGATCGAGGCAGATCATCAGTGGTCTTGTATCTCTTCCATTCTCTAATTATTGCTCCCATAGTTGATTTCTTCACACCAAGCTGCTTGCCTATTGCAGATATAGTCTTCCCAGTCTGGTGCAGGGCTACAATTGTGTTTCTGGTGCCCTTTGACAGCTCTTTGGTCTTCACCATAGTGGAGTTTGGAGTGTGACTGCTTGAGGTTGTGGACAGGTGTCTTTTATACTGATAACAAGTTCAAACAGGTGGCATTACTGCAGGTAATGAGTGAAGGACAGAGGAGCCTCTTAAAGAAGAAGTTACAGGTCTGTGAGACCCAGAAATCTTGCTTGTTTGTAGGTGACCAAATACTTATTTTCCACCATAATTTGCAAATAAATTAGTTAAAAATCAGACAATGTGGGGGCGTGGCCAGCGACCGACATGAACAGTCGCATGTGAGGAGAGCTCCCCAGGGGAAATTCTAAAATCCTGAAAAAATCCTGGCCATACCCAAATCCTGAGATCCAAAACACTGCCTAAGGACCTTTAGACCCTGAGGGGGCGATTGGACCGGGACCGAAAGCAACTAAAACCTCCTAACACTTACAGCGGGGCTTGGGGCCAAGGAGGAAGAGGAGCGACGCCAACGCCCTGCTGGTTTCCCGCGCCTAGCCTGAAGCCGACCTCCCCAACCTCCTACCTGCGAGCCGGACCAGGACCCGTGGCCTTGCTTTTGCCTGCCTGCGCTCAGTCTGCACGGCGGATCCCCCTTCCAGGACCCGGTTGCCCCACCTGGGCCGACCCTCCCCTCCTCGCTGCCTCCTCGCTGCCTGGGCCGGACCCCGACCCGCGGGACGGAGTGATTTACCCCTGGGAGAGGGGCCGCTGCGCTGGGTCCAGGGGACGGACCGCGGCTCGCAGATCGCTCCAGCCGCCCCGCTGCCCGGGACCCCTGCCTCCGCCTGCCTGCACCAGCACGACCCGCACGAAACCTACCTTCCCGGGCTGGAGAGCCCGCTCTGTAGCCCTCGGCTGGGACCGCCGCTCGCTCTGTTGTCCGTCCCCGTGCCCCCGGAGATTCTTTGCAACGCCGGGAGACTGGCCCTCCCTGGACGGGAGGGGCTGCTCGGCTGACAGCTTCCAAACTCCTTCCTTTGCTGCGGGAGCTGCGGAGACACAGCGGCTCACCTGACCGGCCGGCCACTCTGCAGCGCTCCACCGCTGCCTGCTAGTGGTGCCGGGCGCCTCGCGGAGCCCCGTCTTGCCTGCGGACCGGCGGACCGGGAGCCTCCTCGCCCGTTACAGCTGCTGGACGGCCCGACCGCCCCACCGGACATTTACCTGCGGCCCGCTCCCTGACAACCGGCGACCCCCGAGACTCCGTGCTGCGGGATTCTTCTTCCTGGACCCGGCCCTGCGGAGCCGGCAACGAAATACTAGATATAGATCTATGCAGAGCCCCGATTTCAGCCCTGAGGACCGCCTCATCTACGAGCCGGTGGTCTGAGAGCCTCCTTGACCGACATACCCACCGGACAGATAGTCATGGACCTAACCGGAGCCGCGGTCGGCCCGACCATACCACCGGTCAACCATCCGCGGCCCATTCCGCGACACCAGGCGGCGCCGGGGACCCAGTGCAGCAATATCCTCCTTCTCGGACCCGGCCCAGAGGAGCCGGCAACAAAATCGTAAGTAACCAGCGGAGGGACAATACACCCACCAAGAGACACTGACCCCTCTGGGACCATACACCGGGCAAATAGCCTACAACAATAGGCTCCTATTACTCCCCTGGAAAACATCCTTAGCTACCTATTCGACTATAATAACACCCGGGGAAATACACGAGGTGCGGACTGCCTAAGCCCATAACATCATCCATCCGACCCTCTACCCGCGGCGAACAAGATCGTGTCAAGGAACCGGCGCCATCTTCTACCCTTCTACTATAACCAGTCACAAACTCTGTCAAATTCTATGTAATTGCGACCCGGATCGCGGGACCTTCGCCCTCTAACAAATATTGTAATTGCATGACTACAAGGACTGAATAGCTAATTACATCTAAACCCCACAAAGTCGCATTAAACTGCTGATTTTGCTATTAGATACCTGCCATAAATAACATCTGTGATACCTCTCACATCATACTAAACTAAACGGAAAAAAAGACAGAAATTTTCACTCCTTAACAACCAGTACAAGCGCAAAATTACAAGGACTGTATAACCATCAACATCTAAACCCAGCAAAGTCACGCCAAACCACCGGAATCACCCTCCGGCCTCTACCATAACTAATAACCCTCAATACTCTATACACCCTATTACGCCAAGCAGGAAAAGACCCTTACCTTCTAATAACCATCGCAATTGCACAATCACAAAGACTAACTAATAACATCTAAATTCTGTAAGAGGCACACCAACCCACTGCAACTTAAAATCTCAACCCGGAAAAGAAGAAAAGCTATCCACTCTCATAAACCACTATACTAATCTACGTCCCCTCATCATGAGCACACGAGCCAAAAGTGGCTCGGCAGCAGAAAAACTAAAAGAATTTGCCCATTCTAAGACCCCGGACCACACACCGCGGCCAATACGACCTACCCAGATGAGGGAGCCCGAAGACGAGAGCGGACAGCCCCCGGAACCGACCATGCGACAGCTCCTTGAAGCAATCAATACCTGCAAGTCCTCTCTCACCAATAAAATAGAAGAGATAAAATCTGACGTCTCGCTATTGAGACAAGACTTACAGAACATGAGAGGTAGAATGCAAGAAATGGAAGATCGCATCTCCAATGCAGAAGACTCCCTACGTCCGCTCTCTGCGGCAGTTAAAAAAGCCACACGAGCAGCGGAATATTGTCAGTCCAAGACGGACGACCTGGAAAACAGGTCGCGCCGGAATAACTTACGGATAATTGGCCTGCCCGAGAAGTCAGAAGGCCCCCACCCAGAAACATTCGCTGAAACCTGGCTGAAGTCTTTACTAAGTGATGAAACTTTCTCTGCGCACTTCACAGTGGAAAGAGCCCACCGGGTCCCAACAAAACCACCACAGCCGGGAGCCCCCCCGCGCCCTTTCCTAGTAAGGATTCTGAACTGCAGAGACCGCGACGCTGCGCTTCGCCAAGCCAGATTAAAGGGCCCATTAAAACATAATAATGCAACAATCTCCATATTTCCTGACTTTTCCGCCGAACTACAAAAGCAAAGGGCCACATTCATAGAAATCAAAAGAAAGTTCAAAGAAAGAAACATCCCCTACTCAATGGCGTACCCAGCTCGCTTGCGTATCGTAACCCAAGGAAAAGTGTTTTTTCTTCAATCTCCCACCGAGGCCTCGGAGTGGCTGGACATGCACCCGCAAATACCGAAAGAGGATTGATCCCGCAACAACTATGTCAGGACTTTAAATCCAGTCATAACTCATGCGACTGATGCCCCTTTGACCTATAGACGGTTAAAACGTGGGGCGACGATACTTTGAATCATCAATCGAATTGGCAAACACCCACTATCCTCTGTAGGCCACAGGGATATTCCCCCCCCCCCCCCCCATATTAGAGTAACATCTGCTACTTCTGAATAGATTGTAGCTAAACTGTTTTATTTTTGTCTGTTATCTTTGACATTTATGCCGAAATTAAGCAAAATGTCAAAGGTTAAATGTTTAAATTGTTGTAATCTGCTCTTTAACAATTTCTTCAACAGGTCTGCACTGACACAATTCCCCTCCCTACACCCACAGGTCATCCCCCTACCTCCCTACCCCAGGGACAGAGAGGCAATACTTCAATTATATGCCCACACAGCCAACAATGACTTTGAAGTGTCTTAGTTGGAACGTTCGGGGTCTCGGCACTGCCCTCAAGCGAAGAGCGGTCTTCACTTATATTCGGCAAATTAACCCACACATTATAAGCCTGCAGGAGACCCATCTTATCAAAGAAAAGGCCGACGTCCTTGCAAAGCCATGGGTACAATGGGCTGCTCACTCCTTCCACACCTCCTTTTCCAGGGGCGTCTCCGTGCTCATTCACAGGTCATTGCGTTGGAACCCCATTAATATTCGCAGGGACCCCGAAGGAAGATTTATATTCATATTCGGCGAAATAGACTCTAAACCTTATATTATCCTATCTATATACAATCCACCCCATAATAACCCCCACCTTTTACAATCTGCCATAACATATGCACATCAATACCCCTCGGCGCGGGTGATTTGCTTAGGTGACTTCAATATGGTAATGGATTCCGCCGTAGACAGATTCCACATATCCCCTAATATGACCCCCACCCAAAGCTCCTCCCTAAGACAATTAATTGAAAGTGTCGGCTGGATCGATCTCTGGCGATTTAAACACCCTGACGTGCAAAAGTTCACCTGTCACTCCCCGGGACATAGCGCGCTGGCAAGGATCGACTATATATTTAGCTCAGTGGAAATGGCAATATATCTTTCCAATATCACACACTGCCCGCGTGGCATATCCGATCATAGCCCCATATTGTTAACGCTGAAATCCCCCCAACAAAATATAATACCCACTTGGAAGCTCCATCCCTTCTGGTTGAAGTTAATCGGACCAGACGACCAAATGCCTTTCCATATATCCCTATTCCTAGAGGCCCACAGCGAGAATACCCACCCCGCTCTGAAATGGGACACTCTGAAGGCTTACGTAAGGGGATTCCTCAAGTCCGCCATCTCCTACATTAAAAAATCGACAGCCCAGGCCGACAGAGAACTAGAAACTCGGACAATAGAGGCTGAAAAGACGTACACATCCAACCCCATAGACACCAATAAAACAGCCTGGCTCAGCCTACTCCGACTTCATAAACACCAAATATATGCGAAAGCTAAGCGCAAATTATTTTTTACTAAGCAACATTATTTCGAATTGGGGAATCAATCCAGTCACCTGTTGGCCAACCTCATTAGACGGGAAAACAAAACTAATACGGTCCTTAAGATCAAAAACCAAGGCGGGGAGGAGCTGACTGATGGCCCATCTATCACAAACTGTTTTAAAGATTTTTACAGCAATTTGTACAAATCCTCCTCTCAGAGCACAGTGGCGGATATCCTGAGCTACTTGGAGGACCTAAACTTCCCAACCTTATCCGCAGATCAGGTTGAACTTTTGGAAGCCCCGATCACGTTAGAGGAGATCCAGCAGGTGATTGGGGATATGGCCCTTAATAAATCACCCGGTCCAGACGGCCTCCCAATAGAGACATACCGGAAATACAGCGAACAACTAGCCCCACTACTACTTGAGACACTAAATCAAGCCCAAACAGATAATATCCTCCCACCTTCATTCTACAAAGCCTCCATAGTAGTAATACAAAAACCTGGAAAGGACCCGACAGACTGCAGCTCCTACCGGCCAATCTCACTGGTAAATACCGACTACAAAATCCTAACTAAAATCCTAGCCACCAGATTAAATCAAGTGATTCTATCCGTTATTCACCCGGACCAGACAGGATTCATGCCTGGGAAATCTACGACAATAAATATTCGTAGAGTCCAGACAGCCATGCAACTGGGTAAGCAATACAACATGCCCTGGGCTTTAGTCTCATTGGACATGGCAAAGGCCTTCGACTCACTGGAGTGGGCTTTTCTCGAGGCCTGTCTGGTCCGTTTTGGATTCGGACCCACATTCCAACAATGGATCAAAATCATATATAAATCCCCGAGTGCGAACGTAGTAGTAAATGGCATTCCATCACCCGAATTCCAACTGGCAAGAGGCACCCGACAGGGGTGCCCTCTATCCCCGGCCCTATTTGCCATAGCCATTGAGGCGCTAGCGATCCGTCTGAGAAGCACCCCCAATGTAAAAGGTATTAGATGGACAGACCTTGAGAGCAAGGTGGGATTATACGCGGATGACACAATTCTCTTTCTTTCAGACCCAATGAACTCATTCTCCCAAGCCATGATCCACATAGATAGGTTCTCCAGCTTCTCGGGTCTATATGTCAATTGGTCTAAATCGACAATCCTGTACACAAACTCTAACCCCGGAAACGACCCCTGCGTAATTAAATACGGACTAAAACCGGTCCAAACATTTAAATACCTAGGGATACTAATGACATATGACCACAACAAAGCTATTGCAGAAAACATAGACCCGTTACTGGACAATATAAAACACAAGTTAAAAGGATGGACCAAACTACCGCTCTCCGTGGCGGGGCGCATAAATCTCATTAAAATGGCCATCCAACGGGGCGTGGCTAGCGACTAACATGGTGAGTCGCACCTAAGGAGAGCTCCCCAGGGGACAACTTAAAATCCTGTAAAATCCTGGCCTAAACAAAACTTTTGAAACCCAAAACACCGCCTAAGGACCCTCGGAACCCGGGAGGAGAGTTGGACCGCAGCTGGGGGTAACCAGAGTCCCCTGATACCTACAACAAGCCCGCGGGCCGAGGGGAGAGAGGAACGGCGCCAACACCCTATCACTTGCCCGCGCTCAGTCAGACGCCGGCCCCTCCGGCCCCCCGCCTGCGAAACCGAGCCGGACCCGTGAGTTCACCCACCCTCACTCAGACGTAGCTCGCCCGGTGGAACCTCCCTGGGACCCGGCCGCCTCGCCTGAATCTATCCCTCCTCTTCCTCCTGCTGCCGCCGTCGGACCGCGGTCCCCCGCCGCCGCCCCCCCCCCCCCCCGGGCCGGACCCCAGCCCGTGGGACGGTGAGACTTACCCCCCGGAGCGGGCCACCGCGGCGAGATCGGAGGACGAACCGCGGCTGCCCCGCTGTCTCGCGATCCCCTGCTGCCGCCTTCCCGTGACTTCTCTCGCGCCGAGACGGGCTGTGCTGGTCCGGACCCCGCGGTCTGGCGGGCCTATTCCGCAACCTCCGGTGAGAGTCTCCTGGCGTGTGATCCCCGGCCGGGTCCGCGATCTATTCCGCCGCCTGCCCCCCGTGCACCGGAGGTCCTCTGCAGCCGACCGGAGGTCAGTCCCCTCTCGGGAGAAGGGTGCCTCTCGTCTCCTGTTCCCCGGACCTTTCCCTCAGCGGTGAGGACCGCGCAACACCTGCGGCTCACCCGGCTGCCTTGCCGCCCTGCGGTCTCCTCCCGCCGCCTGCTGGCGGCGCTGGACGTCTCCCTGAACGCCAACCCTGAACACAGCCGCCGGTGGGACGTCCATCAACTTGCCCGGAGCTCCGACCGCATCACCCATCATCCATCTGCGCCCAGCGTTGCCGTGGCAGATCTGAGAAGACCGGCAGCCTCGGGGACTCTGACCTGCAGAATCCAACTTTCGGAACCCGGCCCTGCGGAGCCGGCAGCACAACAGTGAGTATCCGGTGGAGGCAGGGAGACAACACACTCGCCAAGAGCCACAGATTGCTTCAATATACAACCTATTCACGGAACCCACAAGCAGCAAAGTTCCCTATCCCTTCGCCCTCAATAGACGGACACTGCCCCCCGCCCTTCTACCACAACCGGTCCGGATCGGGATAAACCTTGCATAGTTGCGGCCCGGGCTGCGGAACCTCTACCCTCCAACAGTCATTGTAACCGCATAATTATAAGAACTTGATAGCTAACAACATCTAAACTTCATCAACATACAAAGACCTCTGCCTCCTAACGGCCATTATAACCGCATTACTATAAGGACTCTATACCCAACAACATCCAAATCCTGTGCGAGACGCATCTAGCTGTTGATAGCACCATCCGGCACATCCCACAGACAACAGTTCTTGAGAACCCGTATACTATATAAAGCAAAGCGGGGGGGGGGGGGGAAGAAAGACGAAGACCTCTATTTCCCAACAGTCTACACAACGCATAATCACTACGATTCCATAGACAATAACTCCTTAAAACTCAGGTGGGAAGGGAGGAGGAGCCACCACCCCCCGTAAACCACCATACCAAGCAACATCCCTCACCATGAGTACACGCGCCAAAAGCGGCTCGGCAGCGGAAAAATTAAAAGAGTTTGCCCGCACCGAAACCTCTGAACACACCCCGCGAGTGACGCGACCTACCCAGACAAGAGAGCCCGAAGATGAAACGGGGCAACCCCCAGAGCCGACCATGCGACAGCTCTTAGAGGCAATCAATTCCTGTAAATCCTCCCTTACCAACAAAATAGAAGAGATAAAATCTGACGTCTTGTTGCTAAGACAAGACTTACAGAACATGAGAGGCAGAATGCAGGAAATGGAAGGCCGCATCTCCAATGCAGAAGACTCCCTACGCCCACTCTCTGCGGCAGTTAAAAAAGCCATACGGGTAGCAGAATTCTGCCAGTCCAAAACGGACGACCTGGAAAACCGGTCACGCCGCAATAACCTGCGCATAATAGGCCTACCCGAGAAATCAGAAGGCTCCCACCCAGAAACATTTGCCGAGAACTGGCTGAAGTCTCTACTGAGCGACGAAGCCTTCTCTACTCATTTCACAGTGGAAAGAGCCCACCGGGTCCCAGCAAAACCACCACAGCCGGGAGCTCCTCCGCGCCCCTTTCTAATAAGGATCTTGAATTGCAGAGATCGGGACGCCGCGCTCCGTCAAGCTAGACTAAAGGGCCCATTAAAACACAACAACGCAACAATCTCCATATTCCCTGATTTTTCTGCCGAGCTACAAAAACAAAGAGCCACCTTTATAGAAGCAAAGAGGAAACTTAAAGAAAGAAATATCCCTTATTCAATGGCATATCCAGCCCGCCTGCGCATCGTAACCCAAGGAAAGGTGGTTTTCCTCCAATCTCCCACCGAAGCTATGGAATGGTTGGACATGCACCCAGCACCACCAAAAGACGACTAACCCCGCCGCACTTAAAACAGGACTTTGAACCCAATTATAATTCATGTGATTGATACCCCTCTGACCTACAGATGGCGAAATGTAAAGTTGCGGTATCTTTAAACTACTATCGGGACCTGGCGGACACCCATAGCCCTCTACAGGCCACCGGGATATCTCCCCTCCCGCCAGTATAACACCTGCTACTTCTAAAGAGATTGTAGCTAAACCGTTTTTTCATTTTTGTATGTTTTTGACATTTATGCCGAAATTAAGCAAGATGTCAAAGATTGAATGTTTAAATTGTTGTAATCTGCTCTTTAATAGCATTTCTAGTAAGTCTGCACTAACACAATTTCCCCCTTTGCACTTAACCCTTTTCCCCTTTCCTCACCCCACGGGCACAGAGGCAACACCTGAACTATATGTCCACATAGTCAGTAATGTCTTTAAAATGCCTTAGCTGGAACGTCCGGGGCCTCGGCACCGCGCTTAAACGGAGAGTCGTTTTCTCATATATCAGGCAAATTAACCCGCATATCATAAGCCTGCAAGAGATCCATCTTATCAAAGAGAAGGCCGATACACTTGCAAAGCCATGGGTACAGTGGATGGCCCACTCCTTCCACACCTCCTCCTCCAGGGGCGTTTCTGTACTTATCCACAGGTCGCTGCGTTGGAACCCTATTAACACCCGTAGGGATCCCGAAGGAAGGTTCATATTCATATTTGGCGAAATAGATTCTAAACCCTACGTTATCCTATCTATCTACAACCCGCCCCACAATAACCTTCACCTTCTACAATCCGCCATAACATACGCCCATCAATACCCCTTGGCAAGGGTGATCTGTTTGGGTGATTTCAATTCAGTAATGGATCCGGCCAAAGACAGGTTCCATATACCCCCTAGTACGGCCCCTACTCATAGCTCCTCCCTAAGACAGCTAACTGAAAGTGTCGGCTGGATCGATCTCTGGCGGTTTAAACACCCTGACGCGCGGGAGTTTACTTGTCACTCCCCGGGACACAATGCGCTAGCAAGGATCGACTACATATTTAGCTCCGCAGAACTAGCAATATACCTCTCCAACATTACGCATTGCCCACGGGGCATATCTGACCACAGCCCCATACTATTAACTTTGAAATTCCCTCAACACAACATAGTACCCACCTGGAAGCTCCACCCTTTCTGGTTAAAGCTGATCGGATCGGACGACCAAACACCTTTCCATATATCCCTATTCCTAGAGGCCCACAGTGATAATACCCACCCCGCCCTGAAATGGGATACTCTAAAGGCTTACGTTAGAGGATTCCTCAGGTCAGCCATCTCACACATTAAAAAGTCGACAGCCCAGGCCGACAGAGAATTAGAAAACCAAACAATGGAGGCAGAAAAAACGTATACCTCTAACCCCACGGACGCCAATAAATCAGCCTGGCTTAGCCTAGTCAGACTCCATAAACATCAAATTCATGCTAAAGCCAGGCGCAAACTATTCTTCACTAAACAACATTACTTCGAATTTGGGAACCAGTCCAGTCATCTACTTGCGAACCTCATCAGACGAGAAAACAACACTAACACGATCCTTAAGATCAAGAACCAATGTGGAGTGGAGTTAACCGACGCTCCGTCTATTACAAACTGCTTTAAAGACTTCTACACTAATTTATACAGTTCTTCCTCCCAGAACACAGTGGCAGATATCCTGGGCTACTTGGATGACCTAAACTTCCCAACCCTCTCCGCAGAACAGGTTGAGCTTTTGGAAGCTCCAATTACGCTGGAGGAGGTCCAACAAATAATTCAGGATATGGCTCCTAACAAGTCGCCAGGTCCGGACGGCCTCCCAATAGAGACATACCGTAAATACAGCGAACAACTAACCCCACTGCTACTTGAGACATTGAACCAAGCCCAAACGGATGAAACCCTCCCACCTTCATTCTACAAGGCCTCCATAGTAGTGATACAGAAACCCGGGAAAGACCCTATAGAATGTAGCTCTTATCGCCCAATCTCATTGGTAAACGCTGATTACAAAATTCTAACTAAAATCCTGGCTACTAGACTAAATCAGGTAATTTTGTCCATTATCCATCCGGACCAGACGGGTTTTATGCCTGGGAAATCTACAACAATAAACATCCGTAGAGCCTAAACGGCCATTCAACTAGGTAAGCAATACAATATGCCTTGGGCCCCAGTCTCACTCGACATGGCAAAGGCCTTCGACTCGCTAGAGTGGGCCTTCCTTGAGGCCTGTCTGGTTCGCTTTGGATTCGGGCCCAAATTCCAGCAATGGGTTAAAACCATATATAAATCCCCAAGTGCAAATGTAGTGGTAAACGGCATCCCGTCACCTGAATTTCAACTGGCGAGAGGCACCCGACAAGGATGCCCTCTATCCCCGGCCCTATTTGCCATAGCCATGGAGGCACTGGCGATCCGATTGAGAAGCACCCCCAATGTAAACGGTATTAGGTGGGCAGACCTCGAGAGCAAAGTGGGACTATATGCGGATGACACAATCCTTTTCTTATCCGACCCAATAAACTCTTTTTCCCAAGCCATGACCCACATAGACAGATTCTCCAATTTCTCAGGGCTATATATCAACTGGTCTAAGTCGACAATCCTGTACACAGACCCTAACCCCGGAAATGATCCCTGCGTTGCTAGATACGGACTAAAACCGGTTCAAACATTTAAATATCTGGGGATGCTTATGCCATATGACCACAATAAAGCCATAGCAGAAAACATAGACCCGTTGCTGGACAATATAAAACACAAGTTGAAAAGATGGACCAAATTGCCGCTTTCTGTGGCTGGGCGCATAAATCTTATTAAAATGGCCATCCAACCCAAATGCTTATATGTTCTACAGCACATGCCAGTACCCGTTCCTAAGCGCTTCTTCCAATCATTGAACTCCCTTATCATCTCATTTATATGGAATTCCTCCCGCTCCAAACTAAGTCTGTCAACATTACAAAGGCCCAAAGAACAAGCGGGAATGGCCCTCCCGGACCTGCGACTTTACTACCTAGCAGGACAATTGAGAAACATACGGACCTGGGTCTTGAACAGAGAATTGACCATAGCAGATAAACAGCTTGCGAAACAAGTAAAAGGTAACAACCTCTTAAACTTTCTAGAATTCCCGCAATACACTAACTCCGCCGACATAGTCCCACTCCATAAATTGGCTCTTGGTGTGTGGAGGGAGGTGAAGACACTGCAGAGATACCAAGATGTAATACCCGAACTCCATCTCTGGAACAACCCTGGCCTCACCGCCCTACAATCAGTCCCAGACCCTCAATACTGGATGGCCCAAGGGGTACATACACTAAGCGATATATACGTGGATGATATATTCCCTACATTCACGCAGCTATGCGACAGGTTGCAGTCCCCGCATCTCCAGCTATTCAGATTCTTTCAGCTACGACACGCTCTGAACTCCCAATTTCCGCTCACCTCAACACATATATCCAAGTTCCCCACAATTGGCATCCTCAAATCTCAGGGGCCTGGGGGGCTAATCTCGGCCCTATATACGCACCTCCTCTCGGCTAAAATATCCTCTAGCCCGCCCCCAGCATACGACAAATGGAAACAGTCTATTCCATCCCTCACACCCGAGGAGTGGCAGGACATCTCCGAATCCCACTTGACGGTTTCCCCCGCTGTGAACAATAAATTAATCCAGCTGTATATAACGCACCAGGCCTACCTTACCCCCAGCCGTCTATACAAAATGGGCAACGCACCTTCAAACAGATGTCGCCAACCAGAGGCGAACTTCTGGCATCTAATTTGGGAATGCCCCCTAATCAATGAGTACTGGGCGGAAGTTATTGACCTGATAAATTCACTACTACCACCCCCACTGATTATCGATTTGGACCCAAGGGTGGCGCTGTTTAGTCTGTTGGAGGAGGAGGTGTGGCCACACCACACTCGTACTTTTCTCGAAAGAGTGCTATTCCTGGCCCGCAAGGCAATAGCCATGAAGTGGATGGCCGCGGAAGTCCCCTCGGTTCTATACTGGATGCAACAAGTAAACACCATAATCTCCTACGAGAAGATCGTATATCAAAACCGAGGATGCCCGGCCAAGTTTCGGAAGGTATGGGGGACCTGGCTGGACTCCCACTCTACTTTGCCTATGGAATGAGCCTCGAAGCCCGACACACAACCCCCCCCCCTCCTGCCCCTCCCCCTCCCAAACAAACGCCAGCAGACTGACACCTCCCGTTTTTCTACCAAGACCGAAACAAGACAGAGCAGAAACAGTTAAGAAGAAAAAGTTTTAAAGTTTATTGTTACTAAAAAACTCAAGAAGTACTGTTAACAAGATTTGTAGTGGTATAATTACGGAAAATGTACATGTGGATAAGGATGTACCTAACAAAGTTTCTTTTCATTCTGTATTATACAACACATTTTTTTTTCCAAAATAAAACGAATTTAAAAAAAAATGGCCATCCAACCTAAATGTTTGTATATATTGCAACACATGCCAGTAACGGTCCCCAAACGCTTCTTTCAGTCACTAAACTCCCTGATCATCTCCTTTATATGGAACTCCTCTCGCTCCAAACTCAGTCTGTCGACACTACAAAGGCCCAAAGAGCAAGCCGGAATGGCCCTCCCGGACCTTCGACTCTATTATCTGGCAGGACAATTGAGGAACATACGGGCCTGGTTTTTGAACAGGGAGCTGCCCATAGCAGATAAACAACTGGCGATGCAAGTAAAAGGCAATAATCTTCTAAATTACTTAGAATTCCCGCAATACACCAACTCTACTGACGTGGTCCCGCTCCACAAGCTAGCCCTCGATGTGTGGAGGGAGGTGAAGACGCTGCAACGATATCGAGACATAATACCCGAACTCTGTCCGTGGAATAATCCTGGTGTCACCTCCCTACAATCAATCCCAGACCCACAATACTGGATGGCCCAAGGGGTGCATACACTAAACGACATATATATATATAGACGGAACACTCCCCACATTTACAGAACTACGCGATAGGCTGCAATCCCCGCATCTCCAACTATTCAGATTTTTCCAGCTAAGACACGCTTTAAACTCTCAATTCCCACCCGCCTCAACACACATATCTAAATTCCCCACAATCGGCATCTTAAAGTCTCAGGGACCCAAGGGGCTAATCTCGGCCCTATACACACATCTCCTTTCGGCTAAAATAGCCCCCAACCCGCCTATAGCATATGACAAATGGAAGCAAGTTATCCCATCTCTCACACCCGAGGAGTGGCAGGACATCTCCGAATCCCATCTGGCAGTTTCCCCCGCTGTAAATAATAAATTGATCCAACTATACATAACGCACCAGGCCTATCTCACCCCTAGCCGCCTACACAGAATGGGCACTGCATCCTCAGATGCTTGCCACAGATGCCGCCAACCGGAGGCGAACTTTTGGCACTTAATATGGCAATGCCCTCCAATTAATGAATACTGGTCGGAAATTACCAACACTATAAACACACTACTGCCTCCCCCATTGACTATCGACCTAGACCCCAAGGTGGCGTTGTTTGGCCTACTGGAGGAGGAGATGTGGCCACACCACACCCGCATATTTCTCGAAAAGGTACTGTTTTTGGCCCGCAAGACAATAGCCATGGGGTGGATGGCTGTGGAGACCCCCTCAATCCTACACTGGACCCAAATGGTAAACACCGTAATCCCCTACGAGAAGATCATCTACCAAAACAGAGGATGCCCGGCCAAATTCAGGAAAATATGGGGGTTGTGGATTGACTCCCACTCTACCTTACATATGGAATGAGCCTCAAATCCCGACTTACACCCCCCCCCCCCCAGATAAGTGTCAACAGACCTGCACCTCAGCTCTACTATTACTATTAAAATTGAAACAAATCAGAGCAGAATCGTTTTGAAAAAAGTTGTAAAGTTTATTGTTGCTAAGTTACCCAAGGAATGCAGTAACAAATTATACCGATTCCAACATAATGGAAAATGTATGTATGAATAACGACACATCTAACAAAATTCTTTTTTATTCTGTATTCCACATTGTCTTTTGTCTTTGAAAATAAAACGAATTTTAAAAAAAATCAGACAATGTGATTTTCTGGATGTGTTTTCTCATGTTGTCTCTCATAGTTGGGGTCTACCTATGATGTCAATTACAGGCACCTCTCACCTTTTTAAGTGGGAGAACTTGTACAATTGGGATCTGAGTAAATACTTTGTTTCCCCACTGTACAAATCAATGTTGGCTCGCTCCCTTATCATTCGGATTTAACTCGAATGTGAACGACTGAACAATTTCTCATTTGAATGAGCCAACAATGCATCTGCCCGTCTAAACGAGCCAGCGGCGACGTCATTCGCTAGTTCAAATGAGAAATTGGCTCGTCTAAAAGGACCCTTAGGAATCTCTGGCTGCTGTCCACACCCACCAGCTCCTTACTTGCCACTGTCCTATACCATCCACACGACGCCCGAATGGTCTCTGATGTCCACTGCACAGCTTGAAGGCATCACTGCGGATCTCAATCAGGTTATTCACAAGGGCGCATACTGCAGCGAGGGGGAAAGCCGATGAGAAGAGGACCACATAGCCAAACTGCACGAACATCTCCTGGTAGTCCTGGAAGGTATCCTAGGGAAAGCACATGGAGTATTAGCAGATGGCGTTATACGACACAGGAGGGTCACTGAAGAATCAGTAACTGTAGACTTGTACTTGTAGGGGTTTCATGTTCTAACAGCACAAGATTGTAAATCTAAAAAAAAGGTAAAAAAAATTATATATTTTTTTAGCCAAAGGCAAGAAAGAGGAATATGAGATAAAAGACCTAATTTCCTTCTCTATATTATTCCCTTCGCATTTGGCTCAAAAACTTCACAATCAAAAAAGTCACAATAAACTGCGTGTTTTACTAGTTTTACTCTAGAATCTACTGTCCTCAAGGGCCGTCCTCGGCAATAGCAATGACACTAAACAAGTCTTACTGAAGGGCGAGGGTGCGTAGCTCTGCCAAATGCAGAAACGTTTTTAAAAGATGGACACCACTAGAGGGCATCACTAGAACATCAAAAAGATTAAAAGAGGCTATCCAGGCAGTGATCAGAGCAGAAGCAACTGCTCCGACTCCTGTGTAGTGGCCGGCGCTTGTAATTGCAGGTGCAGCTCTCACTGAAATCAATGGGAGCTGCTGTGCTGTAATTGCAGCCTGGGGTCCTATTGATTTCAATGAGAGCTGCACCTGCAATTACAAGCGTCGGCCACTACACAGGGGTCAGAGCAGCGGCTTCCGCTCCAATCCCATGGATTGCATGGATTTAAGTGTTGTACCATTGCAGAAAGCACTCCAGCTGCAGGACCATGATTGGTAGAAAAGAACGCCATAAGAACAATCCGGCATATAGAGAAAAACGCATGCAATGCATAAGGCTAGAGCTACATGTGTCGCACGCAACGTCATATCTAGCGACTGCCAAACGTACCGCATTGGGACCTAAGGCACCTGCGACACAGCAACTGCTGAAAATCCCAACTTGGTTTGATATTGGTTGCTGGTTGTAAGTCACATACCACTTTTTCCACTATTGACATGTATGCAAGTTGCATGCAAATCCAAATTTCCTGCGATTTGGCTATTTTTATTTTTTTTTTAAACATCTAAATCGCAGCTGTGAAAGTCACATGACTGTTACGTGCCACATGTCGCCTCAGAGGATAAAACTATTAAAAATGGACCATTCTAAGTAGAATACATCTTACATCTGGCCCCCCCGGAGGGGCTTCTTACACTGCGGTCTTGTGTAACGTGATTATGATATAATGCTATAGACGACTGATGACGAAGCTTACATTCTTTTACACATTCAATACATGCTGCAACTTTTCAACCCCCATCTTGGGTTTTTTTCAGGCTTGATACAGAGCCCAGATGGGGTTAAACGTAAAATGTCTTGAATGTATAAAGGAACATCAGCTTCATCATCTTGGAGTGCTACGGTATTTTCATCGATGTTTAGAGGTCAGCTGAACCCGGACCGGTGACCGCCTTGCACCCCTCTATCTACAGATGAAATGGTCTTTTGGTTCTGCTGCGGATTGTGTTTTCTCGTACGGCACTGTGATCTCACCTCATACTTCTTCATACAACTCTCAACCTCTGCTTGCGTCAGCTTTGTGGGATAATGGTCTTCTGGCGGGTCCATCCATGAATCTCTTTTTTGCTTCCTCAGACTTTCTTCATACTCTTCCTCTCCTTCCCTGCTCATCTCCTGCTCCACGATGAGCCTCCTCCTTCTCCTATGTGGCCTCAACTTTACAGCGGCTTCCTGTTCCTCCTCTTGCAGCTCCCCACTAATTTCTTTCTCATCTTCATCATCCTCTCCTAACTGGAAAACTGATGCTGGGTCGCTGCCTTTCTCCACAAGCGTAGGACTCCCTTCCTGTAAGAAGCCAATATCATCGTCCTGCTGGGACAACATGCACTCTTCCACACGCTTCTCCTTTTCTAAAAAGCTAACTCTCTTCAGTTTCAGCCCACAATCCATGATGCTTTCTTCTTCTAACTCCTCCTCCTCCGAGAGGCCTTCTTCCTCCTCCTCCGGCACGCCACAACCTCCATTCAAGCATTTCTTCCGATTCCCAATGCCAGTCTCCAGAGGATCCCCGGGTGTCCTGGCAGGACGTTGAGGGAGCGCATACTTCTGCACAAGCCTCCTAAGCGCATACCGAAGAAATAGCAAGACAGATCTTGGGTTAATGTCTCCTTGCTGCACTTTCTGGTACAAGTGGGGTTGGGATACTTCTTTCACATTCTGTAGGAATTGACGTATGACCAGGAGTGTAGCCAACATCTACGGGGGGGAAAAAGATGGCAAAAGTTATCACAATTAAGCAACATAATACTACGGGCAAGTGTCAAATGATGCATCAATGCATCAGTATTTGTGGTCTTAAAGGGAACCAGTCATCAACTACAGCTTATAGTTTAGGTGATATGGAATTTGTGGAGCCACGCCGTATGCTCACCCGGTCTGCCGGCTAAGTCAGCGTGTACACACCAGCTTTATAGGTGGTTTCGCGCACACTCCCACAGAGATGAGTGGAAGTGTGTGTACAGCCTACTGATAAGGGTCCATCTGTTGTGTACACTTGGCTTTGCTAGGGGACACCACAGGAATGGAGGACTAAGTACAAAATATGGCTCCCCAGCCTCCACATTACCTAAACTATAAGCACCATAACGAGTATGCTGGCGTGCCGCACATGTATCTCTCGCCAACCCCTATACACTATATTGGCGTGTATGTGTACATAATACATGCCAAAATAGTACAAACCTTTTTTTTTTTGCGCAAGTAATACGTGTGCAAAAAAAATCACAGGTGTGAGTGTCAAATCAACGGGCTATAGGTTATCGCTGGTTGAACACTGGAAATTGGCGCGTGCGACGTGCAATGACAATACCCCGTGTGAGACTGGCATAAATCACAGTATTAGGGGGATTTTGCTTTTCAACCTCAGCACGGACCAGGCCGGCTGCAGGCTGCCCATGACTCCGGCCACTAGCATACCACTTTCAGTGCAGGAGGTAGTACCATAAGATCCCATGGCACGGGCTCCATCCTGAAGAATGTAGCTTAGCAGATGGAACAGGATGAGGTCTAGTTAAAGGATTTTGCCCAGTTAAGATATGTATCACCCATCTACAGAATAGGTGATAAATGTCCAAATCGCCGGGGATCCAACTGCCGGGACCCCCAATAGATCACTGCAGTCTGAATACCCCATGTGGATAGAGTGGCGGTGCTCATGCATGACAACCATTCTAATCACATACACGTAACAGAAGGAGATCTGGTCATGCTTGTGCACCGCTACTCCAGTCACATGGGGGTATTAAGGGGATTGGTGGAGGTTCCAGGTATTGAGCCCCCAGCAATCATATATTCATCACCTGTTATGTGGATAGGTGATATATGTCTTTGGTCTAAATAGGACTTTTCCACAAGTCTGTGCTACAGAAGAAAACAAAATCCCCTAATAATAGGATTTAGAAGAATGATTACTGCACTGTAATAGGTTTTCTTGTGAAGCTAGAGGTACGCTTTAATTAGGCTCACTTTACATATACTGAAGGGAATCCACAGTTTGATCCTCCGTATAACCAATGTCTTGTTAGACCCAACAAGAAGAAGTTGCCTCCATGGAAGATCAAACTGCTGATACCAGTTGTCAGACGTGACTACGCTTCTACCCATCACATCATCATCCTCTGAGAACGTTACATTATGGTAGGCCCTACTAGTACAATGCATGAATCTCCATATGAAGAGTACCTCTGTGCAGGGAAGACACCAACCCAGTTCTACATCCCAGCTAGTCCCCGTTACTAAATAGTCCCATACACAATGCCTACTTTTTTCCTCTCTCAAGTAAAGGGAACCAGTCAGCAGTCTGTAGGCCAGTTAACCAATAGCAGCTACCACTGTGCAGTATCTATCATTCCCACAATGCTGGTAAAGGCACGTCTGAGTAATAGATGCTTAAAAATTTCCCGTTCGCCCCTCTGCCGAGGATGACGTAGTAGACATCATGCACACTGCGGTCTGAAGTCTCGCGATGCGGTCTTCTCCCGATGCATGTACTGATAAGCTCCTGGATTCCGCCTGCAGATGGGAGGGTTTATCTGTACAAGCACTGACAGCAGCCGGCGAGATTTCAGAGAGCAACATGGATGATGTCTACTACGTCATTCATGTCAGAAGGGACCAGAGGCTTGGACTTGAGTGGAAAACCACCAGCGAGAAGAGATGGTCCGCACGCCTACTGGGCTACTTGCTTTTATTTGGATGTGGCACGGGAAATGTTCAAACCTCTATTACTCAGGCGTGCCTTTATCAGCATTGATTGCCAAAGCAGTGCAAGCATGATAGATACTGCACAATGGTAGCTGCTGTTGGTTAACTGGCCTACAAACTGCTTACAGGTTCCCTTTAACCCCTTAGTGACCAAGCCTGTTTGCGCCTTAATGACCAGGCCAAATTTTGGAAATCTGACATGTGTCACTTTAACGTAGAATAGCTCCGTAAAGACTTTGCATGTCCAAGTGATTCTGACGTTGTCTTTTCGCCACATATTGTACTTCATTTGGGTGGTAAAAATAGACCGATAGAGTTTGTGTATATTTATTAAAAGTGCCAATATTGGGAAAATTTGTAAAGAATTGTCGTCTTTTCACATTTTCAATTGCAATATCTCAAATATGTGCAAACGTACTGTAAAAAAGGTTTGCTAAGATATATATTTGCATCTGTTTATTCTGGTGCACATTTGAAAAACATTTGTTTTTTCTAACCATTTAGGAGACGTACAAATTTAACATTAATTATTAACATTTTAAGGAGTACTTTGTTTTCTTACACCAAGCCAAGATTGCAAAGGCTCATGGGTGTCAGAATGACAGATACCCCCACAAATGACCGCATTTTAAAAATAACACCCCTTTATGTACTCACTGAGGGGGGTCAGGAGTGTTTTGACCCCACAGTTTCTTTTCAGGATTTAATGCAATTTAGAGGAGAAAAAAATCAATTTCATATTTTTGCAAATATGCCATTTTAAAACCAGGTTTCTTTTCCATAGTGCACATGAAAATGGGGATTGACACCCCAAAATGGATACCCGCATTTGTCCTGTTTTCAGAAACATACCCATTGTGGCCCTAATATTATGTCGGTATGTACAACGGGGTCCAAACTGAAAGGAGCAGCCGGTGGCTTTCAGAACAGACATTTTGATTGAAGGCATTTCAGGCCCCATAGCAGCCCTTGAGCGGCCAAAACCATAGAGAACCCCCACAAACAACCCCATTTTGGAAACTAGACCCCTTAACAAATTTATCTAGGGGTGTACTGCGTATTTGGACTCCGCAGTTGTTGAATGAATCTGAGTAAAGCAGAAAGAAAAAATTACGATTTTCATTTTTTTAGCAATTGTGTCATTTTAAAAACAAACAGTTGTTTTTTTGTACAATGTACATAGGAATGAAGACTTGCACCCCAACATGGATTCCCCTGTTTGTCCCGTGTTCAGAAACATACCCGTTGTGGCCCTAATCTGCTTACAGGACACATGGCTAGGCCCATAATGGAGGGAACAACTGTTGGATTTCAGGGCACGACTGAATAAATTCCAGGCCCCATTGCCCACTTGTGCGGAAAAAAATTAACTCCCTAAAAATAATCCCTTCCCCTCCGCGCCCTTTTTGGCATTCGCCAAATCTTAGATAAAAGTAATAATGTGAACTGTGTGGTATTTCCGAAGACTGGGGTAATTAGGGGGGCCTGGTTGGGATGGGCACATGGGGTAAAAAAAACGGGTATCCCTTCTCCTCCCATGCTTTTTTGGGGGGTATTTCTTGACCTCAGCGACAGGGGTGGGGTGTAAAAAGTGGCCCTCTGTGAGGCTATGTAATCCTGCTGAGGTGCGGCGGTCTCACACAGAAGGCGCTCAACAAGCTGCTCCAGGAACTGCAAGGGGCTTCTTGTAAATTATGTATTACAGGTTGCGATCTGAATAATGCCGGGCTCACGCAGCCGTATGTGGAATCAGCTTGCAGAGGCCCACAGCGGATCAAAGGCTGTGAGCCATTGGTAGCCGGGAGCAAAGAGATTTTAAATTTCCCGGGCCCTCCCCAGCTCCTGTGAATGTGTCCGGCATTTTGCAGACGGGCGCATGCGGACAATCTGGGTTAAGGTCCGTGGAGGAGGATCGCATCACAGTTCAAATACAGAGGCCTCCAGTAAAACGTTTCACCTCCTTTCACCGATCGCATCGGTGAGGAGAGATGAAACTTCTACTTATTTTTTACTTTTACGTGATCGCCATTATCCATAATGACGATCACGTGACCAGGGTCTGCTCACTGCGGCCCCACCGTGACAACTTTGGTAGCCAAGAGCAGGGAAATTTTTAATTTTCTGGGCAATCCTCAACTTTTGCACGTGTCTACCATTTTGCTGATGGGCGCATGCGTCGAGGCTGAGAAAGGTCCGCGGATAAAGATCCTATTATTGGAGAAATCCGGGGACCTTAGTTATGTAATTTCATTACCCCTTATGGATACGATTCATAAGGGGAGATGAAACTTTAACTTTTTATTTTAACTTTTTTTAAACTTTCCATGATTACAGTTATCCAATGGGTAACGGTGATCATGTGACTGGGAACAGCATACAGTGGTCCCTGGTCACATCTCCCTGCACGCGGCTATCTTTGACAGCCAGGTGCAGGAAGCTTTTGAATTTGCCGGGCTTTCCGGCCTTCTGCGCGGACGACAGCGGCAAGTCCAGATTGCCACAGGACATCACAGAGGATGGGGGTGAGTATTTTCAGCTGCCCCCATGGATCCGATCCATGAGATCAGCTGAAACTTTAACTTTTTTAAACTTATCCATTGGATACCGGCGATCACGGGCCCGGGGACCGATCACTGCGGTCCCCGGTGATATCTTGTGCCTCCCGGCTACCTTCAGGAGCCAGGAGATTTCAAACCTCCCGAGTCTCCTGGCTTCTGCGGAAGCACGTGATGTAATGACGTCTGGCGCGCATGTGCAGAAAAGCGGCGTTAGGTCGTGGAGGACTAGATCACCGCGGGACATCACGAAGGATGGGGTGGGGGGGTAAGCTCAGCTGCCCCCATGGATTCGATCGACGAGGGCAGCTAAATCTTGAACTTTTTTTTCACTTTTCAGTGACTTTATTGCTATCCATTGGATAACGCTGATTGCATTGCCAGGAGGGCTTTAATCCTCAGGGGATGAATGTTTTTACGTCCCTGAGGATTAAAGCCCACCTAGCTAGGACGTAAAAACACTATGGGCTGTCACTAAGAGGTTGAGGTTTTTGTGCTGAAAAATCCCTCTAAAGTGCTCTCTCCTTTCCCCCTACCTTACTATCCACTGTCTGCTAGTTCTTGATTGACAGCAGGACTCTAGGACTGCTAAGCAGGCAATGAGTCATCCTGCTCATTCAACTGCATAAAGAGCGGAGGCAGAGAGGGAAGGACACACATACACAAAGAGAGTCTTTCTGTGTGTGTAATAGGCATTTAGAAAGCACTGTTTCTGTAGTTCTCTGTACACAGTCTATAGCACTCAGCACAGCTGCAGCTCCTCTCACCAGTTCTAAGAGGATGGAAAAGCAGACATTGCACCCTGCACAGGGTAAAAAACTGGGGGTTCTGTTTTCCTGGTCCGTTCGGGGAACAGGAAAGGGGATTTACCTGGCTGAACTGAACAGTGCCGAACAGACCCCATTGACTATATTGGGGTCCATTCAGTTTCCGCTCAGCTGACCAGCATTTTACTGGAAGAAATAAAGACTGGACGGACTCGTGTTTTCTTTATAGCTACTGTTCTGTTCTGTACAAAACTGCACAAACATTACTGCAAGACCAGATTTTACTTTCAAAACTAGTGATTTTGAGGCACTTCTAGTAGTTGAAGACTGATTGTTCTGTACAAATACATCCTTTACACTTTACAAAATAATTCAACTGCCCTGATTTTCACTCTGGATGTAAAAATCAAGTTTCCAAAAACATTGGATGTTAAATTGACCTTTACATCACAGACGTTGTTGGCACCACTTCGTCTTGAAGCAACCACAACAATAAAGTGGCAGCCTGCCAGGACATTGCCATGACACTTTGTTACCTGTCATTTCTGTTCAGCTTTTCCGATCCATCACTCATATCTCTAATGGGACAAAGCATCTGCTAACATCTACATTGTGGTTTCTGTTTGTAACCAAATCGCACTGCCAGATCCCTCATAGAATGGTGACCACCAGAGTTTGGCGAATGCCATTGATTTATATTGACTTATATTTCAGTCCGTTGGGTACCGTTGTGGTATCTATTGCTTTGATGCTTCCCACTAAATCTGTGATAAAGGCTCCAAAAAGAGCCTCCAATACAGATAAGAGAACAACCAAACGCAAAGGCTGCGGAAGAGAGAAAGCAGGACTAAAGGAAAGAAAAATACAAAAAAGAGGCAGAAGACATGGTCCTGTAGAGCAAACATGTAATAATTAGGAGTATAGATGAGCGAGTGTACTCGCTAAGGCAAACTACTCGAGCGAGTAGTGCCTTATGCGAGTACCTGCCCGCTCGTCTCAAAAGATTCGGGTGCCGGCGGGGGGCAGGGAGCGGCGGGGGAGATCTCTCTCACTCTCTCCCCCCTGCTCCCCCATGCTCACTCCCGCAACTCACCGCTCTCCCCTGCCGGCACCCGAATCCTTTGAGACGAGCGGGCAGGTACTCGAATAAGACACTACTCGCTTGAGTAGTTTGCCTTAGCGAGTACGCTTGCTCATCTCTAATTAGGAGGTATTGGCTGCCTACAGTTATGTCGTTTCCCCGAGGACAGCATGCTGTATGAATATGAGAGTGGCTATAAATGACTGCCCTGTCAGCTTACATAGAAACCTGTAATCTGGCTGCTGGCATAGCACCTCTATTATCTCACACTTTTGTATCATACCCTTTCCATACCCTTTCAGCTTGTCTAACTAACGCATACACTTAGTTGCTCTATGCAAATACACCAGATCTAGTTTAGCCACCTACTCCTTATTTTCAAAGTGTCTTTGTCCTTTTTTTAGCGCATATATGTTAATAAAGTATACAATTTATTATTTTGTGTTTGGGAGGGTATAACTATTAGGCTATTCTCTTGCCTCTGGCAATTTTCTTGGTAACTGCTATTTTTATACAATGAAAACACTTTAAAAAAATTGTGCCTTTTTTGTTGCTGCATTCCAACAGCCATGACATTTTTAATTTCCCTTGGCGGAGCTCTATGGGGGCTTGTTTTTGGCAGGATGAGCTTCAGTCTTCATTTATCCAGTTTTTTAAAAACATATAACATGCGAATCACTTTCTATTCTAATTTTTCCAGAAAAGATTAATAAAACCTGCAGTTCATTGATACAATCATCCAGCTTCTCACAATCCAATAATCCGCCCCCTCTCAGACTAACGGGTAACGGGGTAAAGCGGAAGAAGAGGTCACTGCACACAAGGAGCCCCTGAGAGCCTTTTATAGGCCAAGGGGGGAACCACTTTTAGGGCCTCCAGTGACAAGACCGTTCATCTAATCACCACAACTCTCATCATCTGTATATTATAATAATAACCTTTATTTATATAGCGCCAACATATTCCACAGCTCTTATATCTGCCTGAGATGGTACCACATGCCGAGTTTTACAGCAAAACAACAACTTCTTCTAGGGGCACGATTGTTTTTGACAACGAGTGTACTATGTACAGTGAAGGAACTAACAGATACTGTATTGATATTGTAGGGGCGACTAAAGAACATTGGAGTCATTTAATATCCAGGTGCTGTTGGGATTGAGAGCAGGCGGAGGGGAGCACTAACTCAGTGTTTTACCCACGTCCAATTGAAAAAACAAGAAACAGCTGGTTGCTGTAGCAGCCAGCTGAAAGAAAATACACTGATCAGCGATTTGTGTGCAGAGCTGCAGCAGCAATCAGCTGTGTCTTGTTTTGCCAATGGAAGTGACACTCTGTTTTATAAAAGAAGAGTGACTGGCTGACACATGATGGGACCAGCATCGGATTCTCAGCCATCAGTGGGAGCAGCACTAGGGGCAGGGAAAGAGTATGAGTGCTGCAGCTTAGGAGCACTAGGACCCTGCCAATTGAGGAGAGTCATCGGAGCCTCGTGAGAACCCTCTATTCTATTAATAAAAACTAATTTATGCTCATTAAAGAAGCCCGTACACATTGAAGCCAAGCTGCAGTACCCGCACGTAGATGACCGCTAATGGCTGTGCTTCACTTCAGCTTGCCATTGTTTTGAAGCCAGTACAAGTGAAGAACCCCAATTAACAGTAATATGCGTACAATTACCACAGCTTGACGTGTACAGGCACCTCAATGAATGTCGTGAGCTTTTTCTTCCAATCACATGCACCAATGATACATACCCACCAGAGGGGGCAAACAACTGACTACATGCAGCTGTAGTATTACGCTTGCTCATGCTTAGACCTTTTTGGCGGCACAGTCTTTACACAGGAGCAGCAAACCCAGAGTATGGTAACACACGGCGGCCACCTAACTGCAAACCGGCAGAGTTTTCAGATTGATTGTTTATGGCCACACAATTCTGCAAGTAAACCGTTTGATCTGCAAAACCGCACAACCATTATAAATCAATTTGAAAACGGCGCCATTTGTATTACAGCGACACGTTTATGCAGTTCTCAGTCACAGTGCAGCCGTGTCTCAGCGACCGCTACAAGTAGCCAAACCCTTAGGCCTCATGTCCACAGGCAAATTCGGATTTTAAATCCGCAGTGTTTTTCCTGCAGGCGTGGATCCGCGCCCAATAGGGATGTATTAGACACCCGCAGGTAGTTAAATACCTGCGGATGCCATTTTTCCCTGCAGGCGCGGGTCCTGCGTGCGGGAAAAAATCTGGACATGCTCCATTCAGGCGCGGGTCTCCCGCAGGGACAGCTCCCGCAGGCTTCTATTGAAGCCTATTGAAGCCTATGGAAGCCATCCGGATCTGCAGGAGACCCGCGCCTGAATTAAACTCACCTGCTTCGGGCGATGCAGGTCTTCCTTCCTTTGCGGCCGGAAACTTCTTTCTTCGGCCCGGCGGATGTGCCCGGCACGCAGCCGACGTGCCGAGCACATCCGCCGGGCCGAAGAAAGAAGATCCGGATGCGACGGAAGGAAGACACGCATGGACCGCTACAGGTGAGTTTATTCTTATTTTTTAGCATCATGTCCGCTGGGCAGGAGGGACCCGCTGCGGATTCTCCATGGAGAATCCGCAGCGGGCCTGATTTTCCCCGTTAGGCCTCATGTTCACGGGATAATTGTTATTTAAAATCCGCAGAGTTTTTCCCGCACGCAGATCCGCGCCCCATTGGGATGCATTGGACACCCACAGGTAGATAAATACCCGCGGATGGTATTTAAAAGCGATTAAAAAATTTCTGGTGCATGAAAAAAAATGCGCCATGCTCCATTTAAGTGCGGATCCCGCTCCGGATGGCCCCCATTGATCTCTATGGGTGCGGGAGATCCGCTACGGATATTAAATGTGAATTAAATGGGTGCGGGAGATCCGCTGCGGATTTCAAGGCTGGGAGGTGGAGAAAGTACTAGGAGGTGGGGTAAAGTGGGCAAAACACCTCCAGCGTAAAAATTGCATCTGCGTACATACACGCGTGAAAAAAAACTCATTCGCATGTCACCCGCATGCAATAAAATACAATTTTAAGCTCACCCGCACTGCATCCGCAGCCCAAATCCGCAGCGGATGTCCACGGGGAAAATCAGGCCCGCTACGAATTACCCATGTAGAATCCGTAGCGGGTCCCTCCTGCCCTGCGGACATGAGGCATAAAAATAAGAATAAGCTTACCCCTCACCTGCTCCGGATCTTCCCTTCGCCGCGGCTTCATCTTCTCTCCGTCGCGGCCGGATCTTCTTTCTTCGGCTCGGCGGATGCGCAGGGCACGTCAGTTACGTGCCTCGCGCATGCGCCGGCCCGAAGAAAAAAGATCTGGCCGCGATGGAGAGAAGATGAAGCCACGGCGAAGGGAAGATCCGGAGCGGGTGAGTAAATTCCGATTTTTGTCTCCCGCGGATCCGGACGGCTTCCATAGGCTTCAACAGAAGCCTGCGGGAGCCGTCCCCGCGGGAGACCCGCACGAAAATGGAGCATGGTCCAGATTTTTTCATGCTCCATTTTTAAAAAAAAATCACTTTTATTGACCATCCGCGGGTATTTATCTACCCACGGGTGGTCAATGCATCCCTATGGGATGCGGATCCGCGGGCAGGAGAAGAGTTAAAATCCGCTGCGGATTTTAATTCTTCTTTTGCCCGTGGACATGAGGCCTAAAGCTTCGGCTAACATAGATATGCCTCAATCGGAGACGCTACAAGTTCCATCCGTGTTCTACGGAGGGCAAGTAATGGGACCTGATGCGTCCTGGCTCTTACTGTTATGTCAAGTGACCAATTGGCATAGTGACTTTTGCAGTGTGAAGCGGTGGCACTATGGTACCCTGCAGCCCTCAGCTGCCTGCGATTTGCTTCTTTATATCTGCTGCAATCCACCTCCCATCATCCATCCTGGGAACTGCAGCTGCGGCCAGGACTATCACGCGGCCCACTTGTCCTACAACAGCTGCGGCTGCAGACGGAGGTCTTCAGATGGCGAATCCTGCAGAGATCACCAGTAATCTCCTGCTGTTGTGTCACTATGCCTCTCATCAGCATGCTGGGAGTTGTGGTCCGATCCACTGGATAGTGCTTGGTAGAGCGAGCTGCACATTGTGTATCAGACAAACCATCGTGTATGGTGGCATTTAGTTACTGCATGGTAGTATTAGTCAGTTACTGCGTGTGATGCTCTTTAGTCACGGTGCGGTGCTGCTGACATTTACTCATCATGCCTCCAGTAAGGACTATTTTATAACCGCACAGTTGATGAACATTAAAAGCAAAATGGTACTTTTATAAATTGTCATTTTTCTTCTTCATTAACAGCGGGTAATTATTGTTACAATCACCCAAAAAATGGACAAGTCGTGACAGCAGCTGGCCGGTGTAAACAGGAGTTTTATGGGGCGTATTGAGTACGAATGCCTAGGGCAGAGCGAGTCGTGAACACAACCCCTATTATACCTTAACCCATCAATAACGGCCAATAGACCTTTTTTATGGACCGCACTAATGGGCTTTAAACCTGCACATACATCTTTTTAAGGCGGTGGCTTGGCTGAATACTGACAGCCAGGCTCCTGTTCTAACTGCCAGGAGAGGAGTAACCTCAGATCCTGGCAGTCTAAACCCTTACATGCCACAATCAATAGCAACTGTAGCATGTAAGCAAATGACAGAGAAATAGGCCCCTTCTGTCAGCCATTGGCAATCTGCAGTGTGATTGCAAGGTACCAATGGGTTCACATGGCAGCCAGAGGCCTGACAAAGACCCCCATGTCTGCCATGTAACCCAGTCTGTTGGGCCCCACCTCCAGCAAAGTCCCATAGGCTGCTGTTATAGGCTTAGTGGAATGCACTACATAAGTATTGCAGTGTATTATCCTAGCAATCAAACTATTTAATTCTTAAGACCCCTTAAGGGTAAAAAAATTATGCATTTTTACCCACAATTTTTTCCCCTTTTGAAATGGATAAAATGCCAAAGAAAATGTAAAAACCCCAATCAACACAATAGGTATTACCGCATTCATAACAACCCCGACAATGACAATATTTTGTTATTTATCTTGCTTGGTGAATACCGTAAAAATAATTATAAAAACTAACTCCAGAATTGACTTTTTTTTTTTGTTTGCCTCCCAAACAAAAAAAATTCCAAAGTCAAATGTATTCCAAAAATGGCACCAATAAAAACTACAACTCTAAACAGAAAAAATAAGCCTCACAGAGACCAGAAAAATAAAAATGTACTGGGTCTTGTGGCGATGCAGATTCAATTGTTTTTCTTTAAAAATGTGTATTTATTGTGCAAAAGCAGTAAAGAATAAAAAAAATCTGTAAACTTGGTCTCGCTGTAAGGGTGGATTCAGATGACCGTATATCGGCTCGGTTTTCACGCCGAGCCGATATACGGTGTCCTTGTCTGCAGGGGGGGAGGATGGAAGAGCCAGGATCAGGAACTGAGCTCCCGCCCCTTGCCACTATTTGCAATGGGAGGAGCGGGGCTAAGCGGTGGGACTTAGCTCCGCCCCCGTCTCACCCCCTCCTATAGCAAATAGTGGCAAGGGGCGGAGAGGGGGCGGGAGCTCACTTCCTGCTCCTGGCTCTTCCATCCTCCCCTCCCCCCCATGCAGACAAGGACACCGTATATCGGCTCGGCGTGAAAACCGAGCCGATATACGGTCATCTGAATCCACCCTAAGCGCGCCGATTAGATAAGAAAGTTATGTTATTTTTACCAAAGGGAGAAGTCTGAAAACAAAACACAAAAACAATAGCAGAATTTCTGAGGAACTTGTGCATCTATTCCCCCATCACCACCACCAAAAAAAAAAAAGAAAAGGAAAAAAATGAACAAAAGTTCTACAACCCATTACATGTACCCCAGAATGTGGCCATTAACAAATACAACTCGTCCCAAGTAGAGATGAGCGAACATGTCCGTTACGGACACATCCGCACCCGGACACCGGCTTTGCCGAACACTGCAGTGTTCGCGCGTAAAGGTCCGGGTGCCGCCGGGGGGCGGGGAGATGCGCGGCGGCGCGGGCGGCAGTAGCGGGGAACAGGGGGGAGCCCTCTCTCTCTCCCTCTCCCCCCCACTCCCCGCCGCACCCCCCCGCGCTGCCACGGCGGCCCCCGAACTTTTTCGCCCGAACACTGAAGTGTTCGCAAAGTTCGGTGTTCGGGCGAAAAAGGGGCGGGGCCGAACGTGTTCGCTCATCTCTAGTCCCAAGCTCTCAAATGGCTATGCCAATGAGTTAGGGGTCTTGCAATGTGACAATGACAAATCACCTGGTCCCTAAGGCAAACAATAGTCTCCCCACTAAAGGGTTAATAAACCTTTAAAAGCAGTCGGCTGTCAATACAAGCCCTGCTTATAGCAGTCAGGCAGCCTTACCTGCCTCGTCCTTGGTGCAATTACGCTGTTCAATGGACTCGGCTCTGGATTTAATAGAACCATAAAGAGTCTGCAGCCTCCTTCAGGCTATGATAAACCCCAGCATCCACAAGAAGCTCACAAAATCCCATTTTATCCTCCATAGCTTGTAAATCAAATGCTGAGATTATTGTGGATCACTGGCAAGAATAGTTTGTTATCCTTTACAAAGTCCTGTTACCATTCCTACTTATTTCATCCTGTACAGACACTGCAGCACATGTGTATACACGCCAAAGTATCATTAGATGAGACATAACACATGGGGAAAAACAAAAACGTTCGGCATATGCCATCTAGTATATGTCGGCATACCGGTCTTTCTCTGGAAGGGAAAGCATAATCTACCTGCATACCACTCAGTATATGGTTGTTTGTAGAGTGGAAGTCAATGGTTGATGTACGCTACTGTATGTCTAACCGGCGGGAATACTGTACCTGCGATGTATACCACCAATACAGCCACAAAACAAGCCTACGACTGACCTAGAACTGCAACCATGTGGCTAACTTAGTACAAATCGAGGACTTTCAATACAATCGGCCTAGTCCTACATAAAGTTCATCAAACAGTGTAACTTTGGCAGCAGGTGATGCTCCACTACCGCCCATTTGCATACTTTAAACCTGAAGAAGCGGCAGGCTGATCTGAGAAGCCCCCTGAGGACGATGAGGAACAGGTGAAACTGGAGGGTGAGGAAAGGGAGGAGGGCACCTTTAATCTGACGGGTGAAGCTGTGGGGTAGAGAGAAAACGAGCAGGAGCTGCAGGGAAGTCGAGAAGGGAAGGTGTAAGGTGAAGGAAAACATAAGGGAAAAAAGAGAGAGGAAGGGGGAAAAAAGGAGAATAAACAATGAAAAGTGGAAGAAAAGAACAGAAATGAAAGAGTTAAAGCAGAATCACATATTTGAGTCATAAGGAGTTACCCTTTCTTATAATCTAGCAAATGTGTACTAACCACACCACTGCCTAGGATGCACACTTCAAAGATATGAATTGGATTATGGATCCATACTGGAGCGCGGTGGATTTGGAAGTGGCAGCGTGATATAGCACTACAGCGGCTGCTAAAGCAACAGGGGCCTCATTACAAGACGTCTGTGATGAAAGCCCTCGGTTTGTAATGTTTGCTGCATCAATTTAGGTGTTCTAAACTTAAGGAAACCATAAATGAGAAGCATCATAGTTAAAGCTTCAGATAGGCACCCTTAAAGGGGCTATCTCTCTTCTAGCTGTTTTCAGACAGCTCCGTACAGTGCAGTGGCCCTGGTTGGTACTGCACCCCGAGTCCCATCGGCGTCAATAGGATTCAGCCTGCAGTACCAATCGTCGCCACTGCAGAATGTACGGAGCTGTATAGCTAAAAATGGGACAACCCCTTTAATCCCTTACGTTGCACATGAGGATACAGATTGTGATATTCCACATCACATTTGGTCATTTATTTCAGCCTTGACAAATATATATACAATGGAAAAGGAATGACTCTAGTATTTAGCCATCAAATTCATAGAATTGACCTGCTGCATCCATTCATAAGAGATGTAGGCATCACTAGTGTGACTGTATCTGCCATCACTTAGTGGTGCCAATTAATATTAAAACGGGCATCCCACTAAAGCTTTCTTGAACGGGGGACCACTAAATGTATACAGTTCCTTAAGAGATTGCAGTAGAGACCGTGTAACATGTGATTCTGTTTTAATCCAGTCTGCGTTGATGAAGATATAAGCAGCACAATGAGTTCAATGCCATTTACCGCATGCATACAGAAAATGCTCACACCTGGCTGTAAAGTATTGGAAACAGGGAGAGGAACTCTGTTTACTTGGCCCTGGACTTTAATCCTGGCCAATAGTAAAAAATATGGCACACAAAGCTCCTGCAATGTAGCAGGAGCAGGTCTGCTTCTCAGCTGTCAGTGACAGCCGATAGAAGTGTTTTTTAACGGCTTCTGCCTTGTCCTTTACAAGCTCCAATGTAGAGAGTGCAAGAAGCGGCAGTGCCATTTCCTGCACGGGACCCAGCTATCACGTGATCGCCAGCGACCCCTGGCATTGCAGAGATGCAGGGTCTTTGCGGCCTACTGTTGCACTAGGGGGGATGGTTTTCCCTGTAACAGGGGCTTCTATGGATGCTCTTGTTACAGTGGAAAATTGTGAACTAAAAACAAATACATATAGTGTGAATGACCCCCAGGGGTCTTATACGACGTCATGGGGGAACATAGATGTTAAAAAAAAACAAAAGTTACAAAAGGAAGCGAAGAAAATATATATGGAAAATAGAAAACGACCCCCCAGCAGTGTTAACCTAAACCGTCGCCATACGCGCCCTGTAATCTGAGATTATACAAATTTTATATCAAAATGTCTGAAACAAGATGGAAAACCCATTCCTGTACTTTATTTTTAAAATAGTTATATTTACAATAACATAAAGAACTACACATATAAAAATAACTTTTACCCCTAATAAAACAAAAAAACTGAATACATTTTCAGCAAAAAAAAGTCCTAAAAAATAGCCCTGTGTGTGATGGAAAACATTTTTATGGCAGGATAGGAAAAAGAAAAATAGGGTCATAAAACCGCCACATGGGTTTAATTGCTAAAAAGTGTCCGGTCCTTTAGGACCGAAACACCCTGGTCTTTAAGGGGTTAACTAAAATTAAACTGGGATTGCAATACAAAGCAGGGACAGGGGATATGGCAGTCAAGCCGACTGTGCAATTTATAGTACTGAACGGCTTCATAAGAGGAATAAGACTCAGCAGGAACTGTAAGTAGAGAGCGGTTACAGCCAGAAATGGACTTTCTGCAGTAAAATAATCCTTAGCAAAAAAAAATAAAATCATTGAACTTATCCTTTAAGCCATTTCATTTCCCAGACATGCATGTCCGACCCCATCAAACAGTGACCTTGATCATGATGGAAGACGAGAGAAGCGGATAAAATGGCCTGATGAAGGAAGGGAGCTGCCAGATCATGTATGCATGATAGAAATAATCAGACAATCAGAGTCACCGTCTTATCATTACAGATGTGGTGGGATGGAATAAAGGGTCAGACCTACTAACCGTGCCGTTGCACAAATACTTATGGACTGCACCCTGCATGTGTGTATACATTACTCAACCCTCGCTAAGGCCATACAGCGGGTCTAGGCTATAAGTTAACAGTAAAGCTGCATCATGTTTTATCGGCAAAAACATGTGGCGCCACAGCGCTCGGTCAGTGGGAACACAGCCTCTTTATAGAGATGTGAAGAAGCAATGGCCCAGATGTCAATCGTCACAAGACCAACATTGTAACTAGAAATGCTGGAAAAGGATGCTGCACTCACCTCCTTGAGTCGCTCCATGTCCTTGAGGTAGAAACCGATGTAGAAAAGACTCAGGTAGGAATTTACAAACTGGAACTAAATGGAAGAGAAAAGAAACACACTTTGTAACCGTGTAATAACTTTCAGTAAGCAGCTTTGGTCTTATAAGGGTCGGCCAGGAATGAACCCGGCCGCGTGCGTCCATACAACTCACACCAATGCTTCCAAATATATAAGACTATCAGCAGGGCCTCTAAAAAGGCCGCTTTCACATCTGCGCTGGGGGCTCCTTTTTTCTGCTCGGTATAAATGGAACTAGTAATTATTAGGACATTACAGTCCCAGTGTTTCTGGTGGCACATCACACTCACAGTAGCTTGATTACCACACAAGACAAACACAGCTTGGCTCCTCCCATAGCAGTGACATCATTACAGGTCCGTTAGCCCACCAGATCTCTGTGGTGGAGGTAGGTCAGTGTGTTCTGTCAGGACCGCTGAGCTGTGTCTTCTGAGATAATAACGGCATAGTTGTATTTTCATTTTGCTACTTTTGTCCTCCCTTCCAAGAGCCCTAACTGTGTTTTTCTTCTGTCGGTCAGACTCTGTGTTTTATATATTTTGTAGGACCTTCGATGACGTCACCAGGGGCGCGATCGATGACATCACCAGGGGTGGAGCATAAGAATCACTCATCGATTGCATCATAGAGGCGTCTAGTGGTCAACAAGCTCTACACAAGCAGAAGAAGAGGTCACTACACACAAGGAGCCTCCGAGAGCCTTTTATAGGCCAAGAGGGAACCACTTTTAGTGCCTCAGGTGACAAAACCGTCCATCTAATCACCACAACTCTCATCATTTACAGATCTGCCTGAGATGGAACTGCATGACAAGTTTTGCAGCCAAACAACAACTCCTTCTAGGGGCGGAATTTCTTTTTTGTAAAGAATGTATATTTTGTGAACCATGTCTGTCCATTGACTGCTCAGCTACACTCATATGAGTGGGGCTGAACTACAACACCAGACACAGACCCTGGAAAAATCCCTTTGAATGTTAATTAATATCATCAAGTGTTATTACAGGGCTTCCAAATTATAGACAGTTGCTGCTACTTCTGAGCTCCCCTGTATGAACAGACTTGAGAGGAGCATCCCCGTCAGTCTGACAGTGCAGCCTCTATTATTTACTGCCAACCGTTTTAGACAACCCACCAATTTGGAACATTACTTACTAAAACAATTTTGATGATTAGATGTTTCTCATAGGCACTCTGTAAACGGTAATTCTCTGTAAGGAGAGTGAAAGAGGGAAGAAGGCCGATAAACATGGGAAAATCATGAAACCTGTACAACAACTGTATGTGGTCAAACTGCGTAACAGAGAAATAAAGCTGGCCATAGATATAAGAAACCCAAGGTCAACCAGAGCTGGGGGAAAATCAAAGGACCTGATAAAATCCAATCCAACCAACCAAAAAGTTGTTTCCTCTGACACTGGAAATTATTTTTAAATGTACTAAAGTCTATGGCCAGCATAAAGTGAACCCCTCACCAGGTGCGGGCAGCATGAACACAGGACAGATATGCCCATTTGTTTTTTATTCTGAAATGCGGCCGCTTCAGGAATAAAAAAAAAAACACTCCGAAGTTTAACGTAGAACTGAGCTTTTTAGTCAGAGGCGGGTCGTGCCGGGCTCTTGCCCATCCACAGCATCAAGAGTGCAAGAATAAGAGCTCCTCTCCCTCTTGTGTATAGGAAGAGACATATCAGTCTTGATGACAAAGGTGGCAGGAGCCCAGCATGGGCCATCTCTTTGACTCAGAGCTGCGTTCCTTCTAGGCTCCAAATCAAACTTCTTCGTATGTTTTTTGCGAAACGCAGCAGCCTTTCATAATGAAATATACTTTGGCCGAATGGGCATATCAGTCCTGGGTTAATGCTACTCATGGTTCAGGCAGCATGAAGCTGGTGACAGGTTCGCTTTAATCTAATGCAGGGTATGTGAATCTGCAACGTTTACAGTTGAGGAACAATACAATGAAAAGTAAAACATGACAGTAACAAGCGAGTTAATGACATATACCCATATCATTTAACCAGTACGCAATCTTCCTGTACACTTCATCACAGGAACTAACTATAACAGCCAGAAGGATCTTGGGAAAGAAGCGTACGAGCCTTGGGAGCTCTCGGATACTGAGGACAAACTCCTACAAAAAAAAGGGAAGAGTAGTCAGATTTTGGAACGCTCTGCATGGGGTAACAGAAGTATAAACTACGGTCTTTATTTTGTGACTAACAGTATATAGAGAGTTATAATTACCAGGGGTAGAGGGCTGATCCAGGGGAATCATGAGACAGCCTATAGGTATCTTTACACGGGACGACTATCGCCAGTCATTCAGAGTATGGAGACGGAGTGCGGTGGAGATCTCTTTTGGTCACCTCCATTCACCATGAACAGGAGTCGTTCATAGATGAGCAACTGCCTGTTCACACGGGCCGGTAGTCGCTTGGTTACTAGGTGAGCTAAAAACTACTGTGACTCCAACAGGTGAGAGATTTATCGCTCAGGGCCCTGTTGGCGGCCACTTGTACACGGGGTAACTATCTCCCAAATTCACTGTTTCTAACAATTATTCAAGTGATACCCTTCCCGTGTAAAGGGACCTTATCGATGGTCAGGAAGGAATCTTTTCTTCCCCATGACCCAACATTGACTTCAATCATCGAGGGGGTGGTGGTTAGTCTTTCTTTGGATCAAACAGATAGGCCTGTGATTGGTAGAACATTATGGACATGTGTCTTTTTTCTGATATCTACATAACAAGATCTGATAGGACAAATGTATCACATATCTACTATATCAAGGAAAAATGGAGAAATGGGAGCGCAATCAATCCAAACTCGCAGACAGTCTCTATAATTCTGTTGTACTGGCAAATTCGCAGTAGGAAAGACTAGGATTCAGCCTGCAGTATTACGCTGGGCCACTGTGCAATGTATGGAGCTGTCTGAAAACAGCTAGAAGTGGGGGAACCCCTTTACACTAACTAATAAAAAAAACTATCAGACAGATAGGGCTGGCTATATGGAAAGTGCAAACGACAAAACAGAGGAAGACAGAAATATATCCCTGGGGTAGAAAATAACATTAAAATATGGAACTATACAAAAAATAAGATTGTAGAAGAATGTGGTCCTCCTGCCATCTGGACTGATCATCTGCTTGATTTCTCCTGGTATGGATTGATCACCACATTCAACATCGGTCCACTCCCTTTTTAGTCCTTCTACTATTTCTTACCCCGTGTGTTGTTGCACTGGCCTCTTATTTTAGACTGACTTAGTTTTTTATGTATATTAGTGTATGACTATCCTGTCGACCCCTCTACCAGGTCACATGCTTGGCATCACTCAGCGCTCAGGTATCACCTTCCTCCCTCTTCAGCGCTGTCGTTTACATTTCTTGGGACAAGATGACTAGAACAGCTGCTAGTTTTTGGTGACTTTTTGGGGTATGTATTTTTAAATATTTGCAGTTTTCAGTCTGTATACCATTGTATGTGTATCCGGACTCAACTCATAGTATCTACAGGCGACCGCAATGAAAGGTTAGGGAAAAAATCCAAATATGCTGACATTTTATCTAACCACAATGACAAGTTTCAAGAAATTAGAGCCGCCACCACCTTTAACCCTATAAAATTAAAGGGAGTGTAGAGGTCCTGTAGTCCACTACCTCTAGTTAACCAGCCGTGGTAGGCCTTTACAGCCCTTATGGGGCTCCAATTTCCCTCTTGCTTCCAATAGTTACGTAAAAAAATTGGAAAAACCCACCCAAAATGTCACTTTTTTTATCGTAGGTTTTGAATTTAATGTCTCGCGTAAATGTATTTGACGCAGAACTCAGTCGCCTTACGTGCATTTTTAACTCCTTAGTGACATAAGAAAAAAATCTTAAACCCTTTATGTGTTCCCGCGGTCATAACTTTATTTCTCCATCAGTGTGGCTGTGTGACACCTTGTTTTTTGAGGGTCGGGTTTAAGGTTCTAGTTTTTATAGGCACAATTTTGTATTGAACAACCTTTATTGATTTTTTTTTGGCATTCACAGTATGGCAAAATATTATGTTACTTCTATTCTACTCGAGTCATTGCGATTATGACAACACTAAATTTAGAGAGGTTTTATTATGTTTTACCACTTTTGCACCATATAAAACTCTTTTTTGTTTTCTTACATAAAGACCTTATGTGGCGCCGAATTCCAGGACCAGTGTTTTTTTAGTTTTCAGTTGACAGCTGTATCAGGCTTGTTTTTAGTGGGGCAACTTTTAGTTTTATTGGTATCATTTTGAGGCATATATGATTTATAAAATTGTTTTTTTGTGTTTAGGGGAAGCGAGATGAACAGTAAACTGCTATATTTGGATTTTATTAGTAGAAGTTTCCATGATTGATAATGGAATATTTGATAGTATGGATTGTTATAGATGTGGTGATACCAATTATGTGTAGAGTTTATTTTTTTGTTCTTCTCATTTTTGCAATATATAAAACCCTGTGTAAGGGGAAAAATGTTTAGATGCCACGGTCAGCAATAACTGCAGCATTTTCTGGGGAAAAAAAGAACCCATGTGTGACAATCAGAGAGCAAATATGCTTTTTAATTGATGGAAGGGGTGACAACATGAACAAAAATTCATAGAGCTGTACAGAAGAATCCCAGAGCTTCTCTGCTGTTGCTGGTCTCTCCTCCTCCTCTGTGCACACACACTAAAACTAAGGATCATAGCCTGAAAATGACTCCAAACGGAATGTTGGTAACCCTGATAGAACCAGAGTTACAGGTACTTAAAGCAGTTTGGTTTATTCTACACTGTTAATGTTCTTTTCTCGCAGAATGGACAGAGCTCGTCCTAAACTGCTAGGGGGTAAAGCAATAAATCTCATTAGTCAGCATTTTCTAGAGGGCATGTACACTTTTTACAGGCGGACATATATCTCTCTAGTAAAACAAACTCATTGCCGTGTAGACGTTTAATGTCACCTCTAAGTCACGACAGATTGATTAGTTACTGAGCTTCTATGAAGTGACGAATGACACATGGACTGAAGGAGTTTAAGATTCACTTACCTGCAGCTCGAAGCAAGCAAGCATCACAACAAAGACGAAGCAGAGACAAGACATGCAGACAGGCAGACTGACGCAGGACTGGAATAGGAGTCGCTTCCATGGGGGATAGTAAAACTCCTCACAATTGGTCACTGGACTGATTCTCTTGATGCCCTATTGTGAATAGAGATAAAGCTGACTTTGCAGACAGGTAAAAGACAGTGTATGAAATGTATACAACAGATTATTCACATTATTAGGCAAAGTCTACAAACCCCATAGAATAATACCGCATTCTTGTCTGTCATCTCCTCTCACTTACCCTGAACTGTGGTCGTGGCTCCTCAATGAACTCCGCAGGGGTATCTAGTGTCCCCCACTTGTAGGCCAGCTCTGCTCCTCTCCGCTTCCAGCCTTCTAGAAACAAAGTAGCCCAAACGACATTGAAGAGTGCAAAGACCACGCAGCAGATGTCACGGCTGGTCTGCGGAGGAGAAGCAGAACACAAAGCGCTAACAGGAACGTCTTACTTATAGCAACAGACACCCGAAATATAGAGTAATTATGGAAAATAAGGTACAACTACATAGTACCTTCATAGAGGATGTGATTATGGAAGCCAACAACTAATAGTAACGGTCAACACGGGCGAGCTTCGTCCAATAGCATATTGACTGCAATGTGTTTATACACCAGGGATGCTGCTAGCTTGAAAAACAAAACTCACCGTATATCTTATTTTTGGGAGATTCCTCGTAGGAGCATTATTTCCTACTGTATCTTTAAAAAAAAAATTTTTTATTTTTACCATTGAAACCACTTGCGACTTTTTCACGTGCATGAAAATTGCAAGTAAAGAGATGCAATGTGTTTTTTAAGCAAAATTTTGCAATTATTGCGCTCACCCGTGTGAATGCACGTTCAGAGGGCAAGTGTCAAATTAAAGGTCACCTGGACGTTGGTAGACGGGCCAATGTAATTCGATCACATTATATACCAAGAACCTTGCATTATTTAATGTGGTTGGAGTATTAATTATAGGTATATATACCTCTGATAGTAAATGTATTATGCGTGCTGTTGGCATTTTTTGTTTCTGCTTCTACGGCAAGTGTCATATTAGTCAGAGAATCCTGAATCGATATTGCACTTGTAAAATTGTGATATTCACTGCGAGTGCATTGCAATTTACAAGAAAAATCGCACCAACAAACATGCAATTTTCATGCAAGTTTTTCACACAAATCGCATGTATTTTCAAAAGGAAAAATTAAAAATCGCACTTGCACAAAACTCGCATGTCAATGTGAGTCCAATGCAATTTTTTTCTCATCTATTGGATGCAATATTTCTGCAGCCTCACAGAACAATGGAACATGCTGTGATCTTTCTATCTAGGAGCATCGGTGCAATAGAAAAACTGTAGATAAACTCATTGAAAACAATGAGGTCTGTTTCAGTGCGCGTTTTGTGCATCACGCAATGCGCGTAAAAGTTACCTTGAGGTGCACAGTTATCTTAGATGGAACCTCTCTTTTATATTGGAGAACTGAACTAGTTAAGCTAACTACTGGAAGTTCGGAAAGCCTTTACACATGCACATTAGCATTGCCAAAGTAGGTGCAAAATAAGGCAACGAGGAACAGCAGGCGGTTAGCGTCTATAGAAGTCATGGTATAATCATCCCTCCATGGAAGGCGCATTGTGCTGCTGTAGCCGCTACGTTTCCCTCTCCCCCCAGCAAGATGCATAGTTTCTCTTCCTCCTCTATGGAGCTGACGTCTGGGGATTGATCACAGCCTACCCACTGGCGATAGATTTTTCTGCGATGCGAGAATGAGTGAAAACGCATGATAATGAAACCAATGATTTTAATGGTTTCATACTCATTTGCAATGTTTTCACTAAGCTTCGCAGGGCTAAGAAAAATCTGCGATATCACCCATTGTTTTCAAAGGGAGTCCATCACGCTGCCCTGACACAGCTGTGGCAGAGGTCTGCAATGCTATCCCATTGCTTTCAATGGGACCGATGCTGCTGCAGCCCCATTGAAAGCAATAGAACAAAGGCCACCACCAGTGGTGATGATTTTCGAGGAAGAGCTTGAAATATAACCCTTCCCTGAAAATCAGCCCTGGCTGTAAAAAAAATTCAATGACGGCTTGGCATTACCTCTGATTGGTCACAGTGCTCAGCCAATCAGAGGCAACGCTTTCTGGGGGTGGGTATTTTTCAATCCCCAGCCTCCAGAAGAATGGGATGGCTCTTACAGGTGAGTTAATGTTTTTTTTTACAGCCAGAGCTGATTTTTAGGGAAGAGATTATATTTCAAGCCCTTCCCCCATAATTATCACCGCGGTGGTGGCCTTCGTTTTATTGCTTTCAATTGGGCTGCAGCAACCCCAGCCCTCTGAAAGCAATGGGATAACATTGCGGACCTCTGCCACAGCTGTGGCAGGGGATTCCCTCATTCTGGTGGTCCCCACAGGGATGAAGAAATCCCCTGCCATAGCTGTCACAGCTGTGTCAGGGGAGCGTGATGTACTCCCTATGTTTTCAATGGGGCTAGTGCTGCTGCTGCCGACCCATTGAAAACAATGAGTGAAGTTACAGGGAAAACATCGCTAATGACAATGAAACCATTGAAAAGCATTGGTTTCATTATCATGCGTTTTCACTCACTCTTGCATTGCAGAAAAATCTATCGCCAGTGGGTGTGAGCCCTAAATGAGAATCCCTCCCTATTGAGTATTTAAAGGCATGGCAGACTGTAGAGGGCTTCATCCTCCAAAGCCCCTGGTTGCATTGTTGGCACAGCCTGCTCTCCTTGGACTTGTAGGTCTATCTGTGCTGCCGTGATGTGACATCTGGACTGTGGACACTAATAGCTGTTGGTCTTCGGGGTTTGCTAGATCACTTTTTAGAGTGTCTCAAGTCTGATTAGGAGTTTTGCCTGCCAAGAGAGATTAAATAAAGCTCTAAGGCTGGGTTCACACAGGGCGGATTTGCCGCGCGGAATTCAGCCGCGGCAAATCCGCCCGCGGCCGCTAATCTCGGGATTAGCCAGCCATGTGGATGAGATTTCTCAGAAATCTCGTCCACACGGGACGGCTAATCCGCTGCGGTAAGTTCGGCTGAAACCGCGGCTGCGGCCGCCGCGGTTTCAAAAGATGCAGCATGTCTGTTTATTATCTACTTTCGTCGCGGCCATGCTCTCCTCTATGGGAGCGCCGGCCGCAACGGAAAAGCGAGCGGCCGGGCCGCTTTAAAGCCGCCGCGGCTTTTTCCGCGGCGGTTCTCCCGGCGGAAATCTTGCGGTTTTTGCTGCGGCCAAACCGCAAGATTTCCGACGGGAATACGCCCTGTGTGAACCCAGCCTAAGATTTCCCCTTCTTACTGCCATCCGCATTGTCCTCCCTCCCCTGGTTACACTAAATGGGCAGGACAATGTTTAGCAACCACATAATTATTTGAAAGTTATGACAGAAAATACTTTTCCCTGCCACTACAACACCGACTAGGAAGATGGAACAATACCCCTGCAGCGCCATCTATTGGAAGGCAGCATTCCTGCAAATCAATGTCAGACTCTCTATACAAGTCTTCATAACAATGACTGGGATTTCAAAACTAAGCCAGACTCCATACACTGGCAGCGTTTTTAGTTTTTGTGCCCGTCATCAGTGTGCAGTAGGTTTCTGGCTTGGCTGGTGAGAGGCCTGTGATGTGGGTCAGGAGGGGTAACATTTCTCCCTAGGGAGAGAGCCCCTAGGAGGTGAGTGAGGAGATTTATAAGGCCATGCATGCTCTTCTGGGAAATATGCAAATAAGGAAGATGGAACAATACCTCTGCAGCGCCACCTATTGGAAGGCGGTTTTTGATGCAGATTTTTCTATTATGTGTAAAAAATACCCTCAATAAAATAGGGTAATCGCTGATAATCTGTTATTTATCACCCGCCAACACCAACATTATGCAAGAACAACAATATTAGTTAACTTTACAAAAAGCCAATTTATTTCTCAAGGAGATCGCCTACCTGGTCCGATTCTGTGAAGAACCAAAGCATCATACCGAAGACAGCGGGGTAAACCAGCGACGAGGTGTAGAAGCCGAGCCACGAGAAGTACATGCCAATCTTCACACCAAAATACTCACAAATCTCATCTGTAAAGAAGACACACAAGTAGAGGATGTAATGTCACCGACAAGCTGTACGCCCCCTGGAGGACAACTGCTGTATTACTGACTAAAGCTTACCGTCTACCTGCTAATGCAGAAAACTTCTGACATATCTTAGCAACATGTCAGAAGTTGTGATTGGTGGGGGGCCACATGCCGAGACCACCTGCTTAAACAAAGCAGAAGCATTCAAATGGAGTGGTGTCCAGTGTCGGACTGGGGTGCCTAGAGCTCACCGATAAGATTCATTCTGGTGGCCGACAGTACAACTTAGAAAAACGGGGCATACGATAGAAGGATAGTGGCCGCCCCACCCGCTGCATCTATATACATAGATGATCTAACCACTTTATTATATCGAGGTGTAGGCTGGCTGATACGATGCCTATCTGTATGCACTGCAACAAGTGTAGCGGGCCATGTGCTGCTGCCCGTGTGGGGGTTAGGGGCTGGTGGGTCAATCAGAGTGGAAGGGGTAAGGGGGTCTGACTCCTGGCTTAGGACTCACCGGGGCATCCGCCTGTTCACCTGTAGGCCAGCCCGAGCCCAGCTGTGCCCTTTCAGATCTGAATAGCTTTCCTTGGAGAATGAAGCGAGACATGCACGGTCTCAGAGGAAGTCTATGAACTCCAAGGAGAGTCAAAAAGAACCAAAAGGGCATTTTACTTGCTCCAACTATCGAACAACTGATTTGTTTAGAATGATTTAACCACTTGTGTACCACCCAGCAACTCAATACCTTAGGATAGTTCTAACAGTATAGAACGTCTGCCCGTATTCTACAAATTTGTGATGACATATTGTACTTCATGTTAATTCCACACTCTCGGAAACCAAAAGGCACAACTAATCCTGCGGCTTAACGGAGCCATCTGGAAATATAAATTCATCCCATCGAAATGATCACCACCAATTACATTTTATGGCACAGTCTTGCCTAGGTCACCGGTTGTTGTACTCTTGTCTGTCATTATAATGAGATGGCTGCTGAACAGTTTTCTCTCCAGAACAGGTAGTGTCAGACTATTATAAGGCTTAGTGGTGTGAAAACTGCAGGACTTTGAGATTCTGCATCGTGACATCACTTTTTCTGATGGCGGGTGGGTGCTGGTTGTCTTCAACAACCGACACCTGCCTCTTATGGAACAGGCTTGACTTCCGCTGATATCTATATACATCCTAACTGCATTAGACACAGGCAGTAAGGACGAATATAGCCTTATGGTAGTTGGGAAGGGCTTCTACTGACTTGATGCAAAGCTGGCCCGTGTGTGAACGTGTTGGGCAACTTAGTTTGTAAGTCCCGTAGGGAACAGGGAGTGTTGAAAAGGTGTGTACAGCGCGGTGAATATTTTGGCGCTATATAAGCTAGAGAAATAGATAAGAGTGACATCAAACAGTTTAAACAGCGATCGTCCAGTGGTTCTCAGTCACTTATACATCGGATGTGAATGGTTTAGTGAACCAATGATGTATCTGCCTGTATAAACTGGCTGCAGAAGCCCACTAAATGGGAGCAACACTTTCAGCTATACACCTATATGTACAGAACTGTGTCGGCCCCGATGGCTGTAGCTGCAGTATGAAAGACTACCCAATGAGCATTATTTCAGCTCCACGCTAAACATACAACTTATCTCCCTACTTTCACCCTTATGCATAAAGTTCGGTGGAAAGTCAGAGAACTCATGGACATTAACCCTTTCCAATCCAATTTCCCCACCACCCTCAATCTCCTCAGTTCTTACTTATTTTGGGTGGGAAGTGCGTTGTGGATTCTTTGGAATTACTCAACAGAAACCCATAAAAATGAACGTTGTGATGATTTTATTAGCAATTTTTTAAAAATTTAACGGGAGTTTCACATCAAGAAGGTCATTTGTCATAATCTTGTAAATATATGTATATTGATAATACCTATTTATATAATAAGATCATTCGTTTCTAATTTCTCTAATGATATCTATCAATCTCTGTAATGCAGTGCCATAGAGAGGCATCCTATAACTGCATACAATGTGTATAACACGTTTCTAACACTATACAGGACAGAGCTCTGATGTCGGAGGCTGTTCTGTATATGTATATTACAGTATACAGGACAGAGCTCTGATGTCTGAGGCTGTTCTGTGTATGTATATTACAGTATACAGGACAGAGCTCTGATGTCGGAGGCTGTTCCGTATATGTATATTACAGGATACATGACAGAGCTCTGATGTCAGAGGTTGTTCTGTATATGTATATTACAGGATACATGACAGAGCTCTGATGTCAGAGGTTGTTCTGTATATGTATATTACAGGACAGAGCTCTGATGTCGGAGGTTGTTCTGTAGATGTATATTACAGGACAGAGCTCTGATGTTGGAGGTTTTCTGTATATGTATATTACAGTATACAGGACAGAGCTCTGATGTCTGAGGCTGTAATGTGTATGTATATTACAGTATACAGGACAGCGCTGTGATGTCGGAGGCTGTTCTGTATATGTATATTACAGTATACAGGACAGAGCTCTGATGTCGGAGGCTGTTCTGTATATGTATATTACAGTATACAGGACAGCGCTGTGATGTCGGAGGTTGTTCTGTATATATATGTTACAGTATACAGGACAGAGCTCTGATGTCGGAGGTTGTTCTGTAGATGTATATTACAGGACAGAGCTCTGATGTCGGAGGCTGTTCTGTATATGTATATTACAGTATACAGGACAGCGCTTCGATGTCAGAGGCTGTTCTGTGTATGTATATTACAGTATACAGGACAGAGCTCTGATGTCGGAGGTTGTTCTGTATATGTATATTACAGCATACAGGACAGAGCTCTGATGTCGGAGGTTGTTCTGTATATGTATGTTACAGTATACAGGACAGAGCTCTGATGTCTGAGGCTGTTCTGTAAATGTACATTACAGTATACAGGACAGAGCTCTGATGTCGGAGGTTGTTCTGTATATGTATATTACAGCATACAGGACAGAGCTCTGATGTCGGAGGTTGTTCTGTATATGTATATTACAGTATACAGCACAGAGCTCTGATGTCGGAGGTTGCTCTGTATATGTATATTACAGCATACAGGACAGAGCTCTGATGTCGGAGGTTATTCTGTATATGTATATTACAGTATACAGGACAGAGCTCTGATGTCAGAGGTTGTTCTGTATATGTATATTACAGGACAGAGCTCTGATGTCGGAGGTTGTTCTGTAGATGTATATTACAGTATACAGGAGAGGGCTCTGATGTCGGAGGCTGTTCTGTATACATATATTACAGTATACAGGACAGAGCTCTGATGTCAGAGGTTGTTCTATATATGTATATTACAGTATACAGGACAGGGCTCTGATGTCGGAGGCTGTTCTGTATATCTATGTTACAGTATACAGGACAGAGCTCTGATGTAGGAGGTTGTTCTGCATATGTATATTACAGGATACAGGACAGAGCTCTGATGTAGGAGGTTGTTCTGCATATGTATATTACAGGATACAGGAGAGAGCACTGATGTCGGAAGCTGTTCTGTATCTGTATATTACAGGATACAGGAGAGAGCACTGATGTCGGAAGCTGTTCTATATATGTATATTACAGTATACAGGACAGAGCTCTGATGTTGGAGGCTGTTCTGTATATGTATATTACAGTACACAGCACAGAGCTCTGATGTCGGAGGTTGTTCTGTATATGTATATTACAGTATACAGGACAGAGCTCTGATGTCGGAGGTTGTTCTGTAGATGTATATTACAGTATACAGGACAGAGCTCTGATGTCGGAGGTTGTTCTGCATATATATATTACAGTATACAGGACAGAGCTCTGATGTCGGAGGTTGTTCTGTATATGTATATTACAGTATACAGGACAGAGCTCTGATGTCAGAGGTTGTTCTGTATATGTATATTACAGTATACAGGACAGAGCTCTGATGTCGGAGGTTGTTCTGTATATGTATATTACAGTATACAGGAGAGAGCTCTGATGTCGGAGGCTGTTCTGTATAGGTACATTACAGTATACAGGACAGAGCTCTGATGTCGGAGGTTGTTCTGCATATGTATATTACAGTATACAGGACAGAGCTCTGATGTCGGAGGTTGTTCTGTATATGTATGTTACAGTATACAGGACAGAGCTCTGATGTCGGAGGCTGTTCTGTATATGTATATTACAGTATGCAGGACAGAGCTCTGATGTCGGAGGTTGTTCTGCATATGTATACTACAGTATACAGGAGAGAGCTCTGATGTTGGAGGTTGTTCTGTATATGTATATTACAGTATACAGGACAGAGCTCTGATGTCGGAGGTTGTTCTGTATATGTATATTACAGTATACAGGACAGAGCTCTGATGTCGGAGGCTGTTCTGTACATCTATGTTACAGTATACAGGACAGAGCTCTGATATAGGAGGTTGTTCTGCATATGTATATTACAGGATACAGGACAGAGCTCTGATGTAGGAGGTTGTTCTGCATATGTATATTACAGGATACAGGAGAGAGCACTGATGTCGGAAGCTGTTCTGTATCTGTATATTACAGTATACAGGACAGAGCTCTGATGTCTGAGGCTCTTCTATATATGTATATTACAGTATACAGGACAGAGCTCTGATGTCGGAGGTTGTTCTGTATATGTATATTACAGTATACAGGACAGAGCTCTGATGTCGGAGGTTGTTCTGTATATGTATATTACAGTATACAGGACAGAGCTCTGATGTCCGAGGTTGTTCTGCATATGTATATTACAGTATACAGGACAGAGCTCTGATGTCGGAGGTTGTTCTGTATATGTATATTACAGTATACAGGACAGAGCTCTGATGTCGGAGGCTGTTCTGTATATGTATATTACAGTATACAGGACAGAGCTCTGATGTCGGAGGTTGTTCTGTATATGTATATTACAGTGTACAGGACAGAGCTCTGATGTCCGAGGCTGTTCCGTATATGTATATTACAGTATACAGGACAGAGCTCTGATGTCCGAGGCTGTTCCGTATATGTATATTACAGTATACAGGACAGAGCTCTGATGTCGGAGGCTGTTCTGTATATGTATATTACAGTATACAGGACAGAGCTCTGATGTCGGAGGTTGTTCTGTATATGTATATTACAGTATACAGGACAGAGCTCTGATGTCGGAGGTTGTTCTGTAGATGTATATTACAGTATACAGGACAGAGCTCTGATGTCAGAGGTTGTTCTGTATATGTATATTACAGTATACAGGACAGAGCTCTGATGTCGGAGGTTGTTCTGCATATGTATATTACAGTATACAGGAGACAGCTCTGATGTCGGAGGCTGTTCTGTATAGGTACATTACAGTATACAGGACAGAGCTCTGATGTCGGAGGTTGTTCTGTATATGTATATTACAGTATACAGGACAGAGGTCTGATGTCGGAGGTTGTTCTGTATATGTATATTACAGTATACAGGACAGAGCTCTGATGTCGGAGGCTGTTCTGTATATGTATATTACAGTATACAGGACAGAGCTCTGATGTCAGAGGTTGTTCTGCATATATATATTACAGTATACAGGACAGAGCTCTGATGTCGGAGGTTGTTCTGCATATATATATTACAGTATACAGGACAGAGCTCTGATGTCGGAGGCTGTTCTGTATATGTATATTACAGTATACAGGACAGAGCTCTGATGTCGGAGGTTGTTCTGCATATGTATATTACAGTATACAGGAGAGAGCTCTGATGTCGGAGGCTGTTCTGTATAGGTACATTACAGTATACAGGACAGAGCTCTGATGTCGGAGGTTGTTCTGCATATGTATATTACAGTATACAGGACAGAGCTCTGATGTCGGAGGTTGTTCTATATATGTATGTTACAGTATACAGGACAGAGCTCTGATGTCGGAGGCTGTTCTGTATATGTATATTACAGTATGCAGGACAGAGCTCTGATGTCGGAGGTTGTTCTGCATATGTATATTACAGTGTACAGGAGAGAGCTCTGATGTCGGAGGTTGTTCTGTATATGTATATTACAGTATACAGGAGAGAGCTCTGATGTCGGAGGTTGTTCTGTATATGTATATTACAGTATACAGGACAGAGCTCTGATGTCGGAGGCCGTTTTGTATATGTATATTACAGTATACAGGACAGAGCTCTGATGTCCGAGGTTGTTCTGCATATGTATATTAAAGTATACAGGACAGAGCTCTGATGTCGGAGGTTGTTCTGTATATGTATATTACAGTATACAGGACAGAGCTCTGATGTCGGAGGCTGTTCTGTATATGTATATTACAGTATACAGGACAGAGCTTTGATGTCGGAGGTTGGTCTGTATATGTATATTACAGTATACAGGACAGAGCTCTGATGTCGGAGATTGTTCTCTCCTGTATATTACAGTATACAGGACAGAGCTCTGATGTCCGAGGCTGTTCTGTATATGTATATTACAGTATACAGGACAGAGCTCTGATGTCCGAGGCTGTTCTGTATATGTATATTACAGTATACAGGACAGAGCTCTGATGTCGGAGGCTGTTCGGTATATGTATATTACACGACAGAGCTCTGATGTCGGAGGTTGTTCTGTATATGTATAATACAGTATACAGGACAGAGCTCTGATGTCGGAGGCTGTTCTGTATATGTATGTTACAGTATACAGGAGAGAGCTCTGATGTCGGAGGCTGTTCTGTATATGTATATTACAGTATACAGGACAGAGCTCTGATGTCGGAGGCTGTTCTGTATATGTATATTACAGTATACAGGACAGAGCTCTGATGTCGGAGGCTGTTCTGTATATGTATATTACAGTATACAGGACAGAGCTCTGATGTCGGAGGCTGTTCTGTATATGTATATTACAGTATACAGGACAGAGCTCTGATGTCGGAGGTTGTTCTGTATATGTATATTACAGTATACAGGACAGAGCTCTGATGTCCGAGGCTGTTCTGTATATGTATATTACAGTATACAGGACAGAGCTCTGATGTCGGAGGCTGTTCTGTATATGTATATTACAGTATACAGGACAGAGCTCTGATGTCGGAGGCTGTTCTGTATATGTATATTACAGTATACAGGACAGAGCTCTGATGTCGGAGGCTGTTCTGTATATGTATATTACAGTATACAGGACAGAGCTATGATGTCGGAGGCTGTTCTGTATATATATATTGCAGTATACAGGACAGAGCTCTGATGTCGGAGGTTGTTCTGCATATGTATATTACAGTATACAGGACAGAGCTCTGATGTCGGAGGTTGTTCTGTATATGTATAATACAGTATACAGGACAGAGCTTTGATGTCGGAGGCTGTTCTGTATATGTATATTACAGCATACAGGACAGAGCTCTGATGTCGGAGGCTGTTCTGTATATGTATATTACAGCATACAGGACAGAGCTTTGATGTCGGAGGCTGTTCTGTATATGTATATTACAGCATACAGGACTGAGCTCTGATGTCGGAGGCTGTTCTGTATATGTATATTACAGTATACAGGACAGAGCTCTGATGTCAGAGGTTGTTCTGTAGATGTATATTACAGTATACAGGACAGAGCTCTGATGTCGGAGGTTGTTCTGTATATGTATGTTACAGTATACAGGACAGAGCTCTGATGTCAGAGGTTGTTCTGTATATGTATGTTACAGTATACAGGACAGAGCTCTGATGTCAGAGGCTGTTCTGCATATGTATATTACAGTATACAGGACAGAGCTCTGATGTCGGAGGTTGTTCTGCATATGTATATTACAGTATACACAACAGCACTCTGATGTCGGAGGTTGTTCTGCATATGTATATTACAGTATACAGGACAGAGCTCTGATGTCGCAGGCTGTTCTGTATATGTATGTTACAGTATACAGGACAGAGCTCTGATGTCGGAGGTTGTTCTGTATATGTATATTACAGTATACAGGACAAAGGTCTGATGTCGGAGGTTGTTCTGTATATGTATGTTACAGTATGCAGGACAGCGCTCCATTGGAGAGCATAGTGTTAGAAACGTGCCAGAACTCACCTGACATCAGAACTATGTACAGAAACCTCAATATCGGGTGAGGTCCGACACTGGATTGGAAAGGGTTAAACACCGTAAACATTGGCATCACTATGGGAAGCTCCTTGGCTCCAAGAGTTGCACAAAATGGGATCCTGGAGGAGTCGGGGTATTTGGCAAGTCTCTCTTATTCTGAGTGAATCAGAGCTAAAGTATTTTGCATGGTTGCAGGTTCAGTATACATTGGCGTATGCCCCCTTTTTGAAATATCTGCAGCTGCGCCATGTTTATGGCTCTTTCGGAAGAGAATATTATTAGTTACGTGCCAGCAGAAATTATTGGCACAGCAACCTCTCCGGCTGGAAAAATGTCTGTCCACTATAGTTAAACACAGACTCAGTTTTATCCCCGTAATGCTGGGGATAAGTGGGAGGGGGACACTGGTCCCGTACAGGCAGTGTTACAAGTAATTCCTAAATTATCTGTGAGTGGCACCAGATTTATAAGACGCATCGTATTCCGGCCTTTTTATATATGAATGGGATGAGGAATTTGCTGCTGTGTTTGGGCACGAGTGTATGCGTATTTGCTCATGCACTTGTGCGTTTCTGTGCGTCAGGCATTGCGTATTTGCGCACACAACTGGAGAAAGCAGAACAAACACCAAGTAGGTGATTTAGACATCTTTTAAAGAATCGTTCAAACGAGCGAAAAAGTGAACAATAATTGTTCGGTCTAAATGCGAGCCGGCGCCCAGATCCTTCACTTCTCATTCATCATTCATTTTCTGTAGGTATAATAGTCATCGTTGGCTCGCTCACTTATCGTCTGGGTTAAATAGCGTTTGTTTATTCCCTCTTAGTCACTTATTCAGTGAATGTGAAAGACAGAATGATTTCTCGTTTGAAGGAGCCAACCCATGTATCTGCCGGTATAAACAGGCAGCACGAGAGACGTCACTCGCTCACTCAAACGAGAAATCGGCTTGTCTAAGAAGACCCATAGCTAGGCTGTTATATGTAGTGAGTAAACTGATTGTGCAACACCAGCTTGCTGGGCGCCCTCCGACACCAAGAGGGCTTAAAACAAGTTCATTGGCTTCTAATATTGAAAACGGCAGAATATATTAAAGGACAGGCGGATGGCAAATACGACAAACTATGGGTAAAGTGTCTGAGCACTCCCGGTCTGGCTGCTTTGCATTCCTTCTGAAATTCCCTGCTGCCTCAACTTCCTGCAGTTACATAACCCTCGATCATAGACAATTGTGAATTCTTAATGTTATGTTAACTTGTAATATTTGGACGCTGGGATTCATGTAAAGTACTAAAATCGTGACCAAAAGACTTCCATAAGATATGTGACCCGTAATTGGTATTTCTGCCTTCTACCATCTTATGGTTCCATTCTCATTGTTGGGCTATTCTGGAGCTGATGAGGCGATATACAAGATCCAAAGGGTCCATTTAGACCTGCGATTGCTTGTTTAAACGAGCGACTGATGTCAGAGTTGGCTCGGGCAGCCTGTTTATACCGGCAGATACATGGTTGGTTCCTTCAAATGAGATATCATTCAGTCGTTCACATTCGCTGTATAATTGACTGAGAGGACTGAACGATCGGTAGGTATTAGTGTATCTTGACGCCACCGGAAACTAGGCGTTTGACAAGGGAAACGCCCCTGTCACTCCCCTAGCTGCCAATTTGGTCAAGATTGAAAGGTCCTACAAGGTGCTGTTTCTTGGCTGTTCCCTGACCATGGTTTCCGTGCTGTCACAGAGAAGCGCTCTGTGTGCTGCACCGCAGATAGCAGCATGTCCCCTGGCCTTGCTGCATTATGGCTCCCTGGAGTGCTGCACTGTGTCCCCCACGCTGTGTTCTCGGTGCTGGCGACCCGCTTATATTACAGTAATATGCTGGCGGAGGATGGGGGACAGGGAAGGGGACCAGGACCACCAAAACAGCTTCACCTGCCTGTCCACTGCCTGAGGCTGACCACGATCTGCGGTGTAAGACAGAGGGAAGCCCCTTTCTGAACTCCAAATGCGCGGCTGGAGCGGGGGACCTGCGGCTGGCGGCTTCCAGTGAGTGTTCCCGGGCGGTGAGCCCTCTGTGCTGATGCAACGTCAGGGAAGCCGCATCACGCCCCTCGGCTGTCCCTGTGGAGTCGCACCCTGTCCAGTCAGTGAGCCACCGGGTGGAAACCAGCGGCATGATCAGACGCGTTCTGCACTGGCGTCTGGGAAATACATTTCAGCTGCGGCTGGCAGTCTGCCTGCCACGGGGGAATATGTGGGCTTTCTGCAGCAATCCTTAGTGGGCAGCCAGCACCTAAATTCCATTCACCTCAGCAGCCAATCACGTGCTGGGGGCGTCACTTTCCCTGTCAAACTTGACTCCACCAGAAGTTCCTGGTGGCGTCAAGATACACTAATACCCGATCGGTATTTAACCCCTGACGATAAGTGAACGAGTCAGCGATGATTTTTATACGTGCATAAAATGAACGACAAACGAAAGTTAAACAATTATCTTCGCTGGCTGCATTTACACCCAACGATTATCCTGCATTTTCGCTGATTTGTATGATTTATTTGAAGGATAATTGTGTAAAAGGGTCTGAAAACAACTATGGCTCCGATATTTGGACTTTATTGATATAAATTATGAACGACTACACTGATGTCTTTACAGATTAGTTTTCAGCAGGGATTAAAGGAGAGAGTGGAGAGGAGGAATATATATTTATACACACCTACATGTAAATGACATATATCTAACATATATGACTGGCTTTGCATATACATGTGTCGCCTTCACATCCGCGTTGGCACCTCCGTTCCGTCACAGGTCCGGCACAAAATGCAGGAAGAAATAGCACTTTTTCTTCCAGTAAAATGCCGGGCAGCTGAGCAGAAAACGTATGGACCCTATTATAGTCAATGGTGTCCATTAGGCGCGGTCCGGTTCCATCATAAGACGGACCCATTTGCGACGGGTGATTCCCCTTCTCAATGTGACAGCAGCCTCACAATAATGTGGTGTATTATCAAGCAAACTACATGCCATAAACCATGAATGTAACAAACAACATTCCTTTTGACTTTGTAGCACTTTATATTCCCGTTCTACAATACAAGCGAGTGTTGGCGGCACAGCGTAACCATGCCAAATATCTCCAACACCAGTGTAAACAGGAGGTGCCTTTGTTCTGGGACCATCTTATGCGCACAGATGACACGGATCAGCCTTACATAGTAAAATAAGAGCTTCTATCAAGGACTTATTTCTTTATTAATTCAATGCTGTACAGACCAAACACTGCTTGTATGCTCGCATCACTATCCAGTAACTACGTGCTGCTGAGTGGATGGACGCTACGTCCCACAGAGTGTAATCTATAGAGGCGGAATAGATACTTTATTTATAGTGTAGGATACAAAGTATACGCCGGGTTCTACGGGCATCTGTGATTCTAGAACTAGTGAGAACACAACATGGTTCATACACACAGCAGATGACGCCTTACCTAAGGGCTGTCTCTCACATATCGCCTGGACCCAGGACTTCATGAGCCGGCTCAGCATCCTCTGTTCGTGCACAGGAAATACCTGCTGGATAACACCGCGGGCCGCAAGCTCTGGGACTAAACAGGAGACAGTCAGTGACACACTGACACCAAATATACTCATGTCTACTAATGTTCTAAAGAAAGTCAGTTGTGCCATCTAGAATTTATACAGCATGTCAGAAAGGTCTGATCCGCTTACGCACGACCGCCGGGATGCTTAACCATCACATTGAATGACTGTGATTGGTTCATCGAGCGCTGCAGTGATTGGTTCTCAAGCACCGCAGCTCAGCCAATCAGAGCCAGAGCTTCCTGGAGGCGGGGTTTTTGAACCTCTGAGCAGGAAGTGCTGGCTGAAAACTGCAAGTAAGTGTGCTGGGGGCCTGCAGAGAAGAAGTGAGGGGAGTGGACAGCTCCTCTTAGGTAATGTATTGTGTGTAGGTTTTTTTATGTTACCAGGGCTTATTTTTGGCATAGAGCTTATATTTAACGCTTCCCCCTTCTCCCCCGAAAATCGCAGCAAATGAGTGCAGCAAAATAGTGATATCGCACAGAACACAGCTACAATATCACTGTGATTTTCTTGCAGCGATATCACTGTTGCCAGTGTGAAAGAAGCCTCAAGGGTTGTCCTACAAGGACATTTATCATCTATCCTGTTGGTAGGTAATAAATGTTTGATCGCTGGTACCTCCACAATCACTAGAAAGGGGTCCCAAGTCAGTGTTATAGTCACTGATTACTTCAGAAGGGTCGGTGATTATTCCAATTGCTAAATTGGAGATTTTTTTTTCTTAAAGGGGTTGTCTCGCGAAAGCAAGTGGGGTTAGGCACTTCTGTATGGCCATATTAATGCACTTTGTAATATACATCGTGCATTAAATATGAGCCATACAGAAGTTATTCACTAACCTTCCCTGCGCTGGCATCCCCGTCTCCATGGCTCCGTCTAACTTCAGCGTCTAATCGCCTGATTAGACGCGCTTGCGCAGAAGGGTCTTCTGCCTTCGGGTCGCTCCGGCAGCAGCGGCGTTTTGGCTCCGCCCCCTTCTACGCGTCATCGCGTAGCTCCGCCCAGTCACGTGTGCCGATTCCAGCCTCCTGATTGGCTGGAAGGGGGCGGAGCCAGAACGCCGCTGCTGCCGAACCGAGCCGAAGGCAGAAGACCCTTCTGCGCAAGCGCGTCTAATCGGGCGATTAGACGCTGAAGTTAGACGGAGCCATGGAGACGGGGACGCCAGCGCAGGGAAGGTAAGTGAATAACTTCTGTATGGCTCATATTTAATGCACGATGTATATTACAAAGTGCATTAATATGGCCATACAGAAGTGCTTAACCCCACTTGCTTTCGCGAGACAACCCCTTTAATGCAACGGAGGACAATGTGCGGCTACAAACAGACCTAGATAAGCTGGGGGCTTGGGCAGAAAAATGGCAAATGAAGTTCAATGTTGAAAAATGTAAGACTATGCACATGGGCAGGAGAAACGGATGTCACCAATATTCACTTAATGGGGTACCACTAGGGAAAAGTGATATGGAAAAGGAGGCTGGAATCGGCACACATGACGGGGCGGAGCTACGCGATGACGCGTAGAAGGGGCGGAGCCAAAACGCCGCTGCTGCCGGACAGACCCGAAGGCAGAAGACCCTTCTGCGCAAGTGCGTCTAATCGGGCGATTAGACGCTGAAATTAGACGGCACCATGGAGACGGGGACGCCAGCGCAGGGAAGGTAAGTGAATAACTTCTGTATGGCACATATTTAGTGCACGATGTATATTACAAAGTGCATTAATATGGCCATACAGAAGTGTATAACCCCACTTGCTTTCGCGAGACAACCCCTTTAAGAAAAAAAAATCTCCAATTTAGCAATTGGAATAATCACCGACCCTTCTGAAGTAATCAGTGACTATAACACTGACTTGGGACCCCTTTCTAGTGATTGTGGAGGTACCAGCGATCAAACATTTATTACCTACCAACAGGATAGATGATAAATGTCCTTGTAGGACAACCCTTTAGGCTTACAGAAATGCTTAACCCCACTTGCTTTCGCGAGACAACCCCTTTAAATGGGGAAAATAGGCTTCTGTCTCACTGGGGTTTTTCATCTTTCTCTGGAATAACATTGGGGGGCAATAGGCTGAACTGGATGGACAAGTCTTTTTTCGGCCTAACATACTATGTTACTGTTCCTCTTCACCAGACGACCACTGTATGGAGGCATTTTAATGGTCACACATTCACCTAAGCATCTATGGAGTGAACAAAGACAGTCAAATACAGCACTCCGCTATTGTTGTCAGCCCCATAGGCCTTACATGGAGCGACCGGGGCTTGTGTGACCATTGCTGCATTTAAACTCCTGACTATGGTGCTTAGTGTAGCGGAAAGGGAGCTTGAGACCCCAATGCTAGCGACCATGTGGGTCCCAGTGATCAGACATTTATCACCTATCTCTGGCTCTGATGAAAGGGTTCAAAATGTATGGATGCAACAGCCTGGATGTAACACAGAGGACTGCTACAATGTTGCCCGTGAGTTAGCGTTACAGTAGTGTGCAGAAGTCTTGGGCAGGTGTAGAAAAATCCTAGGAACACTTTCAAAAAATTGAAGAGTTAATAATTTTGTGATCAATTAAAAAGCAAAGTGAATGAAGAAACGAGAATTCTAAATCCTATGAATATTTGGTGCGAAGCCCTTTTGTATTCACAACAGCATTAGTTCTTCAAGGTACACTTGCAAACAATCTTTGAAGGAACTCAACAGGGAGGTTCTTCCAAACATCGTGGAGTACTAAGCACAGATGTTCTCTGGATGTCGGCTCACTCAAATCCTTCTATCTCTTCAAGTAATCCCAGACAGATGAAGAGGAGATCAGTGTTTTGTGGGGGCCGTATCATCACTTCCAGGACTCCCCGTGCTTCTTTACACTGAAGATAATAATCACATTGGCTGGATGTATGCTGCAGAATAAAGTTGGAATCAGAAGCCTCCTAGCTCCATCCATTGCGCAGTGGCTTGTGTTGGTACTGCAAGCTGAGTCCCATTCACTGTAATAGGGTTGAGCCTACAAGAAGTTGTTCGCTTCTCGTTCGTCGTTCAGTTCTGCATGCTAATTGTGAATGGAGGTGGGTGGGCTACAACGATCCCCGGCGCTCGCCTCCATTACATCAGCGATGCTCATTCCGCTGTAAAAAGCACAGGAACGATTATCACTGGGACTGTTGGGCATCTGTTGCGTACAGCGACTGAGCGATCAGTGATAAATCCTTCTAATGACCAACGTATTCACCGATACAGCAACTGTCAATTGAAAAATACGGAGCGTATCCGCCGAGCGTCATGCTGAACCGCCCCACTGACTCCATGAATGATGAAGAGGATAGTGTCAACGGGGACACATTGCACAGAGTCTACCATGTAGAGACACAAGACATGACAGCGGCACCAATGCCTGAAAGCGATGGATGACCTTATGATGAACTACAAGAACACAACAGACTCACTGATTGGTTGGCCCTCCAGGAAGTGAATATTGTGCAAAGATTCCCCTTGTTTAGCTCTGAGGTTCTCCATCCAGTACCGGATGATGCTCTGACGTTCCTGAAACGGGATGGAAAATGTCATGTGAACAACACGGAACGCGCATTGCTGTACTTTACCGTACTTTCTCTATGTGCACAGCAAAAATACACAAACCGATTGTAATGGCTAAAGAGTCTAATGAGTTTCAGATGTGTTCTTCTTCCTGCTCAATTACGCAGTGTTTCACTCGTTTCCTAGCGTATTTCGTGTACATTTGCGCATCCCCATTGACTTCTATGGGGAACTTTTGCTGTGCAAATGCACAGGAAAACAGTGGTATTCATGCACAACCAAAATGTGCACAAAAAAAAATCAGCGCCTGTGAACAAACCCACTGAAATCAATGGGTTCTACTGACTACTTATGCTAATTTTGTGCGGGCAAATACGCCCATTTGACACAGGATATGCAGTGAATCCCCCAATATTGTGCTAACCGACAGCAGCGGCTCGTCAGGGCACTCAGCAATGTTTTATAAATGGGTATGTGATGGATAAAGCAGCACATTGATCGTTCTGCGTCGGCTGTGTTTACACTGAATGATTATTGGTCACTCTCCGTCATTTAAATGCTACTCGTTCCGTGTAAAAGGGGCTTTACTGTCTGTAACTACTGAGCGGCACGGGAGCTGCAGAGATGTGTGATTGGCACAACTTCCAAACTTTGTTTCACTTTTAAATGCTGATGCAATAAAAGGAAAAAGTAGCCTTTAAATCAGCGACAAAATACAGGAGGCGGTTGGAGACGGCAGCAGACATCCCGCTATACTGCGGTCAGCGACCGTTCTGCTGGTAGTCACACATGATGCAGAGAGAACGGATCCGTCAGCAGGTAGATGAACGGAAGCACGCACCTGAGATGTGAAAAAATTCAGCTCGTTTTCAATATTCTGATAAATGTAGTCCTCTTCACAGGAGAAAACCCGGGTCCCACCTCCAAACTCTGTTTTCACTGGCTTCCGAAGAGCGATCTCCTCCGCTCCGCGGAGTAAACTGCAAGACAACAAATATCAACTGTCATCGGCTGTAAAAAACGAATTCTTTATTAGCGGTAACTTGTCACAAGTTCTTCTCCAGAGCAGCACCAGTCCTCTGGAACGCACTACCAAAGGCTACCCGAGCAATCCAGGACTCGCAGAACTTCAGGCGTGCTCTAAAAACGCACCTCTTCAGGGAGGCATACCGCATACCCTAAATAAAGCCCTCTGTACTCCGCCTGATAACATGCTCCCTGACCTACTGACTGCAATCCCTGCTAGCCATCATAAACCGCTCCTGCAGTCACACTGTTTCTGCCATCACACGGCTAAATGTCTGACCATTGTCTGTGTATAACATCCCTCACTCTCCACCTCCCCATACCGTGCACATCTCCAGCCCGCCATACCGCGCACATCTCCAGCCCTTTACCTTCTGTATCACCCCACTATCCGTAGTATGTAAGCTCGTTGGAGCAGGATCCGCACCCCTATTGTTTCCATCAACTGATTACTATGTAACCGTGGTTCTGTAATGTTTGTACTTTTGTCTTTCTGTATCACTCTGTCTATGTTAGCGCTGCGGAATATGTTGGCGCTATACAAATAAAGTTTATTAGTATTATTATATAAATATAAGACATTTATTTACAATGTGGAACACAAATTCTGACCCGGATTTCACTTAGGGTGAATGCCCACGAACGGATTTCTACCACGTTTCCCGGGGCCGAAATCCTCAACTATTAGGCTCTATTGAACCTAATAGCTTTCTGCCTGCCAATGCTCACATGCCGAATTCTACCGCAGATTTCCGTAGTGGGAAATAAATTGTGGCATGTTCTATTTGCTGCGGAATTACGCTGCAGGAGGTCTCCATTCATATAGCATTACTGGGGCCCACGGAAATCCGCGATCATCAGCAGGCAGTTTTTGTTTTTAATCACAGTACTCCCGCGGCGTAAATCCGTGGGCATATCCCGCGGCGCTCATTTGAAGAGGTGAAATCTACAACATTTTGTGAAAACTGAAAGAAATGACCAATAACATATTTCCTGGAGTCTAGTGCAGATATGCGGGGAAATAGCCAACTATACGATCAATGACATTACAAATACATCCAAGTGTGTGATGGAGGAGCGGCGGCTGGCATTGTGGTGGCTGAATGTCCTGAACACCATTACATTTGTTATATCTAATCCATTTAGGAACAAGCACCATAAATATACGGCACATGGTCCGGGTGATGGGACACAATATATATAGTGTAGACATGTGACAGGAAAGTTACTGGAGGAGTATACAGATGCCTAGCCTGGGCGAGATGAAGATTCAGTACAGGACTTCTTGGGTCTCCACTGAGCTCATCACTGGGACATAAAAGACTGCAGGCCCAGACCATCTAGGTCAGAGCCCGGGAGTGGACACAAGTCCACTGTGAACTTCTGACTGTTTGCTGCATGTTATTACTAGGTGAACAAAGTGCTGTCTAGTTAGTGTCCAGCTGGGCAGGTGTTTTATTTCTGTTTATTGAGCAAAGTTTATGTGTTTCTACGCTGATCATCTGTTACTGGAATAACATAAAGCTGGATGGACATTATATGGACAGTGTGAGCGACTGTGTCCTTGCCAAACCCAACACAGACATTGGCACTATATAATTTTATACATACAAGTTATGTGCTCCATGATATACCTCTAGGTTGCATCACACATTACTATACATCTAGGGTTTTCATCACATTGGGCATCCATGTAATATATAATTACAGGACAGTGTGCTGCATATAACATTTATAAGTCCCATTGGGTTAAGGAGTCATGTAGTTATTATACATTTATAGGTTATTGTGCCACATATTATATTTATAAATGTCTGTCACGTAATATAGATTTATAGATTAGTCTGCTACATATCTAACTTTTGGGGCTTTTTTTTCACAGTAAATATATACAAGTCATATTGATGTACTTTTACCACCTAAATGAAATACAATGTCTGGTGAAAGAACGACGTCAGAATTATCTGGGTGTTCAAAACCTGCAGAGCTGTTAAAGTAAGATTTCCAAAATTTGGCCTGGCCCTTAAAGGGATTTTGCGATTAATCTACAGATTTCTGGCTGTGGGGGGAGGATAGCACTAATAATATGCACTGTCACTGTGAGGGTTGGTTCTTCCCCAGCAATGCCGCTAGCCCAGAATGTGCAGTCAGCGCGCCATTCATTTCAGAAAGATCTGAGCGGGTGAGACCCCCACTGATCAGCAAGTTATCCCGCCCTGTGGGTTGGGGATAACTTATCATTCTGGTAAAACCCCTTTAACTCTTTAAGGACCCTCCGCATGTAAATTCTGCAACATGTACAGAAGCAGCACAGTGGATGAGATTTTGAAAATATCGTCCACAAGCTGCATAAAACAATCCACACAAAACCCATGCGGAAACGGACTTTAATTCTGACAATTGTATCCTCAGGCCGTGGACATTCCATCCCGTTGGAACGCACCCTCATCATACTGACCCACAGAATAAAGATAGAGTCATTCTTACTGCACTGTGAACTCCGCAAAACCGAAATCACCAGAAATAGTGAAATTACATTTTTCTTCCATTTCACTCCATTCAGAACTTCCTCAGATTTCCAACATGTGCTACATTGAATTATTACACTGGCAAACACAATGCGTTCCGCAAAAAGCACCCCTCAGGTAACTATGTCACAGGGGAAAAAAATGTTATGATTTGGGGATGAAAAAACGCAAAAAGCGGTTAAAGGGGCTGAAACATGACAATATGCCGCTATTCTGGCAGACAAAAGCTGTTCCTGCACTACATAGTTATTACCTAGCTGGCCGCAGTAAAATGAACCGTTTGTGGGGTTGCCAGGACGCCGGGTCCGAGGGTTTAATCGCTTTAACCCCTTAAGGACCAGACACTTTTTAGGGACTTTACCCATGTGGTGGTTTGACTGCCCTATATTTTTTTTTCTTTAGCTACCTATTATTTTTGCTGCGTTTTTTCCCCACGACATATAGGACATTTTTTTTATCCTTTTCCACTGACTTTTTTTGCTGTTTTTTTTTTAGTTTTATTAGGGGTAAAAAGCTAAAATATATTTTTTTACATTTATAGTTGTTTATTTTTTAAATGAGTATATTTACACTAGGAATTATGTTTCGGACGTTTTGCTATATATTTGTATAGTCATAGATTACAGGGCGCATATGGTGACTGTTTTGGTTGGCGTCGCTGATGGGTCATAATTTTTTTTTTTAACCATCTATGCCCCCCATGATATCGTATAAGACCTCTGAAGGTTATTCACATGTTTTTTTTTTATTTCACACTTTTCCACTGTAGCTGGGGCATCCACAGGAGCTGCAGTTACAGGGAAGAACATCCCCTGTAGTGACATCAGTCACTAACAGAGCCGATCAGGGTCTGCTAGCACCCTGTAGCTCTGCTGTGACAGAGGACACCTGGCGGTCATGTGATCACCAGATCGCATAGTGGAAGTAAAACTTCTACTTTCACTCTTTAGTACATAGTGCTCATAGAGCAGGCATGTAGCAAGGAGAAGGCAGAACAGGTTAAAAATCCCTTTTCCCTTCTACTCTGGATCCGGGGCTGTGTCTGACAGCTGAGGGCCCGACCTTGGGATTAAAGCCCAAGACCAAGCGTTGTATATGTACCGTGCTTGGTCCTTAAGTGTTTATTGTGCCATTATGTGGCAGGACTTTTACCGCTTGATTATAGACTATTCGGTCCATTCGGCGCCATTTGATTCCGTCATAGGACGAATCCGTTTGGGCAAAGATTCTATTTTCCTTCTCCCATATTGGATTAGTAAAACAGAAGTCCGAACACAGATATGAATGTGGCCTTACGATGATGTGACATGACATGCATGGCATGGTGTAAAAATATTTAGCACAAGTAAACGCTATAAGGCAAAGTTGACACGTGGCAGAAAACATGCGCACTAAAACTGAAGTGCAATCCTGCAATGAATGTGGAGATTCAGGCACAGAATTCCCTCCTGGGTGAAACCCCCAGCAAGCATCTACAAGAGACGGAGCATGCTGCAGATCGGAGTATGCGGTGTATGCAGAATTGTCAGCTCTCCGTAAATTTTTGGACAGTCCAAAAATGGATTTTTTGTCCAGCATCCATGTAAAATATGGAAATATGGATGGGTCTTGTCCTTTTTTTTTAGACCGCTGGTACTTGAGCGGGTCATTGTGATGGTCATCATCATAATTGCAGTCATCCCCATTTCACAGTTCACAGTAAATTTACAGTACTGTATATTGAGCTCCAGGCATGTCACTTATCATCGTAACAAGTCAGTATAGATTTCTTATTTGCCCCTGTAGAAAAAAAAAAATCTAATTTTGCAGGAAAAAGCAAAGTTGGGAAAATTGGCATTCTTGAACACACGGCTGCAGTGGCACATCTTTATGCCATCTGTGAATAGTGTTCATTAAACTCCATTCACTTGCATTGTACATCACCTGGCTTATCTCAGTGTACATAACGCAACAATTCTGCTACATGTAAACTCGGCCTCTACAGCAGCAATCAGTAGGAGCTGCGAGCCTTCAGAAGAGCTTGTACAGCAAGTATGGAAACTCCTGCCTGCAGCAGAACTACTCCTTGGAGTGACCTTGCTGATGCAGAACGACCGTGTAGTCTCTGATGCAATGCCGAATACTTCTAGAAAGAAGAGTTCTGATATACTTTAAGCCCTCTGATTGCTGTCAGTGAATGCAGAGCTTGAAACCCATAAAGCTCTAAGACTTCCCACAGTTGTATGCCGTCTAGGCGATCCTCTATTAGGCTGCTTTCACATCTGCATAGCGGTTCCGTCTTCCTGTTCCGTTCGGAGTGCAGGAAAGGGGAATCGCCCGGCCGAATGGACGTCTATGATGAAACCGAACTGCACCAGACGGATTCCACTGACTATAGAGGGATCCGTTTGATTTCTATCCATCTGCCCGGTATTTTACCAGAGGAAGAAGCACAGCCTGCAGGACTATTAGGTGTCGGATCTGCAATGGAGCAGCAGGGGTTCCAGCACAGATGTGACCCGGCCTCAGCTAAACATAGCAGCAGTTGTATCTCGTGTCCTGAGGCTTTGTGACAATGTATCATTGTATGTAACACCTATCAGCCTGGAGAATGGCCTAGACTCGGTACAACTGTCCCCCTCTAAGCTGTGAGCAGAATCAGACATGTACAGATTCCCACCATCTGAAAACAAGCAGAGGGATTGAAAACAGTGAATTGACATACAATACAGAACTTTTCATTATACAGTGATTACGTTCTCGTTACAGACAATCCCGATGATTCGCTACTTTCAAGCATATCAAAGTCTCCATGTAAAATTAGATTTTTTCGAGAATGAAATGTCCGATTTGCTCCATTTAACCGAAAAATGAATTCAGCAGACATTAAAAAAATGTAACAAAAGTTTTAAAGAAATAAAAAAGCAGGCTAACTAAAACCTACCGCATTAACCATATGTGTGCAGGACCAAAACGTGCAATAAAAAAGTACTGTATTCATTTGTATTTGGAAACAATCAATCATTCATTTAGGGCCACTCCAATGGCTTTTTTCATTCATTCTGTAACTAGTCCCTCAGCGTATATAGAAGTTGGCTAGTCTTATCTTTATTCATTCTTCTGATGGGTCATGTGATGTCATTGTGACAGTTTGAGAATTACTTGGCTTTGTGTTAATTCAAGAAGTCACTTTTGCAGTTAGCATAATCCCTATATGTTTAAACTGCATGGACTGTACCACACAGGCTCTTCATAGAGGGGAAGGGAGAGGCAGAAACTCCTATTGCAGTTAGACCAGATTCACATAGACATATTTGTGCACGAAAAATCTGCATGCGCAGAGAACAGATTCCTTTGATTTCTATGGGTTCATTCACATTTACGTATTTTCTATGCACATTTTCGTTGCGCCAAAACGGATGCAGCATTTTCTATTTTCCTGCATATTTGCCCAAGGAAAGAGCACATATTGAACTAATTACATTAGTTGGCCATTTCATAGGCTGAGAGCATCATTGACTGTGCAAAAAGTAAAGTAAAAAAACCTCACAGTTGTGCGCAAATATGCAGCACCCATTCTGCAATTATGTGCGTGAATACACATACACTTGAGTGAATCCAGCCTTACTGGTAATGATTAGAGGCTATAACAAAGAGGACAGTTTATCCTTCTGACTGTATACTTATGGTCTTTAGATGAGTATAGAATGTTCTAGTAATCACAGTGTCCTTCTAGCAGGCAGAGATGGTACTGACTCTAGCTAGGCTTGTGGTGCTGTGCTGATGCATCATGAGATTGCTAGCACAGCATAGAAGAAGAGAAAGCAGCAGAAAATGTAAACCTCAACAATAGTGTCTGATAAGTATCAGACAGGAAACTGCAGTACACAGAAGACTTCCAAAGTGTAAAAGACAATCAGGTGAGGGGGCACAGGGGTGGAAAAATGTTTTCTCGCTGGATTGGCCCCTTAGGTTATGAGAGACAGACAACTTTACTGCAATTCCCCAGCATCTCTCCTGACAACAGAAAATACACAGCAACTTCAGTAGTAGCCGATCACCACATCAGGGATTCCTTCACATACCAAGTGGAGCAGAGCAAAAAGCAAGACTGAGCATGTGCGACCACCTTGGAACAATTACTGAGGTGGACATAGAATAGAAACAGTTGGTGGCGATATTCTAACATTAGTACTGGGATATCTGAGGATAGTTACACTTATTTGAAATTAATGTTTATATGAAAAAAGGTTTATAATTAGAGATGAGCGAACGTACTCGGATAGGCACTACTCGTCCGAGTAATGTGCCTTATCCGAGTACCGCTGTGCTCGTGCTCAAAGATTCGGGACGCGCTGCGGAGCGGGGAGCTGCAGGGGAGAGCGGGGAAGAACGGAGGGGAGATCTTTCTCTCCTTCTCTCCCGCCCGCTCTGCCCCGCTCCGACTCACCTGTCAGCAGCGGCGCGTCCCGAATCTTTGAGCACGAGCACAGCGATACTCGGATAAGGCACATTACTCGGACGAGTAGTGCCTATCCGAGTACGTTCGCTCATCTCTAATTATAATTATGGGCTGGATTTAACTATAAATAATATTTTTTATTGACAACCCCTTTAAATCAGATTTCTTCCCACTGTGGGGTGCCTTGGGATAACAATATCCCTATTGAGGTTTGCTCTGTCTAAGGAGGTGAAACCATTATAGTGATCCTCCAGTCCCCGAGAAACCAACACCGACTACCTGTTGCATTGGTTGTGTATTAGTATTCTAAGACACTACATGCTATTCCGATTGGCCAGTACGCCTCATGTGCACAGTGGTGGCCAGTTGTACTTTTACTTAGAACGGTTATAATAGAAATAATCATTGAATTGTGCAAGTAGTGTAAACACGGCAAATGGCTGAAATTCGAATAATTCGCTTATCGTTTGTTCATTTTATGCTCGTCATTTGACAGCTATTGTGTTTAAAAGGCGATCATTCAGTAATTCGTGATGTAATGCTATGGCATTACATCACTCTGCAGGAGCAATCAAAGCATCGTAAGTTGTTTTTCCCTGTGGGGACTAAGGAAAAAAAAGTAAAAATAAAATTTAATAAAGTTTTACTAATTGTTAACAAAAAAAAAGTAATATGTTAAAAAAAACAACAAACCTTTTGTCATATATATAATAAGGGAATCTAAATAATAAAACAAAAATACATATTTGGTATCGCTGCGTCCGTAAAAGTCCGATCTATCAAAGTAACACATTATTTACCCCACATGATGAACGTCGTCAGAAAACAATAAAAAGAACGCCAGAAATGCCTTGTTTTGGTCACCTTGTCTCCAAGAAAAAATGCAATAAAAAGCGATCAAAAAGCTGTATGTATTCCAAAATGTCAACGCAAACTACAGGACGTCCCGCAAAAAAAAAATGAGCTCTACCACAACTATGTCTTTGAAAAAAATAAAACTAGTACAGCAAAAAGAAAAACTACATGGGTTTGGTAAAGTAAAAATCGTACTGACCTATAGAATAAAGTTATCAGCCCATTTTTTTTGCAGTTTGAGCACCGTCAAAATAACATGCATCCAAAGATGGTGGAATTTCGGTTTCTTTTTTCATTTTACTCTACTTAGAATTTTTTAAAAGTTTTTCGCCACATTAAATAGTATCATTTAAATATACAGCTTGTCCCACAACAAAACAAGCCTCAGTCATCTACGTCGATGGATAAATAAAAAAGTTAAGATTTTTTTTTTTTAAGGGGGGAGGAAGAAACGAAAATGGAAAAAAGAAGGGCCTCGTTATTAAGGGGTTAAAAGAGGCAAAAATTGCTGAATTAATCAGGAAAATACCACTGACGGCTCATTCACGGTCACTCCATTAGATTTGTCACCAAACTTTCCCCTACTATGAGCGTTCATGCTAAGTATCGTAGAGAGGCAGACGGATCCTCTCAACCCCTTCACCGGAAGGAACAGTATCTGTAGTAGATCTTGTCCATATGGAAATGATTTGTGATGAAGAATTACTACAGTTCTTGTCCGACTGATCTGTGATATGAAGACCAGGTTTCCTCTTATTAGACACTTACTTCTCATATGTGGCTGTGACAAAGAAGGCATAGATTCTTGTATGTCGATGATGGCGAATTTGCATGATGAGCTCCGGTATTCCCAGTCGTACATGATTCAGCAGCCAGAGCAGAGTGTGATCATCGGTGGTGTCTGCAAATATTAGAAGAGGTGCAAAGAAAAGTTAAACATAGGGCAAAACATGTAGAAGAGGTATTCCAGCTGGAAGCGTTGAGCAGTTTCAGTCGGTGCTAACTTTAAGGGTACATTCCCATTGGGCGGAAGCGGTGCAGATTTTCAGCAGCGAAAAATCTGCATCATTTCCATGTCAAAAAACCACCGCATTGGTGCAGATTTTGTTGCAGATCCGCAACCTATTTCACCCTTTCAATAGAAGGGTTGAAGTCTACTGCGGATCTGCAGATTTTGATACAGTTTTGTAGATTCTGTTGAGGATTTTCGGCTTTGGGACTTCTATTATTGATGACCAATCCTCCGGTCAGTAGGACAGGTCATCTATAGTTGATCGACGCGGATCGGACGCTCTCAGACAATCAGCTGATTGTTGGATTCACTGTCAATGTAGCGGGCTGGACATCGTTATCGGTGGTCAGGGCCTATTGTTCCCATTGATTTGGAGGGAGTGAAGCCTTCTATTCCTCTGCCAGCTCTGGCCACAGATGCGGATATCTGTCTCTGCTGCACTGACAGCACGCTGGACAATCAGCTGGTCGGTTGGGTGCCCGAGCAGCGGACCTCATTGACCAACTATGGATGACCTATCCAGAAAACAGATAGTCAATAGTAAAAGTCCCGGAATACCCTTTTAATGTAATGGGAGGGCACAAGCTCAACCACTGTTAAAAGCTAATTTTGTTTCTACAAACAGAGTAGAATAACGGAGAAAGGCGTGCAGAAAATGTAACTTGGGCTGCTTTCACATCTGTCTTGGGGTTTCTCTTTTCTTGCTCTATTCCGAGGAAAGGGGAAGCCCCTGGCCGAACAGATCTGTCTTATGATGGAGCCGAACAGCACTAAACGGATCTCATTGACTGACGGACCTCATGTACTGCATGCAGTACTGATTGGAGGTTCCAGTGAACCCGGCCTAATTCTGGGTTTACCATTCCTGAAATTAAACAACTTACCTGGGAAGGTCATAACTACATCACAATTTTCAGTGGGCACCGTCCTCATCCAGGATTTGTGGGATGTGATATACCGGCCGGCTTGCAGAAGGCGCTTTCCGAAAAGCTTATCTGTAAGAACATGAAAAACGGAATAATCAATGAAGCTCACAAATCTGGATCCAATATGCTGCCCTATAAATGTGGTACCTGGAAATATGCAGTTGTTACCCCAAGGTTATAGGTTTTATAAGAGATGCCTTTATACTGTTCCACAGTGTTGGAACCCTGTTTTTATAATGGTTGACAACACTGAATGTTGTATTTCAGGTGGCGGTTGGTTCTCTTTAAATATCGTACAGCAGCTAGAGGGTCGACAGCTCAGTGAAATTCCCTAATCTCGTGTTAAACTAACCAAGGTTATATAATGGAGTTCCACCTTCAGCACGGTGGGATACGGGGCAGTTGCCTCCCAAGAAAGGTCTACCATCCATGTCTCGCTTTGCCAGAGAGAGCACAACTAGAGTGGTAACTATCCAGTCTGCCCCAATGCCTGGGAGTATAGATGCCTTAACGCAATTATGCCAACATGATGCTCATTGTTATAACCCAATCTCTTGGTAATATCGGACTTCCTTCCAACTTCCAACAAGCTTCCTTCTCGCTTTCAGCTCAACAGGATAACCGATGCAAGAAAATATCTACAAGTAGACTGTAGTGGGGGGCTGTGATGAAAGACTGTGCCGGACTGATGAGCTCATATCTCTAGTTGACTCCTTGCACTGATTACTTATTAATTTTAGCAAATTAAAAGCAAAAAAGAATATATTCACCTAAAATCCTAAATGCCTTGTATAACTAAGGGGTTGGGCCACAATCCAATATTGTATTTATCAGTTAGATCATGCGAGACATAGCAGATTGTAATTGGAATAACATTCGTTTGCTTCCCATTCAGAATAGTGGTCTAATGTATCCAGTGGCGGTGGTGACACACGCTAAGGCCAGGGTCACATCTGCGCTGGAACCTCAGTTCAGGGGTTCTATCCCATATGAGACACAAAATATCGTAGGAAATAGCGCTGCATACGGCGCTTTTTGCCTGGTAAAATGTCAGGCGGCTGACCTGAAACCAAACTGATCCCAGTATAGTCAATGGCGTCCGTTCGGAGCTGTTGGTTCTGCATGTATTTGAGTACGTGTATGCATCACATGTTTGCGCACTCAAATGTTGATTTCAATGGGCTCTTGCAGTTCGCAAATGGACACCAAAAAAGGTCATGCTGCGTATTATTCATGCGATTGTACACTGCATGAAACTGAAATCAATGGGTTCCATATACCAAGTATTATGCATGCAAAAATGTGCGCGCGTAATATGCTGCTCAAATACACTCAGGCGGACAAACACTTATCCCTATGGAGGGCGCTTTCTGCCTGGAGGCTCCTCACCTGTAAGGCCGCTCTCACACATACTGTCAAACGTCACCATTGATTTTAATGGGGCTTCTCAGGCATGAGATAAAACGCAGTGTTTTTACAAAAGCATGTATGAGAATGGCCTCCGTCCGATTCTGGGTCTTTGCTGAAGATATCGAGGCCTTTCTCTTGCTCTCTATAGTTACATGTCACCGTTGCCTCTATAGATATTTCAGTGATGACATCGTCCATTAGTGTGAGGAATAAGGGGATATATGTATTAGACTGCGCAAGATATAGCACAATGCTAGTATAAGCAGCAGCTAAATAGTTAAAATAGATAAGGGAATATATATATATTAAGTCTCCTAGTGTGGATGAGATACAGCACCCTGCTAGTATAAGCAGCAGTTAAATAGTTAAAATGGATAAGGGGATATATGTATTAAGTCTCTTAGTCTAGGCAAGATATAGCACCCTGCTAGTATAAGCAACAGCTAAACAGTTAAAATGGATAAGGGGATATATATATATATATGTCTCCTAGAGTGGATGAGATACAGCACCCTGCTGGTATAAGCAGCAACTAAATAGTTAAACTGAATAAGGGGACATATGTAATAATTCTCCTAGACTGCGCAAGATACAGCACCCTGCTAAGATAAGCAGCAACTAAATAGTTAAAATAGATAAGGGGACATATGTATTAAGTCTCCTAGACTGAGCACAATATAGCACCCCGCTAGTGTAAGCAGCAGCTAAATAGTTAAAATGGATAAGTGTTTGTGTATTATTAATATAGCAATGTCTGTGTACTGGTGTCATATTTCTCCATCGGAGCTATGGGTGGAGTCATGGGTTGGCCAGGCTCACTGACAGGGAATGGCCAGGTCACGCCCCCAGCTATGAATTGGCTGCCGTGGTGCAGTAATACACATGCAGCCTTCAGCACTGTTCATAGTGAGCCGCCCGGGAGGGTTGAGGGGTTGCTGGAGGAGCTGGGCGGCCAGCAGCAGTAGCAAGCGCCGCTTCCAGCGGCATGTGTTGGCGGAGTTGGCCGGGCAGCAGCAGCAGTAGTGGGCACAGCTTCAGTACAGGCACTGCTTCCAGCAGCATGTGTTTTTGGGGACCGGGAGGAAGAGGCTGGAGGCCGAACTCAGGAGGGCACATCTGCAGCAGCCAATCAGCCGCTGGGGGCATTTCCTTATACTCAGGACTGCCAAACCATGTTTCCACCCATTATTCTGGTGGAGACATATGACACCAGTACTCAATGTCTGTACATATTATAAATGTCAATGTTTATATTTATTAATACATATTCTACATATAACGTGCACACAGTGTTTACATATGTATTTATACTTTACTTTTTAGTGTGTTATGCCTGTTTATGTAATATTTTTAAATAAAGTTTAGATATACTGATGTCCGTGTAAATAATAAACAGTATGATAACAATAGCATCTCTCCCTTGAGGTAGGCTGCCTTCACATCTTCGACGGGGTGTTCGTTTTCCTGCTCCATTAAAGGAGATGTCTCGAGGAAGCAGTGATTTTTTTTTTTTCCCAGTCCCCCTAATTAAACATACATTACTAATTACCCCTGTAAATTACTTTCCTAGCTGGTTTCTACTTACCGTTCCAGCAACTTATAAAAGTTTCCCCAAGATGGCCGCCGGCTCTTTCCCCGTCGCTCGCTGCAGCCCGACGTGCGCGCTCCCGAGACGCTGCCAGTGGTGTCTCCATGGCAACCGGACGCCAAGCAGCCGCCGACCGGACGCCCCGCAGCCGCCGACCAGTCACCTACCGCCAGGCAGAAGGTAACCGGCGCAGCCCCCCCCCATCACAGCGGCAGCCCCCCCGGCGCAGCGACAGCCCCCCCCATCACAGCGGCAGCCCCCCCGGCCTAGCGCTAGTTCCCCCATCACATCGGCAGCCCCCCCGGCGCAGCGGCAGCCCCCCCGGCGCAGCGGCAGCCCCCCCGGCCTAGCGCTAGTTCCCCCATCACATCGGCAGCCCCCCCGGCGCAGCGGCAGCCCCCCCGGCGCAGCGACAGCCCCCCCCCCATCACAGCGGCAGCCCCCCCCGGCCTAGCGCTAGTTCCCCCATCACATCGGCAGCCCCCCCGGCGCAGCGGCAGCCCCCCCGGCGCAGCGACAGCCCCCCCCCGGCGCAGCGACAGCCCCCCCCCCGGCCCAGCGCTAGTTAGCCCGGCGCAGCGGCAGCCCCCCCGACCCATCACTTACCTGGGACGCTTCTCGGGGCTGCTGGGCTGGGCTGGGCTGGGCTTCTCCGCTGGGCAGCTCCAGTTTCTGCACCTTCCTCTAACATGGTACAGAATGGCCGCTCCAGCGCGCTCCCGAGCAGTGACAGCTCATCTGCGCATGCGCAGAAGAGCTGTAGCGGGGAGCACACTGAAGCGGCTCGTGCTGAATGGAGAAGACCGGACTGCGCAAGCGCGTCTAAAAAAGCAAGCTGCCGGCGAATTTAGACGGAACCATGGAGACGAGGACGCTAGCAACGGAGCAGGTAAGTGAATAACTTCTGTATGGCTCATATTTAATGCACGATGTATATTACAAAGTGCATTAATATGGCCATACGGAAGTGTATAACCCCACTTTGTTTCGCGAGACCACCCCTTTAATTCTGTAATATACACGTGTATGTGATGTTTCTATATCCTATTAATGTTTCTGTGCACTGCATTAGTATATCAATATCTGTATATGTGATCGATGTCCACAAATGTATTCATGTTATGTATTTAATGCACATATTATTTGTATTGATAATGTGTATATTTATGTCTGTATAGCCATTATATGAATATGTGTATATGTGATGTACTTCAATGTAATTATTGTCATTGTATTTATGTATATTGTATATATAACAACGTATAATGCATTGTTAATTGCTATAGATAATAGTAGCATGCTCAGTAAAAGCTCTTTTATTGTATCCTGTTAGTGTATAATGGGATAAGTAGATAGTTCTGACCCTGATGTGGCTGACCGTACAGAAGAAGCGGAGTACAGGACAAGCTGCAATGGAAAAAGTCGTCCAATTATACTGCGTATTGTCCCTAAATAAGCAGGACAGGATGTAAATGACATTTCTCTGCCCATCGGGCCCTCCTTATTCAGATGGGTCCCTATACTTACACCGTATATGTAGAACAGGAGATCTCCAGTGTAATTGGTCGGCTTCATAGGGATTCTCTGGTTATATGGAAGTAGCATTTATATAGCAGATACATAGCTGATCTAACCTTCTTATATCCTCATTGTTACCCTACAGAACCGCTGATCTCTGGAACTGGCCTGCAGGGGGCGCACAATGTTTAGATGCTCCTGACCATAGATGAGGATATCAGAGGTTTAGAGCCACTCTAGTGACGGGTTATCTAGCAGCTATTTCTATATTCCCAGGTAAACGCTTTCCCATTGCAGCGTTACCTGTATAGTCCCTCACATCAGTAGTATCTGTCCATTGGTGTTATCATATACGGTAATATACAGCAAGGCTCGCTAGTTCCCCCATCACATCGGCAGCCCCCCCGGCGCAGCGGCAGCCCCCCCGGCGCAGCGACAGCCCCCCCCCGGCGCAGCGACAGCCCCCCCCCCGGCCCAGCGCTAGTTAGCCCGGCGCAGCGGCAGCCCCCCCGACCCATCACTTACCTGGGACGCTTCTCGGGGCTGCTGGGCTGGGCTGGGCTGGGCTTCTCCGCTGGGCAGCTCCAGTTTCTGCACCTTCCTCTAACATGGTACAGAATGGCCGCTCCAGCGCGCTCCCGAGCAGTGACAGCTCATCTGCGCATGCGCAGAAGAGCTGTAGCGGGGAGCACACTGAAGCGGCTCGTGCTGAATGGAGAAGACCGGACTGCGCAAGCGCGTCTAAAAAAGCAAGCTGCCGGCGAATTTAGACGGAACCATGGAGACGAGGACGCTAGCAACGGAGCAGGTAAGTGAATAACTTCTGTATGGCTCATATTTAATGCACGATGTATATTACAAAGTGCATTAATATGGCCATACGGAAGTGTATAACCCCACTTTGTTTCGCGAGACCACCCCTTTAATTCTGTAATATACACGTGTATGTGATGTTTCTATATCCTATTAATGTTTCTGTGCACTGCATTAGTATATCAATATCTGTATATGTGATCGATGTCCACAAATGTATTCATGTTATGTATTTAATGCACATATTATTTGTATTGATAATGTGTATATTTATGTCTGTATAGCCATTATATGAATATGTGTATATGTGATGTACTTCAATGTAATTATTGTCATTGTATTTATGTATATTGTATATATAACAACGTATAATGCATTGTTAATTGCTATAGATAATAGTAGCATGCTCAGTAAAAGCTCTTTTATTGTATCCTGTTAGTGTATAATGGGATAAGTAGATAGTTCTGACCCTGATGTGGCTGACCGTACAGAAGAAGCGGAGTACAGGACAAGCTGCAATGGAAAAAGTCGTCCAATTATACTGCGTATTGTCCCTAAATAAGCAGGACAGGATGTAAATGACATTTCTCTGCCCATCGGGCCCTCCTTATTCAGATGGGTCCCTATACTTACACCGTATATGTAGAACAGGAGATCTCCAGTGTAATTGGTCGGCTTCATAGGGATTCTCTGGTTATATGGAAGTAGCATTTATATAGCAGATACATAGCTGATCTAACCTTCTTATATCCTCATTGTTACCCTACAGAACCGCTGATCTCTGGAACTGGCCTGCAGGGGGCGCACAATGTTTAGATGCTCCTGACCATAGATGAGGATATCAGAGGTTTAGAGCCACTCTAGTGACGGGTTATCTAGCAGCTATTTCTATATTCCCAGGTAAACGCTTTCCCATTGCAGCGTTACCTGTATAGTCCCTCACATCAGTAGTATCTGTCCATTGGTGTTATCATATACGGTAATATACAGCAAGGCTCCTACTGGAATGTCGTACATAAAGTAAAATAGAAGCTGCCTAGATGTGTACAGATGTAACTGCAAACTATATTAGTTACTAGAAGGTTCTGCATCGTATTGATGCTTTATAGCGGACCATGTGACTGTGTTCTGACAGATAATGACAGGAGCCACATCTGAATATCTCCTCTTCTACAAGTCTAGTCTTAGTGTAGGAACCCATCTGAATGAGGTCGCCGTGACGGGGCAGATAGGCCCGCACAATTGGAATAAAATGTGCGCCAAGAACCTCAGATTTCTACCTCTATTCAGTAAACTGTATGGGGAAAGGCTGATCATTGGGATCTCTGCTCAGAAGTATAAACTCACTGGAATGCAAACGTTGCCTGTAAAACCATCCGGGGCCGCTGCCATGTGAACCAATTGTGTGTTTCCGGCTACATATGGCAAGATGATCAGTGAGTGTCTCGGTAGAAGACCCCTGCGGATCAATAGGTCAGGCCTGAAAACCCCTTTAAGTGTTGACCTCTTTGTTCTCCAACTGAGATGATAAAGCAGCAACATTTACGTCTCATGTTACCAGCAGGAACTACAATGAGTCTCCTTTATCACAGGTGAAGATATTTTGGCTCATAACATCTTGATAAAGACTCCAGATTTCATTGACCTGTCATTGGAAGTTTCTGGAATTCCTATTAATTTAGGTGACGATTTTCTGATGAAACGGTCCCTGTAAATAAATTGTCATAAATCAAAAAGGCCGCATGATCAGCTAGTAATGTCAGAAGAAAATGGCTAAAAAGAGACTTTACCCGAACATCAAGAAGACAACGATCAGGACCGCTGCCAACAAGGAAGTCTACATAAAGGTCAATAACGGGAAATCAAAGTGGCTAAGAGCTTTGTATTCCTTGGGTCCCTCATCGATCATAGTGGCAGCTCAACAGGTGAGATAAAACGTCAATTAGCACTGGGGCGTACGGTCATGGGGAGCATAGACGCAATATGGAAGTGCAAGGTTGTCCCAGTCACCATCAAATGACGGTTAATCACAGCCATCACCTTCCCAATTGCAATCACTGGCATAACTCTAGAGGTTGCAGGGTTCACAATTGTGACCCGGCCCCTTAGTGAATGGGGGCTCGCAGCCCCACACCATTTCAACGACGCCACCCCTGGAACTCAGAGAAGGGAGGGGATAGACTGATACTCAGGGAGTGGGCAGCCAATTACAGGCTGCAGACTCCCCCGAGGGCATGCTCTTCCCTTGCACTGATAGACTGCAGTTGCTGTGATTGGTTCAGCCGGCGGTGCAGTGACACTGTCGGGAGCCGAGGGGGAGAGCGGTGGAGCAGTACATGCAGTGCAACCAGATATGTACCACATGTGATCCTGCATGTATAGCTGGTATAAATTATACCAGCTTTACATATAATAATGTACAGGACATATCCAGATCATATCAGCATCACTATATACAGGGAATGTATATCTGCTATATATAGTGATATGGAGTATGCTGGTATAACCTGATATCTCCTGTATATAAATATATGCACTACTGTTATAAGCCAGACATCTCCTGTATATAGTGATATGGAGCATGCTGGTATAACCTGGCTATCTCCTGTATATACAAGATGTAGAACTTACAGCAGCTGTAAATATATAGTAATATACAGGAGATACACAGCTTAGGGCTCCTTCACACTGGCAAGTGCAATATCGAGCTCCTCGCCATGTGAAAGCCCCGTGGATGCGAGACGTTTTCATGTGAAAACAACCTCACATCACTGTGGGGATGACGGGAATTCCCCGCCGCGGCGGTCACAGCTGCGGCAGAGGAGCGCAGAGCTCTCCCATTAGGATGTCATGGCTACATTGGACACACTGCGATTTGTTTCTGTGCAGGAAAACATTACTGATGCGTAGGACCGCATTCAAAAGAATGGAGTTTATATTTGTGCAAGATTTGGGCATTTTGCAACACACAAGTCTCGCAAGATTTTCACGCTCTCAATAGCTCAGAGCTGCCTCTGATTGGTCCCTGCGCTCAGCCAATCTGAGGCAGCACTCACTCACCCATTCATGAATTCATGAATGGGTGAGTGAGAGCTGCCTCTGATTGGTGAGGGCCGTGACCAATCAGAGGCAGCCCATTCAGCAGGCGGGGATTTTAAATCCCCGGCTGCTGAATACTACACAGAGAAGTTCAGGAAAACTGCGGTCCGGACGCGGCTGAACTCCGGCTGCAGAGAAAAGGGGAGAATACATTTTTTTTTTTATTTTTACACATTTTGGGATGATTTTCAGGGAAGAGCTTCTATTTTTAAGCCCTTCCCAAAAATTCATCCTGCACTCGCCGGCAGCCCATTGCTTTCAATGGGCGAACATCGTTCTTCTGTGCCACAGCTGTTACAGCTGTGGCAGAGGAGAAGGATCTTTAGTATATGTTCTCAATGGGGTCGGCGCTGCTGCCGCCGGCCCCATTGAGCGCATATATAGAACACAGCGATGCGCAAAACGCAGATAGGCACGTTCTGCGAATCGTTGTGTCCTATAAGGCCTCCTTCCCACGAGCGTGACGGGCTCCGCAGCGTAATATTCCGCTGTGAAGCCCGTCACGGCGCCCCCCAGAGCCCCTATACTTACCTGCGGGAGATAGCGTGAAATCGCTTCCCCGCCCACCACCGCCGCGTCACCGCTCGTCACCGCTCGTCACCGCCCACCGCTCTCGCGTCACCAGCCGTGTCACGTGACGCGGCCGGACCGCGTCATTTGGCGTCATATGACGCTCGGCGGTGGGCGGGAAAGCGTTTTTTCACGCTATCTCCCGCTGGTTACAGCGGGAGATAGCGTGAATGGACGGCTTCCATTGACTGCAATGGAAGCCGTCAGTGCGTACAGCCCGTCCTCACCCGCAGAAAATAGAGCATGCTGCGGGTGAGGACGGGAGAAATCGCGGTGCGTAATTCCGCGGTGGAATTACGCATCGTGAGCATGGAGCTATTAGGTTCAATAGAACCTAATAGCTGCGTGCAACGCAGCGGATTTTCGCCGCGAATTACGCGGCGGAAATCCGTTCGTGGGAAGGAGGCCTAATTGTTCGCACATCCGCATAAAAAGCGGACATGTGACCGATCCCATTGGGATGCATTTGGTCTATAGATCCGCAGATCGCAAGCGCGTCTGCAGATCGGACCAAAAAACGGTCGTGTGACCGAGGCCTTACACAGGAGATATATGTACATCTGCCTGTAAATAGTGATACAGACCTTGCTGGTATAACCTGGGGATCTCCTGTACATAATTGCACACTTTGTGCACAATTAAAAAATGCATCAAAAATCTGCATATATTGTTTAATTCCACGTGCAGTTTTTTAAAAACGTTTGTGGTTTTTGAATACTGAATGCAGTTTGTTGATGTGTTTTTTTAATTGCGGTTCAAAAATGCAATAAAAGACATGAACACGGCCGTAAGTGCAAAACACTGTATGGGTCACGCAGTTTTATATCACTGTGGAGCCGCCGGTGATCTGTCCTATTACCGCATATAGCAGTGAAATTGTACTGCACATGACAGCGTATCTCACGCACGCTGTCATGCACTGTCCACCTATTTTTTTTTTTAGACTTCCTGCGCCATTCCAATATAATTGCATATGGGTGGTGTTGATTACGTGTCCATAGAACACACATTGTGCTCTCTCGCGTGTAATACGCTGCAAAATAGAACATGCTGCTTTCTTTTTTGAGCTTACATATTACCTAATTCCTACTCGCAAATGTGAGCGGAACTGCAGATAGCAATGTATTTAAGTGCCTGTGAATTATTGTGTATCACATGCATGTACAATGCCTGCGTAACATGCGGTAATCATGCGCTCATGTGAGGCCGGCCTAAGGGGCTACAAAAAAATATTCATGTAGTCCAGGAAATGAGTCATGTCTGGAAAGCTTATGCCAGGGGTCAGAATATGTATGTACATTTGTTTTGTAGCTGTATGCTGCGTGGTTTCTGTATGGTTACGGGTACAGGTACAGGCAGGGAAGGGGGCCTGAGCTGAACTTTTGCACCTAGGCCCCTGAGTCTTTAGATACGCCCCTGCCTGGGAAGTCCACTGGAGTGAGGTCTATGGTCTCAGTCCTCAGGAAACCTCAACAGGTCATGTTTTCAGGATATCCTCTAGTAAAAACACCTGTGGCAATGTCTGAGGCGCCGACAATAATGGCATCACCTGTGCAACACTGAGGAAATCCTGAAAATATGACCCGTTGGGGGTCCCCAAGGACAGGGGTTGGGAAACACTGGTCTGACTGAAACTGACAAGTCCAGGGCAGCCAACCTAGAGGACAGATGCCCAGGAGACTACAGTATGGAGGGTGACTGTAGGGTGAAGCAACTAATAGGACAGGTAGTGAGGGATCCTCAGAGGCTCAGCCAGCAGGAACTACCAGACCTTGGAATGAAAAACTTAGTGAACACTTATATCCAGGGATATAAAAGTGCAGACTGGTGGAAAGCAGGTCTTTTAGTATAGGGAGTGTGAGCGAGAAAGTGGCAATCACACCGGAGAGGGAGGGAACTACAGCCCACACCGGCAAAGAGACATAAGGTAGATTGTGCCTCCATCGATCTGCATGATGTAATGGCCAAGCTTTATTCAAGTAAACTAGTTAACCTAGCTCCCATGTTTTCTGGACTGCAGTAACATCTAACCCAGGAACCCAGTGAACTATACCATTACCTCGCTATACCAGCTGGTCTGGGGAGTGACACTAGGAGGGGCAGCCCACACAATAATAGAACCACAACAGCCCCTCACCATCGTCCCCATTCCCGGCCACCACATATACAATAAAAGGTCTATTGTACTATACAAAACAGTATAAAATATATTGATTGGTTAATAGCCAATAAGACTGAACACAGCGGTCTCATAATTCTGTTGTATGCCCTCCTCATAGTGACCGATCAAAAGTGAAGGTGGTAGGAGGAGGCAGAAGCAGTGGTCCCACATAGAGGAGTGTTCAAAAAAATAGCAGCGAGTTTGCAAAAGCCGATGAATCGCAAAATCATGACTACTTATTATTGTTAGCCATTTAGTTGTTCACGACCCTCGGCGACCCTAAAGGCGAACTCCGTCCATGTTTTTCACTGTTTCTTTCAGTTGTGTGATATCCACGCCAGTAACAGCTTTGACAGTATCAGCCATCGTGTTCTTTGGCGGCCGGGTCTTCTTTTGCCACTGATCTGTCCAAGCATTACAGATTTTTCTAGCGACTGCTCACATTACATGGGCAAAATATGTGCGCCTGATTCCGGTCATCTTCTCCTCCAGTGAGGCTGAGCCCGGTCATCTTCTCCTCCAGTGAGGCTGAGCCCGGTCATCTTCTCCTCCAGTGAGGCTGAGCCCGGTCATCTTCTCCTCCAGTGAGGCTGAGCCCGGTCATCTTCTCCTCCAGTGAGGCTGAGCCCGGTCATCTTCTCCTCCAGTGAGGCTGAGCCCGGTCATCTTCTCCTCCAGTGAGGCTGAGCCCGGTCATCTTCTCCTCCAGTGAGGCTGAGCCCGGTCATCTTCTCCTCCAGTGAGGCTGAGCCCGGTCATCTTCTCCTCCAGTGAGGCTGAGCCCGGTCATCTTCTCCTCCAGTGAGGCTGAGCCCAGTCATCTTCTCCTCCAGTGAGGCTGAGCCCAGTCATCTTCTCCTCCAGTGAGGCTGAGCCCAGTCATCTTCTCCTCCAGTGAGGCTGAGCCCAGTCATCTTCTCCTCCAGTGAGGCTGAGCCCGGTCATCTTGCCCTCCAGTGAGGCTGAGCCCCGGTCATCTTGCCCTCCAGTGAGGCTGAGCCCCGGTCATCTTCTCCTCCAGTGAGGCTAAGCCCGGTCATCTTCTCCTCCAGTGAGGCTGAGCCCGGTCATCTTGCCCTCCAATGATAAATCGATTCTTATACGATTCAGGACTTCTCTGTTACTCTCGCAGCCAGGGTATACGCAGCAGCTTTTGCCAGCACCACAGCTCAAACGCATCAATTCTCCTTCAGCTTTTTTCGCAAGCTTTCACATCCATACATGGCTATGGCGGAAAGGGTGGTTTGCACTATTCTGCATTTAGTTGTGATGACGATATCCCTACTTTTCCAGATTTTGTCCATGTTTAGCATTGCACTTCGCCCCAATGCTCTCCTACATTTCATCTCTGGCATCGATTCTCCAGCCTGGTCAATTTTTGAGCCAAGGAAGATGAAGTCTCGCATGCATTCTGTGGCCTCAGTGTTGATTTTGATTTGAATTTGGCCAGTTTTTTGCAGCTGTCATAATTTCTGTCTTCTTTCGATTCAGGTAGAGAACCATTTTTTCACTTTGAGTTTTAGGGCTTACCCCCACGAGTGAATATCAGCGGCGTTTTCATGGCCGGTCGATATACGCTACCATCTGAGCAGTCCCTCCTTCCCTCCCCCACATGGGCTCTCTGCCTCCCTCCTCCCCTTCGAGCGGTTTGCAATGGGAGTTGGCGGGACGGAGCTAAGCTCCCACCCCCTCCCTGCTCCTTGTCCATAGCCAGCAATGGGAGTGGGCACCGCCCTTGTCCCCTCCCTCCTATTGCAAACACCCAAGTGGAGGAGAGAGGCAGAGAGCCGGTGAGGGGGAGAGTAGGGGGGCACTGCTAAGATGGAAGCGTATATTGGCCAGCCGTGAAAACGGTGGCCGATATACGCTCGTGCAAATAGGCCCCTAGGCTGTATCCGCACAGGCTACATGAGCGATGTTTTGTAGCAAGATTTTGTAGCCCGCGCGGACGCAGCCTAACGGAGATTGTTGAGGTTTCGCATCAATAACTTATAAGAATTTCCAAAAATGCAAAAGTACTAGAAATACTACACATTAAATTATAAAGCAAAAAGAATAAAATGTATCCAGTTTGTTAATCTTTTACAGAAAGTAAAGAAAAAAGGAATTTTTGGCTGTTCAAAAAATAGCAGTATCAGCATTTTTCTATAAAAACTCAAATATGTAACGTATAAAGTGAAAAAAAGGTTTAAAGATTTCACTTTACTTTGAATGACTGAGCTAATATTTGGTGGCATAACTGCTATTTCTGCGGACTGCTTGACATCTGTGTTGCATCTACCAATTTCTGGCCCCTCTGGACAGGTATTCCAGTCCAGGAAGTTTGTTCTACATTCCACCATTCAGCATTTTTAGTTTTGCCCCATAGACAGCACTTCTGATGTCACCCCACAAGTTCTCTGGGATTGAGGTCAGTGATTGGGCTGATGGCTCAATTACCTCAATTCAGTTGGTAACCAAGATGTTGTTGGCTTACTGGTGTGTTTTGGGTCATTGCTGTGTTAAATCCAATTTCAAGGATATTGCTTCTTCGGCATGGAGCAACATGATCTCTTCAAGTATGTTTTGATATGTTCATACTGATCCATGATCCCTCATATGTGATAAATAGCCCCAACCGGTGGCATGAGAAACATCCCCATATTATGATTTTTGCACCACCATGATTGACTGACTTCACATTGTACTGAGCCTTCAGTGCTCGGGGGTCCGACAATGTCCGTGGCCCCTAGACCCAATGAGAACAATTTTTCTTTCATCAGTCCACAAAATATTGCGCCCTCCCTCTTTGGCCCAGTCAATCTGTTTCTTTGCAGACTTTAACCTATTCAGGGCGTCTTTACAACATCGGGACGTTGCGGGGAGTTCTTGCTGGTAACTTAGCTTCACTGAATTGTCTTCTAATGGTAGCGGACTCGCCGGTGAGCTCAGATCTTTGATCTTTCTGGAGGTGATCATTGGCTGAGTCTTTGCCATCTTGGCTATTCTTCGATCCATTTGAACAGTAGTTCCCTGCTTCCTTCTGCGTCTTTCAGGTTTGGGTTTCCACTTCAAGGTGTTTGAGAACATTTTAGCTGAGCAGCCTATAATTTGCTGCACTTCTCTATATGTTTTTCCTTCTCCAATCAGCTTTTTGATCAAAGTCCGTCCTTCATCGGAACATATCTGGAACAACCCATTTTCACCAGTATTTCAGAAGGAAATGTACTATAACTGACATGTACAGCATTTACCGCCCTCCTACCTTGGATAAGGGCCAAAATCAACACCTGTTATTACATAGAACTAAAGGGGTTTTCCAGGCAGCGCCGGGCTACACTGGGATCATTGTGGAAGCCGCTGCTCCGACCCCTATGTAGTAGCCAGTGCTTGTAATTACACACAGAGCTCTCAATGAAATGAATTGATAGATCAGTGACAAAAGAAGACCCGGCCACCAAAGAACACGATGGCGGATACTGGCATAGATATCGCACAACTGAAATAAGCAAAACCGAAAAACATGGAGGAAGTTCGCCTTTAGAGTTGCCGAGGGTCGTTAACAACTAAACAGCTAACAACAAGAAGTAGTTATGATTTTGCGATTCATCTGCTTTTGCAAACGCGCAATGACAGCCAGCGCTGCCTGGAAATCAGCTGTAATGGCCACCAATTTAACTCCTCACTGCTATTAATTTGGAAACTCCCCTTTCAATTGATGATTTTATTACTCAGAATGAGCGTCCTGCACGTCCTCATTGTTGGCTCTGTTCTTTTTCTATTACTCTACTAAACTTAGGCCTCATGTCCACGGGGAAAATCAGGCCCGCTATGGATTCTACATGGAGAATCCACAGCGGGTCCCTCCTGCCCCGCGGACATGAGGGCTGAAAATAAGAATAAATAAGAATAAACTCACCTCCCGCCCGCTCCGGATCCTTCCTTCGCTGCGGCGTCATCTTCTCTGCATCACGGCCGGATTTTCTTTCTTCGGCCCGGCGGATGCGCAGGATGACGTCGGTGACGTGCCCCGCGCATGCGCCGGCCCGAAGAAAAAAGATCCGGCCGTGACGGAGAGAAGATGGCGCCGCGGCGAAGAGAAGAACCGGAGCGGGTGAGTAAATTCCGATTTTTGTCTCCCGCGGATCCAGACTGCTTTCATAGGCTTCAATAGAAGCCCGTGGGAGACCTGCACGAAAATGGAGCATGGTCTAGATTTTTTCATGCTCCTTTTTTTTTTAAATTACTTTTATTGACCATCCGCGGGTATTTATCTACCCGCGGGTGCTCAATGCATCCCTATGGGATGCGGATCCGCGGGCAGGAGAAGAGTTAAAATCCGCTGCGGATTTTAATTCTTCTTTTGCCCGTGGATATGAGGCCTTACAAGTAAATTACCAAAAACAGTGACTTATCAGGTTAATGACGTTTTTGAACGTTACCGTAAATACACTTTTCTTACACACTCTTATTTTCTATTAAACATACGATACTATAATTTTTGTGCCATTTGCTTTGATACCCCAGAGGGTCTATAACTATACTACGCTGTTCTTACATAAAGCAGCATATTATGGTCATAGATCTGCTTAAACATGACAATAATGGTATTTTAGACAGTGGATATTGGACAAAACTCTATGAAGCAAATATTAATTACATATAATTAACCCCAGAGCATTGAAGAGGGGCTCCCAAGTGAGACGCAGTTCAGTTGATGTGGCATGACACTACAGTTCAGTCCTTAACCAGGGTTGGGGATCCCAACCTCCACACTAGCTGCCACCAATTCGAGCTGCTTCAAAGTAGGCTACTCAGGCTGCCCTATGGTGCTACTGTGGGTCTATACCTCAGCCTGCCCAACTATACATCAGCCATGGGGTTGCTATTGATAATTGATATCAATGGTGTTGTTCACACAAAAGAATCTGCTCTGTGTATTTGTGCACAAACGCTTCCTATAGAAGTCAATGCGGGTGCGCAACATGCAGGGAGATGCTAAAACACTGCAGAATTCTACTGGAAAAAGAACATCTGGAACTCATTAAGACTAATTAGTTATTTCAATTGGTGCATCTTTGTTTGCTTTCGCAAATGAACATGCCTTGTGGGCGCAAAAAGTACAGTAAAATACGCTTATGTGCGCACAAAAGAACATAGTTTATTCTGCAAAAACGTAGCGCTCAGACACGTGAAGCCGGCCTTCATGTAAACCCAGTCAGAGCCTGACTAATGCCCGGGCATCTCTTTGTGTATAGCGTGTGCATTTGCACAGCCCCATTGACTTCTTTGGGGACGATTGATGCCCAAACATGTAGAAAAATAGAACATGTTCCATCTTTTTTTTGTGCAACGGAGAAGCGCGTGAAAAATATGGAAATGTGAATGAAGCCATTGAAATCAGTGGGTTCCATTCTCTGTGTATTGTGCACGCCTGTGTGAAAGCCCGATGCCAGGCTCCTCCTCCTCCCAACTGCAAGCCCGTAACTCGGCAGGCGTATTCGGTGACAACCCTGTCTGCAGTGGCCCGCCAAACGCAACACAAGAAAAAGTGAACTGGCAAAACCCAAGAGGCAAGACAAAGTCAAACCTACCTAGGGTGGTAAGTGTGCTTCCCACCCCCCCCCACCCCCCCCCCCACCAGCCAAACCTAGAAGGCTATAAGCAGGCAAGCTCTCTGGGTAACACAAAGGTCAACGGAACTTGATATTGAGAAGGCTGGTTATATATAGGGAAGCGCAATCAGCCATTTCTCAGCAGGTTAATGGTTAATCTCGGCTCAGATTCAGTGTCTGAATGCCAGCCAAGTGTCTCATAGTACCAAGTATCAGTCCAAAGTATTCCTACAAGAGCAGTATTAGTCCATAATCCCTTTTAGTAAACAGCATTATTGACTGCCGCCGACAAGGATTTATGATGCTGCGGCCCCCCAAACAAGTGGGATTACAATGATACGGCTCGCTGATCCTCCATCGCAGATTCTGCTACACTGACCGGGAAAAGTAGCGCAGCATGGAGCTTATGAGAACATGAACTACAGGGAGCACGAGCCAAGGCCGGCCCCACACAAGCGTATCTGCGCGCGCCCGAGCGATGTGCTTTCGCAGAATGAACAATGCTTTTGTGCATCGCCTTATTTCACTTTACTTTTCGCGCCTGCGAGACACGTTCATTTGTGCGCGGCAAAAAAAGATTCGCCGACTGAATCGCCTAATTCGTTTACCGAGTTCCAGATGTGTAGTTTTTTCCAGCAGCATTACGCAGCGTATCACACATCTCCTTGCGTACTGGGCACGCATTAGTGCACTCCCATTGACTTCTGTGGGGACCATAAACAAATAGAGCGTGTCCTATTTTTTTTTTTTTGCGCCAGCAAACTATAGAAGTCAATGGGTTCCACTCTCTTCATATTAAGCGCACAAATACGCTCCCGTGAAGCCGGCCTGACGGTGCTAGGACGCAGTCCAGGCTTGCGACTGAATGCCATTTTTTGCGATTCAGACAGAATCGCAGCACAGCGAGGCTGAGCACACAACTAAACGCCGCTTAATTCATAGGACGCCTAGCAAGCTCCAGGTCTGGAGTCCTTTACCAGTCCTGAAGAATGGAATACGCCCATGTTAGACCTGTTCTCTGACATTAGATAGGCCGCGCCTGCATTCGTCACTAAAGTGGGTTTTGGAATATTTTGTATCATCCACCAAGTGGATGCAAAAACGTTACCATTTGCCAGCTGTACAGCACTGTAGTGTGCGATGTAACCCCGAACATCCTGTATAAGGCCAGGCTCGCACAACCATACAGTAAAATGCTGTGTAAGAATCGCAGTGTTCTACCGGCGCGTATTGTTGCGTTTTTTCCTGCGCATGAACAGCGGATTTTACACACGCTGTCCAGCAATGGCCTCCTGGCTTCTTCTCTTTTTTAACTTTCCTATGAGGTTTCCAAGCAACAGGCGTATAAACCGCCGTACATACGCAAACACTAGTGCTGCACGCGCGTACAAGACGGTAAAATGGAACATGCTTCATTCTTATTTACGCAAAGTGTGAACGGATCAATGTAAACCAATGTACTTTCATTGACTCTAGCCACAGTGTATTATGTGCGTGTTTATTGCGCACGCAATACCCAATGAAATTACGCTCGTGTGCGTCCGGCCTAACGCTGAGCCGCAGTCACAACTCTGCTAGTTATTACTGGAGACAGACAGCAAGCTCGTTGGCAGACGCCACTGGGGGATATTTAGTGTATAAGATATCAGCTTACTTGTATAAAGACGACACTTCCCAAGCTGTACGGGTAAGCATCCAAGTAGCAGAACTGCGCAGATTAATCTACAAATAATCCGCAGCAGAATTAAGTGGCAGGCAAGTCAAAGAAAACTTTTTAACATTTCATCCACTTGCTGCGGAAGCCTTCTGCATGGAAATTGATTATTACATTTATGTTGGGCATCTGAGTCGGATATGTTGCAGATTTTCCCCATCAACTTCAATCCACAATGAAACGTACCATTCTGAAACTTTCCAAACCAACTTTTTTTTTGCATAGACTTCAAGAAAATCTGCACCAAAATGTGCGCTACACAGTGAATTATGGTGGATGTGTTGAGATCTCCACCACGAATCGCTGCCACCATTCTGTGCCGGAGGTGTGGATGTTAGTTACCCAAGAGGGGTAAAGCAGTTGGTTTGCCGAGTTCAGAATCACTCACCTCTTGTGCGGATTGAGATAAAACTATAAAGTAGCAAACACTTTATCTCCCTGGAACACATTAGTTTCAGCATGCAAGCACACAGATGTACAAGACTGCAGCGCCCAGGGAGGGACATGCACATCCTGGAGCCCAAAATTCTGCACTGATCTTACTTCATCACAGAGGACGGCTGGTTTCACGCACGGCATTTTTAGCAAACAGAGTTTTTTGTGTCATTTTTCTTTTCACTTGACACTAGAGATGAGCGAACGTACTCGTCCGAGCTTGATACTCGTTCGAGTATTAGCGTGTTCGAGATGCTCGTTACTCGTAACGAGTATCACGCGGTGTTCAGGTTACTTTCACTTTCATCTCTGAGACGTTAGCGCGCTTTTCTGGCCAATTGAAAGACAGGGAAGGCATTACAACTTCCTCCTGTGACGTTCAAGCCCTATACCACCCCCCTGCAGTGAGTGGCTGGCGAGATCAGGTGTCACCCGAGTATAAAAATCGGCCCCTCCCGCGGCTCGCCACAGATGCATTCTGACATAGCTGAGGGAAAGTGCAATCGTGTTGGAGCTGCTATAGGGAGAGTGTTAGGAGTTATTGTAGGCTTCAAGAACCCCAACGGTCCTTCTTAGGGCCACATCTAACCGTGTGCAGTAGTGTGGAGGCTGCTTTTTGCAGTGTTGCACTTTTTTTTTTTTGGTATATCGGCCGTGCAGAGCATTGCGCCCTGCAGTAATAGTCCAGGGACAGAAGTGTGGAGGCAGGGAGAGCGTTAGGAGTTATTGTAGGTTTCAAGAACCCCAACGGTCCTTCTTAGGGCCACATCTAACCGTGTGCAGTAGTGTGGAGGCTGCTTTTTGCAGTGTTGCACTTTTTTATTTTTTTGGTATATCGGCCGTGCAGAGCATTGCTCCCTGCAGTAATACTCCAGGGACAGAAGTGTGGAGACAGGGACAGAAGACATATTATTGATTGTATATAGGCAGTGGGCCTTTTCGAAAAAATATTGGGCAAAAAATCTATTTGGCCTGCCTGTCACTGTGCTCAGTGTTCTGGGTCTCTGCTGGGTGTAGTAGTTCTACAACAAAATCATACGCAGCCAGCTAAGTGTTACAGCAGGCTTGCGCCAAATAATTTCCTGGCTCTGTCTGGGCTCTGAAATCACCGCTGTGTTGCAGTTAACAGTGCAACACTCTGCAGTTCTGTGACATACCCTAGGGACAGAAGTGTGGAGGCAGGGACAGAAGACATAATATTGATTGAATATAGGCAGTGGGCCTTTTCTAAAAAATATTGGGCAAAAAAATCTATTTGGCCTGCCTGTCACTGTGCTCAGTGTTCTGGGTCTGTGTGTGCTGGGTGTAGTAGTTCTACAAAATCATACGCAGCCAGCTAAGTGTTACAGCAGGCTTGCGCCAAATTATTTCCTGGCGTTCCGTAAGCGAAGTCAGCCTCCAACCACAGGCCAATAAGCGGCACATTTAATTACAGCGTTCTGTTTCTGCATTACTGGTAATACAGCATACTGAGGGGTAGGGGTAGGCCTAGAGGACGTGGGCGCAGCTGAGGACGCGGCGGCCCTAGTCCGGGTTTGGGCACAGGCCGAGCTCCTGATCCAGGTGTATCGCAGCCGACTGCTGCGGGATTAGGAGAGAGGCATGTTTCTGGCGTCCCCACATTCATCGCCCAATTAATGGGTCCACGCGGGAGACCTTTATTAGAAAATGAGCAGTGTGAGCAGGTCCTGTCGTGGATGGCAGAAAGTGCTTCCAGCAACCTATCGTCCACCCACAGTTCTGCGCCGTCCACTGCTGCAACTCAGAATCCTCTGGCTGCTGCTCCTCCTTCCTCCCAGCCTCCTCACTCCATGAAAATGAGACATTCTGAGGAGCGGGCAGACTCCCAGGAACTGTTCTCGGGCCTCTGCTCAGATTGGGCAGCAGTGGTTCCTCTCCCACCAGAGGAGTTTATCGTGACTGATGCCCAACCTTTGGAAAGTTCCCGGGGTCCGGGGGATGAGGCTGGGGACTTCCGGCAACTGTCTCAAGACCTTTCAGTGGGTGAGGAGGCCGATGACGATGAGACACAGTTGTCTATCAGTGAGGTAGTAGTAAGGGCAGTAAGTCCGAGGGAAGAGCGCACAGAGGATTCAGAGGAAGAGCAGCAGGACAATGAGGTGACTGACCCCACCTGGTTTGCTACGCCTACTGAGGACAGGTCTTCAGAGGGGAAGGCAAGGGCAGCAGCAGGGCAGGTTGCAAGAGGCAGTGCGGTGTCCAGGGGTAGAGGCAGGGCCAGACCGAATAATCCACCAACTGTTTCCCAAAGCTCCCCCTCGCGCCATGCCACCCTGCAGAGGCCGAGGTGCTCAAAGGTCTGGCAGTTTTTCACTGAGAGTGTAGACGACCAACGAACAGTGGTGTGCAACCTTTGTCGCGCCAAGATCAGCCGGGGAGCCACCACCACCAGCCTCACCACCACCAGCATGCGCAGACATATGATGGCCAAGCACCCCACAAGATGGGACGAAGGCCGTTCACCGCCTCCGGTTTGCACCACTGCCTCTCCCCCTGTGCCCCAACCTGCCACTGAGATCCAACCCCGCTCTGAGGACACAGGCACTACCGTCTCCTGGCCTGCACCCACACCCTCACCTCCGCTGTCCTCGGCCCCATCCAGCAATGTCTGTCAGCGCAGCGTCCAGCCGTTGCTAGCGCAAGTGTTTGAGCGCAAGCGCAAGTACGCCGCCACAAACCCGCACGCTCAAGCGTTAAACGTGCACGTAGCCAAATTTATCAGCCTGGAGATGCTGCCATATAGGGTTGTGGAAACGGAGTCCTTCAAAAGTATGATGGCGGCGGTGGCCCCGCGCTACTCAGTTCCCAGTCGCCACTATTTTTCCCGATGTGCCGTCCCAGCCCTGCACGACCACGTCTCCCGCAACATTGTATGCGCCCTCACCAACGCGGTTACTGCCAAGGTCCACTTAACAACGGACACGTGGACAAGCACAGGCGGGCAGGGCCACTATATCTCCCTGACGGCACATTGGGTGAATTTAGTGGAGGCTGGGACAGAGTCAGAGCCTGGGACCGCTCACGTCCTACCCACCCCCAGAATTGCGGGCCACAGCTCGGTGGTGGTATGTTCGGCGGTGTATGCTTCCTCCACTAAAGCACCCTCCTCCTCCTCCTCCAACGCAACCTCTGTCTCGCAATCAAGATGTGTCAGCAGCAGCAGCACGTCGCCAGCAGTCGGTGTCGCGCGGCGTGGCAGCACAGCGGTGGGCAAGCGTCAGCAGGCGTGCTGAAACTACTCAGCTTAGGAGATAAGAGGCACACGGCCCACGAACTGCTGCAGGGTCTGACACAGCAGACCGACCGCTGGCTTGCGCCGCTGAGCCTCCAACCAGGCATGGTCGTGTGTGACAACGGCCGTAACCTGGTGGCGGCTCTGCAGCTCGGCAGCCTCACGCACGTGCCATGCCTAGCCCACGTCTTTAATTTGGTGGTTCAGCGCTTTCTGAAAAGCTACCCACGCTTGTCAGACCTGCTCGGAAAGGTGCGCCGGCTCTGCGCACATTTCCGCAAGTCCCACACGGACGCTGCCACCCTGCAACATCGGTTTAATCTGCCAGTGCACCGACTGCTGTGCGACGTGCCCACACGGTGGAACTCTACGCTCCACATGTTGGCCAGGCTCTATGAGCAGCGTAGAGCTATAGTGGAATACCAACTCCAACATGGGCGGCGCAGTGGGAGTCAGCCTCCTCAATTCTTTTCAGAAGAGTGGGCCTGGTTGGCAGACATCTGCCAGGTCCTTGGAAAGTTTGAGGAGTCTACCCAGGTGGTGAGCGTCGATGCTGCAATCATTAGCGTCACCATTCCTCTGCTATGCCTCTTGAGAAGTTCCCTGCAAAGCATAAAGGCAGACGCTTTGCGCTCGGAAACAGAGCCGGGGGAAGACAGTATGTCGCTGGATAGTCAGAGCACCCTCCTGTCTATATCTCAGCGCGGTGAGGAGGAGGAGGAAGATGAGGAGGAGGGGGAAGAGACAGCTTGGCCCACTGGTGAGGGTACACATGCTGCTTGCCTGTCATCCTTTCAGCGTGTATGGCCTGAGGAGGAGGAGGATCCTGAAAGTGATCTTCCTAGTGAGGACAGCCATGTGTTGCGTACAGGTACCCTGGCACACATGGCTGACTTCATGTTAGGATGCCTTTCTCGTGACCCTCGCGTTACACGCATTCTGGCCACTACGGATTACTGGGTGTACACACTGCTTGACCCACGGTATAAGGAGAACCTTTCCACTCTCATACCCGAAGAGGAAAGGGGTTCGAGAGTGTTGCTATACCACAGGACCCTGGCGGACAAACTGATGGTAAAATTCCCATACGACAGCGCTAGTGGCCGAAGGCGCAGTTCCGAGGGCCAGGTAGCAGGGGAGGCGCGGAGATCAGGCAGCATGTACAGCCCAGGCAGTGCAACACTCTTTAAAGGAGATGTCCCGCGCCGAAACGGGTTTTTTTTTTTTTTAAACCCCCCCCCGTTCGGCGCGAGACAACCCCGATGCAGGGGTTAAAAAACCCACCCGCACAGCGCTTACCTGAATCCCGGCGGTCCGGCGTCTTCATACTCACCTGCTGAAGATGGCCGCCGGGATCCTCTGTCTTCATGGACCGCAGGGCTTCTGTGCGGTCCATTGCCGATTCCAGCCTCCTGATTGGCTGGAATCGGCACGTGACGGGGCGGAGCTACACGGAGCTACACGGAGCCCCATAGAGAAGAGGAGAAGACCCGGACTGCGCAAGCGCGGCTAATTTGGCCATCGGAGGGCGAAAATTAGTCGGCACCATGGAGACGAGGACGCCAGCAACGGAGCAGGTAAGTATAAAACTTTTTATAACTTCTGTATGGCTCATAATTAATGCACAATGTACATTACAAAGTGCATTATTATGGCCATGCAGAAGTGTATAGACCCACTTGCTGCCTCGGGACAACCCCTTTAAGGCCCTTGACAGCTTTATGGCTCCCCAGCAAGACTGTGTCACCGCTTCCCAGTCAAGGCTGAGTCGGCGGGAGCACTGTAAAAGGATGGTGAGGTAGTACCTAGCCGATCGCACGACCGACCTCCGTGACGCCTCTGCCCCCTACAACTACTGGGTGTCGAAGCTGGACACGTAGCCTGAACTCGCGCTGTATGCCCTGGAGGTGCTTGCTTGTCCTGCGGCTAGCGTCTTGTCAGAGAGTGTGTTTAGTGTGGCTGGGGGAATCATCACAGATAAGCGTACCCGCCTGTCAACCGACAGTGCCGACAGGCTAACACTCATCAAGATGAACAAAGCCTGGATTTCCCCAGACTTCTCTTCTCCACCAGCGGACGGCAGCAATACCTAAACAATACGTAGGCTGCACCCGCGGATGGAAGCATCGTTCTCTATCCCCATCAAAAACGGGGACCTTTTTGCTTCATCAATCTGTGTATAATATTCCTCCTCCTCCTGAAACCTGACGTAATCACGCCGAACGGGCAATTTTTCTTAGGCCCACAAGGCTCAGTCATATAATTTTTCTAAACAATTTTTAGACGTTTCAATGCTCATTAAAGCGTTGAAACTTTCACCTCAACCAATTTTTATTTTTACTGGGCTGCCTCCAGGCCTAGTTACCAATTAAGCCACATTAACCAAAGCGATTAATGGGTTTCACCTGCCCTCTTGGTTGGGCATGGGCAATTTTTCTCAGGTACATTAGTACTGTTGGTACACCAATTTTTGGGGGCCCTCGCCTACAGTGTAATAAAATTAATTTTTTGCCCACCTGCATTACAGCTCACGTAACATCAGCTGTGTTGGGCACTGCAATGGGATATATTTATGTACCGCCGGTGGGTTCCAGGGAGCCACCCATGCCGTGGGTCCACAGGGAGTTGTAACTGCATGTGTCCACTTCTAAAGAACCCCAGTCTGACTGGGGCATGCAGTGTGGGCCGAAGCCCACCTGCATTAAACATGAATTTATTACCTCAGCTGTGATGGGCAATACAATGGGATATATTTATGTACCGCCGGTGGGTTCCAGGGAGCCACCCATGCTGTGGGTGCACACGGAATTCCCATTGCGGAGTTGTACCTGCCTGTGACTATTTATAAAAAACCGCGGTCTGACTGGGGCATGCAGACACCTTGACAGAATGAATAGTGTGTGGCACATAGGTTCCCCATTGCTATGCCCACGTGTGCAGCTCCAGATGGAGATGGCACAGGATTGCATTTCTCATTGCTTCTGTACAGCATTGTGGGCTATCGCCCCGCCCCTTTTAAAGAGGGTCGCTGCCTAGCCGTGCCAACCCTCTGCAGTGTGTGCCTGCTTTTCCTCTGGCAGACGCACTTATAAATAGACATGAGGGTGGCGTGGCATGAGGGCAGCTGAAGTCTGGGCAGGGACAGTTTGGTGTGTGCTGTGGACACTGGGTCGTGGGGGGGGGTTTGGGCAGCATGTAACCCAGGAGAAGTGGCAGCGGAGTGTCATGCAGGCAGTGATTGTGCTTTGTTGGAGGTAGTGTGGTGCTTAGCTAAGGTATGCATTGCTAATGAGGGCTTTTCAGAAGTAAAAGTTGTTGGGGGGGGGGGGGCCCACTCTTGCCGCTATTGTGGCTTAATAGTGGGACCTGTGAACTTGAGATGCAGCCCAACATGTAGCCCCTCGCCTGCCCTATCCGTTGCTGTGTCGTTCCCATCACTTTGTTGAAGTGCCCAGATTTTCACAAACGAAAACCTTAGCGAGCATCGGCGATATACAAAAATGCTCGGGTCGCCCATTGACTTCAATGGGGTTCGTTACTCGAAACAAACCCTCGAGCGTCGCGAAAAGTTCGTCTCGAGTAACGAGCACCCGAGCATTTTGGTGCTCGCTCATCTTTTCTACTTGACACGTTTTTTTTTTTTGGATTCACAGCAGGAAGTAAGTTTGGGTTTTTTCATCATTGTATAGCCTTCTATTAAACGTGTATAAAAAGACCCCCATGGGCCAGAAAAGAAAAAACTGATGGTATTGTTAGGGCTCCTTCAGGCTGGCGATCTAGCATGCAAATCGCAGCATAATCGTGCCTTTGTTCCCGCGATTTTGAGTGCCAGAGATGTTTTTTTTTCTAAGAATATTCTCGCATTGCATCGCTCATGCATTTTGGCCATGCAAAAAAAAAATAAAAAATAATAAATGCTCTATTTTTCTGTGTTTGTGCCCCAAAGATCCCCATAGAATTCAATGGGGAGTGTGCAAATGCGCTCACAATACACAAGGAGATGTGTGATGCGCTGCATAATTTTGCCAGAAGACGAACACATCTGGAACTAATTAGCCATTTCAATCGGTGCCTTTGTTTGCCGTGCGCAAATGTGCATACCCTGCGGGCAGAAAGAGGTGCAGTACAATATGCTGATGGGAACGCAAAATGGCATCGTTCAGTCTGCAAATATGCAGCACTCAGACACGCAAATATGCTTATGGCCGTGTGAAGCTGGCTTAAATGTGCCAGAAAAAAAATACCTAGTGGTGTTTTCAGATGTTGCAGATTTGGTGCAGATTTCCACAATTGATGTGTTTGGGGTAGATATTGCCTACAATCTGCTCCCCAAGCTAGTTTTTTAGCTTTATTCCATTTTTTATGCTTGTACTCATGTCCGGCCTCAGCGAGGACGATGCCAGTAATGTTTTATCTGTGCAGCAAGTAGATGGTGAACGCTAGCTACTCGGTCGGCTATATAACATTATCCACTATATGTCTATAAAGCTTGATCAAAATCAGAGAGAACGCATACCGGCGCATTCTGACGCCTCAGAGGTGATGATCTGTGAAGAACACCTGCGCCACAATATATATATATATATTAGTATAGGTGCAGGGTACAAGGGTGTCATGTTGTTACTACTTCTTGGTCCTGCTCCCTTAATGATAACTAGTTTAAGACTCCCTCCCCCCAAGAGCTAGTAAGAGCAACCAATACCCAGCTCAATGCAACTAATGATCACAGTCACCTTGGGTATGGTATATATTGGAGGGCGATGCCCGTCCCCATAGATAAGAGTGTTACTGTAGTGAACCAAAAAGTAGTTTGGTGCGATATTGTGTAGTACCTGGCCTAAGGCCGAGCGAAGGGGAAGCGGAGACGTACTATTGAGGTCCACTGATTGTTCCCTCCCAACACTCAGGGAGAATGCATACTCAGCAGGTAGACCGCCGACACCCCAGAGACCACCTTATCTTCCTGGTGAGCTGGCCACCCCCGCACACCAACTCTTTCAGTGTATAGAGTTCGAAGACATTTTTCATGCAACTTGGCGAGTACATTTCCACGTTATTTCTCATGTAACCGTCACTTCCCTTACAGAAGAAAGGACATGAAATACAAAGGACTAAATAAAGAAAAAAATAGAAAAGGTTGCCCATACATCTGTAGTGCGATGCATTGCCACAAGCCATCCTGATATACTGGCCAGTCCAACCACTGACCATCGTACGATTGATTAAGTAAAACATATATTTTTGGACACTTGTCAACCTGAGATACTTCCATGATAAAAATAACTTGTGCATTGGAGCCGCAGACATCTCACTTGATCCAAGTTATGGACAAGGAAGCAGTTTTTCTTTGTGTGATCCCTTCAGGCAGCTTTACAGGTCAGATGACTGAAGCCCATCACATTAGGTTAAGCCATCTTTGGTTGACAGCCACTACTTGCTGACAAAAAAACTATCCAGAATGCCATAGTGGATGTGTGACCAAGTCCGTGAGTGTAGTTGGGGTGAGGATGACTAGCATACCAACAGCTAACACATTGAAACTGGGGCTGAGCCAACACAGCTATATATTCCATGTGCCAACTTGTATCGGAGAGCTGTCAGCATCCATCGATGTATCAAAGAGAAGAACAAATCAAGGAAAAGTCTGTAACAGATATGATGCTTCCCATGAATCCTAAGAATCTACAGTTTTTTAGGATGGCAGTAAGTTTATGCTCCATATATTCAAGTACCCAAGCGAGGTAAGGGTGGTTTCACATCTGAGTCAGGATTCTGCTTTCCTGCAATGGGAATCCACTGGCGAAACGGGTTAGTCTTATGATGGAACCCTACAGCACCGAACGGACTCCATTGACTATAATGGGGACCTTTCGGTTTCCACCCAGCTGCCTGACATTTTACTGGAAGAAGCAGCTCAGCATGTAACGCTATTTCTTCCGATATTTAACAGTATTTCTCATGGCACTGAGCAGGGGGTTGGACCCAATGACCCTGGAGGTCCCTTCCAACTCTACCATTCTAGGATTTTGTGCCCGGTCTGTGCCAAACAGAGGTTCCAGTGCAGATGTGGACCCAGCCCAACTTTCTCAGCTTCAGGTGGGAGTGGAATCAAAACCCAAATCAATTTTAGGGAAACACCTTCACATGGTCCAATAATTGGGCAAACAAAGGATCACAGGAATGTTCTTGGCCAATCTTTGGCCCTCAGGTGAACAAAATGATGACAAGGAAACTTTATAGAATAAGACACACACTGAATTTATTCGGGCATTCTGTTATAGGAAAATGGCATGCCAGCCTGGGGTGGATCAGTCACATCACGGAACAGTACCCGACACCCTGCTGACTATAATGGGGTCTGCTGGCCTTAAGTCATGCATGCCACCCAGTATCTTCCTCAACAAAAGTTAGTTTGGGATTTTGAACCGAACTGAGCAGATCTGAATGGAGATAAAACACTCTCACATCCAAATCAATAGTCCATATGGCGCCTGCAATCTACTTTGGTTTATGTTCAATATGAAATTGGTTAGCAAATAGCAATGTAAACAGTAAAAAGCAGATTAAAATTACAAGCCCGCTTCCAAAAGTGTTGGGCAGCTATGTCAAATGTGAATAAAGGAAAAGAAAAAAAACATATTATTCACAGTAGAACAGAGAACACGTATCAGAAGGGGAAGGGGAGACATTTTTCCATTTCATTTTTTTTTTTAAATTAACCCATTTAGAAATTGATGGAATCATCACATCTCACAAAAGTTGGGACAGGGTTAATAAAAGGCTGGAAAAGTAAGTGCTACTAATGAAAAACAGCCGGAGGGTCAATTTTTACTAAGTCACATGACTGTATAAAGAGCTTGGCGGCCTAAAAATTGCGGAACAATTTCAGAAAAATGTTCCTCAACATATCTGCTAGCAGACATATTACGGTTATAAGCTTATAATGCCCCGAGAAACGCCAGGGTTGTTCTACTTGCCTAGCAGGAATGCTTGTAGGGGAGCACAGCTCTGAATATAGGGCTTCCTATGGAGAATGCCACAATTCATTAGATTCATCACAAATCTGTCAGGAGAAAAACTTTTCAATGCCTCCAGATGTACAGTAAAGGCAACCATACACACTAGATAGAAGTAGGCGGATGGTTGAGCCAAGGATCGTTTGGTGAAGGGGTTTTCCAGGGAGTGCTGGTTGTCACTGACAGACACACCGGTATCAGAGCAGAAGCCGCTGCTCCTCCCCGTGTAGTGGCCGGCGCTCATTGAAATCAATGGGACCCCGAGCCTGCAATTACAAGCACAGATCCCATTGACAGCTGAGCCTGCAATTATGAGCGCCGGCCACTACACAGGGGTCGGAGCAGCGGCCTCCGCCCTGACAGTGAGAGCAGCCTGGAGAACCTAAGAGGATAGGGATATTCTATTTTCTTTCTACTTACTTTACATGTCTCTATTGTCGTTCTCAACCCAATATTTCATCAAGGACAGCGAATAATTTGTTAATTTAGATTTATATTACAAGCTGCTCAATTGCCTTAGACAGGCGTCCGTGCGTAATAGGCCGCAGTCACGAGAACTAATGGGGCGGAACGAGACGACAACTCCTCGATATTTCCGCTAGCCTCAATGTGTGTTTGATGCAATGTTTTTCCGCAATCCCACTAAGTACCGAGCTGAAAATGTAGCATTCTATAGGATGTATTCTACCAGTACTGTTACACTACTCTCCACAGATGCGAAGCTCCAGTCCAGAAGGCCGGCGTTGGCAGATGGCCGATCCTAGATGCACCAGCTTACTAGAAATATACAGGATTTACACTGCCCACCGTATATGAAGCCATTAGGAAGGCTGACTGGAATCTCTTAATCTCACGCTGATGCTCTGGAGGGAAAAATACATTTCCAGGAAGCCAAGTCAGCACAAAACACATCAGCAAAAAGCATGGCACATGCCAACAGACGCCAGGATGGAGGAGGGGCTATCAGCCCTACATCCCAGGCACAAACTAGTTCTATCCCACCCCCTCCCACATCTACACGGAGTCCTTTATGAAAATGTACAGCCATTAATTAATAAGCATTTACTACTAGTTCTTAGGGAATGGCCCGTTAATTGATTTTAACCCCTGAAGGACCAGACACTTTAGAGATTTTACCCATGTGGTGGTTTTACTGCCCTCTTTTTTTTCTTCAGCTACAAAAATTATTCTTGCAGAGTTTTTTTTCCCTGACATATAGGGCGATTTTTATATACAGTAAACCCTTGAGTAGCATTGCTCTTAAGTAACACTGTTTTTAACTTAAGTCGATGTGTCAGGGCAGCGGCGGTCCCTCAAATAAGGGAGCCGACCACTACATGACGCCCGGACGCCCCTCAGTGAGCCGGCGCGCAGCCGATGCCGGTCACTTCCTGCTTCTCCTGCATCAGCACGCGCCTACTCCTCTCCCTCCCCTCAGTGCACAGTGCCGGCTGAACGTTGCTGCGTCTGCCTGCCTCCTAACACAGTACAGCAGCTGAATCCCCAAAGTGCCGGCTGAACGCTGCCTGCCTCCTGAATCCTCCACTGTACTGCAAAATGTAACAGATCTCATCTGTACTGTACAGATGAGTACAGTGAAGAAACGTTTGCAAATAAATACTGCAGTCCTATGTCAAAAGACAGATAACACAGTGATATATACTGTTATAATGATGTCCCTGCAGTCCTATGTCAAAGCACAGAAAACACAGTGATACATACTGCTAATGATGTCCCTGCAGTCCTATGTCAAAGCACTGTATGCTAAGGCCGGCTGTCTACGGGCGATGCGGTATCCCGCAGCAAAGCTCTGCCGTGGGAGCCGCCGCCCAGTAGCAGGAGCCGCCGGCGAATCTCCGCCGGTCAGCCCTATCTAATAGATAGGCTGACCGCGGAGAATCGGGGTAATTCGCAGCATGCCGGTGAAAAAACTGCCATGGACAGGGGGCCTAAATGTCCAAAAACCTGTTAAATGTTAATTTATTCTTTACAGTTGTGTTTTATACGCATTCAGTATTGTTATTGTTTTTGGTATTAAAGATTAGAGTTATTCTCTATTAAATGGGGTTTGGTGTGTTTTTTGGAACGTCTAGAAACAATTAATTGGATTTACATTAATTCCTATGGAAATAATGTCCTCAACTAAGATTGACTTCTGGGTCATTCCATGTCAGTTCAACCAACGCTCCCAGTCAACCATCTCAGATTTCAATGAAACTTTGCACAAAGATAGACCCTGACCCTAAACTAAGATAGCCAGAATATTAGGCTTCAAAGTGCTTTGGTTCACGAGCTACAGGTCTTTATCTAGGGGGTTGTCTTGTGATTACAGCGCGCAACCTGAAAAAAGTGGCGATTTCAATCCATTGCCAAGCCAGTTCCAATGACTCTAGTCTAGAGCAATGAAACTTCACATACTAGCAGAACTTTTGGTGCTGAATCCAGCTAAGCTACTCAGACTGCCACTCTTATCATCATTCTGCCACCATTGCATGTCAAAGTAGCTGAAAAATTCTATCGCGCAAAATAAAATTCATATTTTAAGCAGTAATAACTCATAATCAATGCAATCCAACTCAGCTCTGAATTTATCAATGTGTACTCCATAGAAATGGTTCTCATTATTCACATTATGGACCCAAAAGGATGCATAGCATATTGGATACTAAGATTATCTAAGGCTAGCATTTGTGTAATAAATAACTATAGTTCACAAGTGACTGATTGTGCACCAGCAAAGATGAAGTGAAAAATGAGCAGAAAGGAAGCGCAACTGCTGGATGCCATGTCAAGCTGTAGCATGCCGGCTGATCAACAGATCCTATGAAGCAGCTTAATGACAAAACGCAAAACAAAAATTTCCCATCTAGAAGGTCTGGGAACAAAATGAAAAACATCAAATCTTGTAGAGCAAAAAATTCTCTTTCAAATAGAACAAAAATGGAAAAAAAAATGGAGTACATTCTGATATTTGCCTCTGAAAAAAGGTAAAAATTTGCATAAAACTGTTTTTTTTGCCATTTTTGACTCATTGTATCTTAAGAGCTATGCATCCTTTTGGGTCCATAATGTGAATAATGAGAAACATTTCTATGGAGTACACATTGATAAATTCAGAGCTGAGTTGGATTGCATTGATTATGAGTTATTACTGCTTAAAATATGAATTTTATTTTGCGCAATAGAATTTTTCAGCTACTTTGACATGCAATGGTGGCAGAATGATGATAAGAGTGGCAGTCTGAGGAGCTTAGCTGGATTCAGCACCAAAAGATCTCCTAGTGTGTGAAGTTTCATTGCTCTAGAGTCATTGGAACTGGCTTGGCAAAGGATTGAAATCGCCACTTTTTTCAGGTTGCGCGCTGTAATCACATGAAACCCCCTAGATTAAGACCTGTAGCTCGTGAACCAAAGCACTTTGAAGCCTAATATTCTGGCTTAGTTTAGGGTCAGGTTCTATCTTTGTGCAAAGTTTCATTGAAATCTGAGATGATCGACTGGGAGCGTTGGTTGAACTGACATGGAATGACCCTTCTACTAAAGTCCATTGCTTCCGGATGGATTAATGACGTTAGTTGAGGTTCTACTGTACCTTTTTTCACAGATTTTCTTCTGTTTTATAGGGATTAAAAAGCTACAAAAATGATCTTTTAAAAAATGTAGAGTTATTTATTATAGCGTAAATGTACTAATTTTAAAAATAAAAGTATGGGAACGGGTTCCTCATTTTGTTTCGGACGTTTTGACATATAGTAGGTATAGTTTTGGATTACAGGATGCGTACAGTAATCGTTTTGGTTGGCATCCCTAGTGGGTCATTTTATTTTTTATGTATATATTTTTATTTTAAACCTATTTTGTAACGATTTTATTTATTTTTACTATGTATGACCCCCATGACGTCATATAAGACCTACTTTTTCACTGTAGCTGGGACATCCATGGGAGCCGCATCCATAAGAGCCCCAGTTACATCCGTCACTAACAGAGCTGATCAGGTTCTTCTTGGACCCTGAAACTCTTCTATAACAGGGGGCACCCGCAGATCACATGATAGCTGGGTCGCATAGTGGAAGTAATATTTCCACTACGAGACCCACTACTTTCCCTTTTTAGTACATACGATAGAACTCATTGAGTGCCATGTACCCGGGAAAGGAGAAGGCAGAAGCAGTTAAAAATTGCTTCTCCCTTCTCCTCCAGGTTCTCAGCTGTGCCGACAGTCGAAGACCCAACCTGCTCCTGTTTGATTACAGGAGCAGGGGCTTTAATCCCGAGCCATTATTTTTGGTACCATCCAGGATTAAAGCCCAGGACCAAGCGCCTTATCTTTACCGTATTTGCGCGCACAGGAGCACAGTGTTTTTGCGGAACGAACTAGGTTTCTTTTTTTTTAATTGGAGTATCTTACTGCACTTTTTGCACTTGCAAGACATGTTCATTTGCACGTGGCAAATAAAGATGCCCCAATTAAAATGGCTAATTAGTCTAATTAGTTTCAGGTGTGTTCTTTTTCCAGTGGAATTACACCGATTATCACACATCTCCTAGTGTATTGCACGTGCATTTATGCATCCCCATTGACTTCTATGGAGACCTTTGGTGGGCAGCAAAATAGAGCATGCTGCAGTACTTCAGCAGGTTGCATTCTTTATTTTTGTGTTATAAACATTAGGGGGCTTCACATAGGTGTATTAGCACGCATAATACATAGAGAATACAGCCTGTGGAGTTCAATGGGCTTGTTCACATTTCAGAATTTTTCCATATATTTGCGAACCAAAATTCCCCAAAGAAGTCAAAAAGGGTGCGCAAATGTGCATGAAATACGCCAAAGAAGTGTGAAACACTGTGTAATTGTGCTGGAAAAACACATCTAACTAATTAGCCATGTCAGTCAGTGCGTCCTTGTTTGCTTTGTGCAAATCATCATGCCTTGTGGGGGCAAAAAGTACAGTAAAATATGGGATGTGTGCGCAAAAAAGCATAGTTTGTTCTGCAAAAACACAGTTCTTAGGCACGCACCAATCGGTGTATGCTTTTATGAAGCCTGAGGCCGCTTTCAAAGGTCCGAAAAAAATCGTGTGAGATGTGTGTTGTGAAACGCACAAATCTCTGATAAATATGAACCCTATTCTCGTGAATGAAGTCATAAAAATGAGCACATATTATTCTGCATCGTGGTGTGGGAAAGAAATCGTGGGATGTTCTATCTTTGGACATTCCCTCAGAACGCTTCGCTCTGTGCTTCACCTGGCGTGCACACGAGTGTGATGCGATGAGGTTTCCTACTGAAAACAATTGGAAACACTTGCTGAAGGATCGCTACTTGCCAGAAAAAAAAAAACACATCGCATCCAGGGGAAACTCGCACGTTCCTGAGCGCGATATCAGACTGAGTTTAACAGCCCAATTTTGTGCTTCCCCGTGTGAAATTAGCCCAAACCTGGCATTTCCTGTGCCCGGTTTAGAATGATTTCCACCAGCGCACAGCGAGCTAAATGTACAGGAAGGAGATAGAATGGCGCAACAATCTGACGTGTTTCAAGCTGCCTCTCTCTAACAGCTTTAAACGCGTCAGCTTGTCACATCATTGTATGTCCTACCGGTTGGGATTTTAATGTCCGTGATTTGATGGATGCCGGATCATTTTCTTGCCGTCTTCCACAATTGACTCTGGTCATGTCCGTGCGTCCTGCTAGTGAGCGGCTTCATTGCCTTGTGAATGCGGTTTGATGTCTACATACTATTAGGATGTTCCTGCATCCAGCAGTATACAGAGACGTACGTAAATGCTGCAGTGTGACGGCGGCCTGCAGGAACGATACTGGTCTACAGTAGGGTCCTGTGTACCTGCAGAACAAACAGAGCATCTTTGCATGCGGTGAATGGACCGCGATGCCAGCAGCTGATTGGGCATGGAAGTCCATGAGTCAGTGGTCTGTACTATGAATTGCTCCATTCATGCTGCTGGGAGGCGTCTCAGTAATGTGGCTGCAGTACAATGTGTTTGCTATCCTTCTGACAAAGTCACGCAGAAGAGCACCGGACTTAACCAATGCCGTGCCGCAGCAGCTGCAGCCATGCAAGGAGCAGCTGATGTATTCTACACTACAAGCAGATGGCTCCCAGTCAATTCATTGTGATCGATTATTGTTATTTTACCACAAAACCCCAGCCCGTTAACCCTTCCAAGGGCATTCAAGAGTCATCAATGTAATCTATTGCAGAGATCTTTAAAGTTCGTTCCATGAAGGAAGCTTCACGGCGGTATTAGAGGCCGACCAAGAATGGTTATAAATGTGCATCCCCATGAGGTTGGAGATACAGGATTTACAATAGTAATCTCTCCACTTTAGTACAATGAAACCCCCCCTTACTTTTTAATTAAAAAAAATTATATACATACATACACATATATATAATAATCTTTATTTATATAGCGCCAACATATTCCGCAGCGCTTACAATACAGGGGGAATAAAAACAAACCAACAGTTACATGTAGTAATCAATTGATGGAAACAGTAGGGGTGAGGGTCCTGCTCCAACGAGCTTACATACTACAAGTAATGGGGTGATACAGAAGGTAAAGGGGCTGGAGATGTGCAGGTATGGTGAGGTGGTGAGTGTGGGGTGCTATACACAAACAATGATCAGACATTAAGCTGTATAGTTGCTGCATTGGTATGACTGCAGTTGATTGCAGCTAGCAGGGATTGCAGTCGGCAGGACAGGGAGCATGATATCAGGCTTCGGAATACAGAGGTGTTTGGTTTAGGGGATATGGTATACCTCCCTGAAGAGGTGCGTTTTTAGAGCACGCCTGAAGTTCTGCGAGTCCTGGATTGCCTGGATAGCTTTTGTTAGCGCGTTCCAGAGGACTAGTGCTGCTCTGGAGAAGTCTTGGAGGTGGGAATGAGAGGTTCAAGTTAAAAGGGCACTTGGTCTAATTTCGTTAGCAGAAAGGAGGGCCCGGGCTGGGTGAGTTAGGCAATATAGGGGGCGCTGCGCTGTGGAGGGCTTTATGGATGAAGGTAGTGAATTTAAACTGAATTCTGTATTTAACAGGCAGCCAATGTAGTGACCGGCACAGGTCTCCGAGTAGCGGCTGGACAGGAAGATGAGCCTGGTCGCTGCATTCAGGATGGATTGGAGAGGGTAGAGTCTGGCGCGGGGGAGGCCGATCAGCAGCAAGTTGCAATAATCGAGCAGAGCGTGAATAAGGGCAACAGTGAGTGTTATTAGCGCATCCATGGTGAGAAAAGAGCGGATTCTTGTGGTGCAGCTGACATGTTTGGGCAAGAGATTGGATATAGGGGGTAAAAAAGAGATGGGGGGTCGAATATAACCCCAAGGCAGCGGGCGTGCCGGGAGTTATGGTGCCACACACTGAGATGGAGATGTCAGGATGAGGTCGGTTAGTGGAGGGCAGAGACACCAGTAGGTCAGTTTTAGAGAGGTTTAGTTTTAGGTAGAGAGAGGACATAGTGTAAGAGACAGCGGACAGACAGTTGGTGATGTTTTGGAGGAAAGGTGCAGAGATGTCACGGGAAGAGGTGTATAGCTGGGTGTCGTCAGCGTACAGGTGGTATTGGAGGCCAAATCTCCTGATGGTTTGTCCAATAGAGGCTGTGTAGATGGAGAAAAGTAGGGGGCCAAGGACCGAGCCCTGGGGGACCCCAACAGCAAGGGGAAGAGGGAGGGGAGGTAGAGCCAGCAAAGGAGACGCTGAAGGAGCGGTCAGATAGGTAGGAGGAGAACCAGTAGAGAGCAGTGTCCTTTAGGCCGATGGAGCAAAGCATACTGAGGAGGAGTTTGTGGTCAACAGTGTCAAATGCTGCGGAGAAGTCGAGGAAGATCAGTAGGGATTAGTCACCCCTCGATTTGGCCGTCAGGAGGTCGTTTGACACTTTAGTCAGGGTGGTTTCTGTCGAGTGTAGAGGGCGGAAGCCGGACTGTAGGGGGTCGAGAAGAGAGTTTTCTGAGAGATAGCTCATAAGGCGAGAGTAAACCAGGGGTTTTCAAATAGCTTAGAGATGAAGGGGAGGTTGGAGATGGGTCAGTAGTTGGCAGCATCAGTCGAGTCAAGAGTCGGTTTCTTTTAGCAGTGGGGATATGATAGCATGTTTGAATGAGGAGGGGAAGATGCCAGACGTCAGAGAGAGGTTGAATATAGTGGTGATGTAGGAGATGACCCCCAGAGAGAGGGACTGAAGGAGTTGAGAGGGAAGAGGGTCGCTAGCGCAGGTGATGGGGCGAGCAGAGGAAAGTAATCTGGAGACTTCTTCCTCTGTCGTTGGTCTGAGTACAGACAGTGAGCAGGAGTTAGATGCAGTCCTAATGAGACTAAGGTTGGTGCTAGTCTGGGATTAGGAGGTTATTTCCTGCCAGATGTCATCGATTTTCTTTTTGAAGTAAGCAGCCAGCTCTTCAGCACTGAGATCCGTCACTGGAGGCTGCAATGTTGGGCCGAGAAGGTAGTGCAAAGCATCAAAGAGCTGCTTAGGGTTGTGGGATAGTGAGGAGACAAGAATGGTGAAGTAGACTTGTTTGGCGTGGTGGAGGGCGAGGTTGTAGGTTTGAGCATGAATTTAAAGTGGAGAAAGTCTGCGGACGGTTGCGACTTTCTCCACAGCTGTTCAGCGCACCTACAGCATCGCCGGATGAAGCGCGTTTGGGGCGTGAGCCATGGTTGCTGAGGTCTGCATGTGGTGGCTTTAGTCACGAGGGAGCTCCGCTTCATGCAGGGCATGTTTGAGAGTGGTGTTGTAATGTGCAGCAGACCGGTTTGGGCAGGAGAGGAGAGAGATAGGGGACAGAGAGGACTGTAGGGACTCAGCAAAGTATGGGTGTGAACGACCTGAAGGTTTCTGTACGTACGGGAGGTGAGAGGGTCTGGGGAGATACTAGGAAACTTGACAGAGAAAGAGAGGACGTTATGTTCCGGGAGCGGGAGAGGGGAGTTAGTGAAGTGGTAAGCAGAGCAGAGACAGAGGAAGAGTATTGCCATCCCTGTGAGTGGGAGAGGCAGTGAGTTGAGAGAGACCAAGGGAGGAAGTGAGCGATAGAAGCTGAGAGGCAGATGGGGTCGTTAGTGGGGATGTTAAAAATCTCCTAGGATGAGGGTTGGGATTTCACAGGAGAGGAAGTAGGGGAGCCAGGCGGCAAAGTGATCCAGAAACAGGCAAGGAGCACCTGGGGGGCGGTAGATAACTGCTACTCGCATGGACAGCGGACGGTAAAGTCGAAGGGCATGATGGGAAAGTGAGTGAGGATACCGGGGGGGATGACTTGGAAGGTGCATTGTGGGGAGAGAAGAGCGGTCTCGGGGTATGGGAGAACTGCAGACCCTTGTAAGACAGTGAAGCAGGGGAGGCCGTGTCAGACTGCTGTATCCATGTTCCTTTTAGAGCTAGCAGGTTTATGGATTTAATAGTGAAAAAGTCATAGATGGTGGGAAGTTTGTTGCATGCTGACTGGCAATTCCAGAGCGCACCTTGAGAGGAAACCGGGGAGCATATGCAGGAACTAGTGGTTGGGCTAGAAGGGTGTTTCAGTGGGGCAGGTAATAATTAGAGGCACTAGAGGGTGGGCCAGGATTGGGAGAAATGTTCCCTGCTGTTAGGTGCAGCAGTATAGCGAGGGTGAGCAGGTGGTTAGGGGATTTATGAGGGCAATTATGTTTCATTGTGGCTTCAGGGGGATTGAGGTGTTTTAGGAAAGTGAAGAGTGCATGCGAACTGTACATGGGTGAAGAAGGGAGAAAAGAGCTGATCTGGATAGAATGCCAGAGGAGGGTGTTGAACGTAAGTTTGATAGAAAACAGTAAAGATAAGAATAGAGACTACAGTAGTGATGGTCAGGAAGTACACGGTTTTTAGACAATTTATGCGGCATACTTGTCTACTGCCCTGTCGAACTGCCATGTTTAACTGCATAAAAGTACACTTGATCCCGATCACGCATTATCCAGGGAACACGTGTGCACTGCCACATGCGTGTCAGTGACTGAAAACTACTTGTAATACCAAGCAACAGCCAACACACACACGCACACGCACATTTTTTACATAGTTGCATTAAATGCCCCAAACTTTTTTACTTTTTCCCATGGATGGAGTTTTTTTGTGTGGGGGGTTGTAGCTTTTATTGGTACTATTTTGGGGTACATGCATATTTTTTGATCACTTTTAGTAACAAAATAAGCAATTTTTTTTTTCAACAGTTATTGCCATGCAGGAAAAAAAGTGTATACAAAAAGGTTTTCGCAAAAAGGGGTGTTTTTTTTGTTTTTGTATATATTTTTTCTACATTTTTTAGGTCCTTGTCCTCTGTACTGCAGTACATCATCGCTCACAATAGTTATCATAGGCCAGTGATCATAATGTACATTAATTGCAGCATGTAAGGCGTAAAAAAGATCCCTACTGTTGCAGCGGGCGGCCGGTTATCAGTCATAGATGACTCCCGCCGCAGGATGGTGTGGGCTCACTTCTGAGCCTGCGCCATCCACAGGACATACATGTACATCCTGTTGCGTTAACCATCACCCTGCCGGGATGTAGACTTATGTCCAGTGACATGAAAGAGTTTAAGGTTTCTCCAGCGCACAAGTCTTGCCATAGATAAGGAAAAATATGACAATACTTCCTCCCCCTTTAAATGTGCAGCCTACACTGGCAAGTATGTTTGTCACCAGTTCTGGGTGTCTATTTAGAAGATACAAAGTGCAATATTTGTTTCCTCTCCTTGTAATAATCAGATTTTTTGACTCCCTTATTTTGGGATGACTGTCAGGCGCATCAGTGTCAGTTGGCCGTCCCAGCAATTATCGCTCTGCTTTTAAACAGTCGTTCGGTCAATGGAGGCGGAGTGGCAAAGAAATAGTTCCGGCCCGCCCACCTATGTGTATACTATTTCTGACTATTGCATAACTTGTATTCTGCATTTCTAGCCATATTTTCCTCTGTAAATTCTTCATTCCCAGTTTTCCTGAGCTGATGGGTGGAGACAAGCTGCTATATCACACCGCACACAGAGAGAAGGGGAGATCCTGTTCTATCACTAGCTCTCATATACACAGAAGAAGCAGAGAAGTACTGAGCAGTGTAGCTGTGTAGTGACCACTAAGTATTGATCTTAGTCGGGGAAAATGGTATAAGGTAAATATATGTTTTACATGTTCTGATGAATAAATATGCCCTTTGTATGGACTGAATTGATAGCTATGTTGGAGATTGTGATTGGAGAACCAAAGAGGTTAGACCAGAAGGACAGAGTAGCCCTATAGTTCAGCAGTATTCAGAATCTGTTTAGCCCCTCAACTCTATGCTGCTAGAGGTCCCCAGAAGTCTATAAAAAAAAAACATTTGGTTCTAGAAACTTCAGAAAGCAGAGCACCTCAGGTGTAGTGGCAACTACCTACAGCTGGCTAAAGGAAGGGGACCCGAAGCCTTATTCCTGATTCTAGGAAAGGAGCAAAGTACCAGGTACAATGTTGTAAGAGATTTCCCAGGGCCCCAGTAAGAAGTCTGGATAAGTAGTACAGGCACTTAGTGTAAAAACAACAGTACCTCCAGTCACCAACTCCCAAGTTGTATATAGGGACTGTATAAAGGTGTCATCTTGTCTACCACACGAACAAATAAACAACAGTTTTACTGTTTTAACTACCTTCCTGACTTCTGGAGCTCCTTTACACTGGGGCACCTGCACCATGCTACACCACAAGACCGCCCGCGGGAGTAGAGACCAACAGATACCATCTTGTCTTCAATTCATTTAGCAATAGTGCAGCCGGGTAGGAGTTATAGACTGTAGCCACCGTTACACTAGCCTCTCCCGCTCTGGCTCACTACAGCTGTGATTCTAGAACTAGGGCCAGATAAAGCACTTACTACAAGCTGCAGCAGTATCATGCTGTACCCTTCTTTCCCTCTTCTCTCTATAGACTTCTTTGTGCTGTAGCTGTAAACGGATATTGCTATATTTGGATTTTTTCAGTACACTGAGCGTGAAAGACAAGAGAAAGAGAAGTCACTGATAAGTGGAGACAGAGGTATTTTTCTACAGGTTGTTACAAAGTTTCTTAAAATCACCGGTACTATTGATTTATGTAAAAAGATTAAAAGTTTAGATACTGTGTAAACCCTAGTCAACACTGCTTTGCCTGCAAGTCACAGTAACATTGTGAAATCCACTCGATCATGACTTCAATGGAGAAAAAGTTTTACCATTGTTGGACAACTACAGTATGGATATTTTGTAACCCAATGTGCATTCCGGTTCATGTAAACATATAACTGTTACAATCGTGTGGGCAAATTGAGCACGGGGCCCACACGATCGCGACCAAAGGAGGACTAGGTACGCACACGGGTTTCTGGCAAACTGACCCTGTGCTACAGGGGAGGAATGGCATGGCCCTAACTAAGCGGGGACATTGCCCCAATAAGGGCAGCCCAGCGGTCTTCGGATCTTGGCCCTAGCTGATCCTAGGAGCCACGCACCAAGACAGGAGACATACACATGCCACATGACAGGAACTGAACCACAGGACACACAGAGCCAGAATACAACAGCATACAGCAGCCAAAATGCAAACACTAATACATGGTATTTATATATAGCTTATCATCTGCTATTAGTTGACATTTTGTACAAAACGTGAAAGCTAGCAGGCCACTTCACAGCTCCTGCTTATACTGCTAGTCCCTACACTAACCAGGAGTCCAGCAGAACCAGACAGAGTTCACACAGAAGGCTGCAACAGGACAGGACACAGATAGCAGGTCACACAGCAAGCCAACACGAAACTGACAGAATATAAACGAACAAACGCACATGAACCAGCAAAACACAGATCACACAGCAAACTTCAACAGACAAGGATTCATGACTGCTCACTCTGAACCCCAGACAGACTGACCAGGAGCTGGGTTTAGCTGTGAGCACAGACCCAGGAGATTGGCTAGCAAAAAGTACCACACCCAGCCAGCTCAATCAATTAACCCTGTGAGGGCTGTGCTGCTAGGAAGCTTAGAACTACAGATCCCAGCAGCACACGTAATAATTGCATGAAATAATCTTACACAAACAAGGAACAATAAAAATCAAAAAGCAATGAACATTTTAATCAGTTATTGTTTGATCAATCCCCTTATACAAATTAATTAGGCTCCCTTCACATCTGTGTTGGAACTTGTGGTCGAAGGTTCTATCACAGAACCGGCACAAAATACTGATAGAAATGGAGCTGCAGGAAGCTGGACTCCATTATAACCAACGGGGTCAGTTTGGTGCTTTTTCATTCCATCACGAGACGGAGACATTCGGCTATCAGATTCGCCGTTCCTGCTCCCATAACAGAGCAGGAAAACGGAACCCAAAGCGCAGATGTGAAGACCTCCTCACTGCTATATTCAGTCTTCTATTGTCATTATACGATGACTGCTTACAATAAGTGGGCGGATTCCAACATGCATGAAACAGCGTATGAAGAATCTGAACAAGAAATCTGAAAGATAAGGGTCGTGTTCGTGGGGGCAACCTAGTCAGCGACTATTCTCATGCTTGCATAAAAAGAATGATGAGCGAACTAATTATCGTTTATTCCTTGGCTGTGTTTACACGGAACGATTTTTTCAAATCGCTGCGGAATTAGTTGGCGCTATACAAATAAAGATTTTCAAATTTCAACAATTGAAGGGGTTTTTGAATGCTAACAGTTCAGACCGCATTGATAACTACTTCTACATCCTGAATAGGCACAACAAAAGTACAAACAGGCTCACATACATTAGTGTCTCTTTCACTAATGTACTGCAAAGAGAATCTAATAAAACCTTATAAAATATTCACGGTGCACATATAGCATATACTAAATGCCATCACTGTAAAATATTCATGCATTTAAATCAAATCTATAATCCCCAGCCTGTAAAGGAACTTTCCCCTCACTCAATGCCACAATGCTTCATGCCAAGTTTTTCTCTCCATGCTATTTGATATATTCCGATATGTTTGCACTCTTGAGAATGAAGCTTTTTGTGCTCAGCATCACACATCCCCTCCTCCAGAGCCCCCGACTCACCTTGGTTCTTCGGATTAAGGTCACACGAGCCCTCGCTCTCCCCCCACTGTCAGAAGTCCGCTACACACAGATTACCAATCTCCCTCGTTCCCAACAAAAATTACACATCTAAGCTCATATCCTACTAGGTCATAAATTAGGTCACAGCCGTCCGCAGCTAATAATCCGGGCACTTCTCTCCCACCCCCAGAAGGAGTTCTATAAAGTTTCCATACAACCCCGCTGTATATTTCAGTACGTCACGGCGTGTGATATATTACACATATAGAGCATTGCCCATTTATCATGCAGAACATTGCACCAGATTTCTATTCTATCCGTCTACTGAAGGCCGATTCTGGGGTAATGTCACCCCACAGACACAGCGAGGGGGTCAGCAATATGTGTATATAGAGGCTAGTAACTGAATACAACACAAAGTCCGAGGCACCAGCTTCTTAACCCCTTAAAGACCAAAGTGTTTTGTCCTAAAAGGACCAGACACTTTTTAGTGATGTTACCCATGTGGGGGTTTTATGGTCCTACTTTTTTTTCCTGGCCTGCCAAAGCTATTTTTGTTGCATTTCTTTGCCACATACAGGGCTAGATGTAATTACTATTTTTTCACTGAATTTTTATTTTAATTTTATCAAAGGTAATGTATACAAAAAGCAAAAAAAAAAAAGTTTTTAAATGTATAGTTCTTTACTTGTAAAATTATTTTTTTACGTTAAAACAATGTACAGGATTGGGTTCACCATCTTTTTGGATGTATTGATGTATAATTTGTATTTTTTTACATATATGTCCTCAAGACCTCTGGGGGTCATTCACAAGACCTCTGGGGGTCACTCACAAGACCTCTGGGGGTCACTCACAAGACCTCTGGGGGTCACTCACAAGACCTCTGGGGGTCACTCACAAGACCTCTGGGGGTCACTCACAATGTATTGTTATTTCACACTTTTTTACATCCATAGGAGCCCCAATAGTCACTGTCAGAGATGGTATGGGGTCTGCTAAGACCCTTCAGCTGTGACATGCCAGGGATCTTGCTCAGTTCGTGCAGGACATACTACTGCCATTTCCTGCATTCTCTCACTCATTGAACGCTATGTAGCTTGTAAAAGAGAAGACAGATGTGGTTAGAAATCGCTTCTGCCTTCTCTTCCGGGTCCTCGGTTCTGTCTGACAGCTGAGCACCCGACCTGATGCTGCTAGATTGCAGGAGCTTTAATCCCACGCCGTATATTTACTATCAACTGGGGTTAAAGCCCACGACCAAGATCCGTATATTTATGGCGTATGGTCCTTTATGGGTTGAAGGGGTTTCAAGGACTAAAGTACTGATAGATAGCTCAGCAATAGTTGATTGGGGGTCCACCATGCATGATCCCCACTGTTCAGCTGACTGTGGTGACAGCGCTATGGCTGCTCCAGTTCATACCAGTCACAGCGCTGGACACTGTATAGTGGCTGTACCTGGTATAGCAGCTCAATCCCATTCGGAGCTGCCCTTGGGCCATGTGACTGATGAATGTCATGTCACATGTCTGAGAAGAGGTTGCTGCACTCACTAAAGTGCCGCAGCTTCTTTAATCAGCTATGTAGGAGTTGCAAGTGGCGGACCCACGCCAATCTGATATCGAAGAAATATCCTGGGGATAAGTCAGCAATATTTTTGTCCCCGAAAACGCCTCTAAGCGAATTTTTACTAATATCCTCCATAAGAAAACATCGTGCATCATTTTTGCTATTTGTCAAGTCAAATACGGTGAAGCAAAAAGTGTCTTTGTGGCAGTTTAACATACCGCCACATAAATGTGTGCGTGACACCAACTAATCCGCCGTGTACATAAGCGCCAAAAGTCTGCTTTTTCACACAGGTTTTTCTGGGCTTTTTTCCAGGCCTTTTTTGGAGCCAAAACTAGAAGTGGACTCAAAGGATATCGGAAATACAACAACGACTTCTATTTCTTCCTGCCAAATCAAGTTCTGGCTTTGGCTTTAAACAAAAAAAACAAACTGCCACAAAAACTAGTGAGTGAAAACACCTTGGGCTACTTTCACACGGCCAAGAAAATTGCGGGGGATTTGTACGTTGCAAGACGCACAAATATCGCACGAATATGAACCTACATGAGCGATTTTTTCCCCGCATTGTGGTGCGGAGAAAAAATGGCAGCGCGACCCATCTTTGGGGGTTCCCTCGGAACGCACAGTCCATTGTTTTCAATGGGGTCGGTAAAAGCATGGTGCACGCGACGGTGATGCACGGTTTCCCATTGTTTTCAATGCTGCGCTGCAGGACTGCCAGGTCACTGAAGTGATGAGGCAGTTCAACACAAAAGCTCTTTGCACATACGGAGAAGTCACAGGCTGGCGAGCGCGATATCACAGCCCGAGACCACACTCACCTGTGTGAAATTAGCCTTAACAGTACATGCACACGAGCGATGTATAGATTGTGACCGAGATTCTTGTATCGGACAGCGCATGGACATCTCTTCCGTGCGCTGTCCGATGTGCTGAACGAGGTACGTTCACATGTGCCATTCTCAGCCGAAAATCAGACAACAGGACATGCTGCGATTTCTTCTTTACTCGGACTATCAGCATACGCTCATTCACATTAGTGGGTCCGATTTCAGTCCGAGTTTTGGACCGAAGAATCGGACAAAAAAAAAAAAGTCCGTGAAGAAGAAGCCTAAAAAGGCATTAAAACAGCTTTCCCTCTCAAACAAAATCTGGACCCTCTCTGGAATGGATTCTAACGAGTTAGTTGGGAGACAATAGTTGTTTTCAGATGCTAAGAACACTGAAGAGGCCGAGTCTCCCGAGTACCGGGACACTTTATGTGCTCTCATAACGGACAAAGCCGCGATACAACCGATGGACAAAGACGACATAAGAACATTGTAACTATATGTTTATTATAGATGTCCCAATAACAGCAGTGCAGATTTACGTACACCCAGCTCAGTTTGAAATTGTATCATTTAACCCCTCAGTGGCAGTCAATATATCTTTTTACGGACCTCACCAAGGGACTTTAAACCTATAAAAAACATCCTTTTACGGCGGTGGCTTGGCTGACTACTGACTGCCAGGTTCTTGCTCTAACCATCAGGAGAGAAGAAACGTCAGATTCTGGTAGTTTAACCCTTTACATGCCACAATCAAGTAGCAACTACAGCAAGTGAAGAGATGAAAGGGGGCAGAAGGCTCGTTTTGTCACCCATCCACACCCCACAGCGCAATTGCTAAGAACCGATGGGTTCCCATGGCAGCTGGAAGTCTGATAAAGACCTGCATGTCTCCCATGTAACTCAGCCTATTAGGCCTCACCTCCAGAATCTAATAGGCTGCTGTCATAGGCTTAGTAGAATGCACTATGTAAGTAATGCAGTGTACTATCCTAGCGATCGAACAATCCTTGCTTTTAAAAAAACAAAAACACAACACATTTTTCCCCCCCAAATAAACTATTTAGGACTCCTGTCCACGGACAAATTTGCACTGCAGAGTACGTTGCGGGATTCCGCCTCCGGATCCAGCCCATAGAGTGCAATTTAAGAACGTGATTTCCTGCCCACGAGCGGAAATCACTTGCGATTTTCTGCTCAAAGAGTAGAAATCGCAGCATGCCACGATTTTGTGTGGGCTACGCTCTGATGGCTTCCATTGAATCAATGGAAAAAGCCGTCCATCCTGCAACTATTCTGCAATCATCATTGCAGAATCGCTGCAGGAGCCGCATCATCGCCATAGCAACGGCGCAGCATCCTCTATACTGTGCATGCATGCGGGAGTGCAGGCTGACACATCCGCAGCACAGAGAAGAGACGCTGGATAGGTAAGCTGGGGTCAGCGGCCGGGCACTAGGTCAAACTCCGCTGTGGGAATCCCGACCCATTGTGGACAGGAGCCCTTAAATGGTTAAAATTCACCCCAAAAGATTTAAACAGCAACATATAATTAAAATATTTTGTTATTTATCACACATATTGAACACCGTAAAGATAATTACCTTCACGGCGTTTACCATGCGTGATAAATAACAAAATATTTTAATTACGTGTTGCTGTTTTAATTAGGATTATAATTTAAGAAAGTAATGTCGGAATCGCTATTTTTCTTTTGTTCGCCTCCCAAGAAGGCCAATAAAAAGCAATCCAAAAGTACCCGCAGCCCGTACATAATGTGTTTGCATATGGGCTGCGGGTATATCCGTGGTCATAGAGCACAATGGGCTCTAGGTCGCGGATATCCGCGGTAAAATATAGCATGCCGTGTTCTGTTTCTGCGAGTGGATTACGTAATTCCGACCCACTAATTGGGGGGAATTTTGTAATCTAATGAATGCGATTGATCCGTGGATTACCGGTCTTGTGTGACCAGCCTAATGTTAGATCGCTACTTTATCACGTGACCGGGGACCGCTCAACTAGGCCTCCGGTCACTGCTCCAAGCACTCAGCAACCGTTGGTCACTGGGAGCAAGGAGATTTAAAATTTCCTGGGCTCCCCGGCTCCTGCGAATGTGTCCGGCATTTTGCCGACGGGCACATACCCAGTAGCTGGTAGGATCCATGGAGGATAATCGCATCTGGATTCAAATGCAGAAGCCTCCGAGAAGATGTTTCATCTCCCCACACCGATCGCATTGGTGAGGGGAGATGAAACTTCCACTTTTTAAAGAACTTTTACGTGACCGCCATTATGCATTGGATAACGGCGATCACGTGACCAGTAACTGCATACCGCAGCTCCCCGTGACATCTCCAGGCTCTTGGCTACCTTTGGTAGCCAGCAGCAGGGAGATTTTAAATTTCTTGGGCAATATTTCACTTTTGCGCATGCGTCCACCATCATGCTGACGGGCGCATGCGCAGAAGCTGGGGTAAGATCCGCGGATGAACATCCCATCAGGGAACAAATCCGGGACCTTGGGTACGTAATTTTATCCCCCCTTACGGATATGATCCGTAAGGGGAGATGAAACTTTAACTTTATAAAAACTTTTTTTTTTTTTACTTTTTAACTTTATATGATCACCGTTATCCGATGGATAACGATGATCATATTACTGGAAACCGCATACAGCGGTCCCCAGTCATATCTCCCTGCACTCGGCTAACTGTGACAGCCGGGTGCAGGGAGATTTTGAATTTACCGGGCTCGCCGGCCTTCTGCGCATGCGCGCCACATCGGCACATCGCAGAAGCCAGCGGGGGGTCCGGAGACCGGCCGGAGGACATGGAGGAAGCAGGGTGAGTATTTTCACCTCCCCTCATGGATCCGATCCATGAGGGGAGGTGAAACTTTTTTTTTTTTTTTTTTTACACTTTTCTACACTTTTCCGCGATCGCCGTTATCCATTGTATAACGGCGATCGCGGTACCGGGGACCGCTCACCGCGGTCCCCGCTGACACCTCCTGCCTCCCGGCTACCTACAGGAGCCGGGAGCCAGGAGATTTTAAACTTCCTGACGTAATGCCGCCTTGCGAGCATGCGCAGAAGGACGGCTACGGGGCCCGGAGCATCGGGAGAGCGGGGAGCAGCGTGCCGGACCCGGGTGAGTAATTTCAGCTGCCCCAATGGATCCAATCAATCAGGGCAGCTGAATATGTAACTTTTTTCAACTTTTGTTTACTTTTTTTGATCGGCGCTATCCATTGGATAGCGCCGATCGCAATGCCGGGGGGGGGGGTCCCTGCAGCCCGGGATGACAGCTCCATGCTGTCGGCTACCTGCGGACACCGACAGCATGGAGCTGTCACGTCCAGAGCCCGAGGGGCTTTATTCTCTGCAGGACACATGTTTTTACGTCCTCAGAGAATAAAGCCCACTTCGGGAGGACGTAAAAACACTATGGGCTGGTCGTTAAGGGGTTAATGTGAAACACTGAAGGGGAGCTGTATTATTCTAAACAAGAATTGTGTAGTCTAAACATGCTGCCCGAGTGCGGACAGGTTGGTGATGATGTCACCAGCACATTTGCAGACTGGTTGGTGATGATGTCACCAGCACATTTGCAGACTGGTTGGTGATGATGTCACTAGCTCATTTGCTCGGTCAAACTAGAATCCTGAGATTCTTGGCCCGTGTAAAAGCGGCATTAGGTGCATCCACATGGCCGATAGAGAGTTCAGCTTGAGATTCTCGGGCTCGACTCGCATCGCACAGAACACATATATCACATCCGTGTTCTGTGCATAGAATCTGCTGTAAAGTCGCTAGTGTAAGTACACCTATTGCAAATAATGGTTTGTATTTTCATGTGAGTTTTACGCTTCTTGCAATGCACAAAACTCAGGCAATACGCCGACGGCGGGAAACCGGACGCAAGCTGGCAATACGCCCACGGCGGGAAACTGGACGCAAGTCGGCAATAAACCCATGGAGGGTAACCGGTCACAAGTCACTGTTAAACACTTGAATCCCGAAAACCAGCAGAGCTACACAAGCCGAAATACAGGTTGTGCTTGAAGTGAAACACCCTGAATAATACATACATTATGGCTTCCTCGCTGGTCTACAGCCTCCCGTACAAGTCAGACGGGCTCATCAAATTAGGTCTTAAAAATATGAAATGATGGGAAAGTCTGGAAAAAAAAAACCCTTCATGCAGATAAAGCAATTTACTTGGAATAACCGCGAGACAGAATCCGAGCAGTGAAATTACATCCCAGCACTTCAAAGTGCAGCGTGCGGATTTCCTACAGCGCAGTCTGGCAGGTTTTTTTCTACACATTAAAAACCATTCAATGTACTTAAAGCTGGAATTACAAACGTTCGGCAATTAATACTCCGATTACTAAGGCACTGACACTTACATGTGCCTGTCATAGAGCTCAGGAGTGACATTAATAGGGAGCAGAGGAAACAAGAGTGAGTAATGCTGCTCAAAGTTCTGCAACTCCCTCCACGTGTGCGAGAAGGTACGGGCGTTAACCCCGCAGTGACCACGCCTATTATGGCCAGAAGGTCACAGCGATTAAGGGGAATCTTCATCTCCACTCTTCAAAAAGCAAAAACATTTCTGTATTTTTCGGTCGACGTGCCGTATGAGGGCTTGTGGGGCAACCTGGAGCTTCTATAGGTGGCATTACTTACAATGTATTGTAAGACTTTTCATTTTTTGGAGGGCAGGGAAAAAAAACAAATTCTGACTTTTTTTACAGCGTCAATCATGCAGCATAACTGACAGGATAATTCTAATATTCCTTTCGCATTGCTGCGTTCAAAGTCCCTATTTTCCCACGGATACGCTTGTTTTTTGTGTGAGCAGCTGTGTTTTTTTGGTACCATACTCGGGTACATACAGCTTTTATTGCATGTGGTTGGGAGGCTATACCGTCGGCATACAGAAGTGTCCGCAGCAAGGACTGAGGAAGGGGTTTACTAACCTTTGAAACGTGCATACATGCGGGTTTAATGAATAAACAAAGAATTGTGGCAAACAATCATCTCATGTTTCTATATTATGCCTATAGGTTGCGCTACATATTTCTTTCCAGGATCCTTCCTCTCTACTGTTCTCTACACTAAAAAAAACCATAATTGTTTCTAGTAGCGCGTAATACATGCCAAAATAGGCCATTCCGCATATTATGCTCCTACGAATGAACCCATTGCAGTCAATGGCCCCTATTCACTATGTATTATGCATGTAATACGTGGCTCAAATACGCCCATGTGAACGAGCCCTAAGAGCAGGAAACGTCTCCTGTAAGCTGCAGTTTATAACCCTTTCACTGCTGGAAAGTTGACGAGACAATTAATTGGTACCCCTGTAGCAAGTATAGCACATACAGCAGGGGGGTAACATCATTACACACTGAGCCCACGGCGGGGCCTTCTGCAGCACATTGTCTGTCATCTCTAGGTTTGTGTAGGCCTTCCACACAAGGAACTGCAATCTACGGAGAGCAGCCTGCCATCATTTATTACATCTACTCCAAGTCAGAAGTTGCAAAAGACGATGAAAAACCTGCGATACACCTGGAGCGAGCGCAGAAATTATCGGGAAAGAAACATTAAGGGTATGTTCACACAGCTGAAGGCTGCAGCAAAATCCACAGTATGTCTATAAAACAGTCAGAATCCGCAATGTCGGTGCAGAATTATCTAGAAATCAGCTGCTTTACCGCAGCCGATTTCAGCAGCCACAGGGCTCCCCCTCATTTCCAAATTATTTGCGCTGTCAGCACTTCCTTCACCCGGCAGCCCCTAGTGAGCGCAGCGCCACTAGTCATGTGAGGTTTGTGAGAGCAGCTTCTCCTGCTGGGTTGCTTCGTTCAGAGCGGCACAGCAGGCACTACTCATCTGGTAGGCACAGGAGGCATACAAGTCATTCACCATGGTGCTCCAGGTCCCCTATGCGCCCGCGTGGCTACAGGTAATCCAGATGGCGGGTCCCCTTCCTCTGAATATTCGGGTGGATCAGAGTTCGTCCGCTCAGTCAGAGCATCGCTTCCAGGGCCAAGAGCCTGGTGTTTTCCCGCACGCAAGGCGGTGATGTGATCCAGTGGTTCCTGGTCACTGTTCCTTTTTAAGGGCATGGAGTGTGGGTTTGGCTTTGACCCTTAGGACACTTTTGCAGCAGTTTTTCACCCCTCCTTTCGCACTCCCATCTGCTCAGGGTAGTAAGAAGCCTACATGGGTTTTGGGGGTACATGAGAATACCATGTTTTGTCGAGTTAGCTCCTTGAGTTCTCATCTAGATGACGAGACATGGAAAAATAAAAAAATTGGGACAACCAATATTTGGACCCTAATCTCCATGGAGTGATGAGTGCAAGCTAGCTGGCCGTCCTTACGACAGGAAACACAAGGTGGTTAAACCATGGATAATTGGTTACAGGTCCTGGCTGTTTTAGGAGGGGTCATAGGCCAAAAGCACCTGAAAAGATACGCGAGTTATTCATGTATATGGATTTGATCTGCAACTCCTATGGCGGGTTTGTCCATGACTTCCGCGTTGGGTGGGGCATGAAGGCTATGAATATCTGGCTGTGTCTAATGGTGTCTCAGAAGTCGTCATTTCAGTTCATGGTCGCTGTCCCAATGGCCCAGTGCTTGCAAGGACATTGCCATTTTTTCGCGGCTTAGAAGTTTAAACAGGAGTGTTCCACATGCGGTTGCCTCCCATTCAGCAGCCAGATTCTCCTGAATCCCTTCAAAGTTGCCGAGCAAGCCCGGCACCCAAGCTGAACAAAAGGATTGTAGCCATGATGGGGCCATGGCTGGACACATACTCCAATAAGGAGGCTGCTGGCCAACTCCGCTTCGGCTTTACCTATGGTTTCTTCATTCCTTTTCATGTCAGCCATGAGCCCTATTTTGCAATGAACCTTCAGTTAACCATATAGCATCGAGGGGGTTTATGAAAGAAGATTCAGAAGCAAGTTGAGTTGGGAAGGATTGTTGTCCCTTTTGCTTCTCCTTGGTAACCCAGCCTATAAGTATCTCCCCTTGGGGGTCTTTCCTAAGAATGAGCCTGGCAAGTTTTGCTTGATCAATGACCTGTTCCACCCCAACGGGAGATCTGTCAATGATGGGATGGTAGAAGAGGACTCCTCAGTGTCCTACATTTCCTTCAACAGGATGGTAGCTTTGGTTCAGGAGCTGGGCCGCGAGGCAATTCTGGTGAAGTCAAGATATTGAGTCTGCTTTTAGATTATTGCTGATGCACCTGCTATACCTGCGGGCTCAGTGGAATGCTTACATTGAATAAGCCATAAAGGGGAAGCTGTCCTCACAGATTACCTCTACCATCTGAGCTAGGCATGTAATAGTGCTGATAATGAGATTGCCATATTGCTCTATACCGTTATACCCGTATTATGTTCCGGTATCTTTACAATCCTCTTTTGAAGTTTTCTGCACTGTATTAAAATTAAGCAAAAAGAATTAGGTTTTCTGGGCACAGCCGCGCAGGCACGCTCCCCGGCTAGGATGGACAAGCATATTCATTATCTATCCTCTGATGAAATCCCGCTGTGTCAAAGAATGCCGGAGCCTGCGTCTGACCGTCCAGCTTTACCTGCGTCCGACCGTCCAGCTTTACCTGCTGTCACTTCACATGCTGTATGCGCTATCCCGGCCATTACTTGTAGGGTCACCTGCCATCAGATCCCGTCCAACTATTAAGTGCATGCTCATACCACTCAGCAGTCAGACCGTCTGTCAGGTGATGTCAGGAAGGGAGGGGGATCACCTATTACTGGGGCCAACAAATGGGTCACTACTACTGGGGCCACTATGGGGGACTTTATTACTACTGGAATTACTACTATGGCCTCTTAGGGGAAGCTCTAGTACTACTGGGGGCACTAAGGGGGTCACTATTACTACTGGTATTACTACTGGGGTCATTATGGAAGACCCTATTACTATTGAGGCCACTATATGGAACCCTATTACAACTGGTATTACTATAGGGGCAATTATAGGGGGACCTTATTACCACTGGGGCCACTATGCAGGTCACTACTACTACCGGGGCCACTATGCAGGTCACTACTACTACCGCAGCCACAACGGGTACCACTACTACTACCGTGGCCACAACGGGGGCCACTACTACTACTGCGGCCACAACTGCGGCCACTACTACTACTGCGGCCACAACTGCGGCCACTACTACTACTGCGGCCACAACTGCGGCCACAACTGGGGCCACTACTACTGCGGCCACTACGGGGGGCCTCTACTACTACTGCGGCCACTACGGGGACCGCTGCTACTACTGCGGCCACTACGGGGACCGCTGCTACTACTGTGCCCATTACTACTGCGGCCACTACAGGGACCGCTACTACTACTGCGGCCACTACGGGGACCGCTACTAATACGGCGGCCACTACGGGGACCGCTACTAATACGGCGGCCACTACGGGGACCTCTACTAATACGGCGGCCACTACGGGGACCGCTACTAATACGGCGGCCACTACGGGGACCGCTACTAATACGGCGGCCACTACGGGGACCGCTACTAATACGGCGGCCACTACGAGGACCGCTACTAATACGGCGGCCACTACGAGGACCGCTACTAATACGGCGGCCACTACGAGGACCGCTACTAATACGGCGGCCACTACGAGGACCGCTACTAATACGGCGGCCACTACGAGGACCGCTACTAATACGGCGGCCACTACGAAGACCGCTACTAATACGGAGGCCACTACGAGGACCGCTACTAATACGGAGGCCACTACGAGGACCGCTACTAATACGGAGGCCACTACGAGGACCGCTACTAATACAGCGGCCACTACGAGGACCGCTACTAATACGGCGGCCACTACGAGGACCGCTACTAATACGGCGGCCACTACGAGGACCGCTACTAATACGGCGGCCACTACGAGGACCGCTACTAATACGGCGGCCACTACGAGGACCGCTACTAATACGGCGGCCACTACGAGGACCGCTACTAATACGGCGGCCACTACGAGGACCGCTACTAATACGGCGGCCACTACGAGGACCGCTACTAATACGGCGGCCACTACGAGGACCGCTACTAATACGGCGGCCACTACGAGTACCGCTACTAATACGGCGGCCACTACGAGGACCGCTACTAATACGGCGGCCACTACGATGACCGCTACTAATACGGCGGCCACTACGATGACCGCTACTATTACCGCGGCCACTACGGAGGCCGCTATTTCTACTATTGCGGCCACCACGTGGGCCGCTATTTCTACTATTGCGGCCACTACGGGGGCCGCCATTTCTACTATTACGGCCACTACGGGGGCCGCTATCACTACTATTGCAGCCACTACGGGGGCCGCTATTACTACTATTGCGGCCACTACGGGGGCCGCTATTACTACTATTGCGGCCACTACGGGGGCCGCTATTACTACTATTGCGGCCACTACGGGGGCCGCTATTACTACTATTGCGGCCACTACGGGGGCCGCTATTACTACTATTGCGGCCACTACGGGGGCTGCTATTACTACTATTGCGGCCACTACTGGGGCTGCTACAATTACTGCAACCACTACGGTGGCCGCTATTACTACTACTGCTGCCACTACGAGGGTCACCAGGAAAGAGGACGCTTGCCACTGGAGCCACTATTACTATACGGTCTTACAATCCGCCCTTTGTAGGGGACCATAGTCCGATGTGGCCCTCGGTGACGATGAGTTTGCCATCCCTGGCATATAGCCCTATGCCAGTCCCATTATCAGCACTATTACCTGACTGGCTCAGATCGCAGAAGTAAACCGTGATGCCAGCTTCCTTACTCCTAATTGTCCTCCGTGCCAGGCGCACATGTCCCTGGCAGTGAGGGGGTTACCGCCTGTAGCGCTGACTGCCATCCTTCACCTCCACGACCCGTCAGCCCACTGCAGGGGGCTCCGGTACCGCAGCGCCGGCTCTCCTCCCATCCACACCATGATAAAGTACTAATAGCAGGCTGAGCCCCCTGTCTGCGGCTGCACAGCCCCGTGTGCATGATGCCTGACCGCCGCACTCACTACACAAAGCATGACTTTACAGGAAGAGCATGAATGTCACATCCACCCGCCCGCCCGCCGCAGCCTGGAACCTCAAACACGGGATTTAGCAGTCCCATCACACAGCATGGCCAGTGCACTGCAGACAGGCTGGGCTGATGACCCCCAGCCGACGGCACAGACAGCACACCCCGTCCCCGCATCCCCCAGCTTACCCAGGACCCCAGCCGTGCCATGCTGGCTGCCAGCCGGGTCTGCCCGCTCTCCCTCCGGCTGGGCTTTCCTGCTTCTGTCCGGCTCTGTGTCCGGCATGCTGGGGCCGGGATCAGGATGGCATGGGTCCGGGGGTCCCCGCTGTCATTGGGGCTGTGCAGCGAGAGGAGGGACAAAGGGACACTCAGGCAGCAAGGAGCCTTAACCGCGCTTGATACTTGGCTTGTCGGGCCCGCCCGCCTGCCTCACTTCCTCCCTGTGCGGCGGTGGTGGCGGTATGTACAGATGATGAGCTGCTAGCGCGGAGCTTCAGCACAAAGAGCGATCGGCCAGCGATCGCCGGGAAATGGGAGATTCGGGGGGGGGGGTCATCCTTCCATCGTCAGTGCAAGCACACATAGACATCCTGTCCTTTCACTGCAGATGCACCTGCTGGCCAAAAGTTTTGCTCCTCATCCCAATTTAAATTTTTTGTTAAATTGTCACATTTTGTTAAATTGTGTATTTGCACGCGCAAAATTTGATTTCAATGGGTTCGTTCACACATATTATTCCTGCGGGGAAAAAAATGTGCCGCATGCTCTATGTTCCTGCTTATTAGCGCATCCAAAATCTCCGTAGAAGTCAATGGGAATTCGCAATACGCAAAGAGATGTGCGATACACTGCAGAATTCCGCTGGAAGAACACCACATCTGGGACTAATCAGCCATTTCAATTGGTTCATCTTTGTTTGCCCAATGCAAATGTACCCGCCTGGTGTGTGGCAAAGTACCATAAGCGCTCCTTCACACCGGCGAGGGCGAGATCGCCCTTGCAGTCCCTCTAAAAACCCCTGAATACTAGATGTTTTCACATGGGAACAGCCTCCAATCCCTGCGGGGCAGAAGGAATCCCCCAGCACGGCTGTCACAGCCAGAGGAGGCGATCGCAATGTTCTTCCTTTGCTTTCAATGGGTGATATCGCAAAAAGAAAGGACGTGTTTTGTTTTTTTTCACGCAGCATTGCAGGAGTGAAAACATCGCTAATGAGAATGAGACCACTGAAAATCATTGGTTTCATAATCATGCGTTTTCACTGACTCATACGATTTTCTCGCCAGTGTGAAGGCCCCTTAAATACACCAATGTACACGCCAAAAAAAAGCAGTTCATTCTGCAAATATTCTGCGCTCATGTGAATCTGGCCTAAATGTTTAACCCCTAACTGACGGCCAATACGCCTTTTTACTAACCCCACCAATGGGCTTTAAACATGCGCATTTGTCTTTTTAAGGCGGTAACTTGGCTGAATAGTGACAGCCAGGCTCCTGCTCTAACTGCCAGGAAAGAAGAAACCTTAGATCCTGGCACTTTAACCCCTTACATGCCACAATCAATAGCAAGTGCAGCGAGGGGCCTCCTTCTGTCTCTCACTGGCACCCTGCAATGCAATCGCTAGGTACCAATGGATTCCTAGTTGGAAGCCAGTCTGCTTTGTACGGCCGCTCGCACACCTGCGTTGGGGTCCGTTCAGGGCTTCCTTCTCTCTGCTCTGTTTCTTAGAGGAGAGAAACAGAAATAAAACAGAACTAAAATGGATTTGCTTTTTTTCCCTCATTGATTCCAATGGGGTTTAAAAAGAAGAAGGAAAGCAAATGGAAAGGCTTCACTTCGCATTAGGTTTCCGACCAGCAAATAGCGCAGTCTGCAGCGTTATATGTCTGTAGAAAAAGGAAAGCTGAAAGAATGGAAGCAAACAGAAACCATTGTTTGCTTTTCATTTTTTTAAACCCCATTGAAATCAATAGGCACAACAACGGATCCATTTTTTCTCCAATGTATTTCAGTTTCTCTCCTTCTAAAATGGAGCAACAGAACCCCTGAACTGACCCCAACGCCGGCGTGAGAGCGGTCTTAGAGAGACGGAACCCCTGAACTGACCCCAACGCCGGCGTGAGAGCGGCCTTACAGAGACAGAACCCCTGAACCGACCCCAACGCCGGCGTGAGAGCGGTCATAGAGAGATGGAACCCCTGAACTGACCCCAATGCCAGCATGAGAGCGGCCTTAGAGAGACGGAACCCCTGAACTGACCCCAACGCCGGCGTGAGATCGGTCTTAGAGACACGGAACCCCTGAACTGACCCCAACGCCGGCGTGAGAGCGGTCTTAGAGAGACAGAACCCCTGAACTGACTCTAATGCCGGCATGAGAGCGGCCTTAGAGAGATGGAACCCCTGAACTGTCCCCAACGCCGGTGTGAGAGCGGTCTTAGAGAGACGGAACCCCTGAACTGACTCCAACGCCGGCCTGAGAGCGGCCTTAGAGAGACGGAACCCCTGAACTGACCCCAACGCCGGCGTGAGAGCGGTCTTAGAAAGACGGAACCCCTGAACTGACCCCAACGCCGGCGTGAGAGCGGTCTTAGAGAGACGGAGCCCCTGAACTGACCCCAACACCAGCGTGAGAGCGGTCTTAGAGAGACGGAACCCCTGAACTGACTCTAATGCCGGCATGAGAGCGGCCTTAGAGAGACTGACACCCCTGAACTGACCCCAACGCCGGCGTGAGAGCGGTGTTAGAGAGACGGAACCCCTGAACTGACCCCAATGCTGGCGTGAGAGCGGCCTTAGAAAGACGGAACCCCTGAACTGACCTCAACGTCGGCGTGAGAGCGACCTTAGAGAGATGGAACCCCTGAACTGACCCCAATGCCGGCATGAGAGCGGCCTTAGAGAGACGGAACCCCTTAACTGACCCCAACGCCGGCGTGAGAGCGGTCTTAGAGAGACGGAACCCCTGAACTGACCCCAACGCCGGCGTGAGAGCGGCCTTAGAGAGACGGAACCCCTGAACTGACCCCAACGCCGGCGTGAGAGCGGTCTTAGAGAGACAGAACCCCTGAACTGACTCCAACGCCGGCCTGAGAGTGGCCTTAGAGAGACGGAACCCCTGAACTGACTCCAACGCCGGCATGAGAGCGGCCTTAGAGAGACGTAACCCCTGAACTGACTCTAATGCCGGCATGAGAGCGGCCTTAGAGAGACGGAACCCCTGAACTGACCCCAACGACGGCGTGAGAGCGGCCTTAGAGAGACAGAACCCCTGAACTGACCCCAACGTCGGCGTGAGAGCGGCCTTAGAGAGACGGAACCCCTGAACTGACCCCAACACCGGCGTGAGAGCAGCCTTAGAGAAACGGAACCCCTGAACTGACCTCAACGTCGGCGTGAGAGCGCCCTTAGAGAGATGGAACCCCTGAACTGACCCCAATGCCGGCATGAGAGCGGCCTTAGAGAGACGGAACCCCTGAACTGACCCCAACGCCGGCTCTCCTCCCCTGCTATGGTGCAGATGTGCGAGCCTTAACACACAGCTGCCGGCTCCCTAGCAGTGGAGGAGAGCCGCCCATAGGTACAGCTAATTGGTGCCTAGTTGTACCGAAATGTATACACCATACCTCACCATAATGAGACGTGCCAGCAGGGTTTCTGAAAAGTTGGGTGACAAGTAATGGAATCATCATTTCATTGTCACTCAGCTCTTCCAGGATCCTGAATGCCATCTGTAGAGTTATGTAAATATTTATACCGCAAACATCGCTAGAACTAGTCAAACATGGCATTCAGGGCTCCGGAAAAGCTGGGTGACAAGTAATAAGACCACCATTTTATTTATACTCAGCTGTCCCTGGATCCTGAATGGCAGGTTGATGAGTGGTATATACTTCATTCTGAGGCTGTACTGCTGCTCTTTATTCCTCCTGTAATACCTCCCTCACTGCCTGGTCTGAGCGAGTTCAAAAAATTGCTATTTTCCTTCTCTAAAACTGAGGTGCGTCTTATAGAGCAAAAAATACGATAATTAAAATAAAAAGTTCCGATAATTTAACATTTTTTCCCACAAAAGCCTTTTTAATTGATAAAATACCCAAAAATGCTTTAAAAAAGCATCACATAACAGGTATTACCACTTCCTAAGGACCCAGATAATGAAGATATTTTGTTATTGATCTCACATGGTGAACGCCGTAAGAATAATTTTATAAACTAACAACAGAATTGTTATTTTTCTTTTGCTCGCTTCCCAAAATAACGCAATCTAAGGCTGCATTCAGTTGACTGTATATCGGCTGGGTTTTCACGCCCAGCCGATATACGGCTGCCTCTCTGCCTCCTCCCCACCCCCTGCACTATTTTCAATGAGGAGAGGTGGGATGGGGTGAGGCTAATTCCCACCCCCGTTCCGCCTCCTCTCATTGCAAATACTGCAGAGGGGGTGGAGAGCAGGCAGAGAGGGGGCGGGAGCTCAGAGCACTGCGTCCGGCTCTTCCAGTCTCCTCCCCCTGCAGAGAGAGCCGCTGGGGGGCGTGAATACGAGGCCGATACGCGGTCGTCTGAATAAGCCCTAAAAGTCACATGTACCTCAAACTGGTACCAATAAAAACTACAACTCTTCCTGCAAAAAAACAAGCCCTCACAAAGCTCAGATGACGAAAAAAATCACTATAAACTTGGTATCGCAATAACAAAGTTGTCTTGCTGCGTTTTACCAAATTGTGAATGATATACCCACTTTTTTTTGTTACTTTTATGTAAAAAGAAAACCCCCAAAACAATAGTTCAATTTCTGAGGGGGGTTTCCATCCCCTCTCACCCCCCCCCCCCCCCCCCAAAAAAGAAAAAAAATTTGTAAAACTTCTACAACACATTATATGTACCCCAGAGTGAGACCATTAAAAAATACAACTCATCTCCCCCAAAAAAGAGAAACACGTTATCGTTATGGCTCTTGCAATGACACTATGAAAATCATAGAATTGTAGAGTTGGAAGGGACCTTCAGGATCATCGGGTCCAACCCCCTGCTCAGTGCAGGATCACTAAATCATCCCAAACAGATATTTGTCCAGCCTTTGTTTGAAAATTCCATTGAAGGAGAACTCACCACCTCCCATAGTAACCTGTTCCACTCACTGATCCCCCTCACTGTCTAATATCTAATCTGTGTCTCCTCCCTTTCAGTTTCATCCCATTGCTTCTAGTCTTTCGTTGTGTAAATGAGAATAGGGCTGACCCCTCTGCACTGTGACAGCTCTTCAGATAATCGTAGACCGCTATTAACCGTTTCCAATCCACTGTCTAACGTCTTAGGACATTCTGATTGAAGGCTGTAGAGCTCCGATGTCAGAAAACATACGGCGGGGTATTCTTACTGTAGATTACTGGCCGATCTGTTGTAGGGGGCCTCTCCAGCATTGCACATACCACAGTACTGGCTCTAGCCAGCAGATGGCGCCATTGTATAATGGCAGAAAGAGAAAGCCCCCTACGAAACCCTGAATCCAAAATTGGATTGAAAAGGGTTAAGTCTCCTCTCAGCCGTATCTTCTGCAAACTAAACATTCCCAGATCCTTTAACCGTTCCTCATGGGACATGATTTGCAGATGGTTCACCATCTTGGTAACTCTTCTCTGAACTTGCTCCAGTTTGTCTATTTCTTTTTTAAAGTGGGCTGACCAGAACTGGACACAGTATTCCAGATGAGGTCTGACTAAGGGCTTCTACCCACTAGCGTTTTTTTTTCAATGGGACTTTCTAATGTTAAAAATCGCATAAAATTGCATGTTTGTGCTTTTGCGATTTTTGTGCGATGCGATTTTAACATTAGAAAGTCCCATTGAAAAAAACGCAGCAATATTGTAGCGTTAAAAAAACACTAGTGGGTAGAAGCCCTAAGGAAGAGTAGAGGGGGATAATTACCTCACATGATCTAGACTCTATGCTTCTCTTAATACATCCCAGAATTGTGTTTGCCTTTTTGGCTGCTGCATCACATTGTTGACCCATGTTCAGACTATGATCTATTAGTATACCCAAGTCTTTTTCACATGTGCTGCTGCTTAGCTCAATTCCTCCTATTCTGTATGTGCTTTTTTTAATTTTTCTTGCCCAGATGTAGGACTTTGCATTTCTCCTTGTTAAACAGCATTCTCCTAGTCGCTGCCCACTGTTCAAGCTTTTCTAGATCTTTTTGAATATCCTCTCTCTCTTCCCTAGTGTTAGCTACCCCTCCTAGCTTTGTGTCGTCTGCAAATTTGATCAGTTTCCCCATCAATTCACTCCTCCAGATCATTTATAAAAATGTTGATCATCACCGGGCCTAGGACAGAGCCTTGTGGCACCCCACTTGATGCATTCTTCTGTGAGGGTATATATATATATATATATTGCCATATGTTCTTTATACTTTTATACCTATATGCAAGTTTTATTCAATTCCAAATGAGAAAAAACTTATATGTCGCCTTACATCAGATATTCCAAGGCTTTGCAAGGCTGAGAGAGATGTTCTAGAAATTCAGAGATGATACCGAACCAGACATGAAGGACGCGTGTACTTGGCCGTTTTCCCAGAAACAAGATATCAAGATGTTCCACTATGTACATAATTTTCACTGTCTTAGGCCGGAAATCCGGACTTCCCATATATGGAGAATGCATGCTTGGCCGCTTTCTTAGAATTGAGTGGGTGATTCTTTGCACTGGAGTTAATTGAATACGTGATTTTCTGTACATAAGCCAGAGGCGCCGTAGCAAGATAACGGCTGTTTTCAGTGTCTCAGGCCGGAAATCCGGACTGCCCATATATGGTTATGAGCCCATCACCCCTTGTTGGTGATGGGACAAAGGGTATAAGATCTCATGTAATCTGTAATAAAGCTCGGCAAAGCGCAGCCATGTCCCGTGTGAGGAATGATACCAGACCTCTGTGTGGTGTTTTTTTCTTTACCGCCGGCAACGGGGCAAGTGGGGTGGGCCCGATTGGTGCTGTACTTAGAATTTTAATACCCTGACAAATGGCGCAACCAACTGGGGCGGTAAAGCCAGGAGCTTACAGCGCAATTCACCCGGATCCACGCCACTGAGAAGCCGTCCTGCTGCAAACCGAGCCTGATCAACTCACAAGAACTCCAGGTAAGACCGGCATATATTTATGTTGTGTTTTACACTGCGAGTCTTGCAGCAGGACTGACTATCTGTGGTTTGTGACCGGACGGGTTGGGTTAAGAGTTCTACACGGTAACTCGTGTGGGCTCCGGGTTTGCCGTCATGGACCACTGACCGTGATATGCGCACCAATAGGTCACCCAGAAACTAGTCTGTAGTCTATTTGTTGTTGAAGTCCGTAGTGTTTTAACGATAGTGAAGGTTGTTTGTTGTATCTGCAGAAGTTTTTTTCTCTTTCTTTTTATTTTGTCTCATAGAAGAAGGGACCCTCGGTTTTAGTTTAGTTAGTTAATGGTTTAGCTGAGGAGGAGACGCACTCTATGAGATAAGTCTCATAGAAAAAGGGACTCTCGGTTGTTTTGCCTTATATATGGGGCTAACGATTTGATTTCAGAGAGATGCATTTTATGAGGCTGGTTCCATAAAGAGAAGGGACCCTCGGTTGTTTTGCCGGTATATAAGGGGCTGACAATTCGGGTCAGAAGGATGCACTCTATGGAGCGTGTTATTATTATTATTGTTGTTGTTGTTCTAATATGCGTAAGACCTTATGAAAGAAGATAGAGCCCCTCAAGGGCTGCCGCCGTGTGGATGAATTTGTAGAATGTAAGAAAACTCTAATGAAAATGTGTGACACCGACCCGCACGGCAGATTACAAAATGGTGTCTGGGAGGAGGTCTTTAGGACCCAGAGGCGCCTTGAAAGACCAAGGTTTGCTAGAAAGTGCTGGAGGAGGAGAGAGAGAGACAGTCAGAGAAAGTTAGGTATGTACACATTATTTGTTTAAGAAAGAAACCGGAAGTGAAATGTTGAAAAGTACAGTAAGTGATCAAGAGGGCGTCAGGAGAGTGTCTATTGAAGGTTATATTGGCAGTTAGGTAAGGGAGAGAAGTATGAGGAACAAGCAAGTCGATAAGAAAGTTACAATGCATGTGATTTGTTGGCAGAAAGAGAGATGAAAATGTGTATAATACAAGATAGATAATAGAGATATATATGTGTGTATATATATGTATATACTGTATGTGCAAATAGTTAACTGAGCTTGCTTTTAGAAGAGACGGTTTTGTTGACATGTAGCTGCAGTCTTCAAGGTCAAGAAGATAACAGCGAGAGAGAAAATGCAATAACAACCTTGGTTAATATCTTTGCTTGCTTACAATGAATTGAAATGAATTTAATTAATTATACTGTCTTAGTAGACAGGAAATATAGTAATTTCTAATGTATATTCTTACTTATACAGGGGTTGAAAATGAAGAACATGTTGCGCTGTAATTATGATTTCAAAATGCAGGCAATAGTTTACGCTAAAACAATTCAGTCTGTGTTTCATATTCGCGGAGAGATAACAGTTTGTTTTGAAAAGGTGGGGGCTTTCAGACTTCACTTTTTGTTCAGGGTCAAATACAGAGAAATACAGAGAAAGAAAGGCAGGGGGGTTGAAAAATACCCACAGATTCTAAAACACTTCAGCGTTTAATACAGCATATAATAGCTTCAGTAGATAAGAAAGATAGAATGTCTCAGCAAATTTTTTCACATAATTTGTCAAAGATAGTGCTCATTCACAATCTCATCTCAATAGAATCATGTACTTTATAAAATTAAAAGCACTCACCTCAATGTTTTTCAACTGATGTATGTTTGTTTGTCAAACTTTTTTTGTCTGTGCATCTGCATGTACTGGTACACCTTCAATAGGGGGTGACGGAGCAGACTTGAGAGCATGGATGGATGAGAGTTAGTGACCCGTGTTCGGGCTGTGTGGAATGTGTGATGCAGGTATTGACTAGGGATGGAGGCCCTCCCATGCATGGGACTTTGCTTGGTTGAGATGTGGACGTGTGGACTGTTACGCTGAAATTAAGTTGGGAAGAAAGACGCAATGTGCCAATATCGAAGGGGTGGAGCTAGATGATGTAATAGTACGTAGTAATGTTTCATCCCTCTTGTCCACAAGGGAGGGGTGAGGAGCTTGAGCAGCTAGTAAAAGTTTTTTTTTGTTTGTTTTTTTTTTTCTCCCGTCTCAAATTTTGATAAGACATTGCATGCAGGAACAGACTAATAATGAATTCACTTAAAGGGATCTCACATTTCCAATATTAATAGATGTTTTGTAGATTATTCTGCCCTGATGTAACTCATGTTTCTGCTATTGGTGCTAACATCTTACAGGCCTTATCTGCATCCATCAAATCTTTTTACAATGTTATACTACCTTGAAACCAAGTACTCTTGTTCCAATTGAGTGCCCTGTTTCAAAGGGGGGGAGGAGAAGGCATAGGTGATCTAGGTATTGCAATTCAGCCATTTTTAAATTTTTTGCAAGCCATTTTTTATTTTTTTTTAATTTTTTTGCAACAAGGTTCTGATCTTTTTGAAATATAATACCAGCCTGATTGTCTAGCAGTGATGCAACAAGAAAATTTAAGTTTTAAAAAGTTACTGAAAGCCCTTGTTAATAATGCATATTTTGAGTTGTTTTTTATAGATGGTACCCAGGGGTGATTGATGACTCCACACTGGATATGCAGTGGTTACACAACAAGATGTCCTAAAAAGCAGAATGTCTCCGCATGTCGCAGTACAAGAAGCGGAACTAAAAGCCCTCGCTGGGGCGTGTAGAGTGGTAGAAGGTAAGACGGCAACCATTTACACTGACTCCCGGTATGCATCTGGCATAGCTCATGATTAAGGCCCAACATGGAAGGCCAGACAGTTTTTTACCTCAGCAGGACAGCCAATTAAGAATGATGCAATGGTGCAGTCTCATGGAGACTCTACTTCTACCGAACAAGGTGGAAAGCTCACACCAATTCCTACACCAAAGAAGCAAGAGGCAACGCCATCACAGGCCACACAGCAAAGGCAGCGGCTCTCAAGCCGTGGAAGAAAGAAGAAAAGAAGAATTTGATAATAACTTTGGACTTTGATATGAACTTGGACTTTGATATGAACTTGGACTTTGATAAAAATTTGGACTTTGATATGCTAATGACTTTTACAGTTACAAGCCAGCAAGGAAGAAAAAGACAAATGGACTAAAAAGGGACGGCGTATGGTGAGCAGTCAACAGAACTTGCTTACCATAGTCCCTGTGCCCCATGATGGCCCAGCTGACGCACGGAAAGACGCACCTCTCAAAGCAGTAATGATGTCGATACTTGAACGAGGACAGGTGGCTCCTTGGTTTTCTGTAGCTGCTGCATCATTTGTCCAATTTTGCATGATCTTTGCCGTAAGCAACAGGGCAGAAGTAAATTTGCCACATAACACTTGCCTAGACCACTTTACCCATTTCAGGGATTGCAAATTGGCTACACTCAGTTCCCACTTGTTGGGAAGCATGAAAATGTGCTTGTTGTTGTTGATGTTTTTCAGGTTGGAGACCTACCCTGTTACCAAAGTAAATAAGCAGGTAACCGCACAGGAGCTCATGAATGAGGTAATCTGCAGATATGGGGTACCGGAAGTGATTGAGTCAAACAAAGGTACACACTTCACAGGTGAAATAATGCAACACATTATGTCTGCTTTGGGTATATTTCAGGCTTTTCACACACCCTACCATCCGCGGAGTAGAGGGAAAGTAGATACAAAAGGAAATGAAGAAAATGGGCAAATTTTGAATTGAGTGTCTTTCATTAGTTTTTCTTTTTCTCCGGAGGGTACATGCCACAGTAGCAGAGTTTGGGGAATGATTTTCTTGTTAATTTTGTCATAGGCCTCTCCAAGGAATTGTCAATAATGCATTCTGCAGTCTCTGCTTTTCTCCCAGGTCCTACAGATGAGTGTCACAATCTGAAACCAGGTGACAGGGTCTATGTAAAAAAGTTTGAGAGAGAAACCCTGTTTGAATGTCCCTACCAGATGTTGTTCACCACCCCAACTGCAGTCAAGCTCGAAGGAAAGCCCACTTGGATCCACACTTCGCACTGCAAAAACTCATGATCCTGCATATCCTTTACATGCTATAATGTGGTACAATTCCTCTAACACACACCTTTGACTACTGTACACTAGCCCCCTGTTTCAGAACAAATTAATACAATCAAATGTGCAATATGAAGCCTACACTGAGGGTGAGACTCCAACACCGCATCGTGCTAAGAGAGAAGTTGACGCTCCAGGTGGTAACTTTGATCCACATGTATACATAGATGTAATAGGAGTGCCAAGGGGGGTGTCAGATTAATTTAATTCTAGAGATCAGTTTAAAGCAGGTTTTGAGTCCTTATTTGCTTTTGTCACTGTTAATAATAATGTAGATTGGATGAATTATATCTTTTACAATCAGCAGAGATTTGTAAACTGCACCAGAGATGCTTTGCAAGGGTTAGCTGACCAGTTAGGGCCCACTGCATCCATGGCATTCCAAAATAGAGTGGCCCTGGATATGATTTTAGCAGAAAGAGGTGGGGTATGTAATTTCCTGTATGTGTATTATCCCTTTGATCAAAAAGAGTATGAGTAAGGGACTGCATAATGTGACACCAACGTTTCCCTTGTTTGAAAAAGATGAAGAGCCAGTTCCGATAATGCCAACCAGATACGTTACCAGAAAAATGGAGAAATGTACTAGTACTGCGCCTGCCCCGGTCTCATAAGATGGACTGTCAGTGGACTTCCCATTTGCCTAGGGAAAGTGCAGAAGACCTTAGGTTCCGGCGAGGGCACACCCTGCGGGGTGTTAACTCGTACAGAGAGAGGGTATGGATGCCCGGAAATAAGCCCAGGGAATCCATGGCCTCCTTCTGAGGTGAGGTAGGGATCCCTCCCCTTTAGGAGTAGGGACTTACGGGCAGTGGAGAAACCCTGACGCAAGGGAGAGACGACCGAGGAAGAGTGCAAAGTCTGATGCTTGATCTCCATATTAAGTTTTTTAGGGGGGTTTGTGAGGGTATATATATATATTGCCATATGTTCTTTATACTTTTATACCTATATGCAAGTTTTATTCAATTCCAAATGAGAAAAAACTTATATGTCGCCTTACATCAGATATTCCAAGGCTTTGCAAGGCTGAGAGAGATGTTCTAGAAATTCAGAGATGATACCGAACCAGACATGAAGGACGCGTGTACTTGGCCGTTTTCCCAGAAACAAGATATCAAGATGTTCCACTATGTACATAATTTTCACTGTCTTAGGCCGGAAATCCGGACTTCCCATATATGGAGAATGCATGCTTGGCCGCTTTCTTAGAATTGAGTGGGTGATTCTTTGCACTGGAGTTAATTGAATACGTGATTTTCTGTACATAAGCCAGAGGCGCCGTAGCAAGATAACGGCTGTTTTCAGTGTCTCAGGCCGGAAATCCGGACTGCCCATATATGGTTATGAGCCCATCACCCCTTGTTGGTGATGGGACAAAGGGTATAAGATCTCATGTAATCTGTAATAAAGCTCGGCAAAGCGCAGCCATGTCCCGTGTGAGGAATGATACCAGACCTCTGTGTGGTGTTTTTTTCTTTACCGCCGGCAACGGGGCAAGTGGGGTGGGCCTGATTGGTGCTGTATTTAGAATTACCCTGACACTTCCACTTGGATGTACAGCCATTTAGGACCATTTTTTGAGTATGATCACTCAGCCAGTTGTGAATCCACCTAACAGTTTCCTTGTCAATCCCAGATTTGGTCATTTTTTCAATAAGTATGGTATGAGATACTTTGTCAAATGCTTTATTAAATTCAAGATATACTATATCCACTGCATTCCATTGATCAACGCAGTCAGTGATACTGTCATAGAAGGAAATTAGATTAGTCTTGCATGACTTGTTTGTTACAAACCCATGCTGGCTCTGGTCAATTACTCAATTTTCATCCAAGTACTTACATACATGCTGTTTAATAATTTGTTCAAAGATCTTTCCCGATATAGAAGTCAGGCTCACAGGCCTGTAGTTTCCTGGATTCACCTTCCTCCTTTTTTTTTTGAAATTAGGGACAACATTTGGCCTTTACCAATCTTCCGGGACTTCTCCTGTTCTCCAGGAATTTTCAAAGATTATGGCGAGTGGTTCAGCAATTACCTCCGCTGCTGACTTTAGTATCCTAGGATGTAATTCATCTGGACCTTGAGAATTCATTTAAGTTAGCTAAGTGTTCCCTCACCATCGCTCTGCTTATAGATAACCTGCATTCTTTTATTCCCCAATAAGCACAGGGAAGATCAGTTGATGTTCCATCTACTTTCTGAAAGAAAACAGATACAAAATAGGAATTTAAAAGTTCGGCCTTCTCAACATCATTCTTAACCAATTCACCATTTTCAACTTGTAAGCATCCAATAGCATCTTTGACTTTACTTTTGCTTTTGACATACCCCTAGAATCCTTTTTTATTGCTTTTGGCCTCTGTTGCAAGCCTCAATTCATTATTAGCTTTAGCTTTTCTGACACTTGCCCTACAGTTTTTTGCAGACCACATTATATTCTTCTTTAAAAATTTCCCCCTCTTTCCATTTGATAAACATATTTTTCTTCCTTTTTAGCATGTATTTAAGTTCCGTGTTCATCCATCCTGGTCTCTTTAAATGCTTTCCATTCTTCCTTCTTTTAGGGATTGTTAAACGATTGTGCTTTGAGAATCTCATTTCGCAATATTTCCCAACCTTCTTGGACATTTCTGTCCTTAAGAACATCCGGCCATTGGATTCTTCCTATCCTCTTTCTGAGTTCATTGAAATCTGCCTTTCTGAAATCCAACCTTGAGGTCTGAGTCTTCTCAGGTCTTCCTCCCCTTTTGATCCAAAATTCAAGGATAACATGATGACTGCCTCCTAAGGTCCCAGCCACCCTTACTTCCTCAACCATTCCCTCCCTGTTGGTAAGAATTAGGTCCAAGATAGCAGATCCCCTTGTTTGCTCTTCTACCTTTTGGAATATAAAGTTGTCAGCAACAGCGGATAAGAATTTGTAAAATCACTTTGTCCTTAAGGCACAAAATAGGCCAGTCACTAAGGGGTTAAGATCACAAACTAATTTGAATATAAGACAAATACAAAATGTGAAAACACACAACAGGTTTTAATTGATCATTTCACTTATTGATGATAAAGATTTCTTTCAAACCTGTATCATGCATGTGAACAAGTAATTGCCCCCTAAGCTGCCGACTTTGTTTGCAATTGTTTTTGCCAAACATTTGCAATGACTTGTGATGATTCTTTTATATAAGGTGACCAGATTTTCCCAGGGTCAAAGCGGGACATGGGGGTGTGGTCAGGGGCGGGGCTTATCACAACGTATGATTTTACCTCCGTCATTATAAAAAGTACAGGGCCGGTTGAAAAAAAAGAAACTAGAGCAAATTCAATAGCATTTCTGCATCCAAAAAAACAGTCCAAATACATACCATTGCTGTGGATTTTGACTGGAAATCACCTGCATATCCACAACTAATTTCATACTAAGCATCGCTCCCCCTCACCACCTCCGAAGGCTTCCTACTGTTAGCGCTCTCCGGCTTCTGGTTCCCAGTGGGCTGTAGTGGCCTCACCTGACCAGCATCACTACACATGACCTGGCCTGGCTGCTGGGAATCGAAAGTTGGGAAGCACCGACAGCGGGAAGCCCTCAGAGCTACATTGTAATGTTTTCAAGTATGAACTGCCCATTTATTGGGGTTGTCTAGACCAGACTTCTCAGAAATAGCTCAAACTGGCACAGTAAATTTACATAGTAAACATACTAAAGAGTAAAAGTGAAAGTATCACTTCCACTATGTAAACCTGAGATCACATGACAGCCAGGTGGTGTGTGTCACAGCCGAGCTGCATGGTCCTGCAGACCCAGATCAGCTCCGTTAGTGATTAATGTCGCTACAAGGGGATGTTTACCCCTGTAACTGCAACTCCTATGGATGTCTCAGCTACAGTGGAAAAGTGTGAGGCCCAATGTCCACATGCGGATTTTATTTATAAAATCTGCGCCTGGCCCCCGCACGGGAGAGTTTCTTACGTCTTGCTGCCCACAGGGATGCATTAGCATCTGTAGGGCAGCTAAAAGCATGCGGATGGGATTTCTTTCCAGCGTGCGGGTCGCACGCACGGGAAGAAATCGCAGCATGCTCCATTTTCCTTCGGGTCTTCCGTACAGATGGCTCCCGCGGCTTCAATGTCATGGGGGAAAAAACTAGGTACAAAAATAAGATTAAAAAAAAAGCACAAAATAAAATACAAATATGTATAGATATAAAAAAGAAAACTACTCACTGCCGACAGCAACCACAACTCCTTTAAAGGGGTTTTCCCATTACCTGGCATTGCTCCACAACCACTCTGCTTCCCCCAAAACGGAACAGAGACACAGAATTGTGACAAAACGCCTTAACGCAAATATGAATGACCCCTAAAATGCACAAACACTCGGCCAAACTGAGTTATGTTTTTGGGCGAGTTGGCAGAAACAGCTGTAAGCCAAACAAGTGTTCGGCCAATAGCAGCTGAGGGTGTTTGGGCATCTCATGCCCCCTTCACACATGTGCATGTGCATTTACACACCCCTGAGCGTTTTTGCAGAATGAATGATGCTTTTTTTTACTTCTGGCGACCTTTGGTGCACAAATCTGCAGAAAAATAGAGCATACTGTTTTTTTTTTTATTTTTGGCGCGTCCGAAATGCAAAATACAGAAATGTGAATGAACCTATTGAAATCAATGGACTCTATTCTCTGAGTACTGCACGTGTAAATATGTCTGTGTGAAGCCAGCCTAAGGCACTTTTCCCGCAGGTGATGATTGCCGCATTATTGAATGGCAGCTGTGTTTCAATTTGCACGCAGTGCATGATTCGGTGTGCCATTGCGACACAGAAAAGCCAAAGGGACGGCCTCGATCACACTCCAGTATATGATCCGGAGTGGATTAAAAAAAGGAGAAGTATGAACGTTTCCATTCCATTTTTTCTGTATTCAGGATCCACTCCTGTTTTTGGCTTAATGTCCTTTAGGCTGTCCTCACTGACAGCATGAAGTAGCGTCGGACACGCTGATCAGCTAGCTGTCACTTCCAGGCTGCTGTGCAGTGCTTTTACATCATTTAGAGGTTTATCCAGGAGTGTGTGACCGGATAAAGTCACGGCCAACACTCACCCATCAGGATTGACAGTTTTCTAGCACTACATTGTAATGGCGAGCAATCATGCCTCCTTGTCCTTTTTTACCCTCTGCATTGTCCCTTTTTTAGTATTGATGTCCTCTTGTTTTAAAGTGTTATGTCCATCAGACATTTTAGACTACCTGATGCAGCAGCAGGCCACCTCGGGTTTACGGATACACTGAAAATATACACTCACTAGCTGATATACCCGGCTGCGCGCAATTTAATTTGATCCAGGTGTTTACCTGTTGTTGGCACAGAAAATTTGCACAAAGTCGAGGTTACTTCAGAGGAAACTAGGAATAAAATATACACCTACAGGAGCATTAGATTCTCCTCAGGCTGCATGTACCGATGTCCCACGGCAGAATGTGCCACCCCTCCTATTATTCTCACTTTTTACCCTAAAAGTAATGTCCTTTTTATTCAAATTTAATTCCAGACTGGAGGTTGCAGCCCCTTCTGAGCCTTAAAGGCATTGCTCAATCAAGAGGCGTAACTTGAAACTCCCAGGCCCCAATTCAAAACCTGTAACTGGGCCCCCAACTATAATGTTTTATTCATAGTGTGAGGATATATATATATATATTGCCATATGTTTTTTATGCTTTATACCTATATGCAAGTTCTATTCAATTCCAAATGAGAAAAAACTTAATCTGTCGCCTTACATCAGATATTCCAAAGGCCTTGCAAGGCGAAGACAAAATGTATCTTAAAATGTACAGCAAAGAAGAACCAGACGAAGGCCGCGTGTACTTGGCCGTTTTCCCAGAAGTGCCATATCAAGATAACGACTGTTTTCACTGTCTCAGGCCGGAAATCTGGACTTCCCATATATGGTTATCAGCCCATCACCCATTCCTGGTGATGGGACAAAAGGGTATAAGATCTCATGTAATCTGTAATAAAGCGCACAGCGCAGCCATATCCCCGTGTGAGAAACGATACCAGACCTCCGTGTGGTGTTTTCTTCTTACCGCCGGCAGCGGGGCAAGTGGGGTGGGCCTGATTGGTGCTGTACTTAGAATTACCCTGACAATAGTACTGGGGTCCCTATATGGAAAAGAGACGTCATATAACCCCATAAGGCTCCTGCGCAAGTGTGCAACTGCATCACCTATTGTTACGCCAGTGGCTCCATCCCTACAGTCCATGGCCACTTCCTTATGTACTTTTCAGCCTTTCAGTATATACACACACAGAGATATCAGTTAGAGTCTCCTCAGTATATACACATAAAGACGAGGTAGATTCTCCTCAGTATATACACATAAAGTCGAGGTAGATTCTCCTCAGTATATACACATAAATACGAGGTACATTCTCCTCAGTGTGTACACATGCACATGCACACACACACACACACACACACAGAGGTGAGGTAGATTCTCCTCAGTATGTACACACACAGAGGTGAGGTAGATTCTCCTCAGTATGTACACACACAGAGGTGAGGTAGATTCTCCTCAGCATATACACACACAGAGGTGAGGTAGATTCTCCTCAGCATATACACACACACACACACACACACAGAGGTGATGTAGATTCTCCTCAGCATATACACACACAGAAATGAGGTAGATTCTCCTCAGTATGTACACACACAGAGGTGAGGTAGATTCTCCTCAGTATGTACACACACAGAGGTGAGGTAGATTCTCCTCAGCATATACACACAGAGGTGATGTAGATTCTCCTCAGCATATACACACACACAAAGGTGAGGTAGATTCTCCTCAGCATAAACGCACACACAGGTGATGTAGATTCTCCTCAGCATATACACACACAGGGGTGAGGTAGATTCTCCTCAGTATGTACACACACAGGTGAGGTAGATTCTCCTCCGCATATACACATACAGAGGTGAGATAGATTCTCCTCAGTATGTACACACACACACAGGTGAGGTAGATTCTCCTCAGTATGTACACACACACACACAGAGGTGAGGTAGATTCTCCTCAGCATATACACACACACAGGTGAGGTAGATTCTCCTCAGTATGTACACACACACACACAGAGGTGAGGTAGATTCTCCTCAGCATATACACACACACACACAGAGGTGAGGTAGATTCTCCTCAGCATATACACACACAGAGGTGAGGTAGATTCTCCTCAGCATATACACACACAGAGGTGAGGTAGATTCTCCTCTGCATATACAGAGGTGAGGTAGATTCTCCTCAGCATATACACACAGACAGAGGTGAGGTAGATTCTCCTCAGCATATACACACAGACAGAGGTGAGGTAGATTCTCCTCAGCATATACACACACACACAGAGGTGAGGTAGATTCTCCTCAGCATATACACACACAGAGGTGAGGTAGATTCTCCTCAGCATATACAAACACAGAGGTGAGGTAGATTCTCCTCAGCATATATACACACACACACACACACACACACACAGAGGTGAGGTAGATTCTGCTCAGCATATACACACACAGGAGGTGATGTAGATTCTCCTCAGCATATATACACACACACAGAGGTGAGGTAGATTCTCCTTAGTATGTACACACAAAGAGGTGAGGTAGATTCTCAGTATATACACACACACAGAGGTGAGGTAGATTCTCCTCAGTGTGTACACACACACACACACACACACAGGTGAGGTAGATTCCCCTCAGCATATACACACACAGAGGTGAGGTAGACTCTCCTCCGCATATACACATACAGAGGTGAGATAGATTCTCCTCAGTATGTACACACACACACAGAGGTGAGGTAGATTCTCCTCAGCATATACACACACAGAGGTGAGATAGATTCTCCTCAGTATGTGCACACACAGAGGTAAGGTAGATTCTCCTCAGTATGTACACACAGACAGAGGTGAGGTAGATTCTCCTCAGCATATACACACACACAGGTGAGGTAGATTCTCCTCAGCATATACACACACAGAGGTGAGGTAGATTCTCCTCTGCATATACACACACAGAGGTGAGGTAGATTCTCCTCAGCATATAGACACACAGAGGTGAGGTAGATTCTCCTCAGCATATATACACACACACACAGAGGTGAGGTAGATTCTGCTCAGCATATACACACACAGGAGGTGATGTAGATTCTCCTTAGCATATACACACACACACAGGTGAGGCAGATTCTCCTTAGTATGTACACACACAGAGGTGAGGTAGATTCTCCTCAGTGTGTACACACACACGCACACACACACACACAGGTGAGGTAGATTCCCCTCAGCATATACACACACACACACAGAGGTGAGGTAGATTCTCCTCAGCATATACACACACAGAGGTGATGTAGATTCTCCTCAGCATATACACACACAGAGGTGATGTAGATTCTCCTCAGCATATACACACACACACAGGTGAGGTAGATTCTCCTCAGTATGTACACACACACAGAGGTGATGTAGATTCTCCTCCGCATATACACATACAGAGGTGAGGTAGATTCTCCTCAGTATGTACACACACACACACAGGTGAGGTAGATTCTCCTCAGTATGTACACACACACACACAGAGGTGAGGTAGATTCTCCTCAGCATATACACACAGGGGTGAGGTAGATTCTCCTCAGTATGTACACACAGGGGTGAGGTAGATTCTCCTCAGTATGTACACACAGAGGTGAGGTAGATTCTCCTCTGCATATACATATACAGAGGTGAGGTAGATTCTCCTCAGCATATACACACAGACAGAGGTGAGGTAGATTCTCCTCAGCATATACACACAGACAGAGGTGAGGTAGATTCTCCTCAGCATATACACACAGACAGAGGTGAGGTAGATTCTCCTCAGCATATACACACAGACAGAGGTGAGGTAGATTCTCCTCAGCATATACACACAGACAGAGGTGAGGTAGATTCTCCTCAGCATATACACACAGAGGTGAGGTAGATTCTCCTCAGCATATACACACAGACAGAGGTGAGGTAGATTCTCCTCAGCATATACACACACAGGTGAGGTAGATTCTCCTCAGCATATACACACACAGAGAGGTGAGGTAGATTCTCCTCAGCATATACACACACAGAGGTGAGGTAGATTCTCCTCAGCATATACACACACAGAGGTGAGGTAGATTCTCCTCAGCATATACACACACAGAGGTGAGGTAGATTCTCCTCAGCATATACACACACACACACACACACACACACACACACACACACACAGAGGTGAGGTAGATTCTCCTCAGCATGTACACACACACAGAGGTGAGGTAGATTCTCCTCAGCATGTACACACACAGAGGTGAGGTAGATTCTCCTCAGTGTGTACACACACACACACACACAGGTGAGGTAGATTCTCCTCAGTGTGTACACACACACACAGAGGTGAGGTAGATTCTCCTCAGTGTGTACACACACACACAGAGGTGAGGTAGATTCTCCTCAGTGTGTACACACACACACACACAGAGCTGAGGTAGATTCTCCTCAGTATGTACACACACACACACAGAGCTGAGGTAGAAATTGAAATAGATAGAATCCATTGCTCCCTGGGCCCAAAGCCGACCGACCGCAAGAGACCTAGAGATGTGTTATGTAGAATCCATTTCTACTCAACTAAGGACCAGATCCTCCAGCGAGCCAGGAGAGCAGGAGAGCTATCATACCAAGGCGCACCAATAATGATCCTAACAGATTTATCTCGGCGCACCCTACAGCTACGCAAGGCCCTGAGACCGCTGGTGACACTTCTGAGAGAAAAGGGAATCAACTATCGATGGGGTTTCCCGTTCCAATTACACGCTAACAAAGAAGGCAAATCAGCTACGTTCAAAGGCTTGGGTGACTTACCGAGATTTCTTTCCACATTTGAGCTGCCTTCCATTTCTTTACCTGAGTGGCCAATTTCATGCTCTCTGCCAATTCCCCCACCAAGAAATGAGTGGCAGGAAGTTGACCAGAGACCAAGGCGTCAAGCACCGCGCCAGAAGACACGGGCGGCACGTGCGCCCCCAACCAGAGACCTAACTTGAGGACAACACTACAGCCAATCTCCAACGAGATTGGTAAAATTACACAAATTTGTGCGAGAGGGGTCCCGGACATTTCTGGGGTTGATAAAGTTTAAGCATTTACATACTAAGTTTATGGTGCGGGTGGGGGGAGCGGTTGTTCGTCGGTTCAAGAGATTGTTCGCTTCCACAAACCCAGCGGGTAGCGAAGGTCTGAGCAACCTTCGCGGTAAATCGTCTAACGATATTTTCCGTATGTTTTATATGTTGTTATCCCACGTCTTGTCTATCCACCATGTGTGTCACCTCCCCCCCCCCTTCCCTGGTCCTCCCCTTCTCCTTTCCTTAGTTCTACCTTGGGGGCAGCCCAAGCATTTGCCTGATAGCCATCTGCACTCTCAATAGCAATGAGTGACTTAACCTGTTGTACGTTTAACGTAAAGGGCTTAAACATACCACAGAAGAGAAAGCAGATATTATACCATCTCCATAAGAAAGGAGTAATGGTAGCTATGCTACAGGAAACGCATTTCAGAACAGACAGCGTCCCTTCTTGTGGCACTAGATATTATCCTACCTGGGTTCATAGCCCACACCCCTCTAAAAAAGCGGGAGGTGTTTCAATAGCTTTCCACAAGGAGTTTGGACACCAGGTTCTGGAATCCAAAATAGACCCGGAAGGGAGATATATTTTTCTGAAAATAGAATCTGTGGGTAAGATCATAACCATCGCTAACATTTATCTTCCGAACCAGGACCAAGTCAAGTATGCAACAAGATTCCTGAAGTCCCTGGCGGAATTCGCGGGAGGTTCCAGGATCATACTCGGCGGAGACCTGAACCTGGCCCTCGACCCAGAACTGGACACGTCATCGGGTAGGACTTCTATCCCCCGAGCGGCACTCCGTTCACTTAAACGCACGTTAGACACAATGCATCTGGTGGATCTATGGAGGATCCTCCACCCAGGGACCAGGGACTACACATTTCACTCCCTAGCGCATAACTCCTATAGCAGGATAGACCTGCTACTAGTATCACAAAGTCTCCTGGACTGCTCCCCGAAATGCTCTCAGGGAGACTTCGTATGGTCTGACCATGCACCGGTGATGGGTGGATTCGCGGGTTGGGGCAAATGTCAGAGAGGCTTCTCCTGGAAACTCAATGACAACTTACTTAAAGACTCCTTGTGTGTCTTAGATATCAAAAAAACTATAACCGAGTTCACAGAAGTCCACCAAAATGATAAAACGGGAGCCCCGATCCAGTGGGAAGCCTTGAAGAGTGTGCTTAGGGGTGTTTTAATCTCTCATGGGACAAGGCTTAAAAAGGAAAACTCCGCAAAATTAAGTAAGCTAATTAAGAACCTACAAACCAAAGAAGCAGATAACAAACGAGCGCAGCAAGAGGTCCTCAAAGCAGAAATTTCCACATTAAGGCAGGAAATATTGAGTATCCTGGACCAACGATCCCTGGCCACAAGAGACAAATTCCGGAGGGGCGCCTTCGAATACGGCGATAAATGTGGGAGTTGGTTAGCAAAGACCCTACACCCCAAAACCCCACTAACACATATCCTTAAGATCCAGACGGGCAGAGGAGGGTTAGCACACGCCACTTCAGATATCCTAGGGGAGTTTAAAAACTACTATGAGAAGCTCTATAATATCAAGGGAGACGCCCCAAATTGCACCCAAAGCGAGTTAGCCGAGATAGAGTCATACCTGGACCTCAATGGGCCTACTAGAATGACTCCAGAAGAATCCGAAGACCTAGAATCAGACTTCTCGTCCCAGGAGCTCGAGGAAGCCATTAAAAACTTAAAAGTAAATAAAAGCCCAGGCCCAGACGGATACACAGGCAGATTCTACAAGCTGTTCAGAGAAGAGATCTCCCCCATGCTACTGAAAGTATTCAACACGGTAGGGGAGGGCAGTTTATTTCCAACTCAGGCACTCATGGCACACATATCGGTCATCCCCAAACCAGGAAAGGACGCCTCGGTCTGCGGCAATTATAGACCAATTTCACTTCTCAATATAGACATTAAACTACTTGCAAAGCTGATAGCATTACGCCTACAAAACATCATCCCAAAAGTGATACATAGAGAACAGGTCGGGTTCGTCCCGGGCAGGGAAGCCAGGGACAACACTATAAAGTCCCTGGCCTTAATAGCCAGAGCCAAGCAAGCCAACCATCCCCTGTGTCTCCTGACGGTAGACGCTGAGAAGGCGTTCGACAGGGTCAATTGGAACGTTTTAGCAGCTACCCTGACAAAAATTGGGATCGGCCAACGAATGCTGGGGAAAATCATGTCCCTTTACAAGGGCCCCTCAGCCAGGGTTAGAGTCAATGGGGCCCTGTCGGACGCCTTCCAAATACGAAACGGAACCAGACAGGGCTGCCCCCTGTCCCCGTTCCTATACGTTCTCATCATGGAAGCTCTGGCGAATGCGATTCGCCAGAATGAATCTATAGCGGGTTATCGTATCGGAGGCACGGAGCACAAGATGGCTCTTTTTGCAGATGATCTCCTACTCTACCTAACTAACCCACGCATTGGGCTTCCAGCGTTGCACCAGGAGTTCATGCGGTTTGGGAGGCTAAGTAATTATAAGGTCAACGCGCAAAAGTCAGAGGTGCTTAATGTCTCATTGCCGCAGACCGAGGTGTCTCAACTAGAAGACCAATTCCCCTATCAATGGAGACACTCCGCGATAAAATATCTAGGTATACAGTTACCAGCGGACATCTCACGAGCATTCGAATTAAATTACCTACCATTCACCACTAACCTAGAGAGAGAACTAAATAAATGGAAATCCCTACTTCTCTCCTGGGGGGGGGGGGGGGAGAAGAATCAACGCCCTAAAAATGGACGCCCTTCCCAAGTTCCTGTACATTTGTCAAGCGATCCCAATAAAATTACCCAACTCTTATCTAAAAAAACTACGATCAATAGTCACAGCGTTTGTATGGAAAGGGAGAAAACCCCGGATGCGATACTCCCTACTCACGAGACCTAGGGGCAGTGGGGGGATGGGCCTACCTGACTTAGCCCTCTACCATAAAGCAAGCATCACCAATTGCATGCTAGACCTACTCAAAATAGAAAGCTCAAAGCTCTGGGTGGAGGCGGAACATGCGCTAGTACCAGGATCCCTACGGGGAGCAATCTGGATCCCACCCAGATACATAAGAGCTATCCCTAACATATCCCCATTTATGGAACAACTTCTTCGGACATGGGCAGAATTTGCGCCGAACTTAGGCCTAATAACGGTGCCAGGCCCACTTACTCCACTGACAGCTAACCCACAATTTGAGATATCCATGCAGGGACTTCCAGTCCTGGGGATATCGATCAACCCAACTCCGCGCCTCCGAGACGTGATGAACCCCACGGGAATTAAATCGCTGTTGGAAATCTTGGGTGAGAGAGACGCGCAGCCAAACGCGTGGCTGCAATACTTTCAGCTTAGGGGGTTTGTGGGGTCCCTGGTCCCTCAGGTAAACCTTACAAGACCGCTTACGGCCTTTGAGCAGAGATGCATGTCAACGGGTGTCCAGAGACACATGATATCCGTAATCTACGGAGAGCTGCAGTCTCGGGGATCGGAGCTCCAGATGCCTAACTACGTGGCCAACTGGGAGAGGGAAATGGGAAGGAGCCTCCCACAGGAGGACTGGGAGAGGGCATGGAGCATGTGCCATAAATTATCATCAGCATGCAAATTACAAGATCTTAATTTTAAGATTATGTCCCGGTGGTATAGGACCCCGGAGACCCTACACAAAATATACCCCCTTACACCACCTACATGCTGGAGATGTAATGCGGACAGAGGTGATATGTCCCACATCTGGTGGAGCTGTCCGGCAATAGCCACATTATGGAGAGAGGTAATGGAGATACATAATGCCATTTGCTCCCCTCAAGTTACATTAACCATAGAGATGGCCCTTCTCTCAGTCCTCCCGGGATCAATCAAAACGATCAAAAACAGCATTTTACGTTTCTTTATCTTGGCAGTCAGAAGAATTATACCGAGACTGTGGAGGTCTAGAACCCCACCGTCAAGGGCCATGTGGGTGGAAGAACTTAATGAACTCATGCGCTTTGATGAACTGGGGGCAGACGAGAGTGGAGCCCTGGAAAAGTTCTACGAAGTTTGGCAGGTGTGGATCTCCTTCTGGACTTCGGCGAGGTTAAAGACGTGGATAGAAACCAGCAGACTTTGAGGGGCAAAACAAACGCCCAATAGCACACATGGGCCCGGGCTCCACTACCGTCTTCACCATGAACGATTGGGGTATGGCTGCCCCCCCCCTCCCTCCCCAACCTTCCCTAATGTGTCTATGTACAGTTGTTTGTCACGTTTTATATACTGAACGGTTAAGTGACTTAAACCAATGCACCAAAGTTTTGACGAGTCACTTGGACTCCAAGATAATGTTTGAGGCGTAAGTGGCTTAATAAGCGATATACTGAAGTACATACTTGAGCACAACTTGTTATGATGTTTGTAATATTGGCAAAAATACAAATAAAACGTTTGAACATAAAAAGGCCTTAAAGTGAGCAGCACTGTGTCAACTGTGAAAAACCCATTAGACTTTAACCCCTTCCCGCCCCATGATGTAAGAGTACATCATGGGAGCTGGGTACTTCCCGCAAAATAACGTACCCTTACATCATAGGGATAGCGCGAGATCATAGCAGATCTCGCGCTATCCCGCAGCGGGAGCTGGCTGTCACTAGTAGCCGGCGTCCCGCTGCAACAGCTGGGGGCATCGGAGATGCCCCCCCCCGCTGTTAACGCCTTCCCTGCCGCGAGAGGGAGGCAGGAAAAGGGTTCACAGAGACTCCAGCTGACTCTCGCGATAACATCGCGACAGCCCGGCTGGTTGCTATGGCAACAGGACACCAGATACCAGCGTCATTTGGTATTGACGCGTCCATAAAAACGTGTACAATAAATTGAATGTGCTTATTATCCTGTACGGCAAAAAGCGTTTAAAAAAATGCTAAAAACGGAGGCAAAATGCTAATTTTTAGCATTTTGCCTCCCAAAAAAACGCAATAAAAGTGATAAAAAAAAAAATGTGTACCCCAAAATGGTATCAATAAAAATACCGCTCATCTTGCAAAAAATAAGCCCGCAGAGAGCTCTGTCCATGGAAAAATAAAAAAGTTATAGGACTTTGAATGCAGTGAGTTTAGAAAAAAATAATAATTTCCAAAAAAAGGGTTTTTATTGCGGAAAAGTGGAAAAACCTAAAAAAATTCTAAGAATTTTGGTATCCTTGTAACCGTACCGTCCCACAGAAAAAATGTAGTGTGTCATTTATGCTGCATAATTAACGATTTAAAAAGAACAATAATAATCTATGGCAGAATTGATGCGTTTTCTCTCCCTGCGATCATAAAAAAAAATAAAAATTTTACAATATAGTCTATGCAAAAATGGTACCAATAAAAACTACAGTTCGACACGCAAAAAACAAGCCCTCATACGGCCGTGTCGACGGAAAAATAAAAAAAAGTTATGGCTTTTGAAAAATGGAGATGAAAAAAATTCCAAAAATAGTTTGATCCTCAACGCCAAAATAGGCCATGTCATTAAGGGGTTAATAAGTTATCCCCTTAATGACGCGGCCCCTTTTTTTTCCCATTTTCGTTTTTTCCTACCCCCTTTTAAAAAATTGTAACTCCTTTATTTATCCATCTACGTTGCTGTATGAAGGCTTGTTTTTTGCTGGATGAGTTGTATTTTTCAATGGTTATTGTACCATATAATGTACTGAAAAACTTTTAAAAATTCTAAGTGGAGTAAAATGAAAAAACAGACGACATTCCGCCATCTTTCAGTGCGTCCTGTTTCTATGGCGCACAAACTGCAACAAAAATGACATGATAACTTTATTCTATAGGTCAGTACGATTACTACCATACCAAACTTGTCTAGTTTTTTTTTTTTGCTGTACTACTTTTTTTTATAGATATTTAATTTTTTAAAATTATTTTCTGCCACCATCTTCTGCATGCAATAACTTTTTTATTTTTCCATCGACGTAGTTGAGCAAGGGCCCATTTTTCGCGGGATGTAAGTACCAATTTGGAATACATACGACTTTTTGATCGCTTTTCATTGCATTTTTCTGGGAGACAGGGTGACTGAAAGTGCATTTCTGGCGTTATTTTTTTTTTGGACGACGTTCACCATGTGGGGAATGTGCTACTTTGATGGATCGGACTGACGCGGCGATACCAAATATGTATTTTTCTTTTATGATTTAGATTTTCTTACTATAGATATGGCAAAGGGGGGTGATTTTAACTTTTTTTTTATTTATTTTTTTTACAATTAATAAAACTGCATTGATCTTATTTTCACATTTTTTTAAGCCCCCCTGGGGGACCACAACTAGTGATGCTTTGATCGCTCCTGCAGTATGATATGTTATAGCATTAAGTCATACTGCGATTTGACAGTCTATCAAGCCACCCCACGGGGATGGTTTAATAGGCAGTTTGCTAAGGCAGCCCTGGGGCCTTTCAGAAGGACCCCAGGTGCCATGACACCAGGTGCCATGACACCCATACGGCTCCCTGCGATCTCTTAGAATTGACAGCGGCATTTAAAGGGTTAATAGCTGCGATCTACCGCATAGCCGATTGCATCTATTGCCCGTTGGTGTCAGCTGTAATAAACAGCTGACGCCCGTGCTGTATGAAGAGAGGTCGCGCCACGATCTCTCTTCATACATACCCTGATGCTGCAGGACGTAAATGTACGCCCTAGAGCCGGAAGGGGTTAAAGGGGTTTTGTCATTAGAAAATCCACGGGGATGGCTTGAGAGGCAGTCTGCCAAGACAGCCCTGGAGCCTTTCAGAAGGGCCTTGATAGGCATACTGCCAAGACAGCCCTGGGGCCTTTCAGAAGGGCTTTGATAGGCATACTGCCAAGACAGCCCTGGGGCCTTTCAGAAGGGCCTTGATAAGCATACTGCCAAGACAGCCCTGGAGCCTTTCAGAAGGGCCTTGATAGGCATACTGCCAAGACAGCCCTGGGGCCTTTCAGAAGGGCTTTGATAGGCATACTGCCAAGACAGCCCTGGGGCCTTTATATGAGTAAAAGAAATGAAAAAGGAGGGTGGAGCAAGACCCAGTGAGGGTAGTGGAATATTTATGGAGTACAAAGAGTTTTCAATGATTGAGTATTTTGAATGGTGGAGGTGCTGCCAACCAGATGACGCTCCACCAGTGTGGGCGTAAGTGTAGCGAAAAGGAAGTGAAAAGCACTGGTATGGAGGCGCAACACTCTAAGCTACTGGAAGATGTAGATCAAAGTCCAATGTGTGATGGTGAAAGCACTTCTTTTTTATTATTTTTTCAGAAATTAAAAACCAGCAATGGAATACGCGTTTCGGGGAAGAACCCCTTCGTCAGTTCGGCTGGATAGGACAACAGGATGCCTAGGGGTGACACGATCCCAAAGATGTATAGAATGTGTCGGAGGTCCTGTGTGCAGGAGGACAGGGTTAAAGCATTTTTTTTCTCCCCTGTCCTCCTGCACACAGGACCTCCGACACATTCTATACATCTTTGGGATCGTGTCACCCCTAGGCATCCTGTTGTCCTATCCAGCCGAACTGACGAAGGGGTTCTTCCCCGAAACGCGTATATATTAATCGAGTTTACTTAGTGATAAAAGAAGATATACATGCAAGATATCAAGAAAGATATCACTATGCGAGACAAGTAAGATCAAAAGATACAATCAGGATAAAAAAAACATATTGCATCCATGGTATGTGGCAAATCTAAGTGTGTGTGTGGGGGGAAGGAATCAGTCCCAGAAGTTGAGAGTAAATATATGGCTATAAAATGTCTCATTAGATAATTTAGTGCAAATATAATGTAGCCTCATCCACAGTTCAGGCCTCATGTCCACGGGCTTAAAATCCACAGTGTTTCTCCCGCACGCGGATCCGCGCGCCCATAGGGATGCATTGGACACCCGCAGGTAGTTAAATACCTGCGGATGTCATTTTTCTCGTCAGGCGCGGATCCGCGTGCGGGAAACAAAATGGACATGCTCCATTTTCGTGGGGGTCTCCTGCGGGGACGGCTCCCGCAGGCTTCTATTGAAGCCTATGGAAGCTGTCCGTATCCGCGGGAGACCCGTACCAGAATTAAACTCACCTGCTCTGGACGATGCGGTTCTTCCCTTCTTCGCAGCTGGATCTTCTTTCTTCGGCCTGGCGGATGTGCCTGGCGCATGCGTGCGGTACGCCGCCGGCGTGCTGAGCACATCCGCCGGGCCGAAGAAAGAAGATCCGGCCGCGAAGGAAGATCCGCAGTGTCCGGAGAGGTGAGTTTATTCTGATTTTTAGGCTTCATGTCCGCGGGGCAGAAGGGACCCGCTACGGATTCTACATGAAGAATCAGCGGCGGGCCTGATTTTACCCGTGGACATGAGGCCTTATAGGCTAACTGCAGGCAAAGGCAGGGGAAGGTTACCATGAAAGGGTGTAAGTGAAGTTTACTCTCAACCTCTGGGGATGATGAACATTGACTCCTCTTCCCAGATTTGATTTGCCAACCTTGAAGAAATCGATGGCCCATCCCAGGATAAATCATTAAATCTGGTTGCTAGGGGTCTGTCTTTTGGGACCCCTAGAAATCACCTGATTGAAGGGGCCGCAGCACTCTTCAATCTTTACATATATACATGCTGTGAAGTGAATAGGACGAGCCTGTCGTACGCATAATGGCTGCTATAAAAATACTCTGATGTAAACATTGAAGAGGCTGCAGACTCGTGCAATCAGCTGATTGCCCCTGGCAGTTGACCCTCACCAATCAGATGTTGATGGCCTATCTTGAGGATTTTTAAAGGCAGTTTAACCCTTTAAACTTCAAGCCATGAAGATCAATGTGCTAATATCTTGGAAAACCTAAAGTAACACTCCGATTTTGGGACAAAATTCTGTCCCGGGACAGGAAGGGAAGGGGGTATATTACTTGCGGTTCTTTTCTGCTGCTTCTCTGATTCACTGGTTCTGGGCCCTTTTTTTAGACATCCAAGAAGGCTGCAGCAATTTTCTAACTGTCCGGTTAGCCAATGCCGATCACATGACAATCTCTGGTCAATCAGAAAGTAGGTATAGTGCACTAGTAGTCTAGCACTACTAATACACCGTGAGGTTGAAGTAGTCTAAAGATTTCATCAGATATGTTGGACAGCTGAAAACGCAACCTAGAACTGTCAAATTGAGAGAACGGCAGAGAAGACCGACTGCAGGTAATACCTGTATCCACCTTCTATCCTGGGATAGAGTTTTGTCTTGAAACTGGAGAGTCACTAAGTCATATTTAGGAGATTTCCAATTTCACACATCAAAACACAAACTATAATTCTACTGAATAAAATTGTAAGAAGGTTGCCTCACAGCCAGTCATTCCTCTGACCTTTCAGCGCTGCCATACTAACAATCCTTTCACAACAGGCCAGTGTGTGAATAAAGGAAATCTGTCATCTGATTCTAAGCACTGTGCATATGGAGATTTAAAGCACACAACTTTTCAGAATAAGTTGTCGTGTGTGTGAGGAATAACACTATTTATGGCCAATATAGCTTGCATCCTACATATTCACCCCTGCAGGCTGGATATCTAGTTTTCAGTTTTCTCTAAGCTGGTGGGATGAGGTTAGATGTTACGCTGTGTTCCATGCCCTGCATTTGAGCCAGAAAACTCTAATCTTTTGAATACTAGATAATGCTCCAGTGTATTAACGAAACTGTAATTGATTTAACCCTTTCCAATCCACTGTCTGACATCTAAAGACATTATGATTTAAGGCTGTACAGCTCCAATATTGGCATACGTCCGCCGGGGTTCCTTTACTGTATATTGCCAGCCTCTCTGCTGTCGGAGCCTATCCATCGTGTCACCTCATGCAGTACTGGCTCTAGCCAGCGTATAGTGCCGTTGTATAACAGCAGAAAAAGAGTAAGCCCCCTAGGAAAAAACAGGATACAAATTGGATTGGAAAGGGTTGACCCCTTAAAAGGGAACCTGTCACCAGGTTTTTCCTATGCAATCTAAGATATGCCTGTAATAGTGTTGATAATGAGATTACCATATCACTATATACTGTTATACGCACTCCGGTACCTTTATATTCCTCTTTTGAAGTTTTCCTATGATTTTTTTTTTCCCACCTCCAGATTCCAGAAGACTTTTTTTATTTTTCTGTCGACAATTTAGTTGTCATAAGTCAGCAATTTTCATCTCTTCCTTACAGCTGCATAACGGCATTATCTGGAGGAATAGCATGAACTGTGGATAGTACCCTATGGTCAAAAATAGGTGGCAGACTGGGCTTTGGCCTCTCAATGGAGTAGAATCATAGAATTGTAGAGTTGGAAGGGACCTCCGGGGTTATCGGGTCCAACACCCTGCTCAGTGCAGGATTCACTGAATCATCCCAGACAGATATATTTGTCCAGCCTTTGTTTGAACACTTCCATTGAAGGAGAACTCACCACCTCCCATGATAACCTGTTCCACTCACTGACCACCCTCACTGTCTAATATCTAATTTGTGTCTCCTCCCTTTCAGTTTCATCCTATTGCTTCTAGTCTTTCCTTGTGCAAATGAGAATAGGGCTGATTCCTCTGCACTGTGACAACCCTTCAGATATTTGTAGGCAGCTATTAAGTCTCCTCTCAGCCTTCTTTTTGCAAACTAAACATTCCCAGATCCTTTAACCGTTCCTCATAGGATATGATTTGCAGACCGCTCACCATCTTGGTAACTCTTCTCTGAACTTGCTCCAGTTTGTAAATGTCTTTTTTAAACTGGGGTGCCCAGAACTGGATACCGTATTCTAGATGAGGTCTGACTAAGGAAGAGTAGAGGGGGATAATGACCCCACGTGATCTAGACTCTATGCTTCTCTTAGAACATCCCAGAATTGTTTTTGCCTTTTTGGCTGCTGCATCACATTGTTGACTCATGTTCAGTCTATGATCTATTAGTATACCGAGGTCTTTTTCACATGCGCTTCTACTTAGCCCAATTCCTCCAATTCTATATGTGCTTTTTTCATTTTCTTGCCCAGATGTAGCTTTTCTAGATCTTTTTGAATATCCTCTCTCTCTTTTCCCTAGTGTTAGCTATCCCTCCTAGCTTTGTGTCATCAGCAAATTTGATCAGTTTCCCATCAATTCCTTCCTCAAGATCATTTATGAAAATGTTGAACACTGGGCCTAGAACAGAGCTTTGAGGTACCTCACTTGATACACTCTTCCACTTGGATGTGCAGCCATTTACGACCACTCTGAGTACGATCATTCAGCCAGTTGTGAATCCACCTAACAGGTGCCTTGTCAATCCCATATTTGGTAATTTTTTTCAATAAGTATAGTATGAGAATGCTTTACGAAAATCAAGATGAACTATATCCACCACATTTTGCTGATAAACCCAGTCACTGATTCTGTCATAGAAGGAAATTAGATTAGTCTGGCATGACTTGTTTGTTACAAATCCATGCTGGCTCTGGTTAATTACCCCATTTCTATCCAAGTACTTGCATACATGCGGTTTAATAATTTGTTTAAAGATCGTTCCTGGTATAGAAGTCACGCTCACAGGCCTGTAGTTTCCTAGATACACAACCTTCCCTTTTTTAAAGATAGGGACAACATTTGCCCTTTTCTAATCTTCTAGGATTTCTCCTGTTCTCCAGGAATTTTCAAAGATTATGGCGAGTGGTTCAGCAATTACCTTCACTGCTTTCCTAGGCTGGGTTCACACGGGGCAGAACGGCAATTCCGTCCGCAGCTCCCAATCCCATCATTAGCCAGCAAAGTGGACGAGATTTAGCAAAAAACTCATCCACACACTACAGCCAAGCCGCACGAACACTGACACGCGGCGCAGAATTCAATTCCGTAGCATGTCAATTCTTTTCTCTTTTCCGCAGTGGCCTCTCTCCTCTCTTCGGGGAGAAAAAGCCACAGCGGAATGCCAACGGCAAAACCGCTCCAAAGGTCGTGGGTTTTGAAGCTGTGTTTTTCTAACGGAATTCTTGCGTTTTTTCGGTGTGGCCATTCTGCAAGAATTCTGTCCAGTATGACCTCAGCCTTAGTATCATAGGATGTAATTCGTCTTGAACTTGAGACTTAAATTCATTTACGTTAGCCAAGTGTTCCCTCACCATCTCTCTGCTTATAGATGGCCTGCATTCTTTTATTCCCCCAATAGCACATGGAAGATCAGTTGATGTTCCATCTACTTTCTGAGAGAAAACAGATACAAAATAGGAATTTAAAAGTTCGGCCTTCTCAACATCATTCCTAACCAATTAACCATTTCCATCTTGTAAGCATCCAATAACATCTTTGACTTTTCTTTTGCTTTTGACATACCCCTCAACCATTTCCTCCCTGTTGGTAAGAATTAGGTCCAAGATAGCAGATCCCCTTGTTTTCTCTTCGACCTTTTGTAAGATAAAGTTGTCAGCAAGATCGGATAAGAATTTCTTGGATCCATTACTTTTACCTGAGAGAGATTCCCAACAAATGTCTGGATAGCTAAAATCTCCCATGATTACCATCTTATTCTTGAGAGCTTGGCCATCTGATGTAGTAAGAGTTCATCAATATCTTCTGCTTGTCCAGTCGGCCTATAGTAAATGCCTACAATGGTGCCCTTTCTGTTGTTCTCTCCTTGTATTCTTACCCAAACAGTTTCTACAGAACTACCATGCTCTGAAGCTTGAATCTCTGTGGAGTAGGTTTGTCCTTGAGCTAGTAGAACGAGATAGGCAAATTGATGCATGTGACAGTTGTATTTTGTTAAATAGTTTTTATCATTAAATTTTCATGTATAACAAATGAACCATCCGGTGGGAGTTTCTTTGCCTATACATAGACAATAGAAGAAGTCATCCAAGTATGACAACAGTTTTACTACAGTAATAACAGTGAAACGTCTAGGCAGGGTTCTCACATGCCGGATTCCCGGGGGAAATCTCCCGGTTTTTGCCGCAGCGAAAAAACGCAAGATTCCCGCCAGGAAAAGTGCTGCTTCAAAACCCGCGGCACTTAGGGTTTTGAAGCGGCCTGGCCGCTTGCTTTTCTGAGAAATCTCATCCACATGGCTGGCTAATCCCGGTATTAGCAGCCACAGGCGGATTTGCCGCAGCGAAATTCCGAGCGGAATTTCCGCGGCAAATCCGCACAGTGTGAACCCAGCCCTAATGATACATTCTAGCATGGCATCCACATAAATGCAAACTTCAACTCCACATCTGAGGGAAAAAGAAAACAAGTTACAAACCTTATTTCCACTAGAAAAGTGGAAAACTAGACAAAATGAATAGGTTTGAACGAGGATCTCCCACTGATACTTTTTCTGGCAGAAGTGTTGTCCTACTTTATTGTGTTTGCCAACTTTATTACATTTAGGACAGTTAGCCAAGAAATAAATTACGTACTCTTGAGCAGGTTGGGGATTCTGCCTTTTAGTTTGCATACAGTAAAGAGTTTTTGGTGGCTGAGTCTACCAATCGGTATCCGTAATGTTGCGAGTCTTGACGCCCTTGCTTGTTCCCTGGAATTGCACCAGTAATTCTGGAGATTAAAAAGGATGAAAATGTAAATTAACCACTGAAACAACCTGCAACAACCATGGCTGCTAGCCCTTGCCCCTGCAGACAGTTTTGGCCTTTCTGACCAGGTCCCTTTTTGTTAAAATCTTAAATCCTACCGAAAACAAAATGGGAGAACTTAATAAATTACATAACGACTTAATCGATGCTCACTATACTTTAACTGATGAGGTAGACTCCATCAAAAGTAAACTTGCAGACCTTGAGGATCGTAGCAGGAGGAAAAACATTACTCAATAGTAAGAGAAATGAAAATAAAATAAAGAAAAAAGGTTGAATTTTTTCCACAGCGTATAGTTGAGATCTTTATAAAATAAAAAATATTTTTTTCAAATTTTTGCCAATCCTGCGTCAAGATGATACAGTAGATAGTATTTTAGATGAAGGGGTTATAGTCGTGTCTAAAAAAGCAGGAATTTAGGGGACATGCTGTCTCCAAGCACCTTTAAATCAGGAATGAAAAAAACACAATGGCTGAAAAACAATGTTTTTTTTAGGTGTGGTAACTCTCGATGCAGCATATGTCATCTGGCTGATAACAGAAAAAAATAGCTTCATGGATAGTGAGGGATCTAAAGAATATAAAATTAAAACCTACATGAATTGTAACACCAGTAATGCAATCTATGTAATCTCATGCGCAGAATGTAATAAAAACTACATTGGTTGTACGACACGCAAAATTAGAACCCGCATTGCGGAACATGTGCAATAAATCAAAAATGGCAACATCAATAGTTCAGGAGCAGCAAAGCACTTCCTGGAGACACACTCAGGGAGTTTGAATAGCTTAAAATTTTTTGGGATAGAGCAAGTTACTAATGGTAACAGAGGAGGTGAGGTCAGCCAGGCACGAGTGTTTAGAAGAGAGGCGTTCTGGATACTAATGCTGAATACCAGATACCCAAGGGGCAGGAATTTTAAAACGGACCTCCTCTATATATACTAACTTGCATAAACTAATTGAGCAAAAACCTAATTAATCTCCATATGCAGTTTCAATCTGTCTTCATATATAAGCAGATTTTATATATAAAATTATATCAATTAACCCCTAAGTGACGAAGCCTGTTTGCGCCTTAGTGACGGAGCCAAATTTTGGAAATCTGACATGCGTCGTTCAACGTGGCATAACTCCGTAAAGGCTTAACATATCCCAGTGATTCTGACATTGTTTTTTCGCCACATGTTGTACTTCATTTAGATTGTAAAAAGAGACCGATATAATTTGTGTATATTTATTAAAAGTACCAATATTGGAAACATTTTGAAAAAATTGTCATTTTTTCACATTTTCAACCGTAATATCTCAAATATGTCAACATACTGTACAAATTTTTGATAAGATATGTATTTCCATCTGTTTACTTTATTCTGAATGCACACTTGAAAAACTTGTGTTTTTTTTTAACCATTTAGAGGACGTACAAATTTAACATTACTTTTCAGCATTTTGAGGAGCACTTTGTTTTCCTGCACCAAGGCAAGTTTGCAAAGGCTCATAAGTGTCAGAATAATAGATACACCCACAAATGACCCCATTTTAAAAACTACACTCCTTAGTGTATTCACTGAGGGGTGTCATGAGTATTTTGACCCCACCAGTTTTTTTCAGGAATTAGTTCAATTTAGGGGAGAAAAAATAAAATTTCATATTTTTGCAAATATGTCATTTTAAAGACATATTTTTTTTCCTATAGAGCCCATGAAAATGAGGATTTACACACCAAAATGGATACCCCCGTTTCTCCCGTGTTCAGAGACATACCCATTGTGGCCCTAATCTCATGTCTGGATGCATAACGGGAGCCAAAATGAAAGGAGTAGTCGGTGTCTTTCAGAACATAAATTTTGCTTTTTTGCTTGAAGGCGTTTTAGGCCCCATAGCACTTTTGTAGAGCTCTTGAGCGGCCAAAACCAAAGAGAACCCCCACAAGTGACCCCATTTTAAAAACTAGACCCCTTAACGAATTTATCTAGGGGTGTACTGACCATTTTGACCCCACAGTTTTTGAATGAATTCAAGCCAAGCAAAAGGAAAAAATCGTGATTTTCGTTTTTTTGTCAATTCTGTCATTTTAAAAACAGCTTTTTTTGTACAGCACACGCATGAATGAAGCCTTTCACCCCAAAATGGATATCCCTGTTTCTCCCGTGTTCAGAGACATACCCATTGTGGCCCTAATCTCATGTCTGGATGCACAATGGGGCCCAAAACGAAAGGAGTAGTCGGTGGCTTTCAGAACATAGATTTTCCTTGAAGGCGTTTTAGGCCCCATAGCACATTTGTAGAGCTCTTGAGCGGCCAAAATCAAAGAGAACCCCCACAAGTGACCCCATTTTGAAAACTAGACCCCTTAACGAATTTATCTAGGGGTGTACTGACCATTTTGTTCCCACAGTTTTGAATGAATTGAAGCAAAGCAAAAGGAAAAAATTGTGATTTTCGTTTTTTTGGCAATTCTGTCGTTTTAAAAACTGCTTTTTTGGTACAGCACACACATGAATGAAGACTTGCACCCCAAAGTGGATACCCCTGTTTCTCCCGTGTTCAGAGACATACCCATTGTGGCCCTGATCTTTTGTCTGGATGCACAACGGGGCCCAAAATGAAAGGAGTAGTCGGTGGCTTTCAGAACAGAAATTTAGCATGAAGGTGATTTAGGCCCCATTGCCCACTTGTAGAGCCCTTGAGCGGCCAAAACGACAGAGAACCCCCACAAATGATCCCATTTTGAAAACTAGACCCCCTAACGAATTTATCTAGGGGTGTACTGTGTATTTTTACCCTACAATTTTTGAATAAATCTAAGCAAAGCAGTAGGAAAAAAATTACAATTTTCATTTTTTTGGCAGTTGTATCAATTTAAAAACTGTTTTTTTTGTACAGCACACATAGGAATGAAGACTTTCACCCCAAAATTGATACCCCTGTTTGTACCGTGTTCAGAACCATACCCCTTGTGGCCCTAATCTACTTAAAGGACGCATGGCTAGGCCTATAATGGAAGGAGCACCCGTTGGATTTTAGGGTACAACGGAATAAATTCCAGGCCCCATTGCCCACTTATAGAGCCATTGAGCGTCCAAAACTATAGAGAACCCCCACAAATGACCCCATTTTAAAAACTAGACCCCTTAACGAATTCATCTAGGAGTGTACTGCGTATTTTGACCCCACAGTATTTGAATAAATTTCAGCAAAGCAGAAGGAAAAAATTACGATTTTCCTTTTTTTGGCAATTTTGTCAATTTAAAAACAGGTTTTTTTGTACAGTGTACATAGGAATGAAGACATTCACCCCTAAATGGATCCCCCCATTTGTCCCGTGTTCAAAAACATACCCATTGTGGCCCTAATCTACTTACAGGAAACATGGCAAGGCCTGTAATGGAGGGAACACCCGTTGGATTGCAGGGCACAACTGAATACATTCCAGGCCCCATTGCTCATTTGTACGGAATAAAAATTGACTCCCTAAAAATCCCCCCCCCCCCTCCACGCCCTTTTCGGTGTTCCCCAAATCTTAGATAAAAGTAATAATGTGAACTGTGTGGTATTTCCTCAAAGACGGGTAATTATGGAGGCTGGTTGGGATGGGCACATAGGGCAATAAAATCGGGTATCCCCCCTCCTCTCATGCTTTTTGGGGGTAATTTTTTTACCTCAGTGGCGGGGATGGGGTGTAAAAAGTGGCGTTCCATGAGTCTCTGTAAGCTTGATGAGGTGCGGCAGTCTCACACAGAAGGCGCTCAACAAGGTGCTCCTGGAACTGTAGGAAGGCGAGCGTTCCCGGGGCTTCTTGTAAATTGCGTATTACAGGTAGCGGTCTGAATAACGCCGGACTTACGCAGCCGTAGGTGGATCCCGGCTGTGAGCCCGGCTGTGACCCTGCGTACGGCCGCGTAATGTACTGTGCATAACTGCGTACTTACACGGGCGGTCATGCGCAGTACATTTTTTTTTTTTGTTGTTTGTATTTCCTGCACCATCGCTTAGCGATGACGCGGGTACCCGCAGCCCGTATACAACGTAGTTGCGTATGGGCTGCGGGTATATCCGCGACCATGGAGCACAATGGGCTCTATGTTGCTGATATCCGCGGTAAAATAGAACCTGCTGCGTTCTCTTTTCTGCGAGTGGATTACACAATTCCAACCCGCTAATGTGAGCGGAATTGTGTAATCCAATGCGATTGATCTGCGTATTACCGCTAATCAAACGCATGCGGAATCCGTAATTCCTATCCGGTCATGTGAGACCGGCCAAAGGTAGATCGCTACCTTTTTATCACGTGACCGGGGACCGCTCAACGAGGCCAACCGTCACTGCTCCAGAGAGCAAGGAGATATTAAGTTTCCTGGGCTCCCCGACTCCTGCGCATGTGTGCGGTGTTTTGCCAGCGGTCGCATGCGCAGAATACGGGAAAGTTCACGGAAGAAGATTGCGTCGGGGTGCAAATATGGAGGCCTCCGGTAAAAAGTTTTATCTCCTCTCACCGATCGCATTGGTGAGGGGAGATGAACCTTCCCCTTTTTTTAACTTTTACGTGATCGCCATTATTCTTTGGATAACGGCGAACACGTGATCAGGAACTGCTCACCGCGGCCCCCCGTGAAATCTCCAGGCTCTCGGCTAAGTTTTGTAGCCAGGAGCAGGGAGATTTTAAAAAACCACGGCTTTTGCGCATGCGCCTGCCACATTGGCGAAGGGCGCGTGCGCAGAAGCTGGGGTGAGGTCCGCGGATAAATCCGCAGGCCTTAGGTATGTCATTTCATCCTCCCTCACGGATATGATCCGTGGGGGGAGATGAAACGCAAGCTTTTTTAAACTTTTTAAAACTTTTTGCACTTTTTTTTTTTACCTTTTACCCCTTTTTTTATTTATTTTTTTTTAACTTTTTGCACTTTTTTTTACTTTACATGATCACTGTCATCCATTGGATGACAGTGATCATGTCCCTGGTGACATCCCTCTGCTCTTGGCTACACATGGCAGCCAGGAGCAGAGCAATTTTGAATTTCCCGGGGCTCGAGCCCCTCTGTGCACGCGCCCGATGTCAATCATCGGGCGCGCATGCGCAGACGGGGATTTCGGGTCCCGGGACATCGCAGAGGACCGGGGGTGAGTATCTTCACCTCCCCTCATGGATCCGATCCATGAGGGGAGGTGAAACTTTACTTTTGTTTTACTTTTTCAACTTTTTCGCGATCACCGCTATCGCAATGATCGCGGTGATGATAGCGGTGATCGCGGGCCCGGGGACCGCTCACAGTGGTCCCCGGTAACACCTCCTGGTTCCCGGCTACCTTCAGGAGCCGGGAGCCAGGAGATTTTAAATTTGCCGGGGCCACCCGGGCTTCTGCGCGTGATGTCATCGCCTGGCGCGCATGCGCAGAAGACCGCCGGCGGGTCCGGGAGGACCAGATCTCCGGGGAACACCGCCGACAAGCCGTGTGAGTATTTTCAGCTGCCGTGATGGATCCGATCCATCATAGCAGCTGAATTACTACTTTTTTACACTGTTTTATTTACTTTTTTGCGATCGGCGCTATTCATTTTATAGCGCCGATCGCAATGCCGGGGGGGACTGCCCGCATCCTGGGATGACAGCTCCATGCTGTCGGCTACCTGCGGGCACCGACAGCATGGAGCTGTCACGTCCTCAGGCCAGTGGGCATCAATCCAAAGAGGATGCATAAAACTACGTCCTCTAGGATTAAGGCCCACTTTCTGAGGACGTAGTTTCCCGATGGGGCAGTCGTTAAGGGGTTAATCCTTTGTCCCAATATTAAAATATCAATTAATCATTATAAAAATGTTCATGGAATCACATCTGATAAAAATAATGGATAGCTAAAGCGCTTCTGCACATTTATAAATAGGATCTGTTTCCATGTAACAAATAACATGCAGGGATTCTTTTTCTATCATAAGATATTAACCAGGAATCCTACAAATATTTATGGAACCATATGTATATATTGTAGTGAGGTGAATGATAGCATTGACTGCTTTCTTGTCAGTTCTTATGGGGAGAGACTGACAGAAAGATTGTCTGGCTGCTAGGCATATTAAAGGGGTTGTCCCGCGCCGAAACGGGTTTTTTTTTTTTTTCAAACCCCCCCCCCCCCTCCCGTTCGGCGCGAGACAACCCCGATGCAGGGGTTAAAAAAGAACACCGTAAAGTGCTTACCTGAATCCCCGCGCTCCGGTGACTTCTTACTTATCTGATGAAGATGGCCGCGGGGATCTTCTCACTCGGTGGACCGCAGGGCTTCTGTGCGGTCCATTGCCGATTCCAGCCTCCTGATTGGGTGGAATCGGCACGTGACGGGGCGGAGCTACACGGAGCCCCATTCAGAAAAGCAGAAGACCCGGACTGCGCAAGCGCGGCTAATTTGGCCATTAGACGGCGAAAATTAGTCGGCTCCATGGAAACGAGGACGCTAGCAACGGAGCAGGTAAGTGAAAAACTTCTTATAACTTCTGTATGGCTCATAATTAATGCACAATGTACATTACAAAGTGCATTAATATGGCCATACAGAAGTGTATAGACCCACTTGCTGCCGCGGGACAACCCCTTTAAGGGTTAAAATTCACAGTTTGGTTTTAATCAGTTAATTAAAGGGGTTGTCCCGAGGCAGCAAGTGGGTCTGTACACTTCTGCATGGCCATAATAATGCACTTTGTAATGTACATTGTGCATTAATTATGAGCCATGCAGAAGTTATAAAAAGTTTTATACTTACCTGTTCCGTTGCTGGCGTCCTCGTCTCCATGGTGCCGACTAATTTTCGCCCTCCGATGGCCAAATTAGCCGCGCTTGCGCAGTCCGGGTCTTCTGCAGTCTTCTATGGGGCTCCGTGTAGCTCCGCCCCGTCACGTGCCGATTCCAGCCAATCAGGAGGCTGGAATCGGCAGTGGACCGCACAGAAGAGCTGCGGTCCACGGAGGAAGAGGCCATCTTCAGCGGTGAGTAGAGAAGTCACCGGAGCGCGGGGATTCAGGTAAGCGCTCCGGTGAGCTTTCTTTACCTCCCTGCATCGGGGTTGTCTCGCGCCGAACGGGGGGGGGGTTGAAAAAAAAAAAAACCCGTTTCGGCGCGGGACAACCCCTTTAAGCCTAAGGCTTTTTAAAGGTTTGTGAACAGAGTGCATGTAGAGGTGATCAAGGCTCTTGACAGAGTTGAAACCGGTCCTTGTTTTTCTGTGAATATGCACAATTTTTAAACAATAAAGCATCAAGTTTCTCACACCAGTGCCTCCCCTTCTATGGAACTTATCCATCAAAACTAAACTTGCAGACCTTGAGGATCGTAGCAGGAGGAAAAACATAAAATTCCAAGGAATCTCCGAAAAAATACCCTCTCAGAGAATTTAAAAAAAACAAACAAAAAAAAACACCATCTGCTTAACCCCTTGAGTGGCGGGTTTCCTACCACCCTGTCGTGCCCACCAGGGCAGGTTTTTTTAAATGGTCTAATCATTGAATTTCAACTAATTTTGCAGTTGCGTCTCAAGAGCCATTACTTTTTCATTTTTCCATTGACATGGCCATATGAGGGCTTGTTTTTTGCGGGACAAGTTGTGATTTTTTAAACAGGGGGGAGGAAAAAAAAAATGGGGAAAAAAGAAAAAAAGGGGCCGTGTCATTAAGGGGTTAAATAATGTATTAACTTCCTTCTCTGGGTCATTACGACACATGGATACCACATGTGTGATTGTAGTTTTGATTTTTTACAAAGTAAAGGGAGACAAGTGTTTTTATTATTTTTTTACCTTTTTTTTTTTTGTCCCTTCAGGGGACTTCCACAGGGACCCATCAGGACCCCTGATCACATTCCGGGGGACCGATGGTGACAGCCCTTTACATGCTGCAGTGACAGCCCTTTACATGCTGCAGTCACATAGACTGCAGCATGTAAAGGGTTAGCACAGCAGAGATCGGAGGTTTTCTCTGATCTCTGCTGTAAGAGCTAGTACCTAGCTGTCCTCTGACAGCTAACAACCAGCTCTCCCTGCCACAGAGACCATCGGCTTGCTTCTGACAAGCCGATGGTCTCTATGGCAACCTGTAAACAAACCAGTGCAGGAGATTGCTGGCATATCGGCAATATCTTCTGCTGGTTTTTCAAAGCCCTTGCTTTGTTCTATGTGGGACTGTGCAGGCAGAGCACACTGCCCCAGCTTGTGGCATTGTGCTCTGCAGCTCCCATAGTGATACATAGCCCGGAAATCTTTCGGGCTATGTCGCTATGAGCAGTGGAGCTCGTCCCGGAAAATTTCCGGGCGAGCCACTCAAGGGGTCAAAGGGGTTGTCCCGCGCCGAAACGGCTTTTTTTTTTTTTCAATAGGCCCCCCGTTCGGCGCGAGACAAACACAAGGGATGGGTTAAAAAAAAAAAAAAGTTTAGTACTTACCCGAATCCCCGCTCTGCGGCGACTTCTTACTTACCTTACCAAGATGGCCGCCGGGATCTTCACCCACGATGCACCGCGGGTCTTCTCCCATGGTGCACCGTGGGCTCTGTGCGGTCCATTGCCGATTCCAGCCTCCTGATTGGCTGGAATCGGCACACGTGACGGGGCGGAGCTACGCGATGACGCGTAGAAGGGGGTGGAGCCAGAACGCCGCTCGTGCCGAGACCCAAGAGAAGGGAGAAGACCCTTCTGCGCAAGCGCGTCTAATCGGGAGATTAGACGCTGAAATTAGATGGCACCATGGACACGGGGACGCCAGCAACAGAGCAGGTAAGTGAATAACTTCTGTATGGCTCATATTTAATGCACGATGTATATTACAAAGTGCATTAATATGGCCATACAGAAGTGCTTACCCCCACTTGCTTTCTCGGGACAACCCCTTTAAGTGGATGAAAACTGTACTACCTGCAATATCCCTGCAGGTTATTATTGACAAAGCCCATAGACTACCAAAACCAAAGTTCCTGATCGTTAATGGACCTAGAATACTTTTTTACATCAAAAGAAGCCCTGATATTTGCAGCCCACAAAATCAACAACCTTCTAAACCCCTATACTGACAGCCTTCTATCCACTGCCTGAGACCATACAAGCTAGAGAAACCTTTGCTACTATTACCACCTCTCTATGCGAATCCAAGATCCCTTACAAATGGGAATTTCCCACCAAACTTTTCATCCATAAAGATGGCCGCAATTATGTGATCCTAAAACCAGACGATGGCATCAAACCTTTGTCATTATGTGGTAAGACTATCACAAACATTAGTCCAACTCCCAACATCATTCTCAAGAAAATCTCCTAAATTTAATCAAGACCGGATCCAAAAGTCTTTTGCTCACTGAAGTAACAATGGATGGCTTCCCTTTCTGTGGAGGCTTTACATCTCTCAGGCAAACTTTACCCCCCAAAAGACAAGCCGGCTAAGTTTCATGCTACAACTTCTAGTTCCTGTTGACTTCTCTTTTGTTGTTTCACATCGTGTTTGTCTAGATGTCTTGGTGAATCAAGCCCTTGATAGGCCTGTGAGACTCACTTGGATTTATCTAATGACTTCTACTGTTTTTACTGTACACTATGCTCTACTCCAAGTTTCTACTATGCCCTGCAACAAATCTCTAGCTTGCAATGTCTCTTAAAATTTTGTCTTTAAATGTTAAAGGGCTGAATTCTTCCTTTAAGAGATCTTTAGCATGCAAAGATGCTATAAATAAGAAAGCAGACATCTTGTGCTTACAAGAAACCCATTTTTCTATATCTGCTTGCCCTAGATTCTGACATAAGAAATTCCAAAAAATATTTATGGCCTGTAATGGCAAAAAGAAAGTGGGGCATATTAACCCCTTTTAACGAGAATGTCGATTTTAACCTTAACGTGACACATGTACATCCAAAGGGCAGATTTAGCATACTAAACAGGGACTATAAATAACTCACCTATTATTTTATAACATATATGTTTCGAATTCCTCCTAGATTAGATTCCTAAACAAAACCATTAAACACATCCGAAAGGGAGTGAATTTCTTACCGAAAATTCCTTTTTTCCTAGTCTTTCTGACGGCAGACATGGAGGTTGCACCTTGACCTCATAGGGACAGGAAGCAAGAGACTTCAAAAGGCTCCTCCCATCTCCCATTCACCAGTGTCTTCTAAATTACTTACATGGACATGTCGTGGTTAACCAAGGAAGATATTTATTTGCTCCGAAAAAAATAACATGGTTAGTTCCATTTGAACATAAACAAGAAGAGGGTAGCTTACCCGGACATAACACAAGAGGATATGCACAAATTTTCCGCATAAAAGGAAATGTCCAACATAGGAGCCTCTGGGCTACAGATTCGTGCCCCCATAAACGTTAATATAAACGTGTGAATTTTTGGGAGGGAAAATACGTGCCGTCAGGATGACTCGGAAAAAAGGAATTTTCGGTAAGAAATTCACTCCCTTTTCCCGGCGTCATCCTGACGGCAGACATGGAGTATACCAGATTAACTCTTTAGGGAGGGACCACTGCTTGCAGGACCTTTCTACCGAAAGAGAGAGATCGGAGGAGAGGTCCGCATTCAGCCTGTAATGTTTTGCGAATGTGTGCAGGTTGGACCATGTGGCTGCCTTACAGATTTGGTCCGGCATCGCCATAGCCCTCTCTGCCCAGGAGCAGGATACTGCCCTGGTAGAATGGGCCTTGAGTCCATCCGGGATAGTGCTGTTGCAGGACGAGTAGGCCTGCTGGATGGTGGATTTTATCCAGTGGCTAATGGATCTCCTAGAAGCCGCTCTTCCTCTGCCTGGCCCCTGAAATTGAACAAAAGACAGTCAGCCTTCCTAAAAGGATAATGTCTGCTCTAGGTAGCATAGAATGGCCTTCCTTGCATCCAGGCTATGGTAGTCTCTTTCCCTATCGTTTTGGGGATTTTGACAGAAGGATGGGAGAATAATTTCTTGCTGTCTGTGGAATTTTGAGGCTACCTTTGGAAGAAAAAAGGGGGTCTGTTTTTAGTATGACCCTATCGTCCTGGCTTAATAGGTAAGATGTCTTACAAGATAGGGCCTGGAGCTCGCTTACGCGCCTTGCTGTTGTGATAGCTACCAGGAACACAGTTTTAAACATGAGGAACCTAATTGGAATCTGATCGATAGGTTGAAGGGGTCTTTGCAGAGGCTTTGGAGAACTAGGTTCAGGTCCCATGGGGGGGGGGGGGGGGCTGTACTACGGCTAACTGGCCTCATTCTTTCTGCCGCTTTCATGAACCTGCGGATCAGTCTATGATCTGCCAAAGGTTGGTCTAGAATGGCCGAGAGCACTGATACCTGTACTTCCAGGGTTCCTGGTCTCAGGTTTTTATCTGGAGGAAGTCCAAAATCTCCGCCACCAAAGTGTCAAGATTGGAGACTTCCAGCCCCCTCCAGGAGGAGAATTTTTTCCCCGGTTCTTATTATAAATAGCTGAGGTTACAGGTTTTTGGGACTGGTGTAGAGTCGCGATAACTCTGGAGGACAGACCTTGTCTTAGTAGCGTCTGTTCCTCAATATCCACACCGCGAGGTTCAGTCTCTCTAGGTTGGGGCAAAGAATTGGGCCCTGCGCTAGAAGGTCCTTCCTGGATGGAAGGCGGATTGGCTCTGAGATGGCGAGCTTTAGGAGCACCGGAAACCATGCTCTTTTTTCCCAGTGTGGGGCGATCAGGATCAGCGTGATGTTGCTCTGCTGGACCTTCTGAAGAACTCTCAGGATCAGGGGTATGGGGGGGGGGGGGGGGGGGGAGGCGTACGCCAGACTGAAATCCCAACTATGGGAAAAAAGCGTCTAACCCCTTGGACTTGTCCCTCGGATCTAGGGAAAAATAGGCGGGACATTCTGAATTTTTGCTGCTCGCAAACAGGTCCACCTGTGGACTGCCCCAGGTTTCTGTAATGAGACGAAATTCCTCTTGATTCAGAGACCATTCCCCGGGGTCTAGGCCTCTTCGACTTAGAAAGTCGGCTGTCAGGTTCTGGGATCCTTTGAGATGAACCGCTGTCAGGGACTGTACCGTGGACTCGGCCCATCGGAAGATCCGGGCTGTTAATTTCAGCAGGTGAAAGTTTCTGGTGCCTCCCTGGTGGCAAATAAGTGAAACGGCGGTCACGTTATCAGAGAAGATCTTAACATGCTCCCAGATGGCCCTAAGCTCTCTGAAATTTGAGGTCTGGGCACGCAATGTCGGACCCCATTTGCCCTGGAGCAAACGCTGTCCCACTTGTGCTCCCCAGCCAGACTGCCTTGCATTGGTGACTACGGAGATGAAGGGCTGTCACCCATGGGGACTCCGCCTCTAGGTTGCCAGTTGACCGCCACCAGCGGAGGGACCTTGTGACCGATGATGACACGGGCATTCTGCTGTCCAGAGAGGTTGTTGCCCCGTCCCAGTTGCCCAGGGTGGCTCTCTGTAGCGTCCTTGAGTGAGCCTGGGCCCAAGGAATAATGCCGATACAGGAGGTCATGAGGCCCAGGAGCCTCATTGCGTCCCTAATCGTTATTTGTTTCTTCTGGCCGCATTTCTGTGCTGCCAGCCTAAGGTTTTCCTGCCTGGGTGGAGGCAAAGACAAGATCTGAGACACTGAGTCTATCTGTACCCCCAGGAAGGTCTTTCGCGTCTCGGGGAGAAGACTAGATTTAGGGAAGTTAACTATCCACCCCAGGCTCTGAAATAGGGAGATGATTCGGCTGGTATCCTCTTTGAGGATCTTCGGCGAGGATGCAAATACCAGGAAATCGTCCAGATATAGGACAATGTTTATGCCTGCCACATGGAGATGCGCCACCATCTCGGCCACTATTTTAGAGAATATCCTGGGTTCCGAGGGGTGGGCACTGGAATTGAAGATGGTGTACACGGCTGCCCATCCTGATGGCAAACCGCAGGTACTTGTGATGTTCCGACAGGACTGGGACGTGGTAGTACGCGTCCTTTAGATCGACGGTACTCATAAAGTCCCCTCTTTTGATCAGAGTTACTGCAGACCTGACGGTTTCCATCTTAAACCTTTTGTAGGTAATCAACCTGTTCAGGCCCTTCAGATTAAGGATCATCCGAAATTGTCGTTCGGTTTTTTGATCAGAAATAGGGGTGAGTAGAACCCCAAGCCCTCTTCTACTGCGGGGACCCGGACTACCGCCCCCATCTGTAGCAGCTCAGAAATTTCATTTTTAAAGATATTCTGCAGGGCGGGGGATTGCGTGGGGGCCGGGAAAGCTCAATAGTCTGCCCCCCACCTGGTACTCGCTTACAGGGGAAGGGGTTGTTTTTGTCTTACCCCTGCCTCCTTTGGGGTAGGACCAGCGCCCCGTCTTTCCTTTGCCTCGGTATGGCTTGAAGGATGGCTGAGGTTTGTGGGGAAATCCCGTTCTTGCTTGGTCCGGGAAACTGTGGGTCCTGTTGGTAGCTCTTTTTAGGATCTCCTCCAAGTCCGCGCCAAAGATGTGCTGGCCATGAAACCGGGATGTTACACGGCCTTCCTTTGGAAGCCGTATCTGCTTTTCATGTTTTCAGCCAGACCGCCTGTTGCTGATCTAAGTAGAGGCATGCATTCCAGTAACGCATCTCTAGGAGCCTTCTGTTTAATCTGGTCGTTGAGTTCCCCCAACCAGAGGAACATCGACCTCGCCATAGAAGTCGCTGCGATATTGGACTTCAGCGTATAGGCCGTTGTTTGCCAGGCCCGTTTCATCACGGCGTCAACCCTGTCCATCGGGTCTTTAAGATGAGAGGAGTCCTCGAATGGCAGGGCTGTCTTTTTGGCCATTATGGCCACCTGTGCCCGACGCCGCGCGCGGCCGCGCCGGCATGCCTGGAGAGAGGCATCTGAGCCTATGGCCCGCCGCTCTCCCCAGCTGAAAACAACTGCGCTGAGCTGTGGCAGAGGAAGGAGGGGACCCAAGGACCTCTGGTCCGCCACTCCGACCACTGCGGTGGTGAACCCCGGGCGGTCAGACCTGTGGCCCGCCGTGCTCCTGGACCGCGGGTAGATGCTCACGTCTTTCTCCGCAAAGCGGAGTCTCTCTCTATATTCGCGGGACAAATAGAGGTGTTTGTCCGCGCAGCCCACTCATCCGTGATTACTTTCTTCAGGGTATCATTAACCGGAAACACTGTGCGGTTCCTTGGTCTGAGCCCGCCGGACATGTCGTCCTGTACTGACCTTGGCTCGACCACATCCTCGACCTTCATTGTATCCCTGACTGCTTTGATCAGGTCAACCAGGTCCCCAGATGAGAAATAGTACTTTTTATTCTCCTCCCTGGCGTCAGGGGGACGGTCAAAGAGTTCGCCATTTGACAAGTCGCCCAGGGATTGCTCAAACTCTGAGCATGTTAGCGGTATGTGGCTCGCCATTTTAGCGGCCCTTCCTTCCCGCTGAGCTGGGGGGAGACTGGAAATCGATGCCCGGACCTCCTCTCTAACCAGGGATCTAATATCTTCCCTGAATGCGCCTGTTCATCCGTAAGGATCTTGGAGGTACAATCGGGGCATAGCGGCTTTTTTATACGCCTCGTCCAGTTTTTGTTTTTTTTTTTAAGACACAGAGCACCTTTCCTGTGTTTTTTCTTTAGGTCCTGTTTAGACCGGGTGGATTCCCTGTCCTGCAGAATATACATGCATGCACATAAGGGAAAACCCCCCACACAATGCTAAATCCCTGAGCATAACATCCCTGCAACAAGCCACACTTACAGTTTGCAGGGCTTCCATCTCTGGTTCCTTTGTAGTCATGATGCAGAAACGCAGACAGAACCAGATTAGACAGATAAATCCTTCTCTAAAGGTGTGCTGTGAGTGGAAGCTTGCCGGGGGGGTCTCCATTTTTAAATCTCCCGCTGTTCCGGGTCAGCTGACGGCGTCTGACGTCACCGCGTCACGCCGCGTCATTGGCTCCGCCCCCCAATGCCACGCGCGGCCGCGTTGGCATGCCTGAAGGAGAGAGGCATCTGAGCCTATGGCCCGCCGCTCTCCCCGGCTGAAAAACAACTCCGAGCTGTGGAAGAGGAAGGAGGGGACTCAAGGACCTCTGGTCCGCCGCTCCGACTGCTGCGGTGGTGAACCCCGGGCGGTCAGACCTGTGGCCCGCCGTGCTCCCGGACCGCGCTGACACTCCGAAGGAAGATGAGAAGGGAAGCAGCCCTATGGACCGTCAATCCCTACAGTCAGCCTGCTTTGGAAAAAGGTGAGGGGGGAAACAGCCCTATGGACCGTTCCCCCAGCTGTCATCCTGCAGCTCCCTGGAGGGAGCTCCTCTTGCATGTCCCTGTAGGAACAGGAAGCACTGGTGAATGGGAGAAGGGAGGAGCCTTTTGAAGTCTCTTGCTTCCTGTCCCTACGAGGTCAAGGTGCAACCTCCATGTATGCCATCAGGATGACGCTGGGAAAAAATACAAAAAGGAATGCTTATCTTATGCATCGGCTTTAACATGGCTGCGGTTAGCCAATTGGTCGTTCACAACCCTAACGGAGAGCTCCCTCCATGTTTATGATACATTTAGGCACTTTATGATACATTTAGACATCTGAACTCCTCATTTAGAGTTTACCTTCTACTCCACTCGCCAGATCCTTCTCCCATCTAGATCTATTATTGGTAGATAAATGGACTCCTTCCTGTTAGCTCTTCACAAATTGGCACTACTACATGGTCAGACCACTCTCTTATCTCTGTCGCTTAGTATATCTCCACAACAGACTATGGAGAAATAACATTCTACTAATGAAAATCCCCCAATAAAAAAAAAAGTCATAACCTCAGAATTTGAGGAGTATTTTTTTGCACAATGATACCCATGAAACCGTAAAGGCCCATTTACAGGGAGCGATGATCGCTCAAACGTCAATTTGAGTGACAGTTTTGAACGATCATTTTGCAAAAACTATTAAGTAGCTACTGTTAGTGGGCAAATGAAGCCTTTCGCTGAATGCAGTTAATAGCCAGAGGGCTCTTATCTCCATTCAGCTCCTTTGTTCTCCTGCGGGTTAAAGAGCTGAAACAATACTATCAGCACTACCTGCGGAGAACTCAGCGTGCGGTCCTGATAAGACCGCACAACGATTTTTAAGCAGGCTTGAATTCAACAATCAAGGAGCAGTGCATGATGGCCGCGCGTTTAGACACAACGATTATCGTTTAAAAAATCGCTTTTGAGCGATTATCGCTACGGTAAATGGTCTCTTACTATAACTTTAATGTGAATAAACCCCAAAATCTGCTATATACCCATATTGACCTCCTTGATAGAATTTAAACAATATTCCATTGGCAATAAAACATTCCATACCTGGGGATTAATCTTTGCTCTCCTTTATTGGATTTTTATCCCAACTAACTATATGCCCTTCCTTTCAGAAGGAAATCGATCTCCTTTCAAAACGAGAATCTTCCCGGCGAGGACGCGTAATACTCTACAAAATTCTAATTCTGCCAAAACGTTTCTATCAGTTTTGCACCATCGCTTTCCGTCTTCCCCATTCTATCACAGTCAAATTTCAAAGGCAACTTTCAAGTTTAATCTGGAACAAGAGTGGCTGCATCAATCTTCACGGCAAACAAGGTGGTTTACGTGTAACAAAGCGCTGGCCCAATTACCATTCAGTTACTCATAACCATCTAAAAGATTGGGATCTGAACTCTACTAAATCTAGTTGGCCCTCCATTGAACACTATATAGAGAGAAAGGATTGAAATCACTTCTATTAGCTTATGCCCTGGCAAATAAAATACCAATTTAAAGCTCGATATATCCCAAAACCTATCCTCCCATGATGGCCTCCATCCACTTCTGGAACTACTGACGGTAAGGTGTGATAAGTAGACAGCAGCACAACCAAATATATTACAAAGGCATACTTAGGCCACAGGTGCACGATCCAAACGTAGATCCGGACCCCAGGATCCAATAATAGAACTTTGCAGACAATTAATGGACAGAGCAGCACTCCCTGCAACGTTTCGATCCTATGCTTGAAAAAGATCCACGTAGGATCGAAACGATGCAGTGCAGTTTTTAAACGGAGGAATAAAGGAATTTCATTTTAAAGAAAAAAAACGGGAGTGCTGATCTGTCCATTAATGGTCTGCAAACTTCTGGAGCTACTGTCACCAGAGATGTTCACTGATCACTAAAAGGATGTCAGTTAAGCTTCCACTGGAGGTACTAGAATACTTTCATCTTGATCCGTGCTTTGGAGGCTGTTCGAGAAGGAGGGGGGGGGGGGGGTGGCTTATCTGATCTCTTAGTTGATGGTAAAGTTCAATCTTTTCCCTACTCGAATGGCAGAACATGCAATTCCTCTTAAGGACTCTTTCACATACACCTAAATGAGATTAAGCACCCCTTTAATTCGAACCTCTCATTCCCACTTCCATGACTTCTCCAGAGCAGCACTGGTCATCTAGAATGCACTACCCAAAACTATCCGTGCAATCCCTGACACACATTTCAGGCGTGCTCTAGAAACGCACCTCTTCAGGGAGGCATACTATATCCCCTAAACCAAACCCCTCTGTACTCCACCTGATAAAATGCTCCCTGTCCTACTGGCTGCAATCCCTGCTCAGCACAATCAACCCCCCCCCCCCCCCCGCAGTCATAACAATTCCGCCACTATACGGTTCAATTTGACCATTGTCTAGGTGTATAGCATCCCTCACTCTCCACCTTGCAATACCATGCACATCTCCAGCCCCTTTACCTTCTGTATCACCCCATTATCTGTAGTAAGCAAGCTCATTGGAGCAGAACCCGCACCCCTACTGTTTCCCTCAACTGATTACTAGATGTAACCGTGGATTTGTTTCTGTTCCCCATTATCTAAGTGCTGCGGAATATGTTGGCGCTATGTAAATTAAGATTATTCTCTTATTTTATTAAATCCCTATGTGTATGAAGTAGCAATACCTCTTAAATTTGCCATTTTGGAAAATAATTTTACATTACCAATCGTTACAAACACGGTAATACAAAATTTGTGTGTTTTCTTAATTTGCATTTTTTCCCAATAATAGTGTTTTGTTGGAAAAATTGTGATTTTCAGATTCATTGTAATAGGGGAGGGCTTTACACGTGAAAATATATTTCTTTATTTTACTTCGTTTGTTTGTTCCACAAGGGGTCTTGGAGATGCTTTGACTGCGTAAATAGTACACTGCACTACTTACAGTGGGGGAAAAAAGTATTTAGTCAGATACCAATTGTACAAGTTCTCCCACCTAAAAAGATGAGAGAGGCTTGTAATTGACATCATAGGTAGGCCTCAACTATAAGAGACAACATGAGAAAACACATTCAGAAAAATCACATTGTCTGATTTTTAATGAATTTATTTGCAAATTATGGTGGAAAATAAGTATTTGGTCAATAACAAAAGTTCATCTCAATACTTTGTTATATATCCTTTTTGGCAATGACAGAGGTCAAACGTTCTCTAAAAGTCCTCACAAGGTTGGCACACACTGTTGCTGGTATGTTGGCCCATTCCTCAATGCAGATCTCCTCAAGAGCAGTGATGTTTTGGAGCTGTCGCTGGGCAACACGGCCTTTCAACTCCTTCCAAAGGTTTTCTATAGAGTTGAGAACTGGAGACTGGCTAGGCCACTCCAGGACCTTGAAATGCTTCTTATGAAGCCACTCCCTTGTTGCCCTGGCGGTGTGCTTGGGATCATTGTCATGCTGAAAGACCAAGCCACATTTCATCTTCAGTGCCCTTGCTGATGAAAGGAGGTTTGCACTCAAAATCTCATGATACATAGCCCCATTCATTCTTTCATGTATACGGATCAGTCGCCCTGGTCCCTTGGCAGAGAAACAGCCCCAAAGCATGATGTTGCCACCCCCATGCTTCACAGTAGGTATGGTGCTCTTTGGATGCAACTCGGCATTCTTTCTCCTCTGAACACGACAAGTTGTGTTTCTGCCAAACAGTTCTACTTTGGTTTCATCTGATCATATGACATTCTCACAATACTCTTCTGGGTCATCCGAATGCTCTCTAGCAAACTTCAGTCGGCCCCGGACATGTACTGGCTTAAGCAGAAGGACAGGTCTGGCACTGGAGGATCTGAGTCCCTGACGACGTAGTGTGTTACTGATGGTAGCCTTTTTTGTTACGTTGGTCCCAGCTCTCTGCAGGTCATTCACTAGGTTCCCCTGTGTGGTTCTGGGATTTTTGCTCACCGTTCTTGTGATCATTTTGACCCCACGGGGTGAGATCTTGCGTGGAGCCCCAGATCGAGGGAGATCATCAGTGGTCTTTTATCTCTTCCATTTTCTAATTATTGCTCCCATAGTTGATTTCTTCACACCAAGCTGCTTGCCTATTGCAGATATAGTCTTCCCAGTCTGGTGCAGGGCTACAATTTTATTTCTGGCGTCCTTTGACAGCTCTTTGGTCTTCACCATAGTGGAGTTTGGAGTGTGACTGCTTGAGGTTGTGGACAGGTGTCTTTTATACTGATAACAAGTTCAAACAGGTGGCATTACTGCAGGTAATGAGTGGAGGACAGAGGAGCCTCTTAAAGAAGAAGTTACAGGTCTGTGAGACCCAGAAATCTTGCTTGTTTGTAGGTGACCAAATACTTATTTTCCACCATAATTTGCAAATAAATTCGTTAAAAATCAGACAATGTGATTTTCTGGATGTGTTTTCTCATGTTGTCTCTCATAGTTGAGGTCTACCTATGATGTCAATTACAGGCACCTCTCATCTTTTTTAAGTGGGAGAACTTGTACAATTGGCATCTGACTAAATACTTTTTTTCTCTACTGTATGTATTGCAGGACTTTCCAAAACTGTACTTCTGTCAACAGCACTCACCACACTTCCAAATACGTATATGGTAATTGGTGCACGCATCAGGAGGGACTGGATCCCAAATCCCATGTAATTCCAGGAAAGATAGATGGTAAAGGCAGCACTCCGCACAGCAATAAATAATCAATATGTGACCTTTATTAAGCCCATGGTCCTAAGCGTCAGCGTCATCATGTAGTTCCGCCCCGCCACGTGTGCCGATTCCAGCCAATCAGGAGGCTGGAATCGGCACACGTGACGGGGCGGGGCTACGCTATGACGTGTAGAAGGGGGCGGAGCCAGAACGCCGCTCGTGCCCGGACCGACCAGAAGGGAGAAGACCCTTCTGCGCAAGTGAGTCTAATCGGGCGATTAGACGCTGAAATTAGACGGCACCATGGAGACGGGGACGCCAGCGCAGGGAAGGTGAGTATATAACTTCTGTATGGCTCATATTTAATGCACGATGTATATTACAAAGTGCATTAATATGGCCATACAGAAGTGTATAACCCCACTTGCTGCCGCGGGACAACCCCTTTAAGTAGCTAATTAGAGTTATGCAAAGATAATCGCTCAAAACTGTCACTCAAACTGTCGTTTAAGCGAATTTTGAGCGATCATCGCTCTGTGTAAATGGGCCTTTAGAGAGGAGAAAAATGTGTCTTCCTTCACCTTAGAGTGCAGAACCCTCCAAAATCTACTAATTACATCTTATGCAAAGTGAAAGTAACTGCTGTTAGCTGAGACTTCAGCAACGAACTCCTGCCTGCGGAAACATCCAGTACCCAGTCAAAAACAAAATTAAAAGTTGCCCCCGACAATGAATAATCCCTCTGCAAACTTCTTCAATCTATGCAAGAGTGATCTACAGTAGACTGCCATGTCCAGGAAGTACTTGTGCGCACCACCAGCAGAAGGTGCTCACAACGGCTTGGAGGGAGATTCTTCCAGCTTCCTGACTAGAGAAGAGTCTGGCATCCAGTAAATTAATGATAGCACTAGGTTGAAGGGGCACTTGAGAAGAACACCCGCTCGGCCCAATGCCCAGGCCATGCCTTCCCAGTTATTTTTATGGTGTTCATCATTTTCTGGGATGCAAGATGAACAAAAAAACAGCAAGTCTGGACACAATTTTCTTTTACAGTGATTATCGTGCAGGATAAATAACACATTAGATTTATAGTATAGGTATCCTTTGGTCGCTAATATACTGAAAAGCATTAGGTTTATCAATGTGTCTATGGCAGGGTCTAATAGGCGTCTTAAGATGGTAGATCTGAGGAGTGGTAGGGTGGGGCCTTCATTAGAGCCAGCTCCGGAGTTGGTGTAAGAAGGAGGGATTTGGGTTCCTGGAGAACTGGGCTGACTTTGCTGTCGGCTACAGGCTCTACCGTAGGGACGGGCTGCATCTTAATGGGGAGGGTGCAGCTGTGCTGGGGGATAAGATGGCTAGAAGACTGGAGGAGTGTTTAAACTAGGGACTGGGGGGGGAGGGTAAAATGAGAAATAGTGGGGTAGCCAGTGTAACTAGCGATCCGGGTCCAAGCAAAGGGAATGGGGGTCGAGCTGGGGGTGGGGTTAGTACAGTTAGAACTGATAGATCAGCCATAAGTACGAATAGCAACAAAACAAATTGAAAAAACAAAAAAAACGATATAAATTGTATGACCACGAATGCAAGAAGTCTGATTGGTAAAGTGGGTGAGCTTGAAACGAGAATGACTGATGAAAATTATGATATAGTCGGAATTACGGAAACATGGCTTGATGATAAGTGCGATTGGGCGGTGAATTTGCAGAGGTACAATCTCTTCAGAAGGGACTGAAGGAACCAGAAAGGGGGAGGGGTATGTCTGTACGTCAAATCGAACTTGAAGCCGAGGCTACGGGAGGATATAGGGGTAGGAGACGAACAGGTGGAATCTCTGTGGATAGAAATACAGGGAGGAAAAAATAACAAAATCCTGATAGGGGTCTTCTATAGACCACCAAAAGCAACAGAAGAAACTGAAAACTTACTATTAAGGCAGATAGAAGAGGTGTCAAAGCGCAACAAAGTAATTATCATGGGGGACTTTAATTCCCCAGATATAACATGGGAGAAGGAAACCTGCAAATCTCACAGGGGTGATAAGTTCTTGAGAGTAATTAAAGACAATTACCTGAACCAACTTGTGCAGGAACCAACAAGAGGGAGGGCCATTCTGGACCTAGTACTAACTAACAAACCGGAACGTATAAAGGGGGTGCAGGTTGAGGGGCACATGGGGAACAGTGACCACAATATAATCAACTTCCAGCTGTCAATCAATAGGAAGCCTTATCAGGGAGCGACAAAGAAACTAAACTTTAGTAAAGCAAAATTTGATGAGCTTAGAACTACTATCGGTAACATTAATTGGGACAACATCCTCAAAAATATCAGTACGGAGGAAAAATGGGAAAAGTTTAAAAGGATCCCAATCACCTCATGTGAGCAGTTCATTCCCATTAAAAATAAAAGAAACTCAACTAAAAGGAAACCAATGTGGCTCGACAAGACGGTAAGAGGGGCAATAAACTAAAAAAAGAAAGCATTCAAACTACTAAAGCAACAAGGCAGCGAAGAAGTGCTAAAATCGCACAGGGACAAAAACAAAATATGCAAAGATACGATCAAAACTGCCAAGGAGGAAGCAGAAAGACGGATCGCCAAAGAGAGCAAAAACAACCCGAAGCTATTTTTGAACTATATTAACAGCAAAAGGATTTGCAGGGAGAGCACTGGCCCTTTAAAAAATAATGCAGGAGAAATCATTGATGACGAAGGGAAAGCAAATCTACTAAACAGTTTCTTCTCAAGTGTATTCACAAACGAAAAGGAAATGCCACACGAGATGCAGGGGAATAAAATGAACCCCTCACAAAATATCTCATACCTAACGCAGGAGGAGGTGCGGAAGCGACTAAAGAAGACTAAAATTGATAAATCGCCGGGCCCAGATGGATTACACCCAAGGATACTAAGGGAACTAAGTGATGAGATAGCTAGGCCGCTATACCTAATATTTCTAGACACTATCAAGACCGGTGTAGTACCATTGGATTGGCGCATTGCCAACGTGGTTCCAATTTACAAAAAAGGGAGCAAAAGTGAGCCTGGTAACTACAGGCCAGTAAGTCTCACTTCAGTAACGGGAAAAAGTTTCGAGGGGATTCTGAGAGACGCCATCGATGAGTACCTCAAGGAGAATAAGGGAATAACTCCTCACCAGCATGGGTTCATGAAGGGTCGCTCATGTCAGACAAATCTGATCAGTTTCTACGATGAAGTAAGCTCTAAGCTGGACCAGGGAGAATCTATTGATCTCGTATATCTGGACTTCTCTAAAGCCTTTGACACCGTGCCACATAATAGGCTAATATACAAAGTGAGGCAGCTCGGACTGGGCGAAAACGTGTGTAAGTGGGTTAAAAATTGGCTCAATAATGGAAAGCAGAGGGTGGTAATAAATGGCTCATACTCTGATTGGACCACAGTCGCTAGCGGGGTGCCACAGGGTTCAGTATTAGGCCCCACTCTGTTCAACATATTTATCAATGACCTGATAGAGGGGCTGCACAGCAAAATATCAATATTTGCAGATGACACAAAATTATACAATATAATTAATGCAATGGAGGACAATGTGCGGCTACAAACAGACCTAGATAAGCTGGGGGCTTGGGCAGAAAAATGGCAAATGAAGTTCAATGTTGAAAAATGTAAGACTATGCACATGGGCAGGAGAAACAGATGTCACCAATATTCACTTAATGGGGTACCACTAGGGAAAAGTGATATGGAAAAGGATCTGGGGGTATTAGTGGATAGTAGACTAAACTGGAGCAACCAATGCCAGTCAGCTGCTACAAAGGCAAATAAAGTCTTGGGGTGCATTAAAAGAGGTATAGGGGCGAAGGATGAGAACATTATCCTTCCATTATATAAGGCACTAGTCAGGCCTCACATGGAATACTGCATACAGTTCTGGGCACCGGTGGTCAGGAAAGATGTCACAGTGCTTGAGGGGATTCAAAGAAGGGCAACTAAACTGATACATGGAATGACTGGACTGGAATACCCAGAGAGGCTATCAAAATTGGGATTATTTACTCTAGAAAAAAGACGGCTAAGGGGTGATCAAATAACTATGTATAAATACATGAGGGGACAATACAAGGATCTCTCCCATGATCTGTTTACACCCAGGACCGCGACGGTAACAAGAGGACATCCGCTACGATTAGAGGAAAGTAGGTTTCATCACCAACATAGAAGGGGATTCTTTACTGTAAGAGCAGTTAGACTGTGGAACTCTCTGCCGGAGGAAGTGGTGATGGCAAAATCAATAGAGGAGTTTAAAAGGGGACTTGATGTCTTTCTGGAGAGGAAGGATATTATAGGTTATAAATCTTAGGTTAATTGTAGAGATGAGCGAACGTACTCGTTTCGAGTAATTACTCGATCGAGCACCGCGATTTTCGAGTACTTCCGTACTCGGGTAAAAAGATTCGGGGGGCGGCGTGGCGGAGTGGGGGGTAGCAGCGGGGAACAGGGGGGAGCCCTCTCTCTCTCCCTCTCCCTCCCAATCCCCGCTGCAACCCCCCACTCACCCACGGCGCCCCCCGAATCTTTTCGCCCGAGTACGGAAGTACTCGAAAATCGCGGTGCTCGGGCGAAAAAGGGGCGTGGCCGAGTATGCTCGCTCATCTCTAGTTAATTGTCAATCCGGGTATATAGGCAGGTAGGAACTATTAGGGGTTAATCCAGGGAACAGTCTGATTGCCATTAGGGAGTCGGGAAGGAATTTTTTCCCCAAAAGGGCTAATTGGCTTCTGCCCTTGGGGTTTTTTTTGCCTTCCTCTGGATCAACACAGGATAGACAGGCTGGACTAGATGGACATTGTCTTCATTCAGCCTTACATACTATGTTATGTTACTATGTTTGCTATAAAAACCCACTGAGCCCCCTGCGATCGCATCAGCACTGATGGTGTGACAAAGGGAGCACCCTTCTTCCAAACTACTTATAGATGCTGCAGTGCCTATTGATGTGGCATCCAAAAAGGTTAAAAGGGTTGTCTAGTTTTCTTTTTTTTAAACCGATGACATATCCTCTGGATAATCAGTAATTGACGATCTGGGTCAGCTGCTTGGGACCCCCATCCATCAGCTGATCGCCTGGCCCGCTGTCTAATGCAACTGGCTGGAAGTTGTCATTAGCAAGAAGTGCTTGCGCAGACTTCATTCCCCTTGAAATCAATGGGAGCGCTGCGCTACTACAGCACTTCCCGCTTCTCTGCTGTTCATGACGTTCCATCCAGTTCTGACCAGCAAAGCAGCATCAAGTACTGTAGTAGTGCAACACTCCGGTTGATTACAATGCGAATGAAACTGTTGCCGGCACTTCCTCCCCAGTCTGCCGATAATAACGTCTTGCTCGCAGCACTGGACAGTGGGCCGGATGATCAGCTGATGGACAGGCGTCCCGAGCAGCGGACCACCGTTCATCAATTACTGATGACTTATCCAGAAGATAGATAATCAGTTTAAAAAAAGGCAGACAACCCCTTTGAACTGCAGAGATAGAACAGGCACAGCTTCTGGGCAATACATGTACAGCACTACTCACTAACCACCAGCACTAGAAATGCACAGAGCAGGGCCAAAGAGATTACCATGAAAACCTATGGGTGACATATGCCACTGTATGCTTATAAGGTAGTATATGTCTTGAAGTCCTCATGATATATACCTCTGATGCAACACTGCAGAGTGGGAATAAGCTCTAAAGATTTTACATTGAAGTTTGTGGAGCTATGGCTGCTTTACAGAATGCTACAGCTTAAGAGATTGTCTATTTCTTGGACAACTTTATTATGGAAAAAATGTAATTGTAATGAGTTGTCTCAGAAAACTAAAAGGCTTAATCATTCACAATAGGGTGTTTATTGAGTTTTTGGAAACGAAAAGTCAAAACAGGTAAGGCAAACAAAAGACCAAATTAGTTTGATAAAACAGCTATGTATTAACCCCTTAGTGACGGGGCTATAGGAAAACTACGTCCTGCTGTTGCAGGACGTGTATGGAGGGAGGTAGCGGCGCTATCTCCCTCCATACAGCGCGGGCATCAGCTGTTTATTACAGCTGACACCCACAGGCAATAGTGGCGCTCGGCCGATCGCGGCTATTAACCCTTTAAATGCCGCTGTCAATTCTGACAGCGGCATTTAAATCCCCCGAACACTGTTCGGGGGTCCCGCACGGCCCTCCCGTGGTGAATGGCCCCAGGGCTGCCTTAACAGACAGCCTATCAAGACATCCACACAGGGTGGCTTGATAGACTGCCTGTCAAAAAGCAGTATGACGTAATGCTATAGCATTAAGTCATACTGCAGAAGCGATCAAAGCATCGCATGTTAAAGTCCCCTAGGGAGACTTCAAAGTAAAGTAAAAAAAAAAAATCAATACTTTTTTTAATTGTTAAAAAAAAAAGTTATAAAAGTTTAAATCGCTCCCCTTTTGCCATATCTATTATTAAAAAAAACCAAATCATAAAATAAAAATATGTATTTGATATCGCCGCGTCCGTAAAAGTCCAATCTATCAAAGTAGCGCATTATTTTTCCTGCATGGTGAACGTCGTCCGAAAAAAAAGCGCCAGAAATACACTTTTTTAGTTACCCTGTCTCCCAGAAAAAAATGCAATAAAAAGCAATCAAAAAGTCGTATGTATTCCAAATTGATACTATCGGAAACTACAGGACATCCCGCAAAAAAATGAGCCCTTGCTCAACTACGTCGACGAAAAAATGAAAAAGGTATTGCGTGCACAAAATGACCGCAGAAAATAATTGAAAAAAATTAAATACCTTAAAAAAAAAATACAAGTACTACAGCAAAAAAAATACTATATAAGTTTGGTATCGTAGTAATCGTACTGACCCATAGAATAAAAATATCAGGTCGTTTTTGTTGCAGTTTGTACGCCGTAGAAACAGGACGCACCGAAAATGGTGGAATGTCATTTTTTTTCCATTTCTCTCCGCTTAGAATTTTTTAAAAACTTTTTTAGTAAATTATATGGTACAATAAATAGTGCCATTGAAAAATACAACTCATTCCGCAAAAAACAAGCCCTCATACAGCGACATCGATGGATAAATAAAGGAGCTACGATTTTTTTAAAAGGGAGTAGGAAAAACCAAAAATGGAAAAAAGCAAAAAAGCTCCGTCACTAAGGGGTTAAACATTCTGCAACAGTTAAAACAGTTTAGCGAGTAAGTCAAGTCTCACGCGGTCGAGCGTGATATCGCGCTCGGGAACACGCGATTTCCCTGCGGCTGCGGGGCATGTGTGTCAAAAACGCCTTGCATCACTTAGGGAAGTAGCAATCCTCTGGCGCGACCTTTAGGGCTCATGTCCACGGGCAAAATGTGATTTAAGATCCGCAGCGGATCTCCCGCATGCGGATCCGCATCCCATAGGGATGCATTGACCACCCGCGGGTAGATAAATACCCGCGGATCGTCAATAAAAGGGATTTTAAAAAAAATGGAGCATGGAAAAATCTGGACCATGCTCCATTTTCGTGCGGGTCTCCCGCGGGGACGGCTCCCGCGGGCTTCTATTGAAGCCTATGGAAGCCGTCCGGATCCGCGGGAGACCTAAAATAGGAATTTAAAGTATTTACCATCCGTGGCGGACCGGGAAGGTCTCCTCTTCCTCACGGCTGCATCTTCCTTGCTTCGGCTCGGCGGATGTGCCCGGCGCATGCGCGCGGCACGTCGACGACGTGCCGGTGACGTGCCGCCGGCGTCAGGAATTCATCCGCCGGCCGAAAAAGAAGATCCGGCCGTGAGGAACAGCTGACCTTCCCCGCCCGCGCCGGATAGGTAAATGCTTTTAAATTCTTATTTTCGGCGCTCATGTCCGCGGGGCAGGAGGGACCCGCTGCAGATTCTACATGGAGAATCTGCAGCGGATCTTATTTTCCCCGTGGACATGAGGCCTTAGTTTCCCATTTTCAGTGAGAAACCTTGCACGCTGTGCGATGTTTTTGCCGGCCCCATTAAAAACAATGGACAAGGCATTCCTAGGAAAAGTCCAAAGATAGGACCTGCCACAATGCGATGCAATGGGGTTAATATTAGAGAGTCTCGCAACACACAAATCTTGAGCGATTTTCTCAGCCGCGTGAAAGCGGCCTAATGTTTATAACTAGAGATAAGCGAGCGTACTCGGCCATGCCTCTTTTTCGCCCGAGCGCCGCGATTTTCGAGTACTTCCGTACTCGGGCGAAAAGATTCGGGAGGCGCCGTGGGTGAGTGGGGGGGGAGAGGGAGAGAGGGCTCCCCCCTGTTACCCCCCGCTCCGCCACACCTCCCCCCGAATCTCTTCACCCGAGTACGGAAGTACTCGAAAATCGCAGTGTTCGATCGAGTAATTACTCGAAACGAGTAGGTTCGCTCATCTCTATTTATAACTAACTAGCTTACCCGCCGCGCGTTGCTGCGAAGACAGACAGACAGACATACATTCGTTTTTATATATCTAGATAACAACCAATCACAGCGCAGCTTTCAAGTCACCTCAGCGGTATAATATATAACAACCAATCACAGTGCAGCTTTTATGTTACCTCAGTGGTATAATATATAACAACCAATCACAGCACAGCTTTCATGTTGCCTCAGCAGTATAATATATGGCAATCAATTGCAGCACAGCTTTCATGTTACCTCAGCAGTATAAGAAATAGCAACCAATCACAGCGCAGCTTTCAAGTTACCTCAGCGGTATAATATATAACAACCAATCACAGTGCAGCTTTTATGTTACCTCAGTGGTATAATATATAACAACCAATCACAGCACAGCTTTCATGTTGCCTCAGCAGTATAATATATAGCAATCAATTGCAGCACAGCTTTCATGTTACCTCAGCAGTATAAGAAATAGCAACCAATCACAGCGCAGCTTTCATGTTACCTCAGCAGTATAATATATAACAACCAATCACAGCGCAGCTTTCATGTTACCTCAGCAGTATAATATATAACAACCAATCACAGCGCAGCTTTCATGTTACCTCAGCAGTATAATATATAGCAACCAATCACAGCGCAGCTTTCGTTTTACCTCCGCATTCTCAATATCCAGCAATTGTCAAGCGAAACGTTCGGCGGATGCATCATTTTGTAGTTGAACACGCTTGCTCATAATGCCTTTTGCTTTCTTGCTTGAGATGGAAATCAAACGATCTTTGTCTGGGGGGCATAACTGTCGACGATGCTCGCACGCGCACCACCTATCGTAGGATAGTTGTACTATGCCAGTAATCTTCCCAGGAGTGTACTCAACAACTTCCCAAAGTTTCATGGCGATTGGATGAATGGTGTAGTAATGCATAAAAGGACAGACATACATACATACATATATATATATATATATATATAAAAATAAAAATATAAAAAACATCAGGAAGTGAGAGAATTAGATTCCGTACGTAAAATTTGGACGCCAATTCTTTTGAGCTTAGAATTTAATAATCGAGTTGGACCCATTACCTTTTCTTATTTATGACATAATCAATGCCCGTGCCAAATTGCAAGTTTCTATGACATTGGTAAGTGATGGAATTAGATTCCGTACGTAAAATTTGGACACTAATTCTTTTGCGCTTAGAATTAAATAATCGAGTTGGGACCCATTAACTTTTCCTATTTATGACATAATCAATGCTCGTGCCAAATTTCATGTTTCTATAACACCGGAAAGCGAGAAAATTAGATTCCGTACGTAAAATTTGGATGCTAATTCTTTGGCGCTTAGAATTGAATAATCAAGTTGGGAACCATTAGCTTTTCCTATTTATGACATAATCAATACTCGTGCCAAATTTCAAGTTTCTATTACATTGGGAAGTGAGAAAATTAGATTCCGTACGTAAAATTTGGACTCAAATTTTTTTGTGCTAGAATTGAATAATCGAGTTAGAACCCATTTACTTTTCCTATTTATAACATATTCAATGCCCGTGCCAAATTTCAAGTTTCTATGACATCATGAAGTGAGAAAATTAGATTCTGTACGTAAAATTTGGACGCTAATTCTTTTGTGCTTAGAATTGAATAATCGAGTTGGGACTCATTAGCTTTTCCTATTTATGACATAATCAATGCTCGTGCCAAATTTCAAATTTCTGTGACGTCGGGAAGTGAGAAAATTAGTGGCAATGATGGAAATCGAACGATCTACGTGGGGGGGGGGGGGCGTAACTGTCGATGACGCTCGCAAGCGCGCATTTATCATAGGATAGTTGTACTATGCCTATAATCTTCCCAGGAGTGTACTCAACAACTTCCCAAAGTTTCATGGCGATCGGATGAATGGTGTAGTAGCGCATAACGGACAAACAGACACACAGACAGACACACACATTCAATTTTATATATATAGATGAACAGTAAGGGGGGAAAATAACGAGCAGTTAGGTATTTCAACGATTAACTATTGAAAATCTGCCTAGTCAACAAAATCTAGGATCACCATGGACAGTCCAGCCTTCTTGGCGGTAGATGACCCAGCTAACAGAGAGATTTTAGTGTTCACAGGGGTGTTTACTCTATTGCTATGAACCAGGCACAACATATGCCTGAAGAATGACCATTTCTGCCTTGAAGGGGTTTTGTCAATGGAACAAAATTCGGTTCCCCAGCTGAGCCCTGCCTAGAATAAAAAAATGAGGATATACTCACCCCAATCCTGGAGCCCGGTATGCAGCTAAAAGCTGCTGCTGGTATCGGCGGTAACTTCTGGGTAGACAAGCTGGGTGGAAACATGTGACTGCAGCAGTAAGTCTTCAAACTCCTGGCATCATGGAGACCATGATATAAGCGCTGATGCCAGGAGTGCCAACGCTTCTGCTTGCCACCTACCTGGAAGTCACCACCAATACCAATGGCAGCTGTAAGCTGTGTCCTAGGGCTCCAGAAGAAGCGAATATTCCCTCATTTTTTATTTTAGTTAGGACAGGGGTTTGTTCTAATGACAGAGCCTCTTTAAGACTAGTGGATCCATATAAATGCTTTTCATGCAGGACGTAATATCCTCATGTCCAGAAGCAAAATGTTTTTATTTGACACACTTGGCTTTCTGTCATCAGTCTTCTTCAAGAGGTGGCATTTGTACGGAGAGCTGTACCTTGTCAGCCAGAATCTGGATACGTTTCTGTGTGTCCAGTATCTCCTGATTCAGTTCTTCAAGCTTTGTTACACAACTAGTAACATTAACATAAAACCGGCTTCCTTCAAGCAATTCTTTTGTTTCCATGGAATAGCACAGAATGGAATTTTTAAAGAAACAAAACAATTTTCTCAGGTGTGCGACTTCTGCAACTGCACAAGTTATGTAGATGCCGACTTTAGCTGTACATGTCTTGCATTTCAGGTAGCGGTAAACGCAGCCTTGTAGTTCTGGACTTACGTCATATCTCAACGTTTCTTCCACTTCTACTTGCATAGTAGCCGATAAGAATGCCATCACATTCAATGCTTCATTGCAGTCACAAGCGTTGCGACCTTCTGCCAAGACGGTTTTGCATTGTTTGCACATGAGGATAGAAAAAATGTCAAGCATCAACTTTGATGATTCCGCCATGCCTAACAAAAAACAAAAGTAGGCAAGTCATGAGGAAAAAAAAAATAATGATTGGAATAACTTATGTTCAACTTTCCTCCTACTCCTGTCTACCAACAAGAAACAACTCACAGAAACACATTTCTGAACATCAGAACCAAATATGCACCTTTGGAAGAGTTCTTTGTTGCCATAGTTTAGGAATGTGTCGAAGCAGATATCTCTGGATGAGTGGGTGTCCCAGTAGTCAGAACCCCATCACTCAGCAAGTTATTCCCCATCGTCTAGCTAGGGGATAACTTACTTAAGTGACAATACCCTTACCCACCTGTCACATTAAACCCTCCCAAAAATGTCATTTTTTAATTTGACATTTTGAATTTATGTGGAACATAAATATATTTGGCACAGAACTTAGTCACCTTAAGGCTGGGTTCACACGGGGCGGATTTGCCGCGGAAATTCCATCCGGAGTTTCGCCGCGGCAAATTTGCCTGCAGCAGCTAATCTCTAGCTTAGCTGGACATGTAGACGAGATTTCTCAGAAACCTCGTCGACACGGGACGACGAATCCGTCGCAGCAAAGCCGTCAGAAGCCGGCGCTGCGGATTCGCTGGCCACAGCATCTCCATTTTTTTTATTCCGCTGCAGCCGTGCTTTCTCTATGGGAGCGCCGGCTGCAATGGAAAAGTGAGCGCCCAGGCCGCTCTAAAACCCGTGGGTTTTGAAGCAGCGCTTTCCCAGCGGAAATCTTGCGCTTTTTAGCTGCGGCCAAACAGCGAGATTTCCGTTGGGATTCCGTCGTGTGAGAACCCAGCCTAAGTGCACTTCTAACCTGCTAGTGACATAACTAATATTTTAGCCTTAAAATGTTGTCCCGCACCGAAACGGGGTTTATGCATGTTAAAAAAAAAAAACCCGTTTAGTACTTACCCGAATCCCCGCGCTGCGGCGACTTCTTCCTTACCTTAGTAAGATGGCCGCCAGGATCTTCACCCACGATGCACCGCGGGTCTTCTCCCATGGTGCACCGTGGGCTCTGTGCGGTCCATTGCCGATTCCAGCCTCCTGATTGGCTGGAATCGGCACACGTGACGGGGCGGAGCTACGAGGACCAGCTCTCCGGCACGAGCGGCCCCATTCACCAGGGAGAAGACCGGACTGCGCAAGCGCGTCTAATCGGGCGATTAGACGCTGAAATTAGACGGCACCATGAAGACGAGGACGCTAGCAACGGAACAGGTAAGTGAATAACTTCTGTATGGCTCATATTTAATGCACAATGTACATTACAAAGTGCATTAATATGGCCATACAGAAGTGTATAACCCCACTTTCTTTCGCGGGACAACCCCTTTATGAGAAAGTTTCTTAAGGCGACCTTCTGAGTGTGGGCAAACAAAGATGACCAAAGTGCTTCTCCGACTACCTGGTACATACTGTGCATTAGTATGCATCATTAGTCTTAAGACACTGTTCCATTGACCAGTGATGGCCAGTCAGAGGAACATGTAGTGTCTCAGACTTCCAATCTAATATAAAAGAGCCTACATACCTTTTCTTGCACCACACTTTGACCCCCTTGCGTCACCTTTGGTGGATGATTTTCGTGTCATTAGATTTGTGACATCCTCACTACCGCCATAAAAATCATAAAATTAAGAGTGTAATACATTGAGTGACCCATCAGGCCGGGTCAAAGTTCCTATGTGGAGTCTAGTGGTGCTGTTGTGCTTCAGCCAACGGCACTGCTAGGGAGAGGCAGGGCTCCTTCACAGTGGCGAGGGCGATCTTACGGCTCTATATCACCCTCGCAATCCATGTGGAAACCCCTGGACGCAAGGCAACAGCCTCACATCCCTGCGGTCGTGAAGGAATCTCCCAGCCGTGCAGGGGATCGCGATGTTCTCCCATTGTGTTCAATGGGGCCGGCGCTGTTGCCAGTGGCGCTATTGAAAACAACAGGCGTTATTGCAAAAAGGAGGGACATGCTGCGATTTTTTTCCCCCCTGCATAGCATTGCAGAACAGTGCCATGCAAGGAAACGCCGCAAATGTGAATGAACTTATTTTATGTTCACCTAGAGAACATTGTGTCAATCTAGTACATACTAATGCATCAGGTAGTCAGAAAAGTTGTTGGGCCACCTGTTTGTCCAGACGTGAAGAGTCACTTTAAAAGGATTCTGTCATCAGATTCCTACGCCCCCCGAATCATGTACTTGGTTATTTTTCAGCCCACAAAACATAAGGTGTCATACAACTACACTGAGGTATTAGTGTATCTTGACGCCACCAGGAATTCCTGGTGGAGTCAAGATTGAAAGGGAGGAGACGCCCCCCTGATGCTAATTGGCTGGAAAGGGTGTTCAGCGTGAGGTCCTGCAAGGCCACTAAACATAAATAGAAAAGGCATACAGCGGCTGCTGCCGCGCAGCTCCAGGACAAAGTTGCTTCACCGGCGGCGGGTGCCAAGCAGCCCTAGGACAAACTTCCTTCACCGGTGGCGGCCCACAAGCAGCAACCCCCCACAAAACTTCGCCAGCATGGAGGCCATACCGAACTGAGAGTGGTTTCCCTGGAGGGATCGTGACGGAGCAGTGTTGCCACTGACACAACGGCGGTAACAGCGGAGGTCGGAGATGGAGCCCTGAAGCGGAGACAACGGCTGCGGGCGGAACGCAGAGGTGAGTGGCCGTGCACCTATCACGCTTGCCTGAAATGCCGGCCGGCACGTAGAACACACGCTGCAGTGTCTGCATACAGGTTTCCCAGCTCTGCAAACTTAGCCTCAGGCTTACTGTAGTAGTTAGCCTTACATTATGACATGTAAACGCTACCATGTTACACCCCTAACATGCCAGCATTTACAGGTAATAATGTAAGGCTAACTACTACAGTAACCTAAAAGGGTAAGGCTGCAGCAGCGCTGGGAGGCATATATGCGAACTGCTTTGCTAGGACCTTTCTGCCTTTACCCTATCGGGAGCTAGGGGTGTGAGAGGGGCGTTCCTCCTGTCAAACCCCTAGCTTCCAGTGGAGTCAAGGTACAATAATACCCTACACTGATGGAAAAAATAGAGTTATGACAACTGAAACACAGAAAGGGAATCATAACTTTGTTTTTCGGTCAGTGTAGCTGTTTGAGACTTTGAATTTTGCAGATGACTTCTAGCTTTTATAGGAACCAATAATTAGGTAAAATAATGTATTTAATGATTTTTATTTTCTGAGCAACGGACAAAAAAAAATAAACTTTCACTATGGTCTTTTTACAATTTATGTTTATGGCGTTCAGAGTGGTATAACTATTCCCTTTGTTCTGCGGGTCTTTGTGATTCTGACAGCATCAAATGAGTACAGGCTTATTATGTCTGACTATTTCAGCACGATGCAAAAGGGTTTTTGTTTTTTTTTAAACAAAGAAATAAACACAATTTTTTTTATTCCTGTTTTAGGGAAAAGATGATCAGAAAACTGTCATTTTGGCTTTTTTGAATACAGAGTTTATAGTATGGGCTGTTGTAGCCGTACAAATTGTGTAGGTTGGTTTTTATTTTTTCAATCTTTACAACCTTGTGTAAAGGGGAAAAATTCTCTTGTTCAAAAAATGTTTCGATGCCGCGGTCAGCAAGAGCTGCAGCGTCTGCAGGGTTAAAAGCTGTAGAGGAGCGAGTTATCTTCTCTGGGGAATTAAAAAAAAAAATTTAAAAAACACCCATGTGAGACAATAAGAGAGCAAATCACATGCCCTGATTGAGGGTAGGGGCATGAAAAAGTCATGTCACCCCTCCCAAGATACAGTGGGAGGCCAATCTCTGCTGCCTGCCGCCCCTCTGCAGTGACAGAAGGGTGCAAATTGTAAATTCACTCTTCCTGGCCCTACTTTAGCCTGGCTGCTCGTGGTAACATCGCCCCGTCGTGCTTTCCGGCATGTCGTTCTCCAGCCAAGCATCCTCCGATAGCCTGTCGGTCGTTCAGGAACAGCTGGGGTATCATAGTCAACACAGGTCTGAGGGGAATGCTAACCTTCCCGCGCTTTACCCTAGTCTTACTGTGGCCGGTGAGGAGCGGCGTACAGGCGCTCTGTACTCACCGCAGTACGGACGTCGTCAGGCAACTCGTACAAACCGCCCAAAGCTGCTCCCGCCCACCAGGAAGTGCGGCTTCCTGTCGCCTCGAGCACGTGATTGGCGGTTTAAAAATGAGGCGTGGCTAAGTATCTTACTATCCAATCAGTAGCGAGAAAAAGAGCGCGTTTTATCCCTTTCGCCAATGAGCGCTTGGCTGGCGGCTATGGTTGGCATTTGGGACTGACGGATCCACGTGACCTGGAGGTACGGCGCTTGTGGAGTTCTGTGGGGATAGGATGAAGAAGGAATGTGTCGCCGGGGGCAGCGGTTATGTAGCTGGTTGTGAGGGCGAGTGCGGCCTGATGAGTGCTGACCCCAGCCGGCAGGGCGGAGGAGAGCGCGCTGCCTGCCGTGTGATAATTCATGACAGGTCCAGCTGATGCAGCTGAAGGCTCCCGGCCGCCTCCTCAGAGCCTCCAGCACTGGTTTCTGTGAAGATCCCAGGCTGACTGCAGCGGGTTCTGTCCGTCCACCAGGATACAGTCCACTGGATTCCTGGCTGCAGCAGTGTCAGCGCTGATTCACATGGCCGGACGTGTGACGTGTGTATAACGCTGCGATTTGCCTGCAGTGAGCCAGTTTGAGCTGATGCCCACGGCCGGATTTCTGCCGCATTTTACGCAGCGAAAATCCCCGCTGTTACCGCGGAGCTATGAGCTGCCATTGAACCTAATAGCCAACTGTTCACGCTGCGGAATTCCACTGATGAATTTCACAGCATGGAAGAAAACGCGACATACTTAATTTGCCGCAGTAATATGCACAGCGGAAGTATCGCCTGAATATGCGACCCCATCATCTGACCGTGCATCACGCGCTGTACTGCGCATGCACGCCGGCCCTCCGTGCGGGACGCGTACAGCGGATCCAGAGTGGTAAGTATGGGCATTTTGGGGGCGCCGTGGCGGACTTCGCTGCAATATTCCGCTGGCGGAGTCCGTCCCGCCATGGGAATGAGCCCTAAATCTATCGCCCTGCATGGCAGCGAGTGTGAATCACGCATGACAGCATATCTCACGCATGCACATACACGCGGAGGCCAGGTAGATCCTCCTCGGTGCATGCACGCGGAGGCCAGGTAGATCCTCCTCGGTGCATGCACGCGGAGGCCAGGTAGATCCTCCTTCGGTGCATGCACGCGGAGGCCAGGTAGATCCTCCTTCGGTGCATGCACGCGGAGGCCAGGTAGATCCTCCTGGCTATCCTGACGATAGGTCATCAATAATGTTCTCACTGGAAAACCCCTCTAATAGCTTGTTTGGTTTTTTCATCGTTCATAGGTCATCTATATATCTGAGTATAGGATAGGGTGCTACTTTGGGGTCAGCCTCAATCTTTTTGAGGTATGAATAGGTTCTCCAACATCATGCAGCTTCCAGTAAACTATATCTGTATGCTGTAAGTTCCGCCTAGTGGTGTCTATGGGCAGACAGAAGTTTGTCCATTACCTCTATGGCTACATTGCTAATGGGAAGCTCTATATAAAAACACAATGCCCCAACCCCTGTATAGATCTTAATACTAAGTGACTTGGCACAAATGTTTGATTCTAAAATAAAGCTAAGTGTTCCAATAAAAAAAAATCAAGCAGTTTTGTTTTTTTGGGATTTTCTCGTTTCTAACATTTCAGTGCACTATTATACCAGTACTATGACTAATTTCTACATCCATTAATGCATTTTTTTTTCCAGATGAGTATTAACGATCAGTAATGGAGTGACGCCCGGCTCTACATAGACATGTGGTCTCTGAGGAGATGCTTGAATACATTCGCTCAAGAGTAAGTTTGCAAGTATATTAAAAACATAATTACAAAACTCTATGAAGTAATGCCTATTTTTTGTGATTGTCAGCTGCCCCACCAAGGACAATAGCTGGGGTGGGAGAAAATGCAGATCACAGCATCAACAAAAAAAGGGGGCTCTCCAACAATTCTACGGACGCAATCGTGTCAGCTAACCATTTTATAGTGACCGCCTGGAGTAATAGTAAGGCAAACCTACATCCCAAAACTACCTAGAAGTTGGACACTCATCCCACAAATAACTAGGTCTCAAATGGGTCATAAAAATACAAAAAGGTACGGCCACCCTTGATTGCTTTCTTCTGAGTTTACACTTTCATCAGTTAGTTGATTCTAGAAGCCTTCTGCAACTGCTTTTCATTCTATTCTTATGGCCATAACTGTTTTTTTCCTAATTAATCAATTACATCATTGTACACCCTTTGTAAAACCAAAAAAAAGTGAAGCATTCAGAAAAAGTTGTAAATTTCCTGCAAAACCCGGCAAACAGTTACTTCTCGGACAGATCTGTAAATGCTGAGAGTTGTGGTGATTAGATGAACGGTCTTGTCACCGGAGACACTAAAAGTGGTTCCCCCCTTGGCCTATAAAAGGCTCTCGGAGGCTCCTTGTGTGTAGTGACCTCTTCTTCCGCTTGTAGAGCTTGCTGACCATTAGATGCCACTTCGATGCCAAGAAGAGATTTCACCCCATTACCAGAGTCTGAGAGGGGCGCATTATTGGGATGCGAGAAGCTGGATGGTCGTATCAACAAATCGTTCCCACCGGGCCGTTCTAACCAGACTGTTAAAAGGTGTTGGGACCAGTGGATGTGTGAGGGCACACAAGGTGACCAGGATCAGGACGCCCCCTACAGACCACCAGTAGGGAGGATTGTCTGATCGTCCAACAAGCACCAGCAGCTCCAACTGTTTAGTTATTCGCAATCCAGAGACAGAAGCCGGCATCGTGACACACATGTCTGTCGGAGACATTTCCAGGCATTTGGCAGAAGGACGTTTGGTCTTGCAGCGCTCATTAGGTGTACTGCCTTTAACAAACGTCCACAACCGCCTCCGGTTGCCATGGTGTTGTGTACGACAAAACTGGACTACTATGAAGTGGAACAGAGTTGTCTCCAGCGACAAATATAGGTTGATTTTGGGCATTGACGACAGTCTGTCTCCTAGTAGTGGTACAAGAGACAATGGCAGCTCAGTGATATGTTCAGGACATCCTGCAGCCACATGTGTTCCTATCATGGTGGCTTCCAAGAGGAATTTTCCAGCAGGACAATGCTCAGCCACACACAAAAGGGTCACAGGAATGCCTCCACAACATTATCACACTTCTGTGTCCTGTCCGGTCTCCAGATTTATCACCAATAAAACATGTCTGGGACCATCTTGGATGCCAACTTCGACAACGTTCAAGTTTGTTTGATCAGAGGCTCAGTTACAGCAAATGTGGAGCAATATGCTGTGGGGTACCATACGAAACCTGTATGCTTCCTTGCCCGCCTGTATCACATCTTGTATCCAAGCTAGAGGCAGTACAACAGGGTACTAAAGCCTTAATGCCCACCCTTATCACACCTTGTATCCAGGCTGGAGGTGGCCCAACAGGGTTCTAGAGCCTCCATGCCCGCCTGTATCACATCTTGTATCCAAGCTAGAGGTAGCCCAACAGGGTACTAGAGCCTCCATGCCCGCCCATATCGCATCTTGTATCCAAGCTAGAGGCAATACAACAGGGTACCCGAGCCTGATATTGTAATAACTTACCTATATCAATGTTACAATCACACAGAGAACGTTTAATTCTATTCCAACAACTACTTCTAGGGGAGGGATTGTAGTATGTAAGGCCAAAAAAGATATGTATCGATCTAGTTTTGCCTATTCTCTCCCAATGTTGAACCAGAGGAAGGTAAAAAAGAAAACCCAATGAAGTAGAAGCCAATTTTCCCCAATACAGGGAAAATAATTTCTTCCTGACTCCAAACTGGCAATCGGAATAATCCCCGGCTCACTGACCCTTGAAGTTATTAATGATAACATATAATATTGTAACGCTTAAGAAAGTCGTCCAGGCCCCTCTTGCACTCTTATCGAGTTCGCCATCACCACGTCCTCAGGCAGAGAGTTCCACAGTCTCACTGCTCTTACAGTGGAGAACTCACTTCTATGTTGGTGTAGAAACCTTCCTTCCTCTAGGTTTAGAGGGCGCCACCTTGTTACAGTCCTGGTTATGGGTCATGGGAGAGATCTCTCTATTTCCCCTTAATATAGTTATTAGAGCGCCCCCTTGTTACAGTTCTGGGTATAAATAGATGAGATCTGTATTATCGTCTGATATATTTATACATGGTTATTAGGTCGCCCCTCAGCCGTGTTTTTTTTCTAAATTAAATCCCAGTTTGGTAACCTCTCTGGGTATTGTAGTCCACCCATTCCATTTATTACTTTTGTTGCCCGCCTTTGTACCCGCTCAAGCGGGATGTTACTGACAATGAGCGTAAATATATTTTTGTTTGAAGACTTCTAAAGCACTCTTGTTTTTTTTCTGTGCTCCTTTCAGCTGTTTTTTAAGCCCCCCTGTGTTAGCGCCTCATGCTATGTTGGTTGCTCCTCTGTCCATAAGTTGACTGAATATGGAGGGGCGTGTGACTATAGACATCACTCAATTCCCTCCACTGCACGTATTGCTATAGATGGCTTAAAGGGGTGGTCTCGCGAAACAAAGTGGGGTTATACACTTCCGTATGGCCATATTAATGCACTTTGTAATATACATCGTGCATTAAATATGAGCCATACAGAAGTTATTCACTTACCTGCTCCGTTGCTAGCGTCCTCGTCTCCATGGTTCCGTCTAAATTCGCCGGCAGCTTGCTTTTTTAGACGCGCTTGCGCAGTCCGGTCTTCTCCATTCAGCACGAGCCGCTTCAGTGTGCTCCCCGCTACAGCTCTTCTGCGCATGCGCAGATGAGCTGTCACTGCTCGGGAGCGCGCTGGAGCGGCCATTCTGTACCTTCCTCTGTTAGAGGAAGGTGCAGAGCTGCCGAGCTGCCGGAGAAGCCGCCCAGCTGTCCTGCCGTCCAGCTGTCCAGGTAAGTGATGGGCCGGGGGGGGCTGTCGCTGCGCCGGGGGGGCTGCCGCTGCGATGGGGGGGCTGTCGCTAGGCCGGGGGGGGGGCTGCCGCTGCGATGGGGGGGCTGCCGCTAGGCCGGGGGTGATGTTCACTGACAGGTGAAGGCCCCGGAGCCCAGCGCTGGGCTCCGGGGCCTTCACCTGGGCTGAGGGTCTAGCGCTGGGGAGCCGGGAGCGTAGCGCTGGGGAGCCGGGGGCTAGCGCCGGTTACCTGCTGCCTGGCGGTGCGGGGCGTCTGGTCGGCGGCTGCGGGGCGTCTGGTCGGCGGCTGCGGGGCGTCCGGTTGCCATGGAGACACAGCTGGCAGCGTCTCGGGAGCGCGCACGTCGGGCTGCAGCGAGCGACGGGGAAAGAGCCGGCGGCCATCTTGGGGAAACTTTTATAAGTTACTGAAACGCTGGAACGGTAAGTACGAACCAGCTAGAAAAGTAATTTACAGGGGTAATTAGTAATGTATGTTTAATTAGGGGGACTGGGCAAAAAAAAAAAAAATCACTGCTTCCTCGAGACATCTCCTTTAAGTAAGTCGGCGAATGGAGTATTGCAGAAATAAGAGTGCATTAGAAAATTGCTAATAAACTCATTTTAGAAGCATTTCCTGGTATTGTAAAATGACCAAACCCTTAAAGGGGTTGTCCCGCGGCAGCAAGTGGGTCTATACACTTCTGTATGGCCATATTAATGCACTTTGTAATGTACATTGTGCTTTAATTATGAGCCATACAGAAGTTATAAAAAGTTTTATACTTACCTGCTCCGTTGCTAGCGTCCTCGTTCCCATGGAGCCGACTAATTTTCGCCCTCCGATGGCCAAATTAGCCGCGCTTGCGCAGTCCGGGTCTACTGCTCTCTTCAATGGGGCCGCTCGTGCAGAATGCCGGCTCTGTGTAGCTCCGCCCCGTCACGTGCCGATTCCAGCCAATCAGGAGGCTGGAATCGGCAATGGACCGCACAGAAGAGCTGCGGTCCACGGAGGAAGAGGATCCCGGCGGCCATCTTCACCGGTAAGTATAGAAGTCACCGGAGCGCGGGGATTAAGGTAAGCGCTCCGGTAAGCTTTCTTTAGGTCCCTGCATCGGGGTTGTCTCGCGCCGACCGGGGGGGGGGGGGGGGGGGGTTGAAGAAAAAAAAAAACGTTTCGGCGCGGGACAACCCCTTTAATGAAGATCATCACAGGCCGCAAGTAATTCAGCTTTACTGAACACAGCAGTGCAGCATCTGAGGAATCATATTAAGGGCTTCTAGCCACTAGCATATTTTTTTAAGCTGCAATATTGCTGCATTTTTTTTAAAGGGACTTTCTAATGTTAAAATCGCATCGCACAGAAATCGCAAGGAGGCTGAAACATGTAGTGGTTACAATTACACATAAAGTTGCACTATAGCTTGAATGTTGCAAAGTTTAACCCCTTAAGGACACGGCCTATTTTGGCGTTGAGGACGCAACGATTTTTGGTCGATTTTTCATCTCCATTTTTCAAAACCATAACTTTTTTATTTTTCCGTCAATGCGGCCGTATAAGGGCTTTTGTGTGGCGAACTGTAGTTTTCATTGGTGCCATTTTTGGGTTCATTGACTATATTGTAAAACTTTTATTCTATCTGCCATAGAATTTTTTTTTTTCCCTTCTTTTTAAAGCGTTAATTATGCAGCATAAATGACACAATAGATTTTTTCTGCGGGTCGGTATGATTACAACTAGAGATGAGCGAACCTACTCGGCCACGCCCCTTTTTCGCCCGAGCGCCGCGATTTTTGAGTACTTCCGTACTCGGGCGAAAAGATTCCGGGGGCGCCGTGGGTGAGTGGGGGGTTGCAGCGGGGAGTGGGGGGTTGCAGCGGGGAGTGGGGGGGAGAGAGGGCCCCCCCCCCCGAATCTTTTCACCCGAGTAGTGAAGTACTCGAAAATCGCGGTGCTCGATCGAGTAATTACTCGAAACGAGTACGTTCACTCATCTCTAATTACGATACCAAAATTCTTATATATAATTTTAGGTTTTTACACTTTTCTGCAATAAAAATCCTTTTTTGGAATTTTTTTTTTCTAAATCGCTGTCCTATAATCGCATTCAAAGACCTATAACTTCTTTTTATTTTTCCATGGACTGAGCTCTGTGAGAGCTTATTTCTTGAGAGACGAGCTGTAGTTTTTATTAGTGCCATTTTGGGTTCATACGTTTTTTTTCTTATCACTTTTATTGTGTCTTTTGGGAGGCAGAATGTTAAAAATTAGCATTTTGCCTCAGTTTTTTTGCTTTTTGTTTTACGCTTTTTGCTGTGCAGGATAAAAAGCGTGTGCAACTTATTGTACTCATTGTTACGGACACGACGTCACCAAATATGTGTTGGTTTTTTTGGTTTTTTTTTTTTTATATTCTAATAGTAAAAGCTTTTTTTTTAACACCATTTTTGTCCCTCTGGGGGACTTACACTGTAGCACCAATGATCGCTACGATAAGGCATTGCAGGACTTCTCTTCCACAATGCCTTATCGCTTATTACAGCGATCACAGGCACTGGCAATACAGGAAGGCGGTATCTGGCGTCCTGTTGCCATGGCAACCAGCTGGGCTCTCTGAGATAACATCGCGAGAGCTGGCTGAAGTCACAGAGGGAGCGCGCTCCCTCTGTGAACCCTCTCCCTGCCACAATCTGCTTAGATCGCAGCAGGGAAGGGGTTACTGGGGGGCATCTCCGATGCTCCCCAGCTGTTGCAGTGGGAGACTGGCTATCAGTGACAGACGGCTCCCGCTGCTGGATAGCGCAAGATCTGTCATGATCTCGCGCTATCCCTATGATGGAAGGGTATGTCATTTTGCGGGAAGTACCCCGCTCCCATGACGTACCCTTACGTCATGGGGAGGGAAGGGGTTCGAGGGGTATACCATAATTACAAGGTATTCCCTATTCACAGGATAGGTGATAACTTGCTGATCAGTGCGGATCTGAGACCCTCACCGATCGCCAGAACAAGACTCTTGTGTCCCGCATTGCCTGTCCCTGTGGGGGTCTCTTCTTCCGTTACAGTGACATCATTGTAAGTGGAGTGCTTGACCAGCATACATGGTCAGCTCTTCATTCATTTCAATGTGGCTGATGGAAATTCCCAAGCAGGTGCCATTGTAAGTGAATGGAGCACTAGTGCCCTTGTGCGACCAGCGCTATATTCAGCGTCTTCCTCCACTATGGGAGACACGGAAACCCTGTACTTGGGGTCGGCAGATGTCTCGGAGGTGAGACCCCCATCGATCAGCAAGTTATCACCTAGATGACTTTAACATGCAAACCTCTCCAAGGATGATGTTCCTTTCCTGTTAACATAAGCCGTACATGGACCGTATAACACTGAACAATCAGCTCCTGCATTCCCATCTCAGTCACTGCAGATGTCCGTTAGCAGAGGGAAATATAGGTTTCTGGTACTAATCCCTTTAATATTCTGTGCTAGGATGAAGAGCTGCGATTATGAAAAAAATGATGCCTCAGTAGAAGGTTAAGGAAATATCTCTTTCAAGGCATTAAGGCCTCATGTCCACGGGGAAAATCAGATCCGCTGCAGATTCTCCATGTAGAATCTGCAGCGGGTCCCTCCTGCCCCGCGGACATGAGCGCCGAAAATAAGAATTTAAAAGTATTTACCATCCGGAGAAGATCAGCTGTTCCTCACGGCCGGATCTTCATTTTCGGCCGGCGGATGAATTCCTGACGCCGGCGGCACGTCGCCGACGTGCCGCGCGCATGCGCCGGGCACATCCGCCGAGCCGAAGCAAGGAAGATGCGGCCGTGAGGAACAGCTGACCTTCCCCGCCCGCGCCGGATGGTAAATACTTTAAATTCCTATTTTAGGTCTCCCGCGGATCCGGACGGCTTCCATAGGCTTCAATAGAAGCCCGCGGGAGCCGTCCCCGCGGGAGACCCGCACGAAAATGGAGCATGGTCCGGATTTTTCCATGCTCCATTTTTTTTTAAATCCCTTTTATTGACGATCCGCGGGTATTTATCTACCCGCGGGTGGTCAATGCATCCCTATGGGATGCGGATCCGCATGCGGGAGATCCGCTGCGGATCTTAAATCACATTTTGCCCGTGGACATGAGCCCTAAGGCCATAGATAAGCATTTGAATGTGTAAATTCCCCCAGCAGTAGATTAAACTATTTTGAGCTAAAGCTCCAAAGGGAAATGCAATGAATTAACCCATTTTCCTCCACGCAGACGCAATAAAACTTTGCTAGGCTGGATTTATAGATGCAGTTTGTCATGCAGTTCATTTTATCAAAGCACAATAGTAGTTACTGACTTTGCTACTGATGATTTATCCTCAGCATTTCGTCATCAGTAGTTGATCAGCGGGAGTCCACCTCGGGGGATCCCCAATGATCAGCTGTTCTTCTATCTATGTGGGCATAGCCGGAGGTAGATAGCCTTGTCCATACTGAAGCAGTCCGGGTTATTAATGCCGACATGGCTCTCATTGAATGTTGACAGAGCTATCTGCTTCCAGCTTGTGCATATGTCTAGTTCTAATTAATAGGACCCATGCACTACTCTGACGGTGCTCATATACTGTGGGATATTACCTGTGATTTTAGAAATCTATGAAGTTTAAGCGCTGCGGAATATGTTGGCGCTATACAAATAAAGATTATTATTATTAACTCCCCCAATTTTTTTATTTTTTTTTTACTACATTGTAATATACTAACCCCAAGCTGTCTCATGTTTATGGGATAATAGACTGAAGCTGGCACATGAAAATGACCTCAGACAAGTGCCAGACACAGCATTCTCCATTAGATCCATCCAAAGAGACCCCCATTTAGAACCATGGGTCACAACCCACAGGTCCTCGCGTTATCGCTAAGCAACAGCTCGGGAAATGCAAACAAAAAAAAGCTGTTCTTGACCGCCTTCGTGCATACGCGACCGTACGCTGGGTCACCACAGGTGTTATCCGCTGCGGCCTCCCACACACTGAATCTGACCCACTTGTGTGAGCCCAACCAAAAGAGAATTAAATCAAGGAAAACTAGTTATTAAGTATTTTGCTACTACTAAAAAAAGAAATGACTCCCACGAGAAAGCTTATATAGAACACATAATTGTCCTGTGTGTTACTATATAGTAGAGAACGAAAAAAGTGAATAACACAGGACCAAATAATAACCAACAGCTGCATCTTTAATTTTTTAAGAATTAGTATAAAAACCATGGAAAAAATGAGGTGAGGTCCATGGGCATAAGGCCAAACTTACACACTCGTAAAGGCACACGCACAATACATGGCAAGTACACAATGACATTGCATACTTGCTACTGGCCACCTATCACCCATGCACTATCTTGGTGTGCATGTGTGTATAATACCCACCAATATAGAACATGCTGCGATTTTCCTCCTGTGCGTGCAATCTGCAAGGGGAAAAATCTCACCCGCATGCATTAAATTGCCCTGCTGATGCTTATGCATCCCTATGGGCTTCTAGATCTGCGGATCTCCTGCACGGGAGAACGCATGGATTTTATAATTAAAATACGCCCGTGGACATTGGGCCATACTGACTGATAATTGATCCTGTTTACCGTGTTGAATTCAATTTTTTTTAAATAATAAGTGTTACTTTCAATTTATGGGTATTAATATTATTTATATGTTCTATCTCCCTTATTTGCATATAATTCATATTCCACAACATGACAACTAACTGTGCCAAATGATGATTCTTCAAATGATTACTCACTTTGTCATTATATAGAACTATTTTATGTATGTGTCTCAATGCTACATTCAGATTGTATATTCTGCTAGCTGTGTTGTTACTGCAAAGATGCATGGTACATATATCTGCAATGCTAGTTCTTGAATACATGTGTGTGTTTATGTAAAGAGTATATGCATGAAATGCTCGCAGTACGAAGAACAAGGCTTGGTGCTATATATGTTAAATGATAATATAAAGGTTAAAGAATAAAATTCTCAGACACTCCATGAACTGTACTAATCAATAGCTGCCTTCACCTTTCAGTTCATTAAGAAAGTGGATACATCATCATGTAAGAGATACCATTTTTGCCCTCTCGTCTGGTCATGGTAAATGTGGCGTGGCAGTGATCAGGACCAGTGGCCCTTCCAGCCAAGAAGCTCTACACCTCCTAACCAAGTGGCAGGCATTGCCTCCTCCACGACAAGTTAAACTTGCATCAATTTTGTGTCCAAAATCTGGAGAGCTGTTGGACAGAGGACTGGTGATATGGTTTTCAGGTAACTTTTAAGTACAGTTATTCATGCAAGAATTATTTTCCACAATCCGATGTAAACAATATTTAGAAATGCTAGAAGAAACAAAAGGCGTTTTCTCGTCTGTTCTCATTGGGGGACACAGCAAAGACCTTGGGGGGTATAGCTTCTGCCACTAGGAGGCGACACTAAGCACAAAAGTGTTAACTCCTCCCACTAGCTATACCCCTCCTGCAAGCAGCATGCTAGCTCAGTTTTTAGCTTAGTGTCTAGGAGGCAGGACCGTCTCTCCTACTGAGACTATTTTTTATTTATTTTTATCATTTTTTTTTCTCCGGAAGGCCAGGGCATAACGGGGAGGCAGGACTCTACCCGTTAACCCACCGAGGGCGGCGAACAGAGGTGATATGTAGCCCTCTGTTGTCTGCCGGGCCCCCTCTGAAGAAAAGGAGGCACACTCGGCCACCAAACTGAGTGTGACCCGCCAGCCATAGAGCCCCCCTTATTTATGGTCCGGCATCCACTGCCTCATCAAAGGCAGGCGATGATGGGGAGAAGCTCTGCTGGAGCCCGGGAGCCACCCTACCTCAGGAAGGAGGTAAGTATGTGGGTTTATTTTGTTATTGCCGCCCGATGTGCGTTGCGCTGCTTGCTATGCCGCCTGCTGCGCTACTTTGTTTCCCGTTGCGCTGTTTGTTAGCTGCGCTGCTAGTTATGCCGCCTGCTGCGCTGTTACAGGGCGGCTGCGGCTTATGCACCCGCAGCGCCGATGTTTATGCTGCGCCCGCGGCTGTTTGGTGGGCGCCTGCGGCTATTTGGTGATGGCCGTTTGGTGGGCGCCCGCGGCTTATATGCCACGGCGGTATGGTGGGCGCCCCTTTTTTTTAAACCTGGCGCGGTTGTGGCCGCAACTGATGTGCTGCCGGCGGCCGCCCGCGGCTTATGCATTTCTGGCCGGACTCGGCCGCGGCTGGTGTGTTGCCGGTCGCCCGCGGCCATTTTGTTGGGGCCGCCCGCGGCTACTTGTTGGGTGGCTGCGGCTGACGTGCCACTGGCCGCCCGTACTGTCCCCTTCGCGGCTGCTGTGAGTGGCCGTGGCTGCTGTGCTGCCGGCCGGCGGCGGCTACTTGTTCAGCGGCCGCGGCGGATGTACCGCTGGCCTCCCGCGATGTCTCCCCTCGCGGCTGCTGTGCTGCTGGCCGCGCGCCTGATGTGCCGCCTGCGCCTGTGGGTGACGGCCGCGGCTGATAGCACGGCCCCTAACCCCCCCCCCCCCCCCCTTGCTATTGTACGAGAGGTGCATTCCCCCCAAAATTAGTCACCTTATGGACAACATGTATTGGGCCTTGTGTGGAGCAAGGTGTTAAGGCAGCAGTATGCAGGCCAAAACTCTTAAGGAAGTCAAATAGCCGTCGGGCTTCCTTCGGTCTTGTGGTACCCTTCTGAGGAATATACTATTCTCAGGAATTCTGTGAACACGTCGTATTCGCCTCCACCCCACAGAAGCTTACGCTCCAGACGTTTTTCATAACGGCTAGCCTCCCTGGAGTTCCCACCTGCAGCTTCCTACAGGCAGCTTAGGGCGATCTACGATGACAGAAGAGCCGCATACTTTTTAGGCCTCCGCCACAGACAGAAGTGACGCGGGGCGCCCCTCCGGCGGCGCTTTGTAATGCCGAGTTCGTTTCTTTCGGGCGTTCTCTGAACCACAAGGCATGTGTACTCTCTAGGAATGATTGACTGCTAGTTCTACAGCCGTGTCAGTAGGACGTGGCTAGCCCTCTGCAGGAGACAGAGCTCCTGCGGACCCTGGTGGGGTGCAGAACAGGCCACGTTCCTCCCATTGGGGATGGGGAGACTGACCGTAGGAGTGCTCGGTATTCTAAACGGTCACTAGTGTCGGTTCAGGTGTAGAGCGCTGATCCTCAGCAAACTAGGCCCTCCTAGTTGCTTGCGAGACTGATTGTATAGGAAGGTAAAACGTCCAATGGGGTTAAGGCGGACAGATCCAGCGACTCGCTGCGATCCTCCTGCATTGTTCTCCCTGCATTATGACTTGCAGGACAGCGTAAGACAGTCCATACTTGTACTGTCTGCAATTTTAGGGTTCCTCCATCCCTACTGTGGAGGTTTCCTCAAAGGGATCAGTGAGTCTCGGACCAGTGTACCCTTGCTGCCTTGTGCGGTCAATTTTTCTGTACCCAGTGGAGTCACACGGTTACATTGCATCCCAGCACGGGACCAGCCCTAGTTGATCACGAAATGGGCAGATGTCCTAGCTAGCCCATGGGGCCATGCAGAGGCGGACGCCGTGGGCATTGTTGCAGAATCATGGAACCAAACTTTTTCCTCTCACGACCCTTTTTCAAGTTACAGCTAATCAGAGCCGACGCCATGGACGGAGGCTGTCAGCATATACAGCATCAAGGTCATACGGCAGGCCTTCCAACCGTGGTTAACACAGGACTCCAGCATGAGACGGTTGCATATCTCAACAGGTCGTTTCTCCACTGGCGTCTGGAGTCGATGTCCCTTCATCACGGAGGGACGGCGTAGGTGAGATCGAATACCTGGAGGTATACGGGACCTGACTTTACAACTAAGTTGCCTGGTAGAAGGCCCACAACCCTGATGTTTCGGCGCCTATGGCTTCACAGCTCCATCTTCGGATGCCTATTGGGTACGGATGGTACAGGAAGCGGTCATTATCTACCCGCTGTATGGCCTACCGCCGCTATCAGCTTCCACTTTGGTGAGGCATCGGTGGGCACCTTCTCGGTAGTTCCAAGGAACGCTCCAGGGCAGGTTTCTCGGTTGACTACGCCAGAGTACCTCGTGCAGGTAGCATGCTTCAGTCACGCTGGCGCGCTGCTGGTAATCCCGGCAACTCCGACTGGATCCCGGCGTTTCCAGAGTGGACTCTTTACAATGACTCTGCCTTGCAGCAATTCAGGGCGACTATGCCAGCAAGGTCATATTCCCAAGCCGTATTATTTGGAAGGTGTATGCCTCGTCGGAAGCTCCTTGTATGGGTTCTGTTTTTTTCTTCCCTCAGAGGGTGGATGGGGCCGTTACTTTGGCCCCTTTAGGCTCTGTCTGAGCATGCGGGATACCTAGCCATCCATTAACGCTGGTCGCAGTTGAAGGACTGATTGCTTCCTTACACATGCGACCTCTTATATTTTCCCGCCCCCTTGGGTACTGCTCTAGAACGTCCCAAGGTCTTTGCTGTGTCCCCCAATGATAACAGACGAGAAAACAAGATTTTGTAAGAACTTACCGTAAAATCTCTTTCTCGTCTTGTTCATTGGGGGACACAGCACCCACCCAGTCTGGTATCGGAACTGTGACGTATACCCCCTAGGGGAGGGTCCTCGGTGCAGTCGCACACGGTGTTGGAATGAGTTACAGTTCGTGAGTATTGTTGTTGATTATCTATGTTGTATCCAACTGGCTGCTCCTACTGCTTGCACACAAACTGAGCTAGCATGCTGCTTGCAGGAGGGGTATAGCTAGTGGGAGGAGTTAACACTTTTGTGCTTAGTGTCGCCTCCTAGTGGCAGAAGCTATACCCCCCAAGGTCTTTGCTGTGTCCCCCAATGAACAAGACGAGAAAGAGATTTTACGGTAAGTTCTTACAAAATCTTGTTCTCATATGGTTGTGTTCTGTAATGGCTCTTTTACATGGTAAGACAGTCGGCTAAACGACTGCATGAGCGTTGACATCACTACTAAAACTAGTTTCACAGGGCTGACCGTGATATCAGGCCGTGAAACTTAGCCCAATATCGTGCTTGGGAATGTAGGATTTTCCTTTGGATGTGAGACGTTTTTGTGTCAAAAATGACTCCCATCACTTCTGTACAGTTGTGATCCTCTGGAACGGCTTTTACCCGAGTCAGAGGATCGGCAAGTGTTTCCCATTTTCAATGGAAAGCCTCGCATTGCACTCGCATGCATATCACACAGTGTACCATGTGTTTCCTGGCCCCATTGAAAACCATGGGCATGATGTTCCAAGGAAACAACCAAAGTTAACACACACACAAAGTTAACAACACACACACCAATTTTTCCTCTCAACGCACAAATCTCGTTCAATTTTCTCGGCATGGTCGTTAGCACTCATGCAGAGACTTCACCACTGGATCGCTTGGCTCTTGCTGGCTTATTGCTCAGCGCTTCACTTTCTACATCAAGCATTGAGCAGGGAGCATTTACACAGAACAAGAAGCCCGCGATCCAGTGATCGTTTTTATGCTGACTGAATAGTTAGCAATTTGGTTTTGCATTTACACTGCACGATTGTCACTCAAATTTGTTTGCTTGAACGAATTTTGGGCAATATACGTTACGTGTAAATGGGCCATTAGGCCTCATGTCCACTGGCAGGTGGGATTCTTCGGTGGGACTCCCGCTGAGGAATCCCACCTGCCCGTGGACATGAGGACATCACTTACAATTTCGGATTCTCTGCGTGGCCGTGTGGGTCATCTGTCTTCTTTTCCATAGATGTGGGGGGACGTGCTGGCATGTGGGCGGGTCCACTGGCCATTACGCCTCCGCACATGCGCAATGAAGGCTTTATTTTTTTCCGTAAATTTCCTGCTTCCCCGTGGGATCCGCGGCACGCCTGCAGTGGCAGTTGCGGGTGTGCCGCAGATCGGACGGCTACCATTGACTTCAATGGAAGTCGTCCCTGCGGGATCCGCTGCAGAATAGAGAATGCTGCAACTTGTTTTCCGGACCAGAAGCATGCTTTAATTAAGCTGTGGGCGCCCATGATTGTCCATAGGCGGCTTGAATTGCAGAATCCGTGTGGGTACACCACGCGGATTCTGCAATTCAAACCCGCCTCTCATGGACATGAGCCCTAACTCATGATAAGCTAAAACCAAAGTGACTTGTTGTTGGGATCTCCAGCTCTATTAGCTGTGAACTCTGGAAGTCTGGCAGGAGGTATTGAATTGCCCTGACGCACCAGTTTATGGGAGGAGAAGCATTATATGATGCTCATTGACATCAGTAGAAATTATGGGTCCTCCATCTGGTTGCTGAGATGTTACTGGGTCCTGAAAATATGCAGCTGTGTCTTTCCTCTGCAGCGAGGAAGAATTTTATGATAACGTGGACATTTTTTCATGTTGTAACATTTTCATGAGGTGTTCTAGGCATTTCTGATTACCCTGTGGATACTTATGAAGGAGTGAGCAACTATTAAAACCCTTGGGTAATGATAACCTTGCTGGTCAAGGACACGGACCATGGACACCTGAACTTATCTGATAGCTCCTTTACCAGTTGTCAGCAGTTCATACCAAAGATGTCCGGATCCACGCACATTATTTCAGTGTATAACAATAGGTTTAAATGTGGCTGTTCGGGAACAGAAACGCACTTTGAAACTGCTTTAGAATTCTGACTGCTCCCTACTCTCATTCTAAAGTTATGTATGTTTTACATATACTTGGCAATTATACTGGTTTTAAAACTGGTTCAGAAGGTTGCAAAATTAGAATAACTAAAGATTTGTTTATTTTAGAATAACTAGACTTTTAAAGTTTTCCATAATGAGTAGTACAGGTGAATAAGACACGTAACCTATCTTATTAAAGAAAAATTCTTCTTGCAACACTTATGAGACACTTCACCTCCCCACTTCTGCACTGATCTCTCACTCTGCATGTGCTGATAGCATGCATACTCAGAGGTTCGAACACAGACAAATCTGGTTACAGTTGCAGAAGTCTAAGGAAGTGGGGAGCTGCTAGAGGAGAGAGGCAGAGAGAGACTCACAGACTTCTATGGGCCTCAGCTGTAATGTAATTTATCTGTGTACAGATTTTATCAGAACATGCAGAGTGAGTGATCAGTGCAGGAAGCCGGAGGGAGAGAAGTGGCTGATGAGTGTTAAAAGAAACATTTTTTTTTTTTAATGGGATATATTACAGAATTTCTCATATTGTCTTGTACTACTGGTGTATGAAAAAAGTTTGGGTATCCTATAAGAGAGATATTGGCAGCCTAACCAGCATGTTGCGGCAGGCATTTTTGCAATATTGGTTGATGATACTTTATTATCTTCCTAACTACTGATGGTACTGATTTCATACATTGTCATATTTTAAAGGGGTTGTCCCGCGAAAGCAAGTGGGTCTATACACTTCTGTATGGCCATATTAATGCACTTTGTAATGTACATTGTGCATTAATTACGAGCCATACAGAAGTTATCAGAAATTATTCACTTACCTGTTCCGTTGCTAGCGTCCTCGTCTCCATGGTGCTGTCTAATTTTCAGTGTCTAATCGCCGGATTAGACGCGCTTGCGCAGTCCGGTCTTCTTCTTTTCTCAATGGGGCCGCTCGTGCCGGAGAGCGGCTCCGTGTAGCTCCGCCCCGTCACGTGCCGATTCCAGCCAATCAGGAGGCTGGAATCGGCAATGGACCGCACAGAAGCCCTGCGGTCCACCGAGGGAGAAGATCCCGGCGGCCATCTTCACCGGGTAAGTAAGAAGTCACCGGAGCGCGGGGATTCAGGTAAGCGCTGTGCGTTTTTTTTTTTTTTTTTTTTTTAAAGTCCCTGCATCGGGTTTGTCTCGCGCCGAACGGGGGGGGGGCTGTTGAAAAAAAAAAAAAAAACGTTTCGGCGCAGGACAACCCCTTTAAGTAAAGTTTGTCATCAGACTTTTATAGTCTAGTGCAAAACTGACAGCCAGTGTGACGGGAGATGTGTTTTTTTTCTTTACTTATTTTGTAATTTGTTTTTTTAACCTCTATGTCCCCCATGATGTCATATCAGACCTCCTGGGGTCATTCCCAACTTTTTTTTTTTTTTTTTTTTTTTTTTACATTTCAACTCTTCCAATGTAGCTGAGGCAACCATAGGAGCCACAGTTACAGGAAAAACCTCCACCTGTAGTGACATCAGTCACTAACAGAGCTGATCTGGGTCTACTTTGACAGGGAGCACCTGGCAGTCTTGTGATCATCTGTCCGAATAGCAGAATTAACACTTCTGGTTTCTCTCTTCACTACATAGCACTCATTGAGCGCTATGTAGCCTGCAAGAGAAGGTAGAAGTGGTTGAAGAGCCGAGGACCTGACCTGCTTCTGCTACGTTGCAGGAGCAGCGGCTTTATTCCCACGCCATATTTTTTACTAACGCTCAAGATTAAAGCCTAGTACCAAGCTCTGTAAATTTACCATACTTGGTCCTTAATGGGTTAATAAAGTACTTTGGATATGCAGCTAGTATGACTGTTTTTTTATTTTTTGGGTAGAAGTCCACTAATTTATGGCTTAACACCTTTTTACTTTAATTCCATACAAAGAGAAACCATGACACCTTCAGGCTTCTTACAGTACTACACATTATCCACTGTGCAAGGTCTTATAAGAAAGCAAGGTCACTTATTCGCCTGTATACTGTGGGCAGAGAAAAAGCTCTGTTTTTCCTATTGTCTGACCTCATACACTTGACCTGTAAAACTGACCATAAAGTCATCTACCATGATTTGCAATTGAAGTGTACGGCTGTTATGGTCATGTATTGGAATTGTGGATTCTCTAAGCCAGGGTTTACCAACTTCTGTCCTCAAGGCACCCCTATAGTAAGATCATCTGTGGCAGCAACTGAGGCACTGACAATAATTACATCACTAGAAATCCAGAAAACATGACCTGTTGGGGCACCTTGAGGACTGCAGTTCGGAAACCTTGCTCTGAGCCATAACCCTTTTGGCACAGACTAGACTATATTGCGACATTTAAGCAATCTCCGGGTCTGTACTTTTAACCGCTAGACTTTACAACAGGAGGATGCCCAGGTTACAGTCTCTAGAGTAGTCAGATTGGTAGCAGTAGCCTTGAAGTGGCATAGTCGGGAATAGAGCCAAGGGTTGTCCCTACAAGAACTGATGAGACTGATGCATAGTCAGCGGCAGTGCCAAGGTCAGAGCGAACCAGTTGCATGGCTGAGACAAAAGCAATATACAGAAATAAGGCCTGAGATCAGGGTCAGTCGGGAGTAAAAGCCAGGACCAATACCACAAGGAACAAGTGAAAGGACAGAGTATGAACCTCGGCCAGCAGGCAACACCTGGCCAAGCGGTCTCCTGCTTGCAAGGCCTCACATTAGAGGTTTTCAGATAGAATACTATTGATGACCTATCCTCAGGACAGGTCATCCATAATTGATCAGCTGTGGTCCGTCGCTCGGGAACCCGACTGATCAGATTGTGCACCCACTGTCAGTGCCGCAGTTACACAGGTCAGAGCGGAAGCAGCCGAAATCTCTGCTCCGGCCACTTCAAAAGTCGAAGCAGACACTTCCATTCCGACCCCTATGTAGTTATGGTGCTTTCAATGGGAGCACAATCAGCTGATCGGTCCGGGACCTGAGCGATGGACCCCAATCGATCAACTATTGATTACCTATCCTGAGGATAGAAGCAGATACCGAAAAGCGGCAACAGCACTCAAAATACATTTACTGTCAAAGGTATACATACCCATAATAAATACCCTAACCACATTAAATAATTCAAGCTTCTCAGTATATAAGTTAATCAAATCATATTGGCCCATCTACCAACATCCAGGTGACCAAGCTTTCAGATTGGTCCTAACACTAATACCAGGTGGTCTAATCTTAACCTGGGAAAGATGGGTACCTACCTATAAGAATGCTCCTCTCTTGGGACTAAGCTTACAAATAAAACCAAGGAAGGGAGGATACCATTTATATGGTCCAATAGGAGGGACAGAAGTTAAATAGGCGACAGGTGTGCACGACCAGGTGGAGGCAGCCAAAACTTCACAATATTTGTAGAAAAAAGGATAAAAAAGGTCAGCACTTACCAATAGAAATCTATAGGTGCACGTTAAACCATGGCTGCAACATACATAGAAGCAGAAACCAAAAACCGCAACAGCACTCATAATACATTTACTTTTGGAGGTATACATACCTATAATCAGTACTCTAACAACATTAAATAATGCAAGGTTCTTGGTATATAATTGGATCAAATCATATTGGCCCGTCTACCAACGTCCACTTCAGAAGTCGGAAGAGACACTTCCGCTCCCATCTCTGTGTAATTACGACGCTTTCAACAGGTGCACAATCAGCTGATCGGTCACGGTCCCGAGCGACGGACCACAGCGGATCAACTATTGATGACCTATACTGAGGATACACCATCAATAGTATTCTCCCTGGAAAACCCCTTTAACTTTGGGTGCTGTTTGCCTTGGCTGCCTGTCGGTGCCATTCAGATGGAGAAGAGCAGTAAAAGGGACAGGAGTCTGGGCTGCAATGGAGGAAGTACTTGGTTGCCTAATAGTCACAGATGGCCACTCACTAAGACTTGGGGATGGAACCAGGCACGATGAGTAATAATGGTGCCTTGAATAAGCATGCTGGGGTGTATTTTTCCACACTATATACATCTGCCTCGATGTGACTACTACCTTATATTTATAACCTGACATTTACCTATGCAATCCATGCCAGCAGTGTCATTCTTCTTACTATTTTTTCAGAATGATATAATTAGGTAGGATGATAACATGGAAGGAAAGATTCTGATTGACTAACAACTGATTATTTTTGTTACAGGTCCACATAGCTTCACAGGAGAAGACTGTTGTGAATACCATGTACATGGCGGGCCAGCTGTGGTCAGTGGTGTCCTTCAGGCTTTGGGTATGTCCAAGGGATTTGGCCTCCTAAGCAGAACTGTGAAGAACAAGCCATCCACATGCACTGAGGCATCAGTTCATTCTGCTGTTGTAAAGAAGTGTCATGCTGGCTAATATTGTGTCATATTGATAGTTATATATTGTAACTTTTAGTCATATAATGGTGTATTGTGGATCGATTAATGCAACTGATATACTGGAATACTCTGGTATGAATGCTTGAGTATAGAGGTAAAGGAATCGCTCACTTGCAGGCACCTTCTCAAATAATCTAAATGTAGAGGGTACAAGATCTGGAAAGTGTCTTGTCTTACAAGTATTTAAACTTTTTTATGTAAATCGTTTTGTTAGACATGTTTTCAACCTTCTTCTCTAACTATCTAGTGAAAGCTTTGTGCCCTGTGTCTTTCCAGTATTGTTTCTATATTGTTGTTTTTATCACGCAGTCATGTGACAACTAACTCCTCTTCATGTAAAAAAAAAATGTTAATGAGCTGTCATGTAAACTAGCTTAAAATGTTGGGCGTTTGATTGCAATCAAGCGCCTATCATCCCTGTTATATAACATGCATGTCATCAATGTGCAACATGTAAATAACGAGTTTTTCTATAATTTTTTGTTTTGATTCAAAACAATTTTTACTTTCTTGTTTTTGTTAGTTTGTGTATTATTGTAGCTGAAAGTATATCTATAACCTTAATTTATTTATACATTAACTTCTTAGGCCGCTTTTCTACAACTGGATTCCTAATGCGGAATCCGCGATCAGCGTCGGCACAGAGGATCCGCAGCAATTTGCAGAATCCGACCCTGTTGTGTGAAACCGGCCTTTGTTAGAAAAATGGAAAGGAACCTCACACTTTCTTTTTTTCTTTTTGTAGGATCTCTAGAAATGCTACGTCCAGCAGAACCAGGTGAATTCACTAAAAGAGCTTTTCAAAATGGAAAATTGGATCTGACTGAGGTTGAGGGTCTTGGGGATCTTATTCATGCAGAGACTGAGGCTCAGAGAAGACAAGCCTTGCGTCAGATGTCTGGTGAGCTTGGACAAGTCTACCAGAGATGGAGCCGACAACTAATGAGGGTTAGATAAGTACTCAACCTATCCGAAACTGTCACCATAATATTTACGGGACTATGGTTTCAATGTGTGCTTACATGATGTATATCTGTATGTTTACTTACTGTATGCTCCTTATTGTTTATAAGCAGATCATGGATGACCTATTAAATTTGCTGGACTGAACCTCGTGTACTTCTGTTTCTTACAGGCTCTTGCTCACATTGAGGCCTTCATAGATTTTAGTGAAGATGATAATGTAGAGGAAGGTGTTCTACTAGCGGGTAAGAGTTTCCATTCGCCATCTTTATATTACTACAGGACAACCTAATGAACTCAGATAAACTGATAATGTTGTAGACGCACCATGTTCCACAACTGTTACGCACTGATTTGTGATGTTTCTGAAAATTTCACAATGACCAGAAAGGCAGAGACTTCAGAGTTCTCAATATAAAGGGATGGTTATATATATTTTTTAAAAATTGTACTTCCCATATGTAAAAATAATGAAGCATCCTATACTGTCCTCTCCTGGCACCCCACAGCTCCAGTCTCCCTTGTGACAAAGTGTTGACCGGCTGCAGCAGCTCACAATGTCCCATGCAGTTTGCCATTGACTGCAGCCTGTAAACTATTCTTATAATGTGATTGCTTATTTTGACTCTATTTATAATCGAGAGATAGATAGATACTAGAGCTGAGCGAGCCTGCTCGGTAAGGTCAGTTACTCAAGCGAGCATCGCTCTTCTCGAGTAACTGCCTTCTTGTCTGAGCGTGCTCTGGGTGGGTGGCAGGGGGGAGAGTGAGAGAGATCTCTCTCTACTCCCCACCGCCCCCCGAGCACGCTCAGACGAGAAGACAGTTGCTCGAGAAGAGCGATGCTTGCTTGAGTAACTGACCTTACCAAGCGTGCTCGCTCATCTCTAATAGATACATTTTTTTTCAAATGTTACTAAAGAACTTTTTTTATTGTATAAAACTTTGCCATGCCATCCTAATGTGCAGTAGATTCTATGGAGCCAGGTGAAGGACATGCATGCTATGGGTTCCAACTTTTGAAGCCTGGAAAGAGTTACAAAACATGTGGTGCAGTGTGTGTATCCTAGCAGTTTTCTTCTATAAAGCCACGCCCTTACATCTGTCCCCAAAGGGTTCACAAGATTTGAAGTCTATAACTCTCAGCATACCCTGAAAATCTGCATTTGTCAGGGCATGCTGGGAGTTTAGTCCACCCAGAGATTCAGTAAAGGACTACAGGTTCCTTAGCAGAGCAAACCGAAGCACAGAAATCTCTGTTAAGCTATGAATTGCAGTGATACCAGATAATAAGCCAGAGCAGCCCCTCCTGAGCTCTCCCTCCATGATAGACCATGTCCTTTCAAAGTCTCCAGCTCACCAAATCGGGTTCCCCTTTCATTCTATTGCTTTATCACCCTCTCCAGCCCCATGAACAGTCTCATGTACCTGTACACTAAGCCACAAAGCCTCAGAGGGCGTCTGTGTCCATGACATCAGTGGAACGTGCTTAGATTTGACAGCAGTGTCATATGGCCATAGTCCTTATAGAGAAAATGGTACACTTGCAAAAGTGAGTAAATTGGAAATTTGTACCATATAGTCTTGAATAAATGCTGGTTTTGGTTTCCCAGCAAGGCATGCCGTAAATGCATCCAAGCTCTAGGACTCTCAAATAGGGATTTTTGGTTGCATGCTCTGTTGCATTCAATAGAGAGGTGACCATGTGCTGTTTGCTTGTCAATTTCCATAACTCCTATAAACGTCAGTGGGAAGGCTGAGCAAAAGCACCAGATTTTAGAACCCCCCCCCCCCTCCCCCCCCAAATTCCTAAAAGCAGCCACTTTTGCTTTGCCATCTCTATTGAGATGTTATGAAGATAGTTGAGTCTCCTTTACATTGAATGCAATGGAGCTTTTGGCCTGGAATCTCATGTTTAATGAGTGTTCTGCAACTGGGACCTGTGCTTTTCAGGAATTTATTATGTATCTTTTTAGATGTCCATAATAGCAATAATGCTTTAAAGTGCTGCAAACAATCAGAATGTCCTTTCAAATGGCTAATTTGTTTAGCCCAGAGCTTCACTGTCAAAAGCACCTTAGCTGCATTCAAGCCGTGACATTAATATTTTCAGCTTGCCTAATTAGAGTAAAATGCATTGAAATTAAGATCTTTCACAACTAAAGATAATGGTTATGGGGTATCACAGGATAGGGAATAACTTTCTGATCCATGGGGTCCAACTGCTGTAATCCCCATGATCCTGACAACAGGGATCCTGTAGTCCTCCCATGAATACAACAGTGTTCCACATGTACACTTCCGCTCCGTTAATTTCAGCGGCAGTGATGTAACTTCTCAAGTTTAAGCACTTGGCAATCTCCAGTTCTGCCATTTTAAATTAATGTAACAGCATGCACATGCTCGACTGCCTCTCTATCCACGTGGGGACCTTCAGGACCTCTATTCTCAAGATGGGTCTATCCCAGTGATGGAGAACCTTTTAAAGACCAAGTGCCCAAACTGCGACCCAAAACCCACTTAGTTATCGTAAAGTGCCAACACAGCAATTTAACCTGAATGCTGAGGCCGAGCGCGATATCGGGCCGTGAAGTTTGGCCCGATATCGCGCTCGTTCACATTCGATGTACTGATAGGTGCAAGGTGTTTTTATGTAAAAACACCTCCCATCACTTCGGTGAGGTTGCGATCCTCCGGCACGGCTTTCACTGTCCACTACAACTGCATAGAGTGAAAATGTGAGGCGAAGTAGACTAACATGCACAAACCTCCCAGTATAATTTCCCAATAATACTCTCAAGGTGGTTAATGTTTTACTTCTTTTATGAAACTGGTAGTTGATGAAGTGGTTGAAAAGCTCCAGAAAGAACTGGAGGAGCATCTTGGGGACAACCGGCGAGGAGAGAGGCTGAGAGATGGGGTACAAGTTGTCCTGACAGGAGCCACCAATGCAGGAAAGAGCAGTCTGCTCAATGTAATAAGTGAGTACTGAGCTGTTCTAAAATACGTATACTTAGAGAAGAAAACCAAGACAATCCTATGTAGGCTAGGGGCGGATTTACCATGAAAATTAGCCCTAATTTTATTTTCATTTTTACAGTTCTCTGGTATATAATGTAACTTTTTTCCTTTGCCCTCCAATTCGGACTTCATGCTTGGGCTTTAATGGATACAGCAAAAGCTTAGCTGTGTTGGAGAGGACGTGTCGGCTCTTCTGAAGTGTCCATTTCCCCCAGTCGTCTCCACGACAGCACCAACTGAGATTGCCTCCTCCTGGTAGGACAGGAACATACTGAGAGGTTAAAAGCTCCCCCCCTTCCCCACTTTCCTCAGTGTCTTCCTGTCCTGCCAGGAGGCAGGATCGCTGAGAGGAGCTGGTGGAGAAGCCAGCGAAAGTATACAGGCGGATCGGAAGGCAGTGGCTCACCCTGTCATCCCTTCGCAGCCAGACGACTCCCGGGACGCCACATGGGGTGGTAACCCCCGGGCCAGGTTCCTCCCGCGGCGGCCCATGGGGGGTTCAAAGCGGGAGCCTCAGTCCCCCTCGTCCTCCGGCAGAAATTACAGCGCGGCGCTCCAGGAAGCCCTTTGACGGCAGGGGGCGGGGCGCCGCATCTCACGTCCAGCGCGATGACGTCATCACGTCTGCATTAGGAGCGGAGGGGGCGGGGCTTAGCGCAGGAGCGCGAAAATTCAAATAGGAACCTGAGAGAAGCCAGAACACCAGCACTACAGGTCGCAGGGTGTCTGCAGCACTGGTATAAAGATGAGTGCTCCAGCCCCAGAGACAGCTGAAACCTCAGCCTCAGCGGCCGTAAGTAGCCAGTGCGGCAAAAATACAATGCAAATATCCAGTATGTTGTATATGGAAAAATTGCATGTTTACCCGCAAAAATGCTTTGTTTGTCAGGGGGATAAAAAAGACATCCCCCCCAGAACAAAACTGCGAAAATGCGTGGAATGCAGGACGAGACTGCCAGCCACGTATCAGAGGCCTCTATGCAAGGCATGCGTGGCTAGGCTAGTCAGAGAGGAATCGGGGGGATTCCTGGATGACGTTAGGAAGCTGGTGAAGGAGGAGGTGCGATCAGCTCTAACGTCACTGCCGACACCGCCAGCAAAACGCCAGAAAAAGGCGTATGTTCCCGAGGAGCCTTCTGATTCCGAGAATTCCATCGGATCAGAGCAAGAGGAACAGGCGGCCGAGGAGTCCTCAGAGGAGGAGGACTACAGGAAATATTTGTTCCATCAAGACGAGTTGACGGAATTAATTAAATCAGTCAGGGCTACATTAAAAATGGAACAGCCCAGAGAGCCACGGACTCTACAGGATGAAATATTCAGTGGACTTGGGGAGAGGCGTAAACATACCTTCCCGGTCCACAAAAACATCTCTAAAATAATTCAGAGAGAGTGGAGTAGACCAGACGCAGGTTCCTTCTCCGCTCGAGGCGTAAAAAGGAGATACCCCTTGGAAGAGGAAGCTTGCGCAAGCTGGGACGAAATACCTAAAGTAGACGTCCCGGTGGCCAAGGTAGCCAAGAGGACGACTCTTCCCTTTGAGGATGCCGCACAGCTAAAAGACCCCATGGATCGCAAGGCAGAGGGACTCCTAAAGAAATCATGGGAGGCAGCGGCAAACATCCTTAGGCCAGGGATCGCAGCCACTTGCGTGGCGCGGACCCTGGGGGTATGGTTAGAGCAGTTGGAACTACACCTGACCAACAAAACACCAAGAGATCAGATCCTTAACTCCCTTCCCATCTTGCGCATGGCAACTAACTTCCTAGCGGACGCCGCGGCCGAGACCGTCAAGCTCTCAGCAAAGGCCACAGCCCGCTCTAACTCAGCCAGAAGGGTGTTATGGCTGAGATCATGGTCAGGCGACCTGGCCTCGAAAAACAAATTGTGTGCCCTCCCATTCTACGGCCAATTTCTATTCGGACCGGACCTAGACAAAATTCTAGAAAAGGCGGCCGTCAGGAAAAAAGGGTTCCCTGAGGAAAAGCCACAGAGAGCGAAGACCTTTTCTCGGGCCCCAATGCAGCAGCCCGAGGCCTACCGAGGCAAGGGCAAGACAGGCCGCTGGAGTTACCCCAAGGGGGGCAGAGGAAGGAATATCCTCTTCAACCCCCACCAGGGGGAGCCGAAGCAGAGACCCTGACGCCATCCCCGTAGGGGCAAGGCTGGGGAGCTTTGCGGATCAATGGGCCGCAATCTGCGGGAGCCCATGGATCCCAAAAATCCTACAGCACGGATACCGGATAGAGCTAGTGTCCATCCCCAGAAGGAAATTTATTACCACGCGAGCCCCAAAAAAACAGCTACATTTACTAAGGCAAAGCGTGCGCGACTTGCAACGGTTAAACGCAATATCCCCCGTACCGCGAAACGAGGAAACCCAGGGCTATTATTCCAGGCTCTTTCTAGTAAAAAAACCCAGAGGGAAACACCGGACGATAATAAATCTGAAAGGCCTGAACACCTGCGTCCGATACAGGAGATTCAAAATGGAAACCATCTCCTCGACAATAAAGTTGATCCCCAGAGGAGCCTACATGGCGTCCATCGACCTAAAGGACGCTTATTTTCACATCCCGATCCACAAAGATTCTCAGAAATACCTGCGGTTCGCAGTGGACATGGGCAGAAGAATGGAGCACCACCAATTCAGATGCTTGCCCTTCGGGATATCCTCAGCCCCCAGAATCTTTACCAAGATTATGGCGGAGGTAGCCGCCCACTTGAGAGAAAAATCGATTCTAGTAGTACCCTACCTGGACGATGTTCTATTAATAGCAGAGTCCAAAAAACTCCTAACAAAACACCTGGAGACAGTACTAGAACTTCTCCAATCGTTGGGATGGATTATAAACTGGGAAAAATCCAGCCTAGATCCCGACAAGCAGAAGACGTTTCTGGGAATAACTCTCGACTCAGAATCGCAATGCTCCTACCTACCCGAGGAGAGAATACAAAAAATCTGCAGAATAGTCAAAACTTTCCTACGAAGACGATTCTGCACAATTCGGGAGGCAATGTCTCTCCTAGGGAGCTTGACATCATGCATCCCAGGAGTAGCATGGGCCCAGGCCCACACCAGAGCCCTGCAGGCCGTAGTCCTATCCTCATGGAACAAAAGGCAGTCCTCGTTAGGGGCAAGGATGTACATCCCAAACAGGGCAAAAACATCCCTGCGTTGGTGGACATCCCCAGAGAACCTGCGGAGAGGGGTTCACTGGCTACAAAACCCAGCCATCCACATCACAACAGACGCAAGCACTTGTGGATGGGGAGCGCATGTGGGGAACCAATTCTTTCAGGGTCCCTGGCCTCAGAGGATAAAAGAACAGTCCTCAAATTTCAGAGAACTACAGGCAGTTTGGCAGGTTCTACAGCAGTTGGGCAACTCGCTACAGAACCAACACATAAAAATACTGTCAGACAATGTCACCGCGGTCGCTCACATACAACACCAAGGGGGCACAAGATCTCCCCCACTGCAAAGCATCGCACAGAAAATCTTTCACTGGGCGGAGGGCCGGATCCTCTCGATCACGGCAACCCACTTGAAGGGGACACTAAACGAAAAAGCAGACTTCCGCAGCAGGAAGCAAATAGACCCAGGAGAGTGGTCCCTCTCCCCAGAGGCATTCAGAATCCTAACCAACCGGTGGGGGACCCCACAGTTGGACCTCTTCGCAACCAGAGAGAACACAAAAGTAGGCAACTTTTTCTCCCTCCGGCCAGAAGATCGCCCGATAGCGGTAGACGCCCTAGGCCAGGACTGGGGTCAAGGACTGGCTTACGCCTTTCCTCCCATACCACTAATTCCCAGGGTCTTACAGCACTTCAGAACCCAGGGATGCACGCTAATCCTGGTGACCCCCTTCTGGCCGAAAAGAAGCTGGTTCGGTCTTCTGACAACACTGAGCGTCCAGGACCCAGTCACCTTCCCTACCTGGACAGATCTTCTATCGCAGGGGCCGCTGAACCACCCCGGCCTAGACAAACTCCATTTAACGGCATGGCTCTTGAAGAATCCTCGCTAAGAAAGAAAGGATTCTCAGAGAAAGTAGTAGAAACCCTAATGTCCAGTAGGAAAAAGACGACCCACCTGATCTACCAGAAGGTCTGGAGAAGGTTTTCCTCATGGAGACAGGGAAGGGATCGCGGGGATTCTATCCCCGACACTCCGCTAATCTTAGAATTCCTGCAGGAGGGCTTAGAGATGGGCCTCTCCCCGAGCACCCTAAAAGTCCAAGTTTCAGCCCTTAGCGCCATCTGCGACACAAAATTCGCAGACGACAGATGGGTCCACAGGTTCCTAACAGCAGCAGCTAGACTACGCCCTAGGCCCATAAACCTGTTCCCAGACTGGAACCTTAATTGGGTTCTAGGGGCCATGACAGCGGTACCATTCGAACCTATCGAGGCGCTACCTATAAGAATGCTTACAATCAAGACCATGTTCCTAGTAGCCATCACCTCCGCAAGATGGGTTAGCGAACTACAGGCCTTGTCCATCCGCCACCCGTTCATGAAATAAGGGTAGCAAAGCAGCAAAAAGGTCCATAGCCAGGTGGATCCGTCTGGCCATCATAGAATCCTATAAGGCCCTCGGGAAGGAGATCCCGTTAGCTCTTAAAGCCCATTCCACAAGGGCAGTAGCGTCCTCATGGGCCGAACACAGTTCAGCCTCGGTCGAGCAAATTTGCAAGGCCGCAGTCTGGAAAAAACCCCACACGTTCACTAAACACTATAGGGTAAAAGTGCAGCAGGACGAGGACATGGCCTTTGGCCGTAAAGTCTCCTCGGCAGCGATCCCACCCTAATAAACTTTAGTTGGTACGTCTCAGTTGGTGCTGTCGTGGAGACGACTGGGGGAAAAAGTGGATTATACCCACCTGATAATCAGGTTTCCAGTAGTCTCCACGACAGCACCCGTACCTTTCCCCCCCCTATAAAAGTAAAATAATAAATTTAAAAAAAACAAAAAAAAACCCCGGTTAGGGGAAGAAATTTAAGTTTAGCTACTGCCCCGGCAATTCGTTAGAATCCACTGAGGAAAGTGGGGAAGGGGGGGAGCTTTTAACCTCAGTATGTTCCTGTCCTACCAGGAGGAGGCAATCTCAGTTGGTGCTGTCGTGGAGACTACTGGAAACCTGATTATCAGGTGGGTATAATCCACTTTTTTAGTATTCCCCATAATAACAATGGAGCATTGTTTCTTAGAATTCTGCAGTGTACCGTTCCGCTGATATTCCTCCTGGAAATGTATATATAAATTGATAACTGCCTGCTACTATTGCTTGTTTCAAAGGGATGTGTTACTACTTGCTCTGACATTGTTCAACTGTTAACCCAGGCCTGCACAACTTGGCAGTAGATTAGGGGGCCAAAATTTTGCAACACGTGGACGGTCACATGACCACATTTACTGAAGGTGCACAATCATACCACACTGGCTGGCAGCGGTAAAGTTCAGACTTTACTGCTAGTGACTAGTGTGACGTGGCTGTGCCGTGGACTCTAACATAACTGATGTCAAGAGGCTAGCGACTAGCCTCTTGAAATCCTAGTCATGTCACGTTCTGCGGGCCACCATAAACGTTCTGCTGGGCTGCATGTGTCCCACAGGCCGTATGTTGTGCAGGCCTGTGTTAACCCCTTAGTGACATCTGACATACATGTACGTTGGATGTGAGCAGGATTTGTGTGGAGCGACCTCAGGTACCAAGCCCACTGCATATGCTGCAGTCGTTTTTTAACCATTTAGAAGCCAAGGTGCCATTTATTTGTCTTGGCAGCCTGGCTCCTTGTAAAGGTTCCCAGGGCTGCCATAGATTTTTTTTTTTGTCTATCAAGCCCTGTCTGCAGCGGTACTTAATGGTATTCTTGAAAAAAAGCCATACACTTCTAGTAAATTCCCCCTTGTTATGGCAACAGAATTGTTGTGGAATTTGCAGCACTTCTTAATGGAAATATGTGCCATAATCTATACAGCACTGATTTCTCCTCTTACGAGTTTGAAATCCATGTGTGGGAGAAAAAAAAGTGACATATCCCTTCTCGATGTGGATTTGTGTCGAATCTGAATCGGGAAATCCGCACTCTGATTTGCCTTTTGGAAAGTGCTAAATCTGCCTGCAGATCTGCGGGTTTACGGCTGCATAATTATGGCAGGAACCCACTTTCCGAAGTTTCTGAGATTAAATCCATGTCAAAAAAATCTGACACCACTTCCGCCCCCAACGAACTTTCCCTGTTTTGTTGAAATGCTTTTTGTTTGGCAATTTGCTTTTGATATTATGAGAATTTTGTAATTAGAAGATAAACGACATCCAAGCTTGTTGACAGTAAATTTCCTTAAGAAAGGTTAAACGGTCACAAGCCTCGTCATTCCCAGTCTAGGTTCTGCTTCCTTCCCTTAAAGTGTGTCCCATTGTGTAAGTATGTATTCTACATTTAAGGATGTGACCCCTTCAGAACTATTGAGAATAACTTAAAAAGTTTAGCCTCCCCTCCTATTTCTTACAGGTGAAGAGGTCAGGTGTCAGAGGGGTGATGGGAAATAGGAGTACAAACTTCAGGATGTGGCAGGGGATTATTTCAGTTCAAACACTTTTCTTTTACAGTTTGGCATTTTGTAGTTGTTGACTGGAGCCATATAATAGTGATAGTGTGAATTATTTTAACCAGTCCCTCTCTGCCCGTCATCCCCGTGCTCAAAATTATATAAAAGTAGTAGTCTCACCATGGCGCTGGTCCACCGTTTCAGTGGTCCGCAACCACAGCATTGCACTGGTGACATCACCCAACCAGAAAGCCTGGTGACATCCTGTAAACCTGTCGCATGAGTTTTTAATGTAGAGTCCCCGAGGCAGGTTTATGGGATGTCACTAATGACCTCCCTGCCAGTCTCCTGTTGGCTGCAGCAATCCCGTGGGTAAAGGACCCAAATCACCACTGCAGCCAATGTAAACAGACCAGGGCAGCAGCATGGAGAAAGCAGTGTACAGCGGGAGGTGAGTGTCGAGGATTTTGTTTTTGTAAGTTGTGACACCCCACTGCAACCAATGTTTGGGGGTCAAAGAAAACCCCTAAGGTACTATTTCACAAATTAATTGAAAACTTTTACATTTTTATTGTAGGCCAGAAACCAACTGCCATAGTTTCTGCCATCCCTGGCACCACTCGAGACGTGGTTGAGGCAGCCCTGAATATTGGAGGGTACCCGGTTATACTAAGTGATACTGCAGGCCTGCGGGACTCTGAGGATCCTATAGAGAAGGAAGGTGTAAGACGAGCCAAGGCAAGGTGATTAGATCATTGAAGATACATTTTTGTCTAAAACAATGACCTAGTTCAAGTCCGGCGGCATATAAACTCCAAATCAATGTATGCAGACCCGAGGGACCTATTGGAGTATTCGAAGGAACAGCGACTAACTGTTTAGATTTAAAGACAAGCTCATTCTTTATACAAATTCATCTAATTGATGTGCAAGTACAAAAATACATTTAGCAACATATTCGTATTACTGCTTTAGCAGCTTTCTCACTGATACAGCCTTGTGTAGCCCATTATAAGGAATGTGTGGTGTAAACCTGTTAGTTGCCTTAGGGCTCATTCACATGTGTATTTGCACAGCGTATTGCGTGCGCGGTTTTTGCGTGCATAATACACAGCAAATAGAACCCATTGATTTTAATGGGTTCATTCACTTGAGCGTATTTTTTCACGCAATATGCGTCTGCGTGAAAAATAAGTAGGATGTCTGATCTTGGTGCGGGTTACTCACCATAGAAGCTCATTGAAATCAATGTCCTTGTATAAATACACAGGAAACCTACACATTTACACACAAAATCAATGCAATTATGAGTTGTGTGTTTTTTTTTTTTTCTTTTTTTACGTGTGAGAATATGCTGTGTATTTACGCAAGTAAGAATACTGACAGGCAACCACATCTCTGTCAGTTGCAAAGGATTACTGCTCAGAGGTTTAACAAAAGAGAAGTGGTTATCTCAGCCAAGCTGACGGATCTCGATGTATTGGCAGAGCACAGCATGTACATGTACACACAACACTCTGAGGGCCTACGTACTATTTCTCGTTTGAACGAGGGAATGATGTCTGATTTTGATTAAGCAGCCTGTTTATACCAGCAGATACACCGTTGGCTCATTCAAACAAGAAATCGTTCAGTCGTTCACATTCACCGTTTACATAAATCAACAAATGGTTTTTAAACCAAAGGATTAACAAACGAGCCAACAATGATTTTTATGCCTGCATAACCTCAACTATTGACGAAAAGCAAACCATTTATCATTCGATTGCTGGCTGAATGAATGTTACCTAGAGATGAGCAAACCTGCTTGTTTAGAGAAATTACTCATTGCCTAATTGGGCGAAAAAGATTCGGGGGGCGCCGGGAGAGAGAGAGCTCCCCCATGCACCCCCGCGCCCCCCAAATCTTTTCGCTCGAATAGGCAGTTACTTGAAAAAAGCAATGCTCGTTTGAGTATTTGCTCTAAACGAGCACGTTCGTTCATCTCTAATGTTAACGTTCATTTTCGCGTTTTTTTTGTTTTTTTTTAAACAAAACTTATTCCATGTAAAAGGGCCTTAACTAGATAAACTAAGCTGACCGTTCACATGAGGTAAGGATCGATCAGAATTTGGCCATCAGTTGTATGTCAGATCATACATAGTAACGATTTGACTATTAATATGCCAGATGGAACTGAACAATCAGGGACATGGTTAAAAACAAAAAAATTCAAAACAAGAAAGTGGGCTAAAGTAAAGTGGCGCCTGATCAGCCGCAGTCGTCCAATCAGGCTTATACACATGTCGTTTTATTGGGCAACTGACAAAATGCAACCTGCTGGCTTTGCTTTGCAGAGATTCTGTATACAAGGTTAGAAGCAGAATCCCATAAATCTAGTCCAGTACGCAAATAGACTCTATTTATGACATTTTTTGTTGCATTTGGAATGAAAGGTTTATAAGCCGCCTTTGCACTTCTCATGCGCTGCACGTGTATCATTTGCATTCACTTTGGCCCTTCTGCTATTCTGACAGCCATTTTAAACTTCCTGATAAGAACAGAGGATGAACGTCACAAACGCAAACAACTTGATCGAACTGTGCTTCACCCTTCGTTTTCTGCCAAAAAGTAATTTACTGTCAAGAAATGGGTTCCTGCTAACTGCCTGGCAGAGACACTGATCCTGCGCAGAGCCGCACAGATGCATCCTTTGTACGCAGTTTTATTGTGTGGTTTTTAGACTATTTATTTTGGAGTTACAAGTTGAAGACATGTTGCCGGCTTGATATTTATCTCTAACTCGGGAAAATACTCGTCTCGACCTTCTATTGAAATTGGGTCGCAGTTTGTCATAAGAGGTTATTGTGAGCACTAATCCTTCTCCTGTATTGTAGTTATTTGAGGTTATGGATTCTGAGGCCTCTCAAACTGGGTTCACACAAGGTGTTTGGAGAATACTAGCCTATAACACTAATCGCACAAAGCAATCGTAGAAAAAGCCACATTTCTCAAAAAGTATTGCATGATTATAATCAAATGTAACTTAAAGTAAGGCGACCAGATTTTCCCAGGGCCAAAGTAGGACAAAGGGGTGTGGTCAGGGGCGGGGGCTTATCATGATATGTGTGTTTGTTTGTTTTGTTTTTTTTAACCGCTGTAGTTTTAAAAAGTACAGGGCTGGTTCCAATTACAAATTTTGCAGCATTTCTGCATTGGAAAAACTGTCAAAATGCATACCATTGGTGCGGATTTTGACTGGAAATCAGCTGCATATCCATAGCTGATTTCATACTATGTGGCGCTACCCCTCACCTTCTCCAAAAGGCTTCCCTATGTCGGCGCTTCCTGGCTTCTGGTTCCCAGCGGCCTGTAGTGGCCTCACCTGACCAGGCCGCTGGGAACCAGAAGCTGGGGAGCGCTGACAGCAGGAAGCCTTCGGAGAAAGTGAGGGGAGCACCTAATAGTATGAAATCAGCTGCGGTACCATTGGTACAGATTTTGACTGTTCTTTAGATGCAGAATTTGCTGTGGACATTCCGCAGCATTTCCACCACGTGTAAACATCTCCTAAGTCAGCCTGAGGTATGCTGCCACATGCAGAGTGGCCTCAGTAATAATAGTGCCCTCTATATTGGCCCCATCAATAATAGTGCCCTCTCTATTGGCCCCATCAATAATAGTGCCCCCCATAGTATTAGTGCTCCCCTATACTAGCCCCAACAATAATAGTGACCCCCACAGTAGCCCCATAGTATTAGCGCCTCCCACTCCCCCCCCACAGTAACCTGATAGTATTATAGCTCCCCTATTCCCCTATATTATCGCTCCCCAGCCCAGCAATAATAGTGACCCGTACAGTGACCCATATACTTGCCCTCCTCCTGGTCTTCACAGCGCCGACGCTCCTCTCACCGCTGCCGGAAGTGTGTGTGTGCCCGCAGTAGTGCCCCCTCTTCTCTCCTCTCTTGTGGAACCAGAGAAGAGGGGAGGAGGATTGTGGATGCACACACTGTTGGCAATGTGTGCATCCGGCCTGCAGAGTGATTACCGGCCGGTGAGCCGCGGCACCACGGTCAGTAATCAATTTAATGGTTACCAGACATCACCAGAAAGCGGGACAAATGCCTGTCCTGCTAGGGTCCCGGTGAAAGGTAGGACACAGGGTCCCAAAGCAGGACTGTCCTGCCTAAATCGGGTTGTCTGGTCACCTTACTTAAAGAGACTTGAAGGGATTATATCACCAACATTGCATTGTATTAATTAAAGAGATAAAGAAACCTTTTTCCATTTTTCTAATCTGTTTTTTATTTCCTGAGTGTAGAATGTTTTTTATTCTGTTGTCTGTACATGACTATGGGGGCGGCTATCTTTCCTGAGCTACATTTAATAGCATTTAGAGATATGGCAGCCTTATATGCCATTCACACAATGGACAGTAGGGGATCCATTGACTTTGTATTGGAGACTGCTATAGACAAGCCCTGTGACCAGAGCAGAGGTCATTTTGCAGGGAGTGGGAGTAGGTAGTCACACCTTAAAGGCTCATTTAGACAAGACGAGTGTCCGGCAAATTATGCCCGACACTCGTACCCGCACATACTAGCTGCTGTGCACCTGCACGGGAACTAGTATCACTGGCTCACAGCGGGGCAGCTGCAGGAGATTTCTCTGCTCACACTCCCCTGCCCCTCTCCATTGACTTAATATAGCGGCTGTTCGGTACTGAACGGCTGCTATTTACACTGAGCGATCAGCTCATCGTCCAGCTCCATATGCAGCATAAACAATGGACGATGAGCAGATCGCGCACACTCCCCCACTCAGTGCTTCACATAGAATGTGGTGAAGTTAGCGATGGTCTCCCTGTCTAAACGTAACTAGCAGTAACGTCACCAGCTCATTTAGACGACAGTTATCCTGTGTAAGTGTGCCATTATACGTTCTGTGAATGGTGGATCCTGTGTTATCTATATATAGCTTTTACCTCTCAGTGTAATTATTCCTGAACTAATTTTGAGCGATAGTCAATACGTGTAAATGGGCCTCAACATCACAAACTAACGAATTTAAGTGATAATTATTCAGTGTGGATGCAAAAACAAAATTGCTCACTTGTTGTTCGCAGGTGTTTTAAAAACTCGTTGGCTTGCTGGCTTGTCGTCCTGTGTAAATGCTCAGCACTTCCCATAGAAGGGGAAGCGCTGAGCGAGAAGCCCACAAGCCAGTGACACCTCTTTCAGTTGAAATACTCTGCACAAGCGCTGACCATCTTAGTGGTGACGTCAACACTCCTTCAGTCGTTTAAAAGACTGTCGGCCCGTGTAAAAGCGCCTTTAGTGAGATGACCGCTGCAAATTTTTCTCTACAGATGTGGAGGTGACAGACTAGTATTAAGCTCTGTGGTCAATGTGAAAAATGCAGGATTTTAGGATTTAAAAATAAATACAGATTGTGGCCGAAAGTTTTAAAAAGAAAATCCCCCAAAATTCTTAAATATGTGATTTATATAATAGGTGATTTTCTGATGACCTACTCCCTTTAAGATAAGAAGAATGGATGTTGGCAACAGGACCGACCCTGCAGTGGTCCCCCCCATTTTATAATGCTCAGGTCTACGCAACCGTTTTCTCCAAACAATAAGCTTAACCAAGGGGGCCTACCCACTAGCATTTTTTTTTCTTCTAGCGATGCAAGATCAAGAGCCCTGCAGAGAAAACGCAGTGTCAGCCCCATTGAAAACACAGGGAGTGCATCGCGGACTTTTGCCACAACTGTGACAGCCATGGCAGAGCATGGCAGAGGGACCGCTGGGATGAAGGAATCCTCTGTCACAGCTGTGGCAGAAGTCCACAATGCACTACCTATGTTTTCAACGGGGCTGGCGCTGCTGCTGGCCCCATTGAAAACCATGAGGGATATCACAGATTTTTTTCTCTGTGCTGCGAGACTTTAAAAAAAAAAATTGCAAACGCGTGTGAAACCATTGAAAATCATTGGTTTCATAACAATCGCTCTCACATCACAAGAAAACATATCGCTAGTGGGTAGGCACCCTAAAAGTAAGATAGAAGTATCATTAGCCACACGTATAGCTGGATTAATGCATTCTTTTATTTTGTAGGGTTGGGGAAGCGGATGTTATTGTAGCAGTAATAGATGTCAGCGATGGTTTACTGTCTCGGGAAGCACCTCTTGCCCACCTGCAGAACCTCTTCTCCAGCTTGCAGGGAGATGGGCACCGGAGTGTCGTTGTGGCACTGAACAAAGTAGACCTGTTGAGCCAGGAGAGTATTGTTGGCATAAAGCAGCTATACCAAGAATCCGGACTGCCGCCAGTATGCCTTCTATCTTGCCACACAGGAGAAGGAATCGGCAACTTCTTGAGAGTCCTCCGAGACCGCCTGAAAGCAATGTGAGATGCAGGTTTAATGGTGGATTTTATTTCTATGTTATGAGTCAAGCTAGAGAGTCATTCTAGTCATATAATGAGGGTTGCTGATCCACGCATAGTTTAAATGGCGGCACAGTTGCAGGGGCCTCCTGCCTATCCAACCTGCAAGGTTGATGTGTCACATAAATGTCCTTAGTCCCGTATATTCTGGCATATAAAACGACCCCTGACTTTTCGTCTTATATGCCGAGAATACAGTTTGGAGGGAAAAAAATGAATTCTCCCCTCCGGCGGCGCTGGTGCAGGCTCTCGCTCTCCCATGCACGGCAGAGCATTGCTTTATGCAAGCGGGGCTTGAATGCCACGCCTCCAGAAAGCTATTGCTCTGACTGGCTAGATCAGGTGGCAACAGCCAATGAAAGCTGGCGCTGCCTTGGCCAATTGAATGGCTATGATTTGCTAACGCAGCGCCAGCTTTCATTGGCTGACGCCGCCCGAGTTAGCGAATCGGAGCATTAGCTTTCTGGAGGCAGGGATTTTCAAGCCATTCTGGCTCCATTCTGAGGTACATATCATTATATGCATTGCAGGGCTTTTACAAATTTTTCGATAGGCTGAGTTACGTGGCAGACATGGAGGCCTTTGTCAGGCTTCCAGCTGTTATGGAAGCCCATAGGTACCTTACGATCGCATTGTTGTAGGCAATACCCACAGGCACCAACTTGTCATCTGCTTACATGCTGCAGTTGCTATTGACTCCGGCATTTAATGGGTTAAACTGCTAGGCTCCGAGGTTTCTCTGTTCCTGGCTGTTAGTCAGCCAAGCCACCGCCTTTAAAAAAGATGTATGTTCAGGTTAAAAGCCCATTCGTGAGATCTGAAAAAAAAATAAGCATATTGGCCGTCACTGAGGGGTTAATAGATTAAGATAACTTGTTACAGAAAGTTATCACACTCAAGTTAAACTTTGCTACGTCTGTACTTATTGATGATACAAAACAGCAAAGGTGCCTACTGTATGTTCCAAAGATGCAGCGTTGCCTACAGATGTCAAGGACAGAGTACTACGATGTGTGTTCATCTTGTTTTTACATAAACTGTCAATCACATTAGTTTCATTATGTCCAGCACTAAAGAATATGTTCCCAGCACTGACATAACTATAGGGGATGCGGTTGCACCCGGGCGCAGGAGCCTTCGGGGGCCCATAAGGCCTCTCTTCTCCATATAGGGAGCCCAGTACAATGAATAAACCATTCTAGGTGTCCTGCATTGGGGCTCAGAAGTTACGCCTCTGGTTGCCACTATATATGAAACGGAAAAATAATGAAAGGCAAGACATTCTAGTTTTTAATGCCAGAACCAGGGCACTGCTGAAGTGGCATTTCCTCTAACAGAGCGATATAAGGGGGATGATAGATGGAGGCATGCAACTGTATATGCCATTCAACTTCATTAGTAAATCCAACATTAGAAATGGCTGAACAATAAATGATTATTGATGATAAATAAGGGATGTTGATTTCTCTTAAGCGGAAATAATCTTTAGTTTCTCCCATTTTTTTAAATGTATTTCTTTTTAGTTGTGGCGATCCTCTTCAGGGGGCCCCTACAATTACTCAGACTCGCCACAGACATCATCTTACAGCATGCCACAATGCCCTAGGGCGGTACAGTGGGCACAGACAGCTGGACTTGGTTCTTTCTGCCGAAGAGCTGCGTATTGCCCACAGACAGCTTGGAGCGATCACTGGAAGGGTGAGCACCGAGGAGATTCTGGATATTATATTTAGTGATTTCTGCATCGGAAAGTGAGTCTGCCTTCATCTATCCTTCTAAGATATTGTGCTGTTTTAGGCACACCGTAGGTTAACTCTTAGGACACTGAATATGAATAAACCACTCTGAATTGTTTGTCCTTTCTTTGATTGTTATTTCTTATTTTATAATCTTTTTCATATATTTATTAATGACCTAGTAGAAGGATTGTGCAGTAAACGATCAATATTTGCAGATGACACAAAACTATGTAAAGAAATTGACACAAGAGGACAGAAGGTGGTTACAAGAGGATCTGGAGACGTTGGGGACAGAAAAGTTGGAAATGAGGTTTAGCACTGATAAATGTATTTCCCTGCCCGCGTGCAGAACCTTACATGTCACCATAATACACTAAATGGGAAACCACTGGGGAACACTCGCATGGAAAAGGACTTGGGGATTTTAGTTAACTGTAAGGTTAACTGAAGCAACCAGTGTCAGGGAGCTGCTGCCAAGGCAAATAGGATAATGGGGTGCATCAAAAGAGGTCTAGGAGCACATGATGAGAATATTGTACTTCCTCTTTACAAGTCACTGGTCAGACCACACATGGAATATTGTAGACAGTTTTGGGACCGGTACTCAAGAAGGACATATCAGAGATTGAGCGGGTACAAAGGCGGCTAACTAAAGTAATGGAATGGGCGGACTACAATACCCAGAGAGGTTATAAAAATTAGGGTAATTTAGTTTAGAAAAGACGTCTGAGGGGCGACGTAATAACTGTATAAATATATCAGGGAACAATACAGAGATCTCCCATCATCGATCTATACCCAGGACTGTGACTGTAACAAAGGGGGGCCCCGTCTAGAGGAAAGAAGGTTTCTACACCAACATAAAAGGGGGTTCTTTACTGCAAGCAGTGAGACTTTGGAACTCTTTGCCCAAGGAAGTGGTGATGGCAAATTCGATTAGAGTACAAGAGGGGCCTCGATGCCTTTCTTGAGAAATACTGTGTTATGCTATAATCATTAATAACTTCAAAAGGGTCGGTGAAGCAGGGATTATTCTGATTACCAGACTTGCTTCTACCTCATTGGTTTTTTTTGCTGCCTTCCTGTGGATCAACATTGGATAGTAATGGGCTGAACTGGATAGACAAATGTCTTTTTTTTTTTTCGGCTTTACATACTATGTTTGTTGGTCTCTAAATGTGCCAGGGAAAATTGGTCTGTTCATTTTAAACATGATTTGCATCACTTAAAGGGGTTTTCCAGGGTTTGGATGAGAAAGTCAAAAGGAGACTGCAGGGTCTTTACATGCGAAGTAACAGTACAATAATAATGCTACATCCTAAGCATGTATCATTACCTTGTTATCACACTGTTTCTCCCTTTTGTGCTCCCGTTCAATGTGACTTTTAATATCGGTTTATGTGGGTAGCGCACTATAGTTCCCATCTTGCATTGCTGACATCTTTTCCAGTCTGATCTGCCCCTGTATTTCTCTGGATACTGAAGAACAAGTGCCCCCTGTTCTGCACTTCATATTGCGCCTCCTCTTTGTTGAGCCTCACATATTAGTTCCCAGTTCTCCTGGAACTCCATATGCCCAACCAGCAAGATAAAACAAGATTTTAGTATAACTTCCTGTAAAATCTCTTTCTCGTCCTATTCATTGGGAGACACAGCTTTGACCTTGGGTATAGCTACTGCCACTAGGAGGCAACACTGAGCACAAAAAGTGTTAACTCCTCCCACTAGCTATATCCCTATTGCAGGTATCCAGCTAATTCAGTTTGTATGCAAGCAGAAGGAGCAGCCAGTAGGATACAACAACAATAGTAAATAAATAACAACCATGCTCAAAAACAGTAACTCATTGGCCATGCGCGACTGCACTGAGCGCACCCCAACCAAGAGACGTATATGTTACAGTCCTAATACCAGACTGGGTGGGTGCTGTGCCAGCAATAATGCCACACAGCGGTTAGACGCACAGCTGAATAACGCCGTACGGCGAACAGAAAAAGAGCCGCACCCCGGCTAACGCCCACAGCGCTAACACAGGAAATGAGGGACTACCGTCGCTGCGCTGATAGGGAGGGGATGAAGTGTGGCGGGACTATGGTGGATACTTACCTTCCGCTGAGGTAAAATGGCTCCTCAACTCCAGCAGAGCTCTCCCCCACCATCGCCTGCCCTTGCACGGGAAGGTGATGCGGACTGCCCGGAAGAAAGGGGAGCTCTATGGCTGGTGCGTAACATGCAGGAGTACCTGGATGTTTCTCTTTTTCTTCTGAGGGGACTGGGCAGACAACAGAAGGTTTGATTCTATTCTGTTCCCCTTACGCGGTTGGGTTTATAGAGAGAGTCGTGCCTCAGACAATTCATAAATTCCGCTTCCACAAAGCGCTGGCTGTGATTGGCTGAACAGTTCTAGAAGGACAAATCGCAGCTATTGCTTCATTTATGCAGAATTTATGAATGAACTATGCGGTGGCTCAGCCAATTCATAATTCTTGCCGCCTCAAAGTGATGGCAGTGATGCGCCGATTGGCTGCCCGGCACCACTGGTTGTCAAACATGGCGGCAGCTTAGTGTGTGTTGTGTGAGAGAATGATGGAGCTCATCGGCTGCTGCTCCTCTAACCAGTCCAAGGGCTGTGAAGTGTGCAGTACGGGGGGCCCTCCAGTATTGATTGCAGCATGTACGAAGTTAAAGGGGTTGTCCCGCGGCAGCAAGTGGGTCTATACACTTCTGTATGGCCATATTAATGCACTTTGTAATGTACATTGTGCATTAATAATTATGAGCCATACAGAAGTTATCAAAAGTTTTATACTTACCTGCTCCGTTGCTGGCGTCCTCGTCTCCATGGTGCCGACTAATTTTCGCCCTCCGATGGCCAAATTAGCCGCGCTTGCGCAGTCCGGGTCTTCTGCTGTCTTCAATGGGGCCGCTCGTGCAGAATGCCGGCTCCGTGTAGCTCCGCCCCGTCACGTGCCGATTCCAGCCAATCAGGAGGCTGGAATCGGCAATGGACCGCACAGAAGAGCTGCGGTCCACGGAGGGAGCAGACCCCGGCGGCCATCTTCAGCAGGTGAGTATGAAGACGCCGGACCGCCGGGATTCAGGTAAGCACTCTCCGGTTTGTTTTTTTAACCCCTGCATCGGGGTTGTCTCGCGCCGAACGGGGGGGGGGGGGGGGGGGGTTTAAAAAAAAAAACAAAACCCGTTTCGGCGCGGGACAACCCCTTTAACAGAGGGAAGGAGTTCCCTCTGTTACGTCTTCGGCCCTCTGCCAACCAATTCTGGAAGATGAGAAATAACAGTGATCCCTTGGGTGGCTCAGTAAAGCAAGGGACGAGAAATAAACGGGAGTAATGGCACCTGCTTGCGGCACAACATGCTGAAGAGCCTGTCAAGTATTAGCTGCAGCCTCGGCAACAGGATGAAACGGTAACGTCCATGACAATTCAGCAATACTGGAGCAAGAAGGTGACCGGAGATGAAAAGACCTAATAACTATGTATAAATATATCAGGGAGCAATACAGAGATCTCTCTCATCATCTATTTATACCCAGGACTGTGACAAGGGGACGCCCTCTACATCTAGAGGAAAGAAGGTTTATGTACCGACATAGAAGGGGGTTCCTTACTGTAAGAGCCGTGAGCCTGTGGAACTCTCTCCTGAGGGCGTGATGATGGCGAACTCGATAAAAGGGTTTGAGGGGGCCTGGATGCCTTTCTTGTGTGATACAATATTACAAGTTATCACTGATTACTTTAGAAGGATTGGTGATCCGGGGATTATACTGATTGCCAGATTGGAATTGGGAAGGGATTTAATTTTCCTTAAATGTGGAAAATTGGCGTCTATCGCATACAGAGTTTTATTGACTTTATCTAGATCAACACTGGGGGAGAAATAGGCCAAAAAAGGTATAACCTACTATGTTAATATTCCACGCGGCATTGAAAAATGGCAAAAATACTTTCCTTTTCTTGTTCATTTTGTCACCAAAAAGTGCATTAAAAGTGATCTAAAAGGTTATATCTACCCCCAAATGGAACTATTTTTCCATGGACAGAGCTCCATCCATGGAAAAATAAGAAAAAGTCAACAATCTTTGAATGCAGCAATACCAACATTTTTTATTTTATTTTATTGTGCAAATCTGGAAACCCCACCACACGCCTAAAATTATAATTCTGGTATTAACAGAATTTTTTCCTGATATTGGTATAATTATGATAACTCCAACTCACCCCCCAATAAAGCTTAACAAAAGTTATACAACAAATTACGTGTACCCCAGAGTGGTGTCATTACAAAATACAACTAGTCCCCTAAGAAACGAGCCCTCATACAGTTAGTTATGTTAACGATTTATGGGTCTTGCAATACGACAATAACAATCACTTGGTCCTTAAAGTAAAAATTAGACTTGTCACTATGGGGTGAAGAATAAAAGGTAAGACAATATGGAGTCAAAAAAAGTTTGTTTTTAAAAAAAAAAAAAAAAAAAAAAAGCACACAAATGAAACAAACAAAAAAACGGAAGCATTAACAGTAACTTGTCACATCAAACACGCAGTCCTATTTCTTGGAAGCATGTCATAGAACAGGAGAAGCTGATGTCCTAATTGTTGATGCACCATGCAGCTAGGATATATATTTTGGCATTGCCTATTTTTTTACTGATTGCATTTACCATGTGGGATTAATAATCTAATACACTCATTGTAAAAAAAAAAATATAACAAAAAAAACCTCCCCTACAAGTTGGGGAAATGGATACAAGATGTAATACAGGAGTGCATGGAGGCTTTAGTACCCTGTTATACAACTTTTAGCATGGATGTAAGATATGATATGGGCGGGCATGGAGGCTCTAGTACCCTGTTGTACAACTTTTAGCTTGGATGTAAGATGTGATATGGGCAGGCATGGGACACCTCTATCTTGGATGCAAGATGTGATATAGTTGAGCATGAAGGTTTTAGTACCCTGTTGAGCCGCCTCTAGCTTAGATTGAAGATGTGATACAGGCGGGAATGGAGGCTCTAGTACCCCGTTGTACCACCTCTAGCTTTGTTACAAGATGTAATACGGGCGGGCATAGAGGTTCTAGTGCCCTGTTGTACCGCCTGTAGCTTGGATACAAGATGTGATACTGGTGGGCATGGAGGCTCTAGTACCCTGTTGGGCCGCCTCTAGTTTGGATACAAGATGTAATATGGACGGGCATGGAGGCATGCAGGGTCCGTATGGTATCCTGCGGCATATCGATCCACATTTGCTGTAACTGAGCTGCTAGATCGTGCAAACTCGTAGACTGTCATAGTTGGCGTCTGAGATGGTGCCATACACGTTCTGGCAACCAGGCAGGCCATGGAAGTGTGACAGTGGTGTAGAGGCTCATTCCTGTGACATCCTTGCTGCGACTGAGCATTATCCTGCTGCAATGTGCCTCTTGGAAGCCGCCACGAGAGGAACATGTGGGTACAGGATATCCAGAACATATCACTGAGCTCTTATTCCCTCTTACAACTACTAGGGGTGACCGACTGTTGTATGCGAAGGCCCCTCAGACCATTAAGCCAACAGTGAGGACAGTGTGCCACTCCACAGCAAAGGCAGGATCGAGGCGCTCACCCCGAGGTCTCCAGGCATGAACACTGCCATTGTCTGTGCCCAAACTAAACCTAGATTTGTTGATAAGGGCAACCCAATTCCATGCCATAGCATCCAGTTTCATTGTTCACTACACCACTGCAAAAGTGAGTCATTAGTTGTCAAATGCTGTACTCATAAAGGACGCAGGGTCTCACGACATCTATTATCAACACACCTGGAAATGGTGCCACCCGTATCTGGATGGTAGACAATGAAACAGTGGGAGCTGCTGGTGCTTGTCGGATGATCAGCGACCCTCTCTACTGGTGGTCTGTTGGAGACATCCTGACTGATCATTTTGTGTGCCCTCACACATCCACTGGTCCCAACACCTCCTAACAGTCTGGTCAGATGCTCCTCTCTACTGCTGGTCTGTAGGGGGATCCTGAGCCCGGTCACCTTTTCTGCCCCCATCCACTGGTCCCAACACCTAACACTCTGATCAAACGCTCCTCTCTACTGGTGGTCTGTAGGGGGATCCTGAGCCCGGTCACCTTGTCTGCCCTCATCCACTGGTCCCAACACCTCCTAACAGTCTGGTCAGATGCTCCTCCCTACTGGTGGTCTGTTAAGGGCACCCTGAGCCCGGTCGCCTTGTGTGCGCTCACACATCCACTGGTCCCAACACCACCTAACAGTCTGATCAGAACGGCCCGGGTGGGGGACAATTCATCGATACGACCATCCAGCTTCTCATATCCCAATAATGCGCCCCTCTCAGACTCTGGTAACGTGGTGAAATCTCTTCTCTGTGTCGTAGAGGCGTCTAGTGGTTAACAAGCTCTACAGAAGCGGAAGAAGAGGTCACTACCCAAGGGGCCTCTGAGAGCCTTTTATAGGCTAAGGGGGAGCTACTTTTGGGACTGCCGGTGACAAGACCGTTCATCTAATAACCACAAGTCTCATCATTTACAGATCTGCCTGAGATGGAACTGCATGCTTAGTTTTGCAGAAAAACAACATCTTCTAGGGGTGGGATTCTTTTTTTTTTTTTTGTATTGTAATAAAGTGGACCAATTGTTAATTTTTATAATCTTTACTTTTTGAGGTGACGGCTGGGAAAAGGAAGGTTTCCATACAGTTACGTACATGTGTGGGAATGGGCTAAGGATGGCTCGTTGCACATAGACTAGTGCTGTGTGTTTTGCACTGCAGGCCAAAATTTGTCAGCCAGCCCCTGTTATGGACTACGTCAGAGTACTTGTTTGCCTCCCTCTTAATGAAATTGGCCCATTCAGGGACATGTCATTTGTCCAGATGATGCGTGCTTTCGTTGGAACATTCCTTTTTATAGCAAACAATAGCAGAATAAATATTTTTATTATACATGCAAGAGGTTGTCCATATTCAGCGTGCTCCGGGGACAAGAAGGGAAGTACTACTTTACACAATGGGTGGTAGATTGTAAAAATAGACTTCCTGCAAAGATGATACATTGGAAAGCGGACAGAAAAGCTGTCTGGGCTTAGCAGAATGAGACTTCCTGATTTATTTATTGATTAGATTGCATGCAGGTCGGCGCTAATACTCATAATTCTTATCACCTCACATTTTATCCACACAAATGCCTTATTTACTGATCATTCTTTGGATTTGATGTTTTTTTTTTCCCTAACCTTATCCTATAAATGAAAATATGGTTTCCATTTAGTTAAATAATCGCTGCATTCTTTTATCATTTTTGCATGATCATACGGTCCGTAAATCTGTATAGCACTGTGATTATTCAGTTCCACTGCTAATATATCTTGTTCCAATGATGCCTTTGATAGTGTGTTTTGGAGAATATTGGTCGGGAAGGGTATGGTTTCTGCTTGGGGAGAGCACCTAGAAGGTGAGTGAGGAGATTGATAGGGCGGTCCATGCTCCTCTGGGAAATAAGCAAAGAGGGAAGATTGAACAATACCCCCACAGCACCACCTATTGGAAGGCTGCATATCTGCAAGTCTGTGTTAGGCAGTGTTTTACCGCTGTGTGAGTCAGCGTATGGCAGTGATTTTTCACTGCGCATTACAGCGCATCTCACGCACGCTGTGATGTGCATCTGACTTGTTTTGTTCTTTTTAATCCCCTGCTTTGTCGCTTAGCGATGTTGCATATAAAATAGGAATTGTGTATGTTTAGCATTTATTACGCAACCATGGAGAACAATGGGGCTCTATTGCGAATTATACGCAGTAAGGGCTTTTCCCATGAGCGTATATCAGCCTGCCGTTTTCGCGGCCAGCTAATATTCGCTGTGATCTGATGCATTGGTTTCCATTACATCAGATCACATGGCCGTATTCCTGAGACGTAAAAACGCCCGGCCGGCCAATATAGCGCCATCTTTTGGACCGGAATATGTCGGCTGCTGCATGGGCTCCTATGGGTGCTTAGCTTACGCTTAGCTCCGCCCTGTCCCACCCCCTCCCATTGCAAAGAATGAGCGGGAAGGAGAGCAGAGGTGAGCCTATGATGAGGAAGGAGTGGAAAGGGGCGACGGCATGGTAGTCTCGGCGTATATGTGCCGGGACCCATGCCGTGTAAATGGGCGCACAAGTGTTCGATTTCTGCGCCCATTCATGAGCTTCTATGCCCCAGATGATAGTGTATATCGGCTGACCGTAAAAACGCCAGACGATATACACTCGTGGGAAAGAGCCCTAAGATAGAACATGATGCGTTCTTTTATTTACGTGTGTATTATATTCCGTGAATATACGCAAGTGTGAACGGATCAATAAAAATCAATCCACTTTCATTGACTCTATTCGCCACGTATCATGTGCGTTTGGAATAATGGCAATAAGTGGAAACATTAGGGCAAATTTTGAAAATACCCCTTTAATGAGCTTTCTTTCTCATACACCGTGTATCCTACAGCATGTTGTCAGCAGCTGCAGAACCTCATAATACATGTCTAAATGCTTCAGTAGTACTTTGAAAACAGAAAGTAGTAGTTCATGTAATGAAGCTGGACGATCTGTGGCTGCGTGCTTTTATTTGGTCCCAGGGCTCCTCAGGGATTGCTAATGTTTGCATATTGTACATTATAGGGGTAGAGCATGCCACGTATACTCCAGAGCCATGCTATCAAAACCTGCTTTCTAGTGCTAGATATGACTTTGCTTTTAGGAAAGCCGAAATTCTAGGTTTTCAACACAATGTATAATCCATGTCGCAATCGCTTGAGATCCATGTTCGCAAGAGACAACATTCATTTGTTATAGATTTATCTTCATTCAAATCTCCCATTATTTCCCATCCCTCCCCTTCTCTATTGGATTGGCAAGTGTTTCCCATTGTTTTCAATGAAAAAGCTCAAATCACTTGCACCTCACACGCTGTTTATAAAGGTGTGCAGACCTTTAGCATTCCTCGATCCAGTGTACATCGGGAAAACCTCTTAGAAGGCAATACAAGCCTGCAGAGTCTGCCCACGGATGGTTAATTACCATGACTAGTGGTGTCCGGCTAGAATTGTCCGTGCAAACAGACCAACTACTTCGGCAAAAATCACAGCCACGTTTAAAGCAGCAGGCCCAGATGCATATCCTACAAGTCAGTGCAGCTTTCCTTAGCTTCCAGGGTATATGGGAGCAGAAGACCCACCAGAGTACTTTTGTTAACACCATAACACTAGCCACCGTACCTGAACTGCAATCATGAGATTGCTATCTAGACCCTAGAGGACTGGCATCATGTGGTGTGGTTGGATGAGTCATGGTACTACTACTTCCAAGCTGATAGTGGGGTTTGCGTGTAGTGCAGACCCCATGAAGCCAGGAACTCTAGTTGTCATCAAGGCATTGTGCAGGCTGATGATGGTTTCATACTGGTGTGGGGTGTGTTCTCATAACATGGAGATGAATATGCAGACTCCTCTTCCTATCCAGCCACTTCTCAGACGCCTCTGCGCATTGGCTGCCCATACACTACAGAACTCAATTCAAACTCCTCACCCATGGTGCCGCGCCACTGTACATCGCTTCCCTCCTTTTCCATATATCACCCTGCCCGCACGCTTCACTCTAACACACTCAGACTAAACACCCCTCTAATACGAGCCTCACATGCTCGCCTCCAAGACTTCTCTAGAGCAGCACCCATCCTCTGGAATGCACTACCCCAAAACATCCGAACAATCCCCAACGCGCAAAACTTCAGATTCGCCTTAAATATGCTCCTCTATATAGAAGCATACCAAACCTCCTGATCTAGTCCCCCACCCCCACAATATGCCCCCTGCCCATCCCTATAGCTTTCCACTTTTGCCTATCATGTACACTTCCTGGCTCACACCTCCTGTACTACCCACCCACCCTGTTTGTGTCCTAAAAACTATATATCACATGTTATCGTCGCATTGCTGTATTCCCCCTTGCTTCACCTCCTGCGCCTGTACCTTCTGTACCCCTGTACTCCGCAACCCCTCTGTTTCCAAATAATTGAATTCCATATGTAACTTTTGTAATTTCTGTAATTTTCGTATTGTTTGTGTTCCCCATGTGCCTCGAAAGCGCTGAGGAACGAGTTGGCGTTATACAAATAAAGATGATTATTATTATATTATCATTGACTGGTGCCCACTATGTTTTACTGCTTGGTGACCATTTGCAGCCCTTCATAGACTTCTTGTATCCCCACAATGATGGGTTATTCTGGCAGTATAATTCACTGTGCCAACAGGCCCTAGTTGTTCAGAATTGGTTCAAAGAGTGTTCTGGAGAGCTCCTACTAATAGCGTGGCCTGGATGCTCACCCGACATGGGTACAAATGAGCATTTATGGGATGTGGTGGAAAGGTCCATTTATACCTGAAATCCTACACCTACCAATACCACAGACCTGTGGGTAACTATCCAGACGGCACGTTTCAACAACCCTCAAGACTTCTTCAGTCCACTTGTGGAATCGACGCCACATCGAGTTGATGCAGTTCACTAGGCTAGAGGCGATCCTACACAATATTAGTTCCCGTCCCATAACTTTTGACGTTGTTGTATAGCCTCAGTTTCCTGTTCTTTGGTTTTGTTCACATTGCATGTGGGCCATACACCTAATTATGTGTATGCAAATGGTTAATTAATACTGGATTTATGTTGGAGAAACCTCCCAGATGTAAAAACTCTTTCGGCATACTGTGACCTGGTTCCACCTGCAGACAAGTCAGTTGGTGGAGACCTCACAATATGCACCAACTTTATGACCAAAACAAAATAGTTTGTACCTAGGAAGCAAGATAATATTTCTTTTGTGGCGTTGGCTATTTCTATCTGTCTCATGCTCATAGACATTACTTAATATTGGAATGCAGACGCTGGATGTGTCACCTATGTTCTGAGCCATCTCACATTAGCTTCATATTCCCACCTAAGCTCCGTAGACTCATTCTGGTAACTTATTTTGTGGTTTCTTTATAACATAAGTAATAGCAGGAAACTCTATTGTATTTGATACGTAACAATGTTACTAAGTAATACATGTAGTAGAGTATCAGTTATCATTCATTTTCTAACCTCCTCCAGGCTTTCTATATATATTTCCAATGATTTTGCCACATGTTAACTTCAACATGTTGTGGCAGGAAATGTGTTTTACTTCTTCCCCTCAAATACTATAGCAAATTTCCTGCACCTACATAAATATTTTGGTGTTCTATCCACTTCTTTAAGCTAAATATAATTTTTCCCAAGTATATAAGGCTGCTTGCACACCTGCGTTGGGGCTCAGCGAAAAGTTTCCGTTTCTCTGCTCCTTTTTTGGAGGGGAGAAACTGAAATAAAACAGATCAATTTTTTTACCCATTGATTTCAATAGAGTTTCAAAAATGTGGAAAACAAACGGAAAGGCTTCCAATCCATCACCTTTCCTCGTATTTTTGGACAGAAAAGTAACACTGCAGACTGTGCTATTTTACCGTCCCAAAAAAAATTGAAACCTGAAAGCAGGAGCTGATCCATACAATGTGGGTGCCGGCTGTTTCTTACAGCTACGATCAGCATTACTGCTGATCATAGCTGATAACTCTTTAAGTGCTGCCGTCAATTCTGACAGCGGTAATTAGATGCGCCGATTGGAGTTTGGGGGTGCCGTTCCATTGCCATGGCATCTGGGGGCCTACTGGAAGACCAGAGGGCTGCAATTGCAGATTGCCTATGAAGCCTATTAAGGCTTGCTATTGCCTGTCAGATCGCATTATAATATAATACTATGGCATTACATCATACTGCAGGAGCGATCAAACCACCACAAGTTCTTGTCCTCTATGGGGACTAAAAAAAAATGTAATCAGCTCAAAAAAGGTTTATTAACCCTTTCCAATCCACTGTCTGACGTCTGAAGACATTATGATTTAAGGCTAAACAGCTCCAATGTTGGAAGACATCCGTCTGAGTTCTCTTACTGTTTATTGCCAGCCTCTCTGCTGTCGGAGCCTATCCAACTTGTCACCTCATGCAGTACTGGCTTTATCCAGCAGATGGCGCTGTTGTATAACGGCAGAAAAAGAGTAAGCCGCCTAGGAAAACCAGGATACAAATTGGATTGGAAAGGGTTAAGTATTAAAAATAAAAGATAACAAAAGTTGTAACTCCCCCCTTACCCTCTTTTCCCATATTTATAATTAAAAAAAAAATAATTGTCATCGCCGCATCCATAAATGTCCAATCTATCAATGTAACTCATTATTTACCCTGCATGGTGAATGCCGTCAGAAAAAAAATACACGGTGTCAGGATTGGGCTTTTAGATAACCCTGCCTCCAGAAAAAAAATGTAATAAAAAGCGAGCACAAAGTCATATGTATCGATAGAAATTACAGAACGTCCCATAAAAAAATGAGTCCTCACACGGCTATGTCGGAGAAAAAAATCAAGTTCTGGCAGCAGAAAATAATTTTATTTTTTTCCCAAAGATTTCATATTTTTAAAGTAATGCAGCAAAAAAAAATAAAAAAAAATAGTATGATTCATACTCATCCACAGAATAAAGTTATTATGACATTTTGCTACAGTGTGTACAGTATATAAACAAGACCTCCTTCGCCCCACCCCCAAGACGGTGGCATTGCATTTTTCTTTTCCATTTCACCCCACTTAGAAAATGTTAAGAGTTTTTCAGTACACTGTAAGGTACATTAAATAGTACCATTAAACAATACAACTCCTTCCTCAAAAAACGAGCCCTCAGACAGCTATGTTGATGGATACATTAAATAAGAGTCTTGATTTTTTGAGAGTGCCGGTGGGGGACCAAAAATGGGGTTAATATTAATGCAATGTTTTATTTGTGTGTTCACATTCCCTGTTTTTTGTAAAGTGCTGCGGTATATGTGGATACAATAAAAATAAAGATGATTCTTATAATGCCCCACTCTGTGGCCCCACTTGGTTATAGTGTCCCCTCTGTGGATCCACTTTTGCATAGTCATAGAATTCTAGGATGGTAGAGTTGGAAGGGACCTCCGGGGTCATCAGGTCCATCCCCCTGCTCAGTGCAGGATTCACCAAATCATCCCAGACAGATGTCTGTCCAGCCTTGTTTGAACACTTCCATTGAAGGAGAACTCACCACCTCCCATGGCAACCTGTTCCACTCATTGATCACCCTCACTGTCAGAAAGTTTTTTCTAATATCTAGTGCTGCACTTCTATGGTCCTCAGTCCAATATTACATTCAGCGGCAGTAAAAACTCAACTCGCATCACCACTTGCTAATCTCTGTAGTCAAGGATAACATGATTTCTCCCTCTGGCTCCTATCTCGTGTATCATGGATTTTTTCACAGTATTTTTACACTTAGAATTGAATATTGATGTTATTCGAGCTTTTCGTAAAATTCGAGACCTCTACTAGAGTAATGAACCCCATTGACTACAATGGGAGACTTGAGCATCCTTGTATTTGGGACGCCGAGTCCCGAGCTTTTTTTCTTTCTTTGTTCGTGTGTTTCTCTCCCCCTTCCTGCCTGCCAGCCCAAAAATTTGCCATTGACGCCCGCACTGCGGCGGGGAGGGGCCAAAACAGGCACGTCACAGTGGGGAGGAGCCAAAAACTGGAGCGGGGTCAAACACAGCGTGATGCTTGTTCGAGTAACGAGCACCATCGAGTACGCTAATACTCGAACGAGCATCAAACTCAGCAGAGTACGTTCGCTAAACTCTAATTATGACCACTTTACTTTTCATATTTAGGACCTAAAGAATGGCAAGTTGTATGACACTGTGCAGTTAGAGAATTTGATTAGGTACATTACATAGGGGGCCACTTACTTTTGCTCTTAGAATTGAATAATCAAGTTGTGACCCCTTTACTTTTTACGACCAACTTTTTAGTTGTGACTCCTATTTACAACCAAAAGAATAGTTGTTCCATATTTCATGTTTGTGTGCTACAGATGTGTGTTAGACTACCCTACGCATATTGCCCACTAGGAATACATTAGTAATCTAAGACATCTTACTCTGATCTCATTGGCCAGCACTGCCAAATCAGAAGTCATCCTGCAGTGTGTGATTACGGAAGCTTTTGTTGGAAGAAGCGCCCGGCCAGCAAGTGTTTCTATTATCATTGATATCATCATTATTAAACAGAAGATAAACCGTATAATCTATTGGCCTGCAGCGGCCTTTATGACCATCCATTTCAGCTTACTCTGAACTGTAAACGGTTTCCAAGCACTATGCAAACACTGGAAGCCTGTTTGAGAGACCATGTTTATTGTCCCACTTTTTTCTGAGAGGATTCACTTTTCTTTTGATTATACAATGATTTGTGTTCCATGCAAAATTAGACAGTCTTTAACTGCTTAACAGCCTAATCTTCGTTTATAGAAAATATGGCCACAATTAAATTCAAAGCATTGCGTTTTTTTATTCCTATTTTTTTACTCTGATGAGTTTAGGTGTATTTTCCTGCATCCATATATTAAACTTGGTTAGTTAAAACATGCAAATTATATGTTGACACAGTGTGGCTGATCAATACCGTCTCTCAAAGTGCTTAGAATTCCTTTGACACAAAATCCCCATATGTGGCCAACAATATGCGGCTCCTTTTAAATGTGGTATAAATAGGTGCAGAATATGTAGATATATGCTAAAGAATACATTCCTTCAATGCAGGTTGTAATTATGAGACTAGGGCCCGGCTCACACAAGTATGTTGGTACAGCGTATTCCACGCAGGTCTTGCACGTGTAATATGCTGTACCAATCAACCATAGGCGGCCATTCTGCCGCTCAAACGACTTGTAAGAAAAATGTTATACGTTCCAAGATAGGGCATGCTAACTCGAGCATACACGGCAAGATAGTACACAATGTCATTGCGTACTGACTGCGAGCCATGCACTTATATGTCGCAGCGTGCATGCTGCGAGATATGCTTGTGTGAGCCTAGCCTAAGAGTTTTCTGAATTGTAGCTCTTCCCATGTGGTCTATGTTATACAGTGAGAGGAGTGCAGCCTCCAGTATAGGGTCCGTATGACTCATGCTCTACGGATGTGCATTGGACAACCCCTCAAGATCTATAGCATCCTGGGTCCCCTCAGTGAGTCAGGTGCTGCCAAACACTTTATTCAGGAACATGGCGGTGATACCAAGAGTTTATAGGTAATAGCATAGGAACACTTTAGTAAACCAAGAAGGGGCGGGGACTATCGCCGTAAGGTATTAGTCCGTGAGGCTTTTTGGTTTTTAAAACTTTATAACCTGCTTTCCTTAATTAAAAATCGCAAAAAAAAACAAACTTTTTTGTGAACTTCCTCGTTTGTATAAATAAAAATATTTATAAAACACACACATTTGTAATCGTTGTAGCCAAAATGACCTGTAAAATGAAAACACTATTTATCCTGCACAGTAAAAAAAAAACTGAGGCAAGATGCTTATTATGTTCATTTTCCCTCCCAAAAATTGCAATAAAAGTGATCAAAAAAGCCATATGTAACAATGTAAAAAAAAATTCCGAAAAAGGTTTTTTACTGTGCAAAAGTGGGATAACCTAAATAAATGCTGCATGGTTAACGCTGTAAAAAACCAATGGCAGAATTGATGCTTTCTGTCTCTGCTCTCCAAAGAAAATGGAATAAAACTTTTACAATACCTTTTTATATACCCAAAACTGGTACCAATAAAAACTACAGTTTGCCACCCAAAAAAAACAAGCCCTCATACGGCCATGTCGACAGAAAAATAAAAAGTCATGGCTTTTGAAAAGTGGAGATGAAAATTCCCCCAAAATTGTTGTCTTTTGGTCAAAGGAGGCCATGTCCTTAAGGGGTTAACAAAACATGTCTAGCAAGGAAGAGGTTCAGGGAGGTGACTGGAAGATAAGGCAAGTCAAATAGGAAGCAGATAAAATTAAGCGCTTTTTCTGTGAGTTTGATGTTCCATTAATGTCTCACAGCATTTCCTCCCTATATTTAAACTGAATGTCCTACCACCTGCCATTGCGGGGAGGACTTCTGTAGTCCTAGTTAATGGAATAAAAAGTTATTTTCTGAAAACTACTGTAAATTTAAAATTGGTAATGAAAATGGCACAAAGCATGGATGATTGGTATAACAGTTACACTAAGGGTGCCCTCACTGGCATATTTGTGTGGCATATTAATCTCGCAAGGCCCTTGACGATTTTTCAAAAGGGACAGTTAAAGGGTTATTTTGGTTAGTTAGTGAAATTTCAACTTTTTACCCATCCACTGCATGAGTGAAAACTGATAGATCAGTGGGGGTTCAACAGCTGAGATCCTATGATTTTGGGAAAGGTCCAGTTTCCCTCGTCTTCATCACTTCCTGGTTTATTCTTTTATTCCAATGAATGGAGTGCAGGTCGCACAAGTCCACAGCTGCTCCAGTCATCGTCAATGAGACTTTCAGCGATAGATGAGCGCAGTACTCGGTTATTTCCTACAGTCCCATTGACACTTAATGGAGCGGCAGTGCACTTGCTTGACCTGCCCTGTATTCATTGATGTGCTGACGGGACACTACATAGGAGGCACTATTATACTAAGTGACTGTAGACTGCTGAGGGGGCACTGTACAAGAGGCAATAATATAGTTAGTGAGTGCAGACTGCTAAGAGGGGAATACACAGGCGCCACTATTGTACTAAGTGACTGCTGAGTGGACACTATTATACTAAGTGACTGCTAAGGGGGCACTATACAGGAGGTGCTATTATTCTAAGTGCAGACTGCTGAGAAGGCACTATATAGGAGGCCCTATTATACTAAGTGACTGCAGACCGCGAATGGACCACTATACGGGAGGTTCAGTTGACTGCAGACTGCTAGAAGGGCACTATGCAAGGGGCATTATTATACTAGAAGGTGAAGGAACTAGGAGCACAGATGGTCTTCTTATCCATCCTCCCAAGGTTGGATTTCAGAAAGGCAGATTTTTAATGAACTCAGAAAGAGGATAGGAAAAATCCAATGGCAATGCGATCGGCGCTATCCAATCGATAGCACCGATCGCATAAAAGTTTTTAAAAAGTTAAAGATCCATCAGGGCAGCTGAAATTACTCACCCGGGTCTGCCGCACTGCTGCCCGCTGTCCTGGTCCTCCGGGCCCCGAAGCTGTCCTTCTGCGCATGCGCGCCGGGCGGCATTACGTGAAAATACTCACCCCGCTTCCTCCATGCCCTCTGGCCGGTCTCGGGACCCCCCCACTGGCTTCTGTGCATGCGCCGATGTGCTGCGCATGCGCAGAAGGCCGGCGAGCCCGGCAAATTCAAAATCTCCCTGCACTCGGCTGTCACAGATAGCCGAGTGCAGGGAGATATGACTGGGGACCGCGGTGAGGGGAGATGAAACATCTTCTCGGAGGCTTCCAGATGTGATTATCCTCCATGGACCCTTTCGGCTGCTGCGCATGCGTCCGCCCGCAAAATGCCGGACACATTCGCAGGAGTCGGGGAGCCCAGGAAATTTTTAATCTCCTTGCTCCCAACGACCAACTGTCGCCGAGAGCATGGCGCAGTGATGGGTGGCCTCATTGAGCGGTCCCCGGTCACGTGATAAATTAGCGATATAACATTAGGCCGGTCACACATGACCGGAGAGGAATTACGGGTTCTGCATGCGCTTGATCAGCGGTAATCCACAGATCAATCGCATGCATTGGATTACACAATTCCCCCCAATTAGTGGGTCGGAATTACGGAATTCACTCGCAGAAACAGAACACGGCATGCTATATTTTACCGCCCATTGTGCTCTATGACCACGGATATACTCGCAGCCCATGTGCAAATACATTTTGTACGGGCTGCGGGTACCCGGGTCATCTCTAAGCGACGGCACGGGAAATATAAACAAACAACGGTGTACAGCGCATGACCGCCTGTGTGAATAGGCGGTTATGCGCAGTACATTACGTGGCCATACACAAGGTCACAGCCGGGCTCACAGCTGGAATCCGCTGCGGGCCTCCGCAAGAGGATTCTGCATACGGCCGTGTGAGCCCGCCGTTATTCAGACCGCTACCTGTAATCCGTAATTTACAAGAAGCCCCGGGAACACTCGCCTTCATGCAGTTCCAGGAGCAGCTTGTTGAGCGCCTTCTCTGTGAGACCGCTGCACCGCAGCAAGATTACAAAGCCTCAGAGCGCCACTTTTTATACCCCATCCCCGCTGCTGAGGTTACGAAATACCCCCCAAAAAGCATGAGAGGAGGGGGAATATCCAGTTTTCTTGCCCCATGTGCCCAACCCAACCAGCCTCCGTAATTACCCGTCTTCGGACATAAAACGCAGTTTATATTATTACCTTTATCTAATATTTAGGGAATGCCAAAAATGGGGATGGCGGGGGGGGGGGATTATTTTTAGGAAGTCAATTTTTTTTCCGTATAAGTGGGCAATGGGGCCTGGAATTTATTCAGCTCTGCCCTGAAATCCAGCGGGCATTCCCTCCATTATGGGCCTAGCTATGTGTCCTGTAAGTAGATTAGGGCCACAATGGGTATGTTTCTGAACACGGGACAAACGGGGGTATCCATTTTGAGGTGAATGTCTTCATTCCTATGTACACTGTACAAGAAAAACAGTTTTTAAATGGACAAAATTGCCAAAAAAATGAAAATCGTAATTTTTTCCTTCTGCTTTGCTTAGATTCATTCAAATACTGTGGGGTCAAAATACATAGTACACTAAATGAATTTGTTAAGGGGTCTCATTTTCAAAATGGGGTCATTTGTGGGGGTTCTCTATCGTTTTGGCCGCTCAATGGCTCTACAAGTGGGCAATGGTGCCTGGAATTTATTCCGTTGTACCCTGAAATCCAACGGGTGCTCTTTCCATTATAGGCCTAGCCATGTTTCCTTTAAGTAGATTAGGGCCACAATGGGTATGTTTCTGAACACGGGACAAACGGGGGTATCCATTTTGGGGTGACCGTCTTCATTCCTATGTACACTGTACAAAAAAAAATATTTTTAAATTGACACAATTGCCAAAAAAATTAAAATCATAATTTTTTCCTTCGGCTTGGCTTAGATTCATTCAAATACTGTGTAGTTAAAAAATTCATCGTACCCCTAGATAAATTTGTTAAGGGGTCTACTTTTCAAATTGGGGTCACTTGTGGTGATTCTCCATCATTTTGGTCACTCAGTGGCTCTACAAGTGGGCAATGGGGACTAAATCTCCTTCAAGCAAAATTTCTGTTCCGAAAGCCACCGGTTGCTCCTTTCATTTTGGGCCCCATTGTGCATCCAGACATAAGATTAGGGCCACAATGGGTATGTTTCTGAGCACAGGACAAACAGGGGTATCCATTTTGGGGTGCAAGTCTTCATTCATATATGTGCTGTACAAAAAAAACTGCTTTTAAAATGACAGAATTACCCAAAAAATGAAAATCGTAATTTTTTTCCTTCGGCTTGGCTTAGATTCATTCAAAAACTGTGAAGTCAAAAAAGTCATCATACCCCTAGATAAATTCGTTAATGTGTCTACTTTTCAAAATGGGGTCACTTGTGGGCGTTCTCCATCGTTTTGGTCACTCAATGGCTCTACAAGTGTGCAATGGGGACTAAATCTCCTTCAAGCAAAATTGCTGTTCCGAAAGCCACCGGTTGCTCCTTTCATTTTGGGCCCAATTGTGCATACAGACGTAATACTAGGGCTACAATGAGTATGTTTCTGAGCACGGGACAAACAGGGGTATCCATTCTGGGGTGCAAATCCTCATTTTCATGTGCACTATAGAAAAAAGTCCTGTCTTTAAAATGACATATTTGCAAAAATATGAAATTTTAGTTTTTCTCTTCTAAATTGCATTGACTCCTAAAAAAAACTGTGGGGTTAAAATACTCATGACACCCCTCAGTGAATACGTTAAGGGGTGTAGTTTTTAAAATGGGGTCACTTGTGGGGGTATCTATCATTTTGACTCCTATGAGCCTTTCCAATCTTGGCTTGGTGTAGGAAAACAAAGTGTTCCTCAAAATGCTGAAAAGTAATGTTAAATTTGTACGTCTCCTAAATGGTTAAAAAAAAAGCGAAAGCTTTTCCAATGTGCGCCCAAAATAAAGTAAACGGATGGAAATATATATCTTAGCAAAAATTTCTATATTATGTTTGCACATATTTGAGATATTGCAGTTGGAAATGTGAAAAAATGACGATTTTTTTCAAAATTTTCCCAATTTTTGTCGCTTTTAATAAATAAACACAAATTCTATCGGTCTTTTTTTTCCGCCTAAATGAAGTACAACGTGGCGAAAAAACAATGTCAGAATCGCTTGGATATGCAAAACCTTTCTGGTGTTTTTCCATGCTAAAGTGACACGTTTCAGATTTGCAAAATTTGGCCTGGTCATTAAGGCGCAAACAGGCTTGGTCACTAAGGGGTTGACAAGGAGAAATTGCAAAGTCCTACATCTGGGCAAGAAAAATGAAAAAAGCACATACAGAATGGGAAGAATTGGGCTAAATAGCAGCACATGTGAAAAACACTTGGGTATAGTAATAGATCATATACTGAACTTGAGTCATCAATGTGATGCAGCAGCCACAAAGGCAAACACAATTCTGGATGTATTAACAGAAGCATAGAGTCTAGATCACGTAAGGTAATTATCCCCTTACTCTTCCTTTAATCAGACCTTTTCTGGAATACGGTCTCCAGTTCTGGGCACTCCACTTTAAAAAAGACATAGACAGATTGGAGCAAGTTCAGAGAAGAGTTACCGAGATGGTGAGCGGTCTGCAAAACATGTCCTATATGGAACGGTTAAAGGATCTGGGAATGTTTAGCTTGCAAAAAAGAAGGCTGAGAGGAGATTTAATAGTGGTCTACAAATATCTGAAGGGCTGTCACAGTGCAGAGGGATCAGCCCTATTCTCATTTGCACAAGGAAAGACTAGAAGCAATGGGATGAAACTGAAAGGGAGGAGGCACAAATTAGATATTAGAAAAAACTTTCTGACTGTGAGGGTGATCAATGAGTGGAACAGGTTACCATGGCAGGTGGTGAGTTCTCCTTCAATGGAAGTGTTCAAACAAACGCTGGACAAATATCTGTCTGAGATGATTTAGTGCATCCTGCACTGAGCAGGGAGTTGAACCAGATGACCCTGGAGGTCCCTTCCAACTCTACCATTCTATGATTCTACTAAGTAACTGCAGACTAAGGAGGGGACACTATGTAGAAGGCACTATTATGCTGAGTGTCTGCTGAGGGGGCACTATACAGGAGGCATTATGCTAAATGACTGCAGACTGCTGTGGGAGCAGTATACAGAAGGCACTATTATGCTAAAAGACTGCTGAGGGAGCACTATACATGAGGTGCTATTGTCCTAAGTGACTGCAGACTGCTGAGGGGGCACTACATAGAAGGGACTCTGATACTGTCTGCAGACTGCTAAGGGGCACCATATAGGAGGCACTATTAATAACCGACTGCAGATTGCTGAGTGAGCACTACACAGGAGGTGTTATACTAAGTGACTACAAACTGCTAAGGAGCACTATTATACTAAGTAACTGCAGACTGCTAACGGGGCATTATACAGGAAGCACTATTATTCTAAGTGCAGATTGCTGAAGGGGTACCATATAGGAGGCACTATTATACTAAGTAACTGCAGACTGCTCATGGGGCACTATATAGGAGACATTTTTATACTAAGTAACTGCAGACTGCTGAGAGGCCACTGTATAGGAGGCACTATTATGCTGAGTGACTGCTAGGGGGGCACTATACAGGAGGCCAAGTGACTGCAGACTGCTGAAGGGGCACTATACAGGAGGCAGTATTATACTCAGTGACTACAAACTGTTGAGGGGGCACTATATAGGAGGCACTGTTATACTAAGTGACTGCAGACTGCTGAAGAGGCACTTAATAGGAGGCACTATTATACTAAGTGACTGCAGACTGCTAAGCGGGTACTGTACAGGAGGTACTATTATACTAAGTGACTGCTGAGGGAGCACTATATAGCAGGCACTATTATAGGGTCATTCCATGTCAGTTCAACCAACGCTCCCAGTCGACCATCTTAGATTTCAATGAAACTTTGCACAAAGATAGAACCTGACCCTAAACTAAGATAGGCAAAATATTAGGCTTCAAAGTGCTTTGGTTTACGAGCTACAGGTCTTTATCTAGGGGGTTGTCTTGTGATTACAGCGCGCAACCTGAAAAAAGTTGCGATTTCAATCCATTGCCAAGCCAGTTCTAATGACTCTAGTCTAGAGCAATGAAACTTCACACACTAGGAGAACTTTTGGTGCTGAATCCAGCTAAGCTACTCAGACTGCCACTCTTATCATCATTCTGCCACCATTGCATGTCAAAGTAGCTGAAAAATTCTATCGCGCAAAATAAAATTAATATTTTAAGCAGTAATAACTCATAATCAATGCAATCCAACTCAGCTATGAATTTATCAATGTGTACTCCATAGAAATGTTTCTCATTATTCACATTATGGACCCAAAAGGATGCATAGCTCTTAAGATACAATGAGTCAAAAATGGCAAAAAACATTTTTATGCAAATTTCTAACTTTTTTCAGAGGCAAAAATCGGAATGTACTCCTTTATTTTTTGCTCTATTTGAAAGAGAATTTTTTGCTCTACAAGATTTGATGTTTTTCATTTTGTTCCCAGACCTTCTAGATGGGAAATTTTTGTTTTGCGTTTTGTCATTAAGCTGCTTCATAGGATCTGTTGATCAGAAAAAATTTTCTTTCAAACAGAGCAAAAAAAAATGGAGTACATTCCGATTTTTGCCTATGAAAAAAGGTAAAAATTTGCATAAAAATGTTTTTTGCCATTTTTGACTCATTGTATCTTAAGAGCTATGTATCCTTTTGGGTCCATAATGTGAATAATGAGAAACATTTCTATGGAGTACACATTGATAAATTCAGAGCTGAGTTGGATTGCATTGATTATGAGTTATTACTGCTTAAAATATGAATTTTATTTTGCGCGATAGAATTTTTCAGCTACTTTGACATGCAATGGTGGCAGAATGATGATAAGAGTGGCAGTCTGTGTAGCTTAGCTGGATTCAGCACCAAAAGTTCTCCTAGTGTGTGAAGTTTCATTGCTCTAGAGTCATTGGAACTGGCTTGGCAATAGATTGAAATCGCTACTTTTTTCAGGTTGCGCGCTGTAATCACATGACAACCCCCTAGATTAAGACCTGTAGCTCGTGAACCAAAGCACTTTGAAGCCTAATATTTTTTGCTATCTTAGTTTAGGGTCAGGTTCTATCTTTGTGCAAAGTTTCATTGAAATCTGAGATGGTCGACTGGGAGCGTTGGTTGAACTGACATGGAATGACCCTATATTAAGTATCAGCATACTGCTGAGGGGTACTACACAAGTGGCACTATTATCCTAAGTGACAGTATACTGCTAAGGGGGCAGTATATAGGAGACACTATTATACTAAGTGACTGCAGATGTCTGAGGGTGTACTATACAGGCGGCACTATTATACTAAGTGATGGCAGACTGCTGAGGGGGCATTATTATACTGAATAACTACTTATATAGCTTATCATTTCTGAATGACTGTCTGTTTATTGTGAATGGAGGCGGGCTTGGAAAGAACTCTCTTCTGGCGCACTACGCTTTGATCCATGCCAACAACGCTTGCTCTTGTGTAACAGCACAGGAGTGAGTATCACTGGGACAAGCTGCCGGGCATCATTTGCCCATCAGCTCATCCCTTGTCAATAGACCATAAAGCAAAAATGTGCCACACTTTCTAGTCTAAGTTTACACCAGCTATTAGTTGGCTTAGTACTTGTGTCACATATAGGGAGGGGAGAGACGATCGCTCTAACCGTTGCGTCCAATTTGTCACGGCAGAGTCCGATCACTCTAGTGAGATTGCGATTCTCCAGACTACAGGTAGATTTGCAACCAGCTTTCATGGGGTCCTGCCACATACAGGCCGAAAGCACAAAACCACCCCCTGATCTGTTATAACCCTCGCTATAATGCTGCTCACATATACCCTGCCACCATCAACTTTTAAAGGCAAGCTGAAATCCAGACTATGAATTATGAACACACTTTTTTCAGAGTTATGGTTCATTTTAAAACAGACAAGGCTTAACTAATAAATTGCAGATTTTTTCTATAAAAAAAAAAAGTCTAGCAGTGCAAATATATACAAAAAGGTTGTTACGATGAGATAGAAGCAAAAAAATGTATTTCCCATCTCCATGTCTGGAGGATTTATTTATAATATGCATTTTTAACGTGTAAGACACTGTTCATGCTATAAACAGAAGCCGCGACATTGTGAAGGATCAGCTTTCTGATGGATCTGAGCAAATGCAAATGGCTCCATTGTCTTTAATAGAATCACTTGGGGTTCTGGTATTCTTGATGAGCAAAAATAATGCTGCAATCTGCTATTCATGCGATCAAAAATATTGAAAAGCCCCTAATATAGGGTTTCAATGCAAGTGTGAACAAAATCTTGCATCTTTTATAGTAAGATTATAAAAGATTTGTTTTACAATTACGTTGCCTGAAAAAACAAAAGCTGGAAAACTGTTTTATAAATAAAACAAGAATGTTTGGGAAGTGCTCAAACAAATGGAGCCAGCTCAGAAAAGAAGGGGGATTAGGGTGTGCTCAATTATGCTATTTACAATACGATCTCAATTATTCTGAATTTTAGGTTATTGTGATTTTCCAGGCTACATTTTTCCTAGGATCAGAATAACTGTGCATATCGTATATTACACCACATTTTACAAAAAAGATTCTTAAGTTTCCTTCCTCCTTTTAAGTAAAACAAACCAGCAATTGTTTATTTTTTTCATTAGTAAAAATTTCCTGTTACCAGTGAATTCCAGAAACGTTTAATACATGGATGCTCCACTTTATGCTAGGAATAGTTTGGTAAGTGTACCATTGTATCCTTATGTAAACATTAAAAGCCTTCTGACTTCAGATTTATCTATTTTTTTCCAAAAGATAAGATTCTATGTAAACAGACAGACTGCAGAGTCTCCTGTATGGCAAGGTTTCATAATAATGGACAGAATGTTCCTATCCCATTATGAAGTACACTATGATATCTTGGAAAGGTCCTACTAAAGCAGAAAATTGTCAAGGACTTTTTTTTTAATATAAAGAGAATGTGTCATCAGAAAATGACCTACAGTTTAAGGCCTCATGTCCATGGGTGGATCAGATTCAGCATACCGATTTTCGCCGCGGGAGACCTGCGAAAACCATTTGCGGGAGATCGTGGATATAATGTTTTTTCCGAGCAGATGTACGCGGATGCACTGCGGATCATGCACACAGAAAAAAATCCGAAACTGCACCTCCCAGCCTTTTCCCCACCTTCCTAATTGATTTTAACCTTCAAATCCACAGTGCATCCTCAATTGTATTTGCGGATGCACTGCGGATCGTTCGCACCCATTGACTTCTAATATAGTATGTTAGGCCGAATGAAGACAATGTCCATCTAGTTCAGCCTGTTTCAACCTCCTTGTTGATCCAGAGGAAGGCAAAAAACCCAAGAGGCAGAAGCCAATCAGCCCTTTCGGGGAAACAATTCCTTCCCGACTCCCTAATGGCAGTCAGACCAATCCCTGGATCAACCTCTAATCGTTCCTACCAGTCTGTAAGACCCAGATCAACAAGCCGTTGGTCACCTAAAATTTATATCCTGTAATATCCTTCCGCTCTAGAAAGACATGTAGTCCCCTTTTAAACTCCTCTATGGATTTTGCCATCACCACATCCTCAGGCAGAGAGTTCCACAGTCTCACTGCTCTTACAGTAAAGAACCCTTTTCTGTGCTGGTGATGAAACTTGCTTTCTTATAGACGTAGCAGATGCCCTCTTGTTACCGTCGCAGTCCTGGGTATAAACAGATCATGGGAGAGATCCTTGTATTGTCCCCTCATGTATTTATACATAGTTATTTGATCATCACTTAGTCATCTTTTTTCCAGGGTAAATAATCCCAATTTTGATAGCCTCTCTGGGTATTCCAGTCCTCCCATTCTGTTTATTAATTTAGTTGCCCTTCCTTGAACCCCCTCAAGCACTGCAACATCTTTCCTGAGCAGTGGTGACCAGAACTGTACACAGTATTCCATGTGGGGCCTGACTTATATAGTGGAAGAATAATGTTCTCGTCCCTCGCCCCTATGCCTCTTTTAATGCACCTCAAGACTTTATTAGCTTTTTCAGCAGCTGACTGGCATTGGTTGCTCCAGTTAAATCTACAATCCACTAGTACCCCCAGGTCTTTTTGCATTTCACTTTTCCCTAGCAGTACCCCATTTAGTGTATATTGGTGACATCCGTTTCTCCTGCCCATGTGCGTAACCTCACATTTATCTATATTGAACTTCATTTGCCATTTTTCTGCCCAAGCCCCCAGCTTATCTCGGTCCGTTTGTAGCCGTACATTGTCCTCTGTTGCATTAATTATCTTGTATAATTTTGTGTCATCTGCAAATATTGACATTTTACTGTGCATTCCCTCTATCAGGTCGTTAAAGGGGTTGTCCCGAGGCAGCAAGTGGGTCTATACACTTCTGCATGGCCATAATAATGCACTTTGTAATGTACATTGTGCATTAATTATGAGCCATACAGAAGTTATAAAAAGTTTTATACTTACCTGCTCCGTTGCTGGCGTCCTCGTCTCCATGGTGCCGACTAATTTTCGCCCTCCGATGGCCAAATTAGCCGCGCTTGCGCAGTCCGGGTCTTCTCCTCTTCTCTATGGGGCTCCGTGTAGCTCCGCCCCGTCACGTGCCGATTCCAGCCAATCAGGAGGCTGGAATCGGCAATGGACCGCACAGAAGCCCTGCGGTCCATGAAGACAGAGGATCCCGGCGGCCATCTTCAGCAGGTGAGTATGAAGACGCCGGACCGCCGGGATTCAGGTAAGCGCTGTGCGGGTGGTTTTTTTAACCCCTGCATCGGGGTTGTCTCGCGCCGAACGGGGGGGGGGGGTTTAAAAAAAAAAAAACCCGTTTCGGCGCGGGACATCTCCTTTAATAAATGTATTGAACAGAATGGGGCCTAATACTGAACCCTGTGGCACTCTGCTAGTGACGTTTGCCCAATCTGAGTATAAACCATTTATTACCACCCTCTGCTTTCTATCTCTGAGCCAATTCTTTATGTGACATTTCCTTTTTGTTCATGAATACACTTGAAAAGAAACTATTTAATAGGTTTGCCTTCCCTCCATCATCTTCAATGATTTCTCCTGCATTAATATAGTTGAAGAATAGCTTTGGGTTGTTTTTGCTCTCTTTGGCGATCAGTCTTTCTGCCTCCTCCTTAGCAATTTTGATCTTCTCTTTGCATATTTTGTTTTTTTTCCCCGTATGATTTTAGTGCTTCTTCGCTGCCTTTTTGTTTTAGTAGTTTAAACGCTTTCTTTTTTTCGTTTATTGACCCCCTTACTGTCCTATCGAGCCACATTGGTTTCCTTCTACTTGTAGTTCTTTTGTTTTTAAAGGGAATGAACTGCTCACATGAGGTGATTTAGGATGTTTTTAAACTTATCTCATTTGTCATCTGTACTGTTTTTTTTGAGGACGCTGTCCCAATTAATGTTACCGATAGTAGTTCTAAGCTGATCAAATTTTGCTTTACTAAAGTTTAGTTTATTTGTCGCATCCTGATAAGGCTTCTTTTTTTTTTTTTTTAACCATTCAATTTTTTATTAGCATCGTAAAGAAAGGAGACATACATTTTCCAATACAGTGGAGTTTTCATAAAATCTGGTACATTTTTACAGTAGTATAGATAGCTTTTTTTTTTGCTTGCAATATGATAAGGCTTCTTATTGAATGACAGCTGGAAGTTGATTATATTGTGGTCACTGTTCCCCATGTGCCCCTCAACCTGTACCCCCTTTATTCGGTCTGGTTTGTTAGTTAGTACTAGGTCCAGAGTGGCCCTCCCTCTAGTTGGCTCACGAACAAGTTGGGTAAGGTAGTTCTTTTTAATTGTTCTCAGGAACCTATCACCCCTGTGAGATTAGCAGGTTTCGTTATCCCATATTATATCCGGATAATTAAAGTCCCCTATGATAATTACTTTGTTGCGGATTGACACCTTTTCTATCTGCCTTAATAGTAAGGTTTCAGTTTCTTCTGTTGCTTTTGGTGGCCTATAGAAAACCCATATCAGGATTTTGTTATTTTTTTTCTCCCTGTATTTCTACCCATAGAGATTCCACATGTTCATCTCCTGCCTCTATATCCTCCCGTAGCCACGACATTAAGTACGATTTAACGTTTAGAAATACCCCTCCACTTTCTATTGAGCCCGTCTGCACAAAATCTGCACTGAAATGAGCATGCTGCAATAGGTGGCACTGTGGAGATTTTATTGCATCTCTCTTATTTGCATATTACCCAGAGGAGCGTGCATGGCCATTTGAGTCTAGGTGCTCCCCCTAAGGAGAAAAGATTGCAATTTGTTTTCTGCACCAAACGGTCCACAAATCAAATCCGCATGCTTTAATTCAGTTGCAGATGCCAATGTTTCCCTATAGGCACTTTGAATTGAGGATCTTCCGTGCGGGTGACCCGTGCTAATTCCACAAATATAATCCGCCTGTGGACATATGGCCTTAATCAAGTTAGAATGTTATATAATTGTTTTTAAACTTCTTTATTTGTATATTTACATCATAGTTGTCAATGTTAGATCGTGAAATAAGGTTAACGAGCCATAAAAGGTATGGGAAAAAAAAGTTTGTGTTACTGGTGTAACACATAGTATATCAGAACAAACATCAGAAACCCAAGTAGGTGGGGTTAACTGTACTGAGAATAAGGTACTACAAAGATAATATGCGCATTACGCAGGACCCAACATTTCAGACCACTGAGAAAAGGGAAGAGGGACCCCATGAATAAGGAGATACAAGATCCACTAATTAAGTATCCCATACTGGTTGGCAATTCCACCTCACCCACAAACTATATGTGTTACCATATAAGAGAAGAATATTTTCCATTAAATCTTCCATAGAATCTTGAAATTCAATCCATTAATACCATGTTTCCATAAATTTATTTTGTGTACCTTCTGTATGTGGACAAAGGGATGTCACTGGAACGCAACAAAAACAGTGCGGGTGATTTGGGTAGGACGGAATTTTGGGAATTTGGAATCAATTCACCACATTTCAAACCAAAAGCTAGTCCATATTGGCGATTCCCAGAATATGTGCAGCATTGTATTTTGCTCTCCTCGGGGAGACGAAAGGGAACATCGCATGTAGATGAGAAGGAACCCTATACCAGCAAGTGAGGATTTTAAACCCTGATTTCTGACTTTTGCTAGAAATTGCTGGAAGATTTACGTGTGAAGGTAAAATCTTGTGCTTCTGTTCCGATGTGAGCGACAAAGTCATGTCTATTTCCCAGTTACGTAGGTATGAGGGAGGACTCGTGAGTTGCGTTGGGAATTTAAAGGGGTTGTCCTGCGAAAGCAAGTGGGGGTATACACTTCTGTATGGCCATATTAATGCACTTTGTAATATACATCGTGCATTAAATATGAGCCATACAGAAGTTATTCACTTACCTGTTCCGTTGCTAGCGTCCCCGTCTCCATGGGGCCGCTCGTGCTGGAGAGCTGCTCCTCGTAGCTCCGCCCCGTCACTTGTGCCGATTCCAGCCAATCAGGAGGCTGGAATCAGCAATGGAACGCACAGAGCCCACGGTGCACCATGGGAGAAGACCTGCGGTCCACCGTGGGTGAAGATCCCGGCGGCCATCTTCGCAAGGTAAGTAAGAAGTCACCGGAGCGCGGGGATTCGGGTAAGTACTATGCGTTTTTTTTTTTTTAAACCCCTACATCGGGTTTGTCTCGCGCCGAACGGGGGGGGGGTTTGTATGAGAGATTCCATAGGGTGGGTTCACACAGGGCGGATTCCCGTTGGAAATCTCGCGGTTTGGCCGCAGCAAAAAACGCGAGATTTCCGTTGGGAGAACCGCCGCGGTTTAAGCCGTGGCGTCTTTGAAGCGGCCCGGCCACATGCTTTTCCGTTGCGGCCGGCGCTCCCATAGAGGAGAGCGCGGCCGCGACGTAAATAAACAAAAAAAAGAAAGTAAACAGACATGCTCAATCTTTTGAAACCGCGGCTGTGGCGGCCGCAGCCGCGGTTTCAACCGGATTTACCGCAGCAGATTAGCTGTCCCGTGTGGACGAGATTTCTGAGAAATCTCATCCACATGGCTGGCTAATCCCGAGATTAGCGGCCGCGGGCGGATCTGCTGCAGCAAAACCGCGGCAAATCCGCCCTGTGTGAACCCAGCCTTAAGACTCCAGTTTGGTGTTTGTGTAATGTTTTGGGGAGCCTGCAATGTGTAGAAGCTGGTAAACTACTCGTTCCTTCAGAAGTATATATTACTGGAATAAGAGAAATGTTCCTATCCCCACCTAGTATTGGGGTACACTTCCTGAACTCATCCAGGGCCCCTTCTGGGAAGGCAACCTGGCTGGTATTAGGTAAGTAGTAGGAAGCCAATGTGATCTACATGATCTTGGACCATGTCCCTGTACAGACTAAGGAAGGGGGCAACGACCAGGACTCCCTAGCTAGGGTACAGTGGAACGGCATGGGTGCATACATCCACTAAAGCCAATCGAGCTATAGAGATAGTTTAAAATTTAGAACTCAGTGCTGGTTATACAGTTAGTCTGGACAACCACACATTAGAGGTTTGGAAGTATCCTGAGTTAGAGGACAAGATTTTGAACTCCAAGGCCAAACAGAAGAAGAGGTATGAAAAAGTAACTGCTGAAACTTTGCAATGAGAAGGAAAGACTGGGGACCAACAATGTCTTAAGATCCAGGGGCAGATAAGTGTAAAGATCCTGTGCGCTATATTAAATAGTGGTGCAAATACAGTCAGCATTTAGCACATCCATTCTGTTTTATATTTTATGGGAATCGGGCACGAGGAGAAGCAGAGGCGGAAGCAGTGGTGTATCTTTCAGGACTTTCCCCAGGATGGTCATCTGGCAGGTTGGGGAGAGATGACCTCTTCATTACTGTTGATAAGGGGGAAGAACAGAAAATAGTCCAAGCCCAAAAAGTTCCGTAGCTAAGCAGACAGCGTATGTGCATATGAGAAATATGAAACAGATAACTCCCATCTGTATGTAGCATCTGCTGCTGTAGTTGCCTCCAGTAGAGGTAAATCATATGTAAGCGTGGAGAATTTTTTGTTCCAGTGTTAGGATCCGCTCAGACAATGACTGAACTTTCTGAGAAACTGCCTGAATGGCCGAAGCCTGTTTTTTAATAAGTCTGAGCTGGATTTCCAGATTAACTTTTGTGGGTGAACCATCCTCCATAACTACTTTTAATGTGAAGGATATGTCCGCAGAGTTAGACGCTCATTAGAGTTATCGGCCCACATTTATTAAGACAGCCTTTCATATGCCTGTCTTAAAATAAATAAAATTATTGGAGTGAACCGTGAAAAATTTATTAAAAGGTGCTCTTAAAAGTTTTGTGCATTTTAGTTCTAAATTCAAAAAATTAAATTTACAGCTGCTACATGCTCCATTTTCTGGCTTTAGTTTTAATAAATCCATTTAAAAGCTTGGGACATGTCCCAACAAGCCACATCATCCTCAACTTTTATTGAGTGCAATGCAGAAAATTAAATCTTTGTGCAATTTTAGCGCACATCATGATTTGCAATAATTGTTGGTGCAGTTGTGCCAGAAACAGGCACAGATACATTGGTAAATTTTCCCCCAAGGTCTTTGTATTAGTAATATTTCTTCTAATTTAGGTAGGTAAAGAAGAAAAAGACACTGATCGAGTGGCACAACCTCTTTTAAAAAATTGTGTATTTTGATATTTACAGGAAAGTGTTGCTTTATTTTGAAAAAAAACCCCAGCTGAAACGCACAGCGTTTCGAGGCAAAATACGCCTCTTCTTCAGTTACACCGTGGATATACACTATATAGAATGTACAGTTGGAGGACAATTTTATACTAATGCCATTTCTGCGCTAGCTTTACCAGGTAGTTTGGTATACTACCCCAGCCAGGGCCAACTTAGTTTAAAAATAAACTTCACATGAGGTTGCTGGTAAACCAGAGGGCTACTGAAGTCTGTGTTTTTGGTTAGATTATCATCATGCCCACTGTTCACACTTTCTTTAATTGCCTTCATTGCAGTGTCTTTTCCACAATAAACATGTTCCACAACAGTACAACTGTAACTGCAACGTTTTTGGCATGATCTACTTATTTCACACAGTACTGCGTAATGATGTAGGAACAAAAGCATAGCTGTGAGAATCCTCCACGAGCCGTAAAGTCAGGTTTCGTAATCACTCTTAATCCCTATTATACACTTATTATAAAATGCAATACGGGGCTCTTATGTGATTCTGATCAATCAGGAGTAAATGAAATTCAGATGTCAGCATGAGGATGATGTATGCAGTACGCTTCCTTATTCCTTTTATTCTCCTAACAGTACTTGTATACGTCCCACTGTTGAAAAGCATTAAATCAAAATTGTCACCAATAAAACCCTTTGTCGAACGACTATAATGTGGGCATTTCAGCAATGTAATTCTTAGGCCTCCTGCACTGTGGCTTATTTGCATTGCGGTGTCCACGGTGGGCGTCTGCCTATAGACTCCGCAGCAAATACAGCCCATAGTATTCAATGGCAAAACGCCATTTCATCTCCATAAGCGGAAATCGATTGCGATTCTAAATAGTAGTAATAGTTTCCCCTATAGCAGTCCAAATAGTAATAGTGTCCCCTATATTGGCCTCAGTAGTAATAATGTCCTCTATATCAGTGCCAGTAGTAACAGTGTCCCCTATATTGGCTTCAGTAGTAATATTGTACCCTATATCAGTCCCAGTAGTAATAGTGTCCCCCACAGTGACCTCAGTAGTAATAGTGTTCCTTATATCAGTCCCAGTAGTAATATTGTCCCCTATATTGGCCTCATTAGTAATAGTGTCCCCCACAGTGGCCTTAGTAGTAATAGTGTCCTTTATATCAGTCCTAGTAGTAATAGTGTTCCCTATATGGGCCTCAGTAGTAATAGTGTCCCTGAAAGTGACCTCAGTAGTAATAGTGTCCCCTATATCAGTCCCAGTAGTAATAGCATCCCCAATATTAGCTTCAGTAGTAATATTGTCCCTTGCATCAGTCCCCCCAGTGGCCTCAGTAGTAATAGTGTCCTCCACAGTGGCCTCAGTAGTAAGTGTACCCTATATCGGTCCCAGTAGTTATAGTGTCCCCTATATTGGCCTCCGTAGCAATAGTGTCCCCCACAGTGGCCTCAGTAGTAATAGTGCCCCCTATATCAGTCCCAGTAGAAATAGTGTCCCCTATATTGGCCTCAGTAGTAATAGTGTCCCGCACAGTAGCCTTAGTAGTAATAGTGTCCCCCAACTCATATACTTACTTCCTCCTTGTAGTCAGCGTCGCTGGTCTTCTTCTCTGTGCTGAGCCCCGGTATCAGTCCCAGTAGTAATAGTGTCCCCCACAGTGACCTCAGTAGTAATAGTGTTCCTTATATCAGTCCCAGTAGTAATATTGTCCCCTATATTGGCCTCATTAGTAATAGTGTCCCCCACAGTGGCCTTAGTAGTAATAGTGTCCTTTATATCAGTCCTAGTAGTAATAGTGTCCCCTATATTGGCCTCAGTAGTAATAGTGTCCCTCAAAGTGGCCTCAGTAGTAATAGTGTCCCCTATATCAGTCCCAGTAGTAATAGCATCCCCATATATTGGCTTCAGTAGTAATATTGTCCCTTGTATCAGTCCCCCCAGTGGCCTCAGTAGTAATAGTGTCCTCCACAGTGGCCTCAGTAGTAAGTGTACCCTATATCGGTCCCAGTAGTTATAGTGTCCCCTATATTGGCCTCCGTAGCAATAGTGTCCCCCACAGTGGCCTCAGTAGTAATAGGGCCCCCTATATCAGTCACTGTAGAAATAGTGCCCCCTATATCAGTCACCGTAGAAATAGTGTCCCCTATATTGGCTTCAGTAGTAATATTGTACCCTATATCAGTCCCAGTAGTAATAGTGTCCCCCACAGTGACCTCAGTAGTAATAGTGTTCCTTATATCAGTCCCAGTAGTAATATTGTCCCCTATATTGGCCTCATTAGTAATAGTGTCCCCCACAGTGGCCTTAGTAGTAATAGTGTCCTTTATATCAGTCCTAGTAGTAATAGTGTTCCCTATATGGGCCTCAGTAGTAATAGTGTCCCTGAAAGTGACCTCAGTAGTAATAGTGTCCCCTATATCAGTCCCAGTAGTAATAGCATCCCCAATATTAGCTTCAGTAGTAATATTGTCCCTTGCATCAGTCCCCCCAGTGGCCTCAGTAGTAATAGTGTCCTCCACAGTGGCCTCAGTAGTAAGTGTACCCTATATCGGTCCCAGTAGTTATAGTGTCCCCTATATTGGCCTCCGTAGCAATAGTGTCCCCCACAGTGGCCTCAGTAGTAATAGTGCCCCCTATATCAGTCCCAGTAGAAATAGTGTCCCCTATATTGGCCTCAGTAGTAATAGTGTCCCGCACAGTAGCCTTAGTAGTAATAGTGTCCCCCAACTCATATACTTACTTCCTCCTTGTAGTCAGCGTCGCTGGTCTTCTTCTCTGTGCTGAGCCCCGGTATCAGTCCCAGTAGTAATAGTGTCCCCTATATTGGCTTCAGTAGTAATATTGTACCCTATATCAGTCCCAGTAGTAATAGTGTCCCCCACAGTGACCTCAGTAGTAATAGTGTTCCTTATATCAGTCCCAGTAGTAATATTGTCCCCTATATTGGCCTCATTAGTAATAGTGTCCCCCACAGTGGCCTTAGTAGTAATAGTGTCCTTTATATCAGTCCTAGTAGTAATAGTGTCCCCTATATTGGCCTCAGTAGTAATAGTGTCCCTCAAAGTGGCCTCAGTAGTAATAGTGTCCCCTATATCAGTCCCAGTAGTAATAGCATCCCCATATATTGGCTTCAGTAGTAATATTGTCCCTTGTATCAGTCCCCCCAGTGGCCTCAGTAGTAATAGTGTCCTCCACAGTGGCCTCAGTAGTAAGTGTACCCTATATCGGTCCCAGTAGTTATAGTGTCCCCTATATTGGCCTCCGTAGCAATAGTGTCCCCCACAGTGGCCTCAGTAGTAATAGGGCCCCCTATATCAGTCACTGTAGAAATAGTGCCCCCTATATCAGTCACCGTAGAAATAGTGTCCCCTATATTGGCCTCAGTAGTAATAGCGTCCCGAACAGTAGCCTTAGTAGTAATAGTGTCCCCCAACTCATATACTTACTTCCTCCTTGTAGTCAGCGTCGCTGGTCTTCTTCTCTGTGCTGAGCCCCGGTATCAGTCCCAGTAGTAATAGTGTCCCCTATATTGGCCTCAGTAGTCATAGTGTTCCCTATATCAGTCCCAGTAGGAATAGTGTCCCCCATATTGGCCTCAGTAAGTGTCTCCACAGTGGCCTCAGTAGTAATAATGTCCCCTATATAATTCCCAGTATTAATAGTGTCCCCCATAGTGGCCTCAGTAGTAAGCGTCCACCACAGTGGCCTCAGTAGTAATAGTGTCCCCTATATTGGCCTCAGTAGTAATAGTGTCCCCTATATCAGTCCCAGTAGTAATAGTGACCCATATATTGGTCTTAGTAGTAAAAGGGACCCATATATTTGCCTCAGCAACAATAGTAACCCCCACAGGGGCCCTCAGTAGTAATAGTGTCCCCCACGGTGGCCTCAGTAGTGATAGTGTCCCCATAGTGCCCTCAGTAGTAATAGTGACCCTCACAGTGGCTCCAGTAGTTAAAATGTCTCCCACAGTGGCTCCAGTAGCAGTAGTGTCCCCCACAGTAGCCCCAGTAATAATAATGTCCCCCACAGTGGCCCCAGTAGTAATAGTGTCCCCCACAGTGGCCCCAGTAGTAATAGTGTCCCCAACAGTGGCCTCAGTAGTAATATTGTCCCCCACACTGGCCTCAGTAGTAATAGTATCCCCTATATCAGTCCCAGTAGTAATGGTGTCCCCCACAGTGGCCTCGGTAGTAATAGTGACCCATATATCGGCCTCAGTAGTAATAGGCACCCATATATCGGCCTCAGTAGTAATAGTGACCCCCACAGAGCCCTGAATAACAATAGTGACTCCCACAGTGGCCCTCAGTAGTAATATTAACTCCAGAATAGCCCCATTAATAATAACCCCCTCAGTAGCAATATTAACCCCACAGTAGCCGCAGTAATAACCCCCTCAGTAGTAATATTAACCCCACAGTGGCCCCAATAATAATAATAATAACCCTTTCAGTAGCTCCAGTAGTAATATCAACCCCTTTCAGTAGCCCCAGTAATAACAGTAACCCCCTCAGCAGCCCTAGTAATAATATTAACACTCTCAGTAGTAATATTATTCCCCACAGTAGCCCCAGTAGTAATATTAACTCCTTCAGTTGCCCCAGTAGTAATAGTCCTCCCCCCAACTCATATACTTACCTCCTCCTTGTAGTTCAGCGCCGCTGCTCTTCTTCTCTGCACTGAGCCCGGGTGCACACTGACATCAGTGTGTGCGCCTGGAATGTTTACTCCCTTGTCCTCTCCTGCGGTACTAAGGAGGAGAGGAGTTGTGGAAGGAGGTTTCCGGGTGCACACTGACATAAGAATGTGCACCAGAACCAGCGCTGCCAGCAGCGCCGCTGTGTGATTACCAGCAGGGAGCTGCGGCACCCAGTTGGTTATCACTATCATGGTGAGCGGCCTGCAGCGGCACGTGCCAGCAGGGAGGGCTCTGCGTGCCATAGGTTTGCCACCACTGCTCTATATGATTTGTTATGTATTGTTCATTTTATGTATTTTGCAGTCCTGCCTGTACTTTTATTGTCATCTATTTGTTCCTATTGGCTTATTTTTGGGAACACGCATATGTAAGTTAAATTGATATTCATGTTACGGTATGGTTGCCTGCAGTTACCACTCTGTACAACCTGCCCAGTATGATCAACAATAAAACATTATACAGTAGCACCCACAGTAGAGGCTGCAGACCTCCAGAATTTTAGAATTCACCAATGTCTATAGAGATGGATTTCAGCACTGTATCAGAAAAAAGGGCCCCACATGTTGGAAAGATACATTAAGAAATTAACCAGCAGTAACATGTCAGAAAACGTCTATTCAACATTTAAATTCTGTTCTAAAAATATAGATGACTTGTCCTTTTCTGATGTATTCTACGGATATAACAAACATTAACTTGACATTCAACACATTATGGTAACTGCAATGTACTACAGTGCTGTAAATAGAGATATCAATATGTGCCAGTCAAGTTAACGATTGCTACATTTGTAAGTCTCTATTCACACGTGTACTAAGGTCTTCTGTCTGCTGTAATACCATGTGGCCTTTACAGTATTTGTGATGGCAATGATGGTGTAGTGAAGCCATTGGGGTCTGTCACGATTGACCCATATCTGTTTGAAAGCATTTCCAGCATAACTGTCATGGCTTATGATGCTTATGTAAACCGATCCGAATTACTTAACCTTTTCAAATTATTTTGTATAAACAGTTTTTTTGGTTAAAGTTTGAAAAATGGCAATATCACACCCCTTTCACACTTTTTCATGTCATTTTGAAGACATATAGGAAATATCTATGAATTATCTATTTGTTTTTTACGCGGATTCCAAATTATCACTATGACGTATGTTATTTTACACTTCATCCAGAATACGGTTTTATTAGTGTAAAACTGTTATGTTTTTATATCATGTTTTTTTTTATACAACGTACTGAATTTCAAACTATGCCTACATTATTTGGCTTTTTTGTGCCATTTTAAATCCGTTTTTACATTTATTTTTATTGCAGGTTTTTTTTTTTATTGTATCTGTTATTCAATATTAGAAAAAAATGGAAAAGAAAACACCTTAAAAAATCCAAACCTAGAGGATACTGCATTTTGCTAAAAACATCACTGACCTCCAAAATACTAAAACACTATATTTTCCCGTATATACTTACAAATAACATCTGGTTGCAGCGTTCTAGCTCAATCGAAACAAATGTTGCTATATTCTGTGTGTGAAATCATGAAAAAATGCAGATGTTGCCAAAGTTGTTTACTTCTGCAGTACAATGTGCTCAACCTTCACCTTAGGATACATGTACAAAGGCGCTTTAAAAGTTGCATCCGAGGTTCTTGGACACCATTCGCATTAGGCAACACTCGAGCATCCCATTCTTGTGATGTCGGATGTGCTGAACACTACATGTAGAAATGTGCTATACGCGTCTAAAATCAGACAGGAAAAGGACATGCTATAATTTGTTTTTACTTGGAATATTAGTCTGAGGCCTCCTGTCCACCGGGCGTTGTGAAATCCCGCGGCCGCTGCCCGGTAGCAGGAGCTGGCAGGTGGATCTCACCGGTCAGCCTATCTGACAGATAGGCTGACAACAGAGAATCGCAGCATGCTGCGAATTGCCGGCTCCGAGCAGAGAATCGCTATGATTCTCCACTCGTGGACAGGGGGGAAGCATTTTCCATAGCAACGCTATGAAAAGCGCGCATTGTGTTCCCCCTGGCTGGATTATCGCCGCGGGGAACGCAATTCAAAAACGCCCTTGGACAGGCAGCTTAAGTAAAAAGTAAAAGGCCCGTGTGCATATACCCACCCATTCAAATGATTGGAAGCTATCTCTATCCAACTTTTAGACTGATTCTTCGGTCTGAAAATCAGATGGAAAAAAAGCCGATGTGCATGTACCGTTCCATGAGTACATGGTACTTAACGAACCTTGTTCCCATCCTTTTTGGTTGCTCTTATTCCAGGCCTTTGCCAAGACATTAATTCATAACAGCAATCAGAAATGACAGCAACGTGATCACTTGAACATTTATTCTCCATATCTGCAACAGCAAAGAAATATTTACAAAAGAACAATGTACCTGCGTTCATGTTGCCTGTTAAGAAAACATTGGCACACGAAGGCCAACAGCAGGGGCTTCCTGTAATAATGAATGCATTAATCACAGCACAAGGTTTCTAAGAAATATCCAGGAACATTCTTGGCAGCAGAGGGGGAGGACGGCTTCACAGAAAGCAGTAATCTCTGTTCGCTGTGTTATTATGGTCAGTTAAAGGGAACCGGTCCTGTACTTTTATTCTGTCCTGTGAAGTAGTGACAGATGTGCTGATTTCAGCGGTCTGTCACTTCTGGGGTAGTTTGCAATGGTTTTAAGAACTTACAGTTTGTTCCTGCAGCTCTTGGAAAGAGAGGAGGGCAGTTTATTCATGAGATGCTGCTAGCCCTGCCCATGCTCCATGATTGACAGCTACTACACTGCATTATGAGAGTATGATCAATCACAGAGGGCGGGGCTAGCAGCACCTAATGAATATATTGGATAGGAGCTGAAGGAACAAGCTGCAAATTTTTAAGAACTACTGCAAAATGCAGCATAAGTGACAGACCGCTGGAATCAGCATGCCTGCCACTACTTCATGCTGCTCTCAGTGAGGACAGCAAAAAGTACATCACAAATTTCCTTTAAAGAGACTCTCACCATCCTTTTGCACCCCTATCTGAGGGCAGCATAAGGTATTGACAGTCACACTGAGTACAGTGATATGTTTGCCATGTGTATCGGTGCAGTAGTTCTGGAGAAACTTGTATTTTATCAGTAGCAGGACATGCACAGAGGACTACTTGAGGTAGTCGTGGATATTCATGAGCTGTAGGCTAGCTCCATCCACTCCAATCCCCAGCCACTGATTAACAGTTGGCTGCCTATTGCTGTGGATAGAGAGAAAACTGCCAATCATTGGCTAGAGGTTGGGCTGGGTGTGGCTAACCCGCAGCTCATGAATATCCAGGATTACTTTAGCTTATCCTCTATGTGTGTGCTGGTACTAATAAAATGAAAAGTTTCTCAAAAACTACTGCACGGTTATATGTCTGCTGTGTAGATCGGTGACCAGTGGGACCAGCACTACCTTATGGTGCCCTCAGTGACGGTGCAAGAAGATGGAGACACATTCCCTTTAAGCAAGTTCCTTTTGAGTAGGCTAAATAAAGGGGGGCATATGTATTAAATAGAAGTAGGATGATAATTCAGTTGAATGATCTTTTTGCTGACACAGACATATACACTTTAGTTCATATTGCCTGTTTCAGTCTTTCAAACTGGTCACACATGTTCAATCATACTGGATGATGGACACAGAATCTTTCCGGAGACAAAAAGATCATTTGTGGATGCAACCAACTTTATTCCGGATGATGAATGACTGTAGTCCGTCAGCTAAATTGACTGTCTGTTAAACTTCACCTAACATGTGAAGATACAGAAGCCCACAGCACTCACAATGCGGCAAAACGGAACTCCACAATACGGAGGAACCACGTCTTATCTGACCACTGCAATAGCCACAGTCTGGTTGTAAACCGTCAACCTACGCATACTCCATTTGTAGAGGTGTGGCAGCATAAACTGGTGCAAAACAACTTTTTTAAGTAAACATATGTAACTTTATTGTTCCATAGAGCAAAGTATCAGGCAATGTGTCGGTCGACAATTGGCCTTTATCAAGCCACTTATCCTATGTGACCTATGTGATCTAATGTGTTCTTTTACATGGAACCTGTCATGGGGTTCATACTGCCCCAATCACAGGATGATCCTGGGACAGATACGTATAGTGCTCCTGTATATATGTCATTCTGAGACACTTCAACTTCTTAGAATAAACACACTTTAAAGTTTGACTCAGAGCACGACTCAGAGTCAAGGACGCAGCAGTACCGTCCTTTCCCCGCCCGCTTCATGTTGGCTGACAGCGCTCTCCCTGATCGTGTATAGCAAGAGAGCAGTCTGTCAATATGCTGTGGGCAGGGAGAAGTAGGCGCTGACGGCCTCTTTTACTTGGAGCTCCCTTGTGAGTCAAACTTTAAAGTGTGTTTATTCTGAAATGCCCCAGTATTTCAGAATAACACAGATACACTGTGCATATCTGTCCCGGATTCATGCTGCTCATGGCTTCAGCAGCACAGCCCCGTGTCGCCTTCCCTTTAATAAAATCTAGGCATGTATCGGTGTATTATTTCTCTCCGTCTATATCATGATATGTTTTAGAATTACAATGAGATGACAGAACACCCTTGGAGGTCTGCAGCGCTGAGGTTATAGTCCAATACAGGCAAGTCATCTGATAATCTTATAATCATTGTTATATATGTATTTAGAACATTCTGTAGTTTTACAGACAATAAACATAATACTATAAAGTTATTTCTCGTATTTGTGAATCCTGAACAACATGTGGCGACACAATCTTAGTTTATGTGACTTTATTTATGAGTTAATCAATTTTATTCTACATGATAAATGATACTGTGTGTTACTGGTAGATATAGCAAGAGTAAGACTGAGAAAATTCTGCAATGACAAGAACCCCCGGCATGGGTGGCAAGCATCGTCATCTTCATTAACATCACGCTTTTCTTCACATCTTTGAACTGCAGACAAAACAAACAGACAATCATTAACCCTTTCCAATCCAATTTGTATCCTGGTTTTCCTAGAGGGCTTACTCTTTTTCTGCCGTTATACAACAGCGCTATCTGCTGGCTAAAGCCAGTACTGCATGAGGTGACACATTGGATAGGCTCTGACAGCAGAGAGGCTGGCAATATACAGTAAGAGAACCCCGACAGACGTCTTCCAATATCGAAGCTGTACAGCCTTAAAACATAATGTCTTCAGACGTCAGACAGTGGAGTGGAAAGGGTTAATGTAATATCAGGATGTTTATAATATTAGTATTTGTATTGGTGGATTCATATATTGTTACTCAATGATATAGTCCGTATTTACTTCTGATTACATGTATTTCATATTCTGCAGCACTGTACACGGATCATAATCACCTATATCTCTGTCCACAGGGAGGTTTATAATAACATTTCCATATATCAGACATGCATACTCTAAAGGCTAAATCGTAAGAAACCCATGTATGCATTATGTGCTGTGGTGTACTATCAGTGTATACTCGGGAAAATCTCACGTCGTAGAGTAAACAAGTCTATCTAAACCGTTGTAGAAGTTTGCTTTTGACTGCCATTAACCCTTTGCAATCCAATTTTGGATTCAGAGTTTCCTAGGGGGGCGGGGGGGGGGGGGGTGTTCTCTTTCTGCCATTATACAATGGCGCCATCTGCTGGCTAGAGCCAGTATTGTGGTATGGTACATGCCGGAGAGGCCCCCCAAAACGGAGCAGCCAATAATCTTCAGTAAGAATACCCTGCTGGACGTCTTCTGACATCGAAGCTGTACAGCCCTCAATCGCAATGTCTTTAGACGTCAGACAGTAGATTGGAAAGGGTTAAAAAAATAATGTGCTGCAACTGTGCTTTTAGATAAGGCTTTGAATTCACAGTCATTGTTACAAGCCTCGCATAAAGAGTCTAACATTGACTTGCAGAAATGCTGCCTTCCAATAGTTGGCGCTGCAGAAGTATTGTTCCATCTCCCTTAATGCATATTACCCAGAGGAGCATGAAGTCTCCCACTCACCTTCTAGGTGCTCTCCCTAAGGAGAAAAGATAGCGTTCCTGACCCAGAGTATATTCTGACATGTGCATAGGCTTTAAGGGGAATCCTTTAGGTGTTTGTTGGACCGGATATGTTGGGGTCCTGCAGCCTCAACCTTATTCAAAAGCACAGTTGACAGCACATTATTTTTTTAATGGCAGTCAAAGACAAACTTACACAATTTAGATGGACTTGTTTAGCTGGACCTGTTCAAGTGTTCCTGATGAATATACAGTAAATACAGAATCTGGCCCTAGCATATTCATAGAAAGTAAGAAATCAGAATTTTCCAAATTTTTTTTTTGTTCATTTCATTTTATAGTCATATTGTGGTTTATTCAGTAAAACTGTCTCAAAAAAGGAGCATTAGCATTCTTGTTGCCACATGGCGCAATCAGAGGCCATGATTTATTTTCCAGTGCTATTCAGAATAGTTGGGCTCTGGTTGTTTTTGGCTTTTCTATGAGGGTGTGAAAGGAGAGTGGTTAAGCTACTCCGTGGGTATACAACGTTTGTTGGTGAATAGTGGTACAAGTGTACATGGGAGGTGCTGCCGGACGGACGTATACCTGTACAAGACAGGTCAAGGAGTAGACGGTGAAAGAGAAAGAAAAAGGAAAATGGCTTCAAGATGCAACGAATCCAAAAAATTATGATGATGGTACAATATAAGAAGATTTTATTAGATGAGGAGTATAACCAGCAGAAGATGCACTTCGAGGATAGACCTCTTCTTCAGTAAATGCTGGGGCATAACATGTTGGATGGCCATGGTGAGTGTTTATGTTGCTATGCCAGCACGGCCAATAGGGAAGCTAAGGGGAAAGGACCAGGTTGCAGGTAAAGTTCCTTATGTCTGAAATGTAGGTAGCTTTTCTATGAGAGTACTGACATAAGTAGCACTGTCTGCTGCAACAACTTCTACCATGTTTCCCCGCAAATAAAACTTACCCCCATAAGAAGCCCTACCCTGATTTTCAGGGGAGGGAGGTGGTGGCTTAAAATATTAGCCCTCCCTTGAAAATAAGACTTAGCTACACAAGATGAAAAGAAAAGAAAAAAAATACTCACATAGCCAGCGGCGTCTGGGTCCCTCATGGTGGTCTCCGGCGCTGCAGCAAGTTGCAGTGTAATCCTCAGCCTTGATGGAGCATTCTCTTTCTTGTGACGGGGCTTGAAATACCCTTCCTCCAGAGCTGGTGCTCAATCATTCACAGGAATTCAGTAAATTGCATCGCTGAATGGCTGTGATGGGTTAATTGAGCGCCGGCTCTGAGTGGCTGAGCAACGGCGATCGTGATCCAATGAAAGCACTCGCTTGCTGGAGGCGGGATATTCAAAGCCTCGTTACCAGAAAGAGAATGCTTGCTCAGCGCTGAGGATTACACTGCAGCCTGCTGCATGGCCGGAGACCAGCGCAAGGGACCCAGATGCCACCGGCTAGGTGAGTATAAGACACCACTCGAAAATAAGACATTGTGCCTCTTTTGGGGCAAAAATTAATATAAGACAGTGTCCTTTTTGGGGGGGGGGAACATGGCATAAGTACATTCTGTTACTGCATGTCACTTAGTACATTACTAGTCAAAACACACTGAATAAGCTTTACAGAATAATTAGTTCCTCTTCGATAACACTGTAAACTTCACATTTTTTTTACCTATTTTGAAGTCCGTGGATAGGACATAACTGGCATACGTCCCCCAGGCTGAAGAAAAGGAAACAATTAAAGTAGTAAATGTTATTATTCAATATTGATAAATTCAATTAAGTATGTGAAGTTTGAAATATTAAAAAATAAATTTCTTACAGATGAGCTGGGAAAACTTAGCTTTCACATCCACAGTCAGCCCCACACATCAATGTGGAGGATGAGCCTGTGTGCATTCTCCCCTCCTTCCTATTGTGTAACAACCCATAGATCAAGGAAACGCTATGTTAAAGGGATTGTGTGGTTCCAACTTAAAGATATGTAATGGCTGAGCATTAGTTAAAATAAAAAATAATGTATACTCGCCTGCCTTTAGCCCCCCTGGGCACTGCCAACCGTCTCCTGCTGGACACTTAAATCAGCTAGACTTTTATTTCTATATAGAAGATTTTGAGCCATGTTTCAGAAAAAAACTGCAATATTTACAAGCTGATCTGTATACAATTTTAGACTTACTTAGATTTAAAAAAAAAAAGTAACAAAAACCTGTTCAGGATGAGTTCACATGGGCGAATGCGATATCGGTTTGAGAAACAAGGACCGGTATCGCCCTCGTAAACATGCAATTCTGAATTCGAGCACAATTTGTTCTTGCTTTAACAAAAGCATCGCACCTTACGTACTTGCCATTTTCACGCCATGCAATTTGCCTGTGAGTGCAATGCAATATTTTTAAAGATCTCAAAGAAATAATGAGCACTTCCTTTCAAGGAATCGCTCCAAAATAGGACATGCAGCGGTTTTTGAATCTCGCAGCATCACTGCAATAGAAAAATTGCTGATGTGAATAAACACATTGAAATCAATGTGTTATTAACACACGTCCATATCGGATGGAACTCACGTGTGAATACTTACTTAATGCTTATTCAGACATGCATATATCGGCTGGGTTTTCACTCCCGGACGATATACGCTATCCCTCCCACTCACTGGCTCTCTGCTTCTCTCTTCCCCTCTGAGCGGTTTGCAATGGGAGTGGGCATGATGGGGGTGGAGCAAAGCTCCCGCCCCCTCCCCACTCCTTGTCCATAGCCAGCAATGGGAGTGGGCTGGACAGAGCTGAGTTTAGCTCTACCCCTCCCATTGCAAACACAGGAGTGGAGGAGAGAGTCGGTGAGTGGGAGGAAAGGGGGGACTGTTTAGATGCAAGCGTATATTGGCAGGCCGTGAAAACGCCAGCCGATATACGCTCATGGAAATAAGCCCTAAGGGCAGACTTTCATTTTTAAGGGCTCATTTTCATCTGTGCTTACATGTGGACTTTTTTCTTTCAGATCACTAATTTGCTAGTATTTCACCACGTGTTGAAATCACATGGATGGTTCGTGGATATTGTGTAAGCAATTAGCCCAATTACCAATACAGGTCTGACTATATATCAAAATATAGGTGCTCTAAACTCAAGAACTACCCCTCAGATGAGAAGAAAACCATATGCACAGCAAACAAATCCCTGTCACTGAGTGTGAACATACTGGAAGACACATAACCTTTAGCCATCCAATTTAAAAGATGTACAGAGCCACCATTTATTACATTGCATGAGTAAAGCTTATGTTTTAGTTCTGTATCTTCAATGTGATAAAACTAGGGGAGTGCTTAGTGAGGAAAGGTACGTTTTCACTGGATTCTTCACCCATGTGAGGTAACAGAGAGAGCCTACCTGATGGGTAATTAATCTAGTGGATGGGTATTTAACAGCAGCTCTGAGAATAGGGAGTGGCTCTATCTTCGGGAACAAAGAAAGCTAGTCTGTGTGAGCTAACATTGTGGACTGTAGGTGCAGCTGCTGAAACCTGAGCTAGTAGGGAGCAGCCCCAGGATAATTCTGTATAGTAGGTGCCACATAGCACGGTTCTGATTTGTTCCTGTGCTGTTTTGTTTATTTTAAAATGCAGCTGTGCAGAATAAAAATCTGACTTAGGCCGCCTGCAGACGGGCGGGTCAGATCTGGCAGCGAGAATTCTCGCCGCAGGACCCGACCACAGTGCCTGCAGGGAGGAGCACGTACTCACCCGCGCCTACCGGCCCCGGCTCTTTCATGTGCCTGCAGCCGGCGCATGTGCAGACCGGAGCCGGCGGCCAGGTGAGTGACGTTTCTGTGCGAGGCTCTGCGAGCCCCGCACAGAAATAGGACATGCCGCGGTTTGTTTGCCGCGCGACCAAACCGCGGCCGTCTGCATAGGAGTGCATATTGTAATGCACTCCTATGCAGGCTTTCAATGGCGGAAATCCCGTGGATAATCCCACCACGGGATTTCCGCCCGTGTGCAGGTGGCCTTAGGCTGCCTGCAGGCGGCCGAGTCGGATCCCCTGTGAGAAATCTCGCAGCGGGACCCAACTCACGCCCCTGCAGGGACCAGAGAGGGTCGCACCTTCTCCCACAGCTCCGGCTCTGTGATGTGCCAGCTGCCGCCCAACTGGTGCATGTGCAGAGCTGGGGCGCCAGGAGTGACATTTCTATGCGGGTCTCGCAGAAATAGAACATGCCGCGATTTGTTTTCCGCATGTATTTTCACGCGGACAAATCACGGTCGTCTGCATAGGATTACATTTTGCAATGCAGGCGGACAGGGGCGGAAATTCTGCGAAAATTGAATTGCGGATCCCGCGCTTGTCAGCAGGTTTTGGCGATCTGTTCCTCAATGTGCCCATTAATATGTGTGGAGATTCTTCTCTCCACGCACACAAGCAGATTTTATTTGTGGCCGCTGCCTGCCTAAATAAAATCACAGCGTGCTCTATTTTCAGAGAGGATACACAGGGACAGCTTTCACCGAAGTCAATGGAAGCTGTTCCTGCCGGTGCACTTATGCAATGAGCATTGCAGAAGTGCTGCGGATCCACGTCATCGCTTAGGCAATGGTGCGGGAAGATCTGTACTGTGCATGTGCGCCGGAGTGCCGGCGGCATATTCGCATTACAGAAGAAGATTTATTTGACAGGTACGCAGGGCCGCCTGCAGCGGGCAAGGGAGGATTCCGTGCGGGATTTTCGACATGGAATCCATGTGTGCCCGTGTGCATGAGGCCTAAGGCCGGTCTCACACGGACAAGTCGGATTCCGAACGTGGGAGCCTGCAGAAAAATCTGTCCCTGTCCCCGGCCAGCGACACTGTGTTCCTTTGAATATCTGTATTGCGTATGGCTGCAGCATGCACTGTACAGGTTTTTTTTTTACCACATAGTCGCTATGCAATGACACAGGTACCTGCAACCCCTCTGCAATGTCAATTGCGGATGGGCCGTGGGTTGGACGGCTGCAATGAAAGCCGTCGGTGTGGAATCCACACTAAAATAGAACATGCTGCGATTTTATCTTCGCAAGTGGACATGCGAATGTTCTATTGCTTGAATGTGTGCGGAATACCGCGGATCGTCCTTGCGGGTGACGATTGCGAATTCCGCAATTCAAACCCGGTCGTGTAAGACCGGCCTAAGTGTCAGTTAAAATATATTCCTGGCTGCTGAATGCATGTTTTGGAGAAGATAAGTGTCTCTCAACCTCAGCAAAGACAATCCTAAACTAATCTACTCACATCACACCGAGATGTTGTAATGTGTAAAAGAACAATGAATGAAGAATCCTCTATCTGATTATCTCATTACATTATTTGGCCCTTCCGTTTTAGCATGATGTGCCTATATGTACCTCCTTGTCAGTTTTGATGATGACGGCATTTTGCTCTATAGACTATACATCAGGGCATAAATATATTGAGGTTCATAGAATGAGTATGTTAATACATCTTTGGTGGATGGGGTTGAGGAAGAAATGTAATGATGTGCCACCAAGTGACCGCCATTCTCAATGAGTAAACCAAAGATGACAAGAGGTGACCTAGATAATGACTATTATTGCAACAGTCCCATATAAACAAGTATGCACATGCAGACATCTACCACCCTTATAAGTTGCCACCAACCTGAGTCTTCCGACAGTTCTGTAGTTCTTCTTCCTTTTTAATGTACTGTGAGTAAGATTTGAAAAGTTCTTCTTTTTTTTCAAACAATTCCTTCTCCAATCGCCCCTTCTCTACGGACAGATGATTCTTTTCTGAAATGATGGCGACCTTCTCTCCGCTGCATTTCTGAAAATTGACCGTTGCTCGTGCGTTGTCAGTCTTCAGCTGGCTGTTCTCAGACATGGCATTGTTCGCATCTAGTTTCAACCGTTGTAGAGATTGGTGTATATTGTTTTTAATGTCATTACTTATGGACCAGCATTTTGCAAATTGGGAGTCTTCATAGGTGTCTTCGAAGCGACTTTTCATATCTACTAGTTCCATCTCAAACTTCTCATTGATATTAGTACAATCATTTTGTTCAACTTTAATTTGACTTTCCAGGTCACTCTTCTCCCCCTGAAGCTTTTTTACTTCAGAAGTGCTCACGTTGAACTTGTTGTTAAGAGAGGAACTTGTTTGCTCACATTTCTCTTTTAGCCTGTCATACTCCCTCTGAAGAGATATTATTTCATTCTTTAATTGTAATGTTTCAACTGTCCAGAAAGAAATGACAAATATATTATACTGTAACACGGGGCAAACAAAAATATTACTATTACTAAAGAAATTACACTATCGGGCCACGTTTACCATGTGCGACACAAGAATTTAGATAATGATTTATGCACAGAGGAGGCTGACTTTGGACATTTTTCTACTCGTTTATCATGCTCTGTCAGAAGTTGAGCAATATCGTACATTATAATTTTTTTGTTTTTTTAAATCAGATAATTTTTTATTGATATTCCTTTTTCCATTTATTTTTATATGCATAAATATATTTATACACAGAATATATCATTACAAGAGATGAGCGAGCATACTCGCTAAGGGCAATTACTCGATTGAGTATTGCCCTTAGCGAGTACTTGCCCGCTCGGGAGCAAAGAGTCGGCTGCCGGCTGGGAGCGGCGGGCGGGGGAGAGTGGGGAGGAACGGAGGGGAGATCTCTCTCCCTCTTTCTCCCCCGCTCCCCCCTGCTCATGGCCGCAACTCACCTCTCACCCGCGCCGGCACCCGAACCTTTTCTTCCGAGCGGGGAGATACTCGCTAAGGATAATACTCGATCAAGTAATTGTCCTTGGCGAGTATGCTCGCTCATCTCTAATTATTACCCCACCCAAACAATACAGTCAATCATGACTATATTTAAGCAAATCATAATCACCCTCACCCCCAACAAAAAAAAAGTAGGCATATGCAAAAAAAAAAAACTAACTCCACTCCACCTTCTCACCTCTCTCCATCACCGCCTGCAAATCCCATTAGCTTTTCTATGATACCTAAATGAAATATTATATATATCAGACCGTCTTTCCCCAAAGTTCCTCAAACTTAGTCAAACAGCCTTTTTTTATATATATATACCCTTTTCCATAGATATAACCTCTCCTACTTTTACGACAAAATCTCCTACTGTCGGGGGGGGGGGGGGGGGGGGCAGGTTGCATCCAACAAGTAGTAATCAACTTCCGTGACTGATACAATGCTCTCTGAATTTCCAAAAGAGTATGCCCATCAACAATAGCCAGTATACAAACTGTGGGATTAAAAACAACATCGACAAGATATATATATTTTTAATTATAGTACCCCATTCCAAAATTCACACAAATTTTACAGAATCTCAGACCATATGCATAAAATTTGCATCATCCATATAACATTTCGGACAGTATGAGTTTAGTCTAATACCAATGCTAAACAACTGTAATAGAGGACGATAAATCTCTGCACTAAATATAACTGTGATACTTGTTGACTTTCAGATAGAGATATCATTGGAATCATACACAACACTGCGGCCTGTTTATCTTTGATACTGGGGCCTAAAACTTTTTCCATTTTTTTTTTTTAACCTTTATTGGTAATAGCTGTAAATAGTAAGAAAGTATCTGTCTATATAAATAAAATATTACACCCTTCATAACTCCAGGGCACCCAAGAAAATTCACCATAGGGTTTTAAACCGTAAGCACAGATACTCACCAGGTCTTAGCAGCCAATGCATATCATAACTGAAAGAACTGGAAAAAATAACTATGGGGAACATTATGAAGTTCTTTAAATTGTTCAAAACTATAAAAAAGATCATCAGAATGTATCTATTGCAAAAAGATTACCCCTCTCTTCCTCCATGGGGAAAGTCTCTTCAACTTAAAAAAAAACTCTGGCAATTTAGGGTTCCTCCAGAGAAGGGTGTGTGTATATGTATGTGTGTGTGTGTGTGTATGTATATATATGTGTGTGTGTGTGTGTGTGTGTGTGTGTGTGTATATATATATATATATATATATATATATATATATATATATATATATATATATATAGTAAAACCGTATAATTGCAATATCTGCTTAAATTTATTTCAGAATTTAATCAATAATATAATACTTTGATATAGACCCTTCTTTCCTCTTTTCATCCCTCTCTCACATACCGTTATATGGAGTTAAAACCTGTCATTTTAGAAACCAACCTGTCATTCAATCCCACCCCATTTCTTTCTTTCCACCTCTTCAACTATTACAATTGAGACATCAAAAAATATATCTAAGCATTTGGGATTGCCAACCCTCCACACTACATATACCTTTGAAGGGTCTCCAATTTAATGCTAGCAGATTTCTTGTTCCATAATAAACTTCTAAATATTGTTTGGAGTATATACAAATTTCATGATGGAATCCAAACTACAGAATTTTAAATTATATAAAGGAATTGTGGCATCAAAACCATTTTGATAAGATTTTCCCTAACAAATCTGAACAATGGGAAGCGATTCCAGACCTTGACCTTATTCTCAAATTTTACGTACCAATGAAAGCAAATTGGCAGAAATATGGTTCTGAGACTTAGAAGATACCACAATTCCCAAACATTTTAATTCCTTAACTATTTGTAATTGTGTATATTCCAATGAATAGTCCACTGGCAAGGGATCTAAAGGAAGAATCACAGATTTTCCCCAGTTAATAGTAAGACCCAGCATCTTACCAAATATATCCAAGATGGACATAATAGAACCCATTGATTTACTCACATCCCCCGTATAAAACAATGGATCATCTGCATATAGTGAGATACATTTCTCCATACTGCAATTTAACTATATCTGGTGATTACCTTGGCAATCGAGCGCATGGCTGGTTTTATAAGGCAAAGAGAAGAGAGGACAGGCCTGCCTTGTTCCCCTCTCCTACACCATCCATCCAGAAATACAACTATTTACTCTCACTCTTTCCCCTGGCATTGAATAGAGCAGTTTAACTCATGCCACACATTTCTCACCAAAACCGATACTATGAAGAACAGCCCAATTGTAGTTCCACTCCACACTGTCAAAAGCTTTGGTAGCATTGCCTGAAAAAACAGCCTTGATCCGCCTGAAGATTCAGATATAACTTCCTTAAATTAATTGCAGAGTCTATGCCTTGGCTGATGGTGAGAACATAAAGGGAGTCACCTATCACAATTAAGTCTCAGTTGCTCAATCACAGCCATCTGGTGATCACGGTGGCGATTAAACAGTGATAACACACCTGTGAGGATGTGGTCTTACATACTGGAGGCCACATGAAGGGATGCATGTTCAAATTAATAGTTAAGGGCCAAACAATTTTGTGTAACGATGCAAGCTGGACATTAGATAGCAGAACGTGAATTTAGCTATAATAGTTACCTTTCCTGGGTGCTAATGGTGTTTCCTAGTACTCAAACACCCCCAGGACTAGGGATTCACCAACAGATGACAGGAACAGAATGGTGGATGATAATCCGATCACAATGACAGTCAGATAATGGAGAAGATCATGTGAACGGGCTGCTTCCAGCTGGTTGAAGTAGCTCATTCACACTATCCTTGGTGCGTGCTTTTAAGCTTTCATAGGAGCCTATGGAAAGCACCCAGCAAAGATAGGACCGATCCTATTTTTTTTGCGCACCACGGAGCTACATGTGAACCTATCTTCGTTAGGTGCACGCCGTTTCACGCCTAACATTCTCTCATGTGATGCTTCTGCAGGAACCTATTGTTTCCTTATAGAAGCGCATTCTGTGTGCAGCTAGCAGCGCAAAAGTTACGTTTGTGTGAACGAGGCCTAAGGCGACACTTCCAATGCTGTACATCTACAGTCGGGAGCTGGAAGTGTTTTAAAGGTGTTGCGTGGGACTTTTACTATTGACCTGGCACACTGCAATCATAAATGATTGTTCGATCCTGTAATAGAATCTGAATCATAATACAGGTTACCACGGGAGGTGGTGAGTTCTCCTTCATTGGAAGTCTTCGAAAAAAGGCTGGGCACATATCTGGGATGATTTAGTGATCCTGCACTGAGCAGGGGGTTGGACCTGATGACCCTGGAGGTCCCTTCCAACTCTACCAGTCTAGGATTCTATTTATGATTCCACAATCTGAATTGGCCTATGTAAAGACACAGTAAATGAGCAGCAATCTCAGTTGATGCTCCTCTACCAGCGCAAATTGCTTAGTCTGAAAGAACCTTAAGTCATTGTTTAGTTAGTCTCAAAAAGTGACCTAAACACAAGATCAATCTGGTGCAAGGCACATAAACCAGTTCTTTGGCACAAATTGAGACCGAGTTCTTTAGTTCAGTAAATCTCTACCATTATTCTTTCATTTATGTCTAACATTGCACTAAATGTTGCTGCTGCAGACGGGACATATTAACCAAGCCATTTCTATTGCCTGTGCAGCGTAGTAACAGTATATGAAAGCCTGGTGTTTGAGTAGGTCTTTAATAGTATATGCTCTGTTTCTTTATGGTGCTACCATAGTGATGCACTGAAACATAAAACTGAGTATTACAGATAATTATATTTCTTTGTATTCTGAATGGCAGCATGATGGTGGTGGAAGTAGAAGCTTCCAATATATTTGGATATTGTATTGGATTTTTTTCCCTTTTCATCAATCATCTCAGATGCTAAGCACTTTCACTTTATTAACTTTTCATGGTGCAATGCCAAATTTAGTCAAAAGGGATATCACATTTGATTTATGTTAGATCAGATCTACAGATCACTATGTACAACATTATACTGATGGAAAAGAGCCATCAGCAGTCTTAATTACTGGGAAATCAAACATATCAAAGTTCTAGGTAGAGAAAATGTTCTATTTACTCTGAATCCGTTACTTACCCATATGGGTTAGGTTGCACCGATCTAGAGCATTTGGGAAACCTGGACACAGTGGTATAGATGGGGGCTAATAATAAAACATACAGTGGGCATTAATATTTATGGATAGAAATCAATTAATTATTTTCTCATAAAGAAAAACAAAAGACGTGTAATACTTATGCTATAGTGAATTGCATACGTTATATGCCTATTATCACACAGACGTACCTAACAAACATACACATTCTAAAACAGAGCTGGAAAGCCTATCAAGACCTAGACTATTTTATAACAACTTGTATGTTCCTGCTTCATGTGTTGGTCATAGATGAACTGTCTTGTGTATGACTTTGTGTATATTCAGACTGGGCTTCTCCAGACAGAGCTCTTTATTTTAGGGGATCTATGTGATCCACTTCTGAAGGCAACATAATAGCTACATCTATATCTCTTAAACAACTTAGCTGCCAGATTACCCCCTGTGTATACAAAAGAAAACTCCTGAGTCCTACTGGCTCATCTTACTGGCTGAAGGGATTCATGTGAGGCCTTCTTCTGGCTACTCAGAGTCTTTCAAATGTATCTGAGCAGTTGTAAGGAGCCCTCACGTGAGCCAGAACGACAATAAAAATTGGCAAGATGGGTACGTTTTCAGGTGTAGATATTCTCATCTCTTGTCAATATCCTAAACTAAAGAACCCTGTTAAGGCCCATTTACATGCATTTGACTGAAAGATTAAAATATTTTGCAATCTATTTGCCTAAATTGTTAATGGCCAATAATGGCCACTAACAATTTATCTTCATTTGCATGTAAAAGGGCCTCCAGGAGCTGTTTGCAGATCCCAGGGTGTGATTAATCACATCCCCAGCCGTGCACACAGCTGCATTGTTCTGCTTGAGGTTGATTAGAATGTTATCTGCCAGCTCCCGTGGAGATAAGAAGCATGCGATCTACTGAGAGATAAATCTGTTCACTTGTCTCTTAATAGAGGAACGATGGATATTAAGTTCACCTTAGAATCATCGTTCAAATGAAAAATGCACAATGCCCGTGTTTACATGTAACGATTATCGCTCATTTTTGGTCGTTTTAACAAATTTTGCGCAATAGTCATTACATGGGCATTTATAGTTACAGACTCTAGTGAAAATTCATTACACTAGAGAATTTTGTCAGGAGTTCAAGTTGCTTGTGCTATGAAACAATTAAGTACATGTGTTAAGGCCCATTTAGACAGGATGAATGTTGAGCAAACGATGCCTGACACTTGCCCCCACACATACTCGCTCCCAAGCTGTTGCAGCGGAGCTAGTATCTCTGGCTTGCTCACAGAGAGGCCAGCAGAGGAGGTGGGAGGCTGCAGGAGATTTCTCTCCTCGCGCTCCCCCGCCCCTCTCCATTCACTTAACATAGGGGCCGTTCAATACTGAATGGCGCTATTTACACTGAACGCTCATTGTTCAGCTCCTCATCCATCATTTATGCTGCATAAACGATGGACGATAATCGCTCAGTGTAAATAGCAACCGTTCAGTATTGAACGACCGCTATGTTAAGTCAATGGAGAGGGGTGGGGGAGCGCGAGGAGAAAATCTCCTCCAGCCACCCCGCTACGAGCCAGTGATACTAGCTCCTGTGCCACAGCATGAGATATTGAGTATGTGTGGGGACGAGTGTCGGGCATCATTTGCCCAACATTCGTCCTATCTAAATAGGCCTTTATTGCGTGTGCATCCTGTCACAAGGAAAGCTCAATCAATATCCTTAAGACTTTCATTCACAACTGAACAGGCTTTTTATCCCATCTGCCCCTTTGTGACAGACCAGGATGTCTATTGTCCCATGATAATGAAGTTATCAAGACACAGGAGATAACATTGTTCCTCCAGTTTCTCTCAATCTGCAAATCCCAGGCTCTAATGGCCATTTTCTTATGGGATGATTATCATTCATGTTCCCTCAGGAATGTGAATGATAATCGTTCCGTGTAAAGGCATGCAGCGACTGAATGAGAATTGGTCAGTTGTTCAGTTTCTGCATGCAGTTCAGTGTAAACAGCAGTTGTACACTTTTGAATGACTATCTGTTTACTATGAATGGAGGCGGCGGGAAGACAATGCTCCCCAGCCCACTCCCCCTCCATGCTGGCTGTCCTGTAAGCGATGCCAGTGATACTCGCTCCTGTATATCAGCACAGGAGCAAGCATCACTGGGATGAGCTGCTGGGCATCATTTGTCCAACAGCTCATACTGTGTAAATGGACCTTGGAAATGAAACGCTGCAATCAATCAAAGGAGAAATTAACAAATGGAATTCTGAGTTATCTAAGAGGTTTAGCCCAAAACCAGTTATGTTTTTGGAATCGAAAGTCAACCGTGAGTTCAATACATCCACTCCCGTAGTTGTCCCTTATTGTTTTTGGAACCGTTCTGCATATATATTGTTTTTTCCTTACCCATTTTGTATATTATCTCTTTTAGTATATTTTTAACCAAGCACCAGTAACCTTTTTAGAATATAGCTTAAACTTTATTAGTCTGTCCTTGTCCTCTAAGCGATCTATAACCTCAAAGTGTGTAACTGTGTTTGGAAACTGGAAAGCTCCATAATCCAGATAGGTCAACCACCTTGGTTCTGCTCGCTGTCTGTCAGAAATGGTCAGTGGTGAGAATTGTTTTGGGACATGGAAGACCGTGTTTGGTTGTGATTTAAGCTCCATCTTGCATGAGTGCAGGATCTGGGGAGCTGGGAGTCCGTTTACCCTGTGGTCTACCCCGGACGCCGTACGTCACAAATTGGATGATGTCAGCCCCGTAATCATAACAATTGCTTATGAAGTAGATAGCATTCGTTTCTCAACCCTGCAGAGGTAATATATTGGGAAAATTCACTGAAATCTTCTCTATTTATCAGATCTGTATGGACAGGATTCAGCCAAATCGGGCCAAGCAGCTCTCCAGATTTGATCCGCGTTTTCTGTCACTGTTACTTAGATGTGAGTGAAGGGATTAAATGTGAAATGTGAAGCTTCAGGCTTTCAATTGAGTTAGGCTGTAAGAAGCCACATTTCTTTTTATTTGCTAAACATATATTTCAAATGAAAATACATTTTAAATGTCAATAAAAATGTAGACATGATGCCACCTATTAGACATAATAAAAAGTCAGGATCCCTGGACACCATTCACTTGTGGTGGTCACTGAGAAAAGAAATGCAATGTTATTCTGCCTGTCCATGGGCGATAATCCGGCTGTGGGGAATGCAATGAACGCTCTCCATAGCATTGCTATGAAGGGCGCTTCCCCCCCCTGTCCACGAGTGGAGAATCATAGGGATTCTCCGCTCGCGGGTGGCAAATCGCTGCATGCTACGATTTGCCACGATTCTCCGCTGTCAGCCTATCTGTGCTATAAGGCTGAACGCGGAGATCCGCCTGCAGGCTCCTGCTCCCACGCGGCAACACCCGTGGACAGGCAGCCTTCTCACAAAGCTACTGGGTGTATCCATTATGTAACACACTTAACTTATTTTAGTTACCTGTAAAACCATGCAACATTTGAATCATGAACATGAATAATATGATAAATGGAAACCAGCAGCCTCTTTGTTCATGGACACAAATGTGACAATGTCACAGCCCTTCCATGCTACTAAAGACACCTAAAGCCTTCGACTATTGCTTGGCTTTCAATTTCCCATTATACCAACCAGAATAGAGGGGTGAGGTTTAGATAGAGTGGAGTCTGGCTATTTTACCAGACTGACCAAGCTTTACACAATACTCATTTTGACCACATACAGGTATTGATATATATTTTGTATATTGTCACTCTTTAACTACCCTGTTTTTCCTGAAAATAAGACTGGGTCTTATATTTATTTTTGCTCCAAAAGATTTGACTTTTTTACTTGTATAGCTGCCTGGACACTATTTAAATTGACCTTTTTTTAAATTAACTATTACTAGGTCTTATTTTTGGAAACCTGACAGAACTCTAATGACCTCCAAGACAGTGGGATCCATCAGGACTTGTTAGGCTATGTTTTAATTGGTGGTATATCTCTCTCAGCTGTCATGACTGTATTAAGGACAGACACCTTAGTGTTCAAAAATCAAGGACAGTCAACATTTTTGTGCTGGCAGATAATTATAAAAATGCATGACAATTAAAATATATTACTGTATAGATGGTAGTATGATTGTATCTATAATTCTTAGACAACACTTTAACCCATCTGAAACAAATAACATGAAGTGTAAAATTATAAATTTATGATCACGAAGGCCAAGTCAACAAGTCAGCAGTTTTACTTAACTTTGGTGGTACTGTCAACAGAACCCATAACATGTAACCAGACCTAGTACTAACTATACTTCCAATAAAGTTATAGCATAGTGCCAACAGAATAGTACTTATCTCCCATTCTATATAGAGAAGAGCCTATTGTTGCTGTAGAACAGAATGGGTGAACAGACAATACAAGACCAACATAGTTATATCCAAAATCAGCCCAATGTCTTTTGTAGTTCTGCAGAAGCATCTCCAGCTTCGATGACATTCTTGACATTTGGACATCTCCAACACTGGCCAAAAGTACAATATTTTTATGAATCTTTTGAATTTACTTAAAGTCAGCAAGCCTACCGCCATGCTAAACATATTATTTTATCATTATAGAAAATATTTTTATATTTTATTTTGTACTCGTTTTTTTTTGTAATTCAGCTCAGATATTAATTTATTATAATCAAATACCAAAGTTTATCGAGGTCCAGCAGACATGTAGGGCCATTTGTCACAATCTTTTCAAGGTGTGTATTTGCAGATACATACATTAGAGCCTTCATGTTTTATTTTAGTACAGATATTCCTGGAAGTAATTAAGTTAATCATAACAAATATATAACTAGCTTTATGGCCCGGATTAGATCAATCATCAGTCATTAATAATAATCGAATATACATAAAATTCAGCTACTCACCAGAAAGGGTTTATTTCTGGTTCCGTTATTCAGTACTCTAAGAGCCGTAGTCAGTAGGCTTGAGCAGTTTGTATTTACTTTCTCCAGGCTGGCGAATTTAGCTTTCAACTGATCGAAATTCTTAGACACCGAGCTGTAATCGGTTTGCAGGTCTGCGTAGCGATTTTCTAAACTTTTCAGCCGAAGTTCTGTGCCAACATGAGCGTTTCCATACAACATGAACAGAACCAGACCAAGGATGATGAGGAACTGGATGATAGATAAGAAAAAGAAGAAATATTTGGTATAATACCAGCAGCCTCTGTGCTTAGATGTGAGGATATCCTTGGACTCCAATCCAAACTTTGCCATTGCATAGTTGGGGTCCATGCTGGTTCTCAGCTAATGCCGTGCTCTCTGGGCACTGACCGCAATCCGTAAACTGCGAACCTTCCTCGCTGGAGTCTCGCTACATTTGGCAGTCCTTACATTTTATCTAGAAGAAGGTTGTAGGACAGGGTGGGGTCAGTCTCAATAAGTTTACAGACTTACTGTTTAGATTAGTTTTTTTCTAACTTCCCAAGTCTAACTCCTTCCTGTTGCTCAGGATGCATCCAGCTTCCTCAAATATGTCATAACAGTCATGTGAAAAGACAGCTTTATTATTGGGTGTCTATTATATAGACGGCACACACAAGCAAGCTATAGGATACCAATCACAGCTTGACCCATAATTATAATAATATGCATTATATATCTACATATATGTGTGTGTGTGTGTGTGTTTGTGTGTGTGTGTGTGTGTGTGTGTGTGTGTGTGTATATATATATATATATATATATATATGTATGTATATGTGTGTGTGTATATATCTATATATATATATGTGTGTGTGTATGTATGTATATATATGTATATATATGTGTATATATATATATATATATATGTATATATGTGTATATATATATATAATGCATATATTTATGTATATTTAAAGATTGTAAAGCGGAAATATTTTATTTTGGCATTTTTTAATCTAGAGAATTTCATAATCCTGCACTTTTATTTCAGCACCGGACAGCAATAAATAGTGGAATTTTACGGGTTCAAAAGCGCAAGACTGAACAATTATAAATTAGGAAAGGCAACAGCGTTATAGCTACATATTTTGATTTACATTTTTCTTTCGGGTCTCCTCAAAGATCTCTACTTTTCATAAGTTTATACTTTTTTATGGCAGATTAACAAGGATATCAGATAATTTGCCATTACATGTAATATATCTTTTGGATAATTTCCCATCCTGATGTGATTGTAATTTATGTAAATATATCATAATAAGTTACAAACATAGATATAGTTGACATGGGGATAAGCGAGGCTATCGGCCCTGGCCCACTCGCATGATAGAGCCCACCTGATGACCCAGACAAACTCAACTGTATTGCAGTTTTTGTGTGTTCTGGTCCTTTGAAGCTCCTCTGTTAAAGCCCATTGGCACGTAGTGATTATTGCTCAAAATTCATTCAGATGACCGAAAATAAAAAATAAAATCCATTGTCCAGCTATTGAGAGATAAAGCAAACACATTTATCTCTCAATAGACAGCAAGCTGTTATCTTACACTAGTCAGGAGGTAACAATCTAATCTGCTGACAGCCTAGAGCAGAACAATGTAGCTGTTTGCACAGCTAGGTGTGTGAGTAAACACACACTGGGCTCTGCAAACAACTCTTGGAGGTCCTTTTACATGCAAATGAAGATGATAAAGTGTTAATGGCCATTACTACTTTATGCAAATAGATCAGTAAATCTTTCAATCTTTTACTCTTTGAAAGATTATCTTTGCATGTAAATGACACTTTAGTTTCATGTGAAGATAAGAGACCAGTTTAACCTGTTTATGTGAACAATACATTACTCTCTCATTTCATATGGGGGTATGGTCCCTTCCCTAAGGAGGTTTAAAGACTGAAATCCAAGTAGTGTCCTCCATCTTAAATCTAGACAGCTGAACAGCAGATAATACACCTACCAAATGGCAAACCTCTCCATCATCCCCCACACTGTGTAAAAGCTTTAGGCAGATGTGGAAAATATACTGCAACAACCTACGAAGTTAATGAAGTATGATGCTCAAAAAGGAATCCTCAATATAACAATATGACCAAACTAGTGTTCTTTTATTTTAAGAATGATGTATTGCATGGGCAATAGTCTGCGGAATATACAAACCATGCATAGACGTAATGTAGATTGGCAAAAGGCACCTGCTCTCCAAATGCCCTGTTGCATGTTTTGCTGCTTGCTTTTTCTGACAGCAGTTAGGTAGAGAGGCAGAGAGCAGACCATATGTACAGTACATACCTTAAAAGGGGTTATCCAGCCTTGTAAAAATGATGAACTCTCTTTAGGACAGGCTATTATTATCTGATTAGTTGGGGTCCGACAGTTGGCATCCCAAGTGATTAGCTGTTTGAAAATCCTGTCACGTTCGTGCAAATTTACAGGTTTGAAGCAGGGTCAAAATTATGTAAGAATTGAAGTGACTGCAGCACTGGCCCTTTAAGCAGCTGCCAAGAGAGAATCTACCAATCAGATGCTGATGACCTATCCTAATACCAGGCCATCAATTTTTAAAGGGCTGCATAACTCTTTTAAATGAACTAAGTGAGTTTTAGTGTTTATAAATGGAAAATACAGTTTTGTATTCATTGTCAATAAAGGTATTGGTCGTGTAGTTGTGGCTTATATATAAAAATTAGGATTTATATGATTACAGTTGCAAGAAAAAGTAAGTGAACCTTTTGGAATTTCCTGGATTTCTGCAGATAACAACCAGACCACATTAGTAATCTAAATTACAATTATACGCAAATACAATCTAACTGAACTAATAACACACAAACAGTTGTACTGTTCATGTCTTTTATTGAGCGCATTGAGTGAACATCCATAGTGCAAGGAGAAAAAGCAGATAATTTATTTCATTTAATAACTTGTAGATACTCATTTACAGCCGCCATACAGCCTTTTTACAGCAGACATTCGTAGTACTTCTTTTGATGCCTTTTTATGGCAGCACTTCAGAAGACGTTAGCATTTCTGTGAGCGCTGCTGGGCCAATGCCTAAGGCTATTTTTAACATCCTTGGCGCTGGGTAGCGATGAGAGACCAGTAGTGTTTGCCTATGATCGCTATAACCTATTAGATGGCGTGGTCAATGATTACCGTGGCACTTAGGTGGAGTGGAGCCCCCTCCTTCATCCCATCACTCCATGCTCATGTAATTGTGGAGTGCTGATGGGTGCTATCACAGCTGGAGGCCAAATAGTAGTCTGTGGGCTTACAGTATACGGTGGCTTATAAGGCCCAGAAAAGGGTCTAATATGCCCATTTGTCATTGAGAAAAATGACAGCTATACTTAATACAGTAGTGGTGGTAGTGCAGTGTATTATGTAAGTGATCAAACGAACGCGTTCATGTTCACTTTTGGGATAAATAAATGTAGTTAAAAAATGGCTAAAAAACTCACTATGTTTCACTAAAACCTATTTATTATTGCAAAATCACAGATAATAACGTGCCCTTACAGAATTGGTATTGCTACATTCGAAATGACCTAACTATGTGCAGAATTTCCATATTCAGGAGAAATTGAGTAGCAAATTATATGGTGTCTTTTTTCTTTTATTGCCCTTCATGAAATGAAAAATATGGGGCTCAAGATGTGCATTAATGGAAAAAAATTGTAATTTTTCTTTTCATGGTTCATTGTTAACAAAATTCATCAGACACTTGTGGGATCAAAATGCTCACTGTACCCCTTGATAAATTTCTTGGGGTGTATATTTTCCAAAATGGAGACACTCTTGGGAGGTCAACTGTTCTGGATACTACGGAGTCTACAATAACGCAACATGGTGTCCAGGCATTATTCCCACCAAATAGTGCCCTTCCCTTCTGAGCCTTATGATCTGCCCAAACAGGTCATGGCCAAATATAGAGCCTTTCCGTAATTGGGAGAAATGACTTAGCATATTTTGGGGTGAACACTTGAATATTTATTCTCCATATCCGCAACAACAGCATATGACGTGTGTTTATGTCCCCTGTTAAGAAAACAGCAGTATATGAAGGCCAACAGCAGAAACAGGGGTTTCCTGTAATGAGTGTATTAATCACAGTGCAAGATTTCGTAGAAATATCCAGGAAATTTCTTGGCAGCGGAGGGGGAGGACGGCTTTGCAGAAAGCAGTAATCTGTGTTAGATGTGTTATTATGAGCAGTTAAAGGGAACCTGTCACTTCCTATAATCACATAAGCAAAGTTATAGTTTTTATAGGATAGGTCCTGCTGAGTCTGGGGGTGTCATTCTTATACTTACTGGACTCCCCGCTTCCACACTGTCCGCCCAGGAAGTCGGCACATGGTCAGTCAATATGACTCTTTTCATTCCGTCCACTCTATGGGAGTGCGGGCGCATGGAAAGAATGAAAAGAGGCATACTAATAGATGGTACACTGAGTTCCTGGGGTGACAGCATGGGTATGGGGAGTCAGGTCACATAAAAATTATATCTCTAGACTCACTGGGACCAATTCTGTAAGCACCATATCTTAGTTACTTCTGAATAGGCTAAAGGTGGTCTTACATAGTAGATGGAAGTAGGACAATAGTTCGGCTAAACAATCGTTTTCATGACTCAGCCATACACATTTTAGCTCATATTGGCTGTTTCAGTTCTTCAAGCAGGTTATAGTTGTTCATAGTGATACTGGATGATGGGTAAGCAATCAAGTCTGGGGAGATTTTGTAACAAAAAGAGCATTGATGGATACAAATCACTTTTTTCCAGGTGATGGCGGGCTGTAATCTATCAGCTAAATTGATTGTTCATTGTTAAATTTTACCCAACACACAAACATTTTGCTTGAAAACATTTATTTTGATGAACTTTAGAAAAATGTTCCTGGCCACCGTAATGTTTTGGGAGTTTTTCAGTAAAATATCCTATAAACTATTGTAAGCTGATGTATAGACTTCATACAGCAGGATATTACATGTTGTATGAGTATTTGCTGACAAACCTTGAGAAATCTGATTTGTGGGTGTTTTAGATGGAACTGCTCTTTACTAAAATCTAGGCATGTATCGGTGTATTATTTCTCTCCGTCTATATCATGATATGTTTTAGAAATACAATGAGATGACAGAACACCCTTGGAGGCCTGCAGCCCTGAGGTTATAGTCCAATACAGGCAAGTCATCTGATAATCTTATATACAACATACCAGACAGAATGCTTTAGTAAATAATCATTGTTATATATGTATTTAGAACATTCGGTAGTTTTACAGGCAATAAACATAATACTATAAAGTTATTTCTCGTATTTCTGAATCCTGAACAACATGTGGCGACACAATCTTAGTTTATGTGACTTTATTTATGAGTTTATTCTACATGAAAAATGATACTGTGTGTTACTGGTAGATATAGCTAGAGTAAGACTGAGAAAATTCTGCAATGACAAGAACCGCCGGCATGGGTGGCAAGCATCTTCATCTTCATTAACATCACGCTTTTCTTCACATCTTTGAACTGCAGACAAAACAAACAGACAATCATTAATGTAATATCAGGATGTTTATAATATTAGTATTTGTATTGGTGGATTCATATATTGTTACTCAATGATATAGTCCGTATTTACTTCTGATTACATGTATTTCATATTCTGCAGCACTGTAAACTGATCATAATTACCAGAATTCTCCTAATTTCTTTGACCTAGATCTCTGTATACAGTGAGGTTTATAATAAGATTTCCATATATCAGACATGCATTCTCTATGGCTAATGTCATAGGAATACTATTAACATTGTAATAGGGCTGGGCACATTGCCCCCCATAATAGTATCAGTAAAGCGAGAGTAGCTCAAAGCACATTTGACACCAAACAGAGAAAATTATGTTTTATTAATAAATAATTTAAATATCTATATAGACACCATAACAAGGAGAATTACAAATACACTTTGTAATTTCCATACAGCAATAAATGGATGATATCTGTTTATCAATAGTATAAACTGACAATCAAGACAGTGGTAGAATTATCCCAATCTATAAATATCATAAGCCTCGCGTCCATTGTGATCACTTAAAATCCAAAGAAACCCTACTCATGGGAGAGGGGTCACACCCTAACGCCCGTTTTGCACCTTTTTTGTCAAGGGGTCATCGCCGTTCATCCCTTGAAAAAGAAAGTGCACTATATGCGTTGGGGGTGCTGCTCCTCTCCCATGGGTAATGTTTATTTGGATGCTAAATGATCACAATAGATGTGGGACTTATGATATTTATTGAGAAAATTGTGATGCTTATACCACTGTCTTGATTGTGTTGCGGAAGGTTTTGGTTTTCAATCACGGAGGTCTGGTTTTTGTTAGTTCTGTTTTGGATTTTCCTCTCCACTTTCTTTAGCACTGTTAATAATGTCTATGGGACGACTGTCCTGCTACCTGTTGCACCTGCCTTGTAATTAGGTAGAGCTTGTATTCCTGTCTTCGCTGTGAACCTGTGCTGATTATTCTCAGTCTTCATCTGATGGTTGTTGAATCAGAGATTGATCTTGGTCTGCTGTTTTTTCCTGATGATCTTAAGCTAAGTATGGTGGTTACTGGTGGTAGTTGTATTTATACTTAGTAGTTTTCGTCTGTTCTAGGTAGGAATAATGAGTGGCTGAGGAACGTGTGTCGGGTTTGTTCTTATTAGGACGGGACATTTGCTATAAGCAGGTATGGTCTCGTGTTCTGAGTCATATAGGGAAACTTCTCCTCCCCATCTATTATTCCACACATTACCTGTGGTGGTTTATGTTCTTTGTTCCACTGTGTGAACATAGCTTGAGAACTGTTCGGGGCACAGGTTTCGGTACGTCCTGGTCAGACATGACAGATTGTCAGTTTCTAATTTTAAAAGATGGATGGCATCCATTTGCTACTCTGTGGGAAGTGAGGGTACTAATATATATAATTCTCATTGTTATGGTGTCTAGATGTGCTTTAAAATTATTTATTAATTTAATATTTTTTTGAATAGTGTATACGGTACTTCTATTTTGTGTTTGGCTTCATAAGAAACCAGTTTACCCATTATGTACTATGGTACTATTATGGACTGTTGGTGTATATGTTGGGAATTTCCTGTTGTACAGCATATGCTAATGTATCCATAAGCTTTAACACTAAATCCGCCGAGTGAGTCATTTATAACTCCTTCGACAGTTCAAAAGCATGAGTTCCAGTGTTAAAGAAATTTCTTTTGATATATGTTGGGCCAGAATATGTTGGTGTACTGCAGCCCTGACCTTATTTAAGAGTACAGTTGACAGCACCTTGTTTTTCAATTGTAGTCAGACTTCTACAACTGTTTAGTTAGACATGTTTAGCTGGACCTGTTCATGTGTTCCTGGTGAATGTGCAGTAAATATAGAATCTGGCCCTAGTATATGCTTAGAACGTAATACATCTGAATTCTCCTCCTGATTTCCAGTATCTTTTGTTCTTTTTATTACAAAATGACTTAAACAGCTCTTTTAACTATAGTTATATTGATGCTCATTTAGCAAAACTGTCTCAAAAAAGGAACAATAGCATTCTTATTCACATAGGACTCGGATTCCAAGATTTGTTTTCCAGTGCTGTCTTGAAGATAATAGCTGGGCTCTGATTTGTTGTTTTCAGTAACAAGGCCAATATTTCTGACATACGTGGGCACCACTGTCAGTTGGACCAACCTCTTTAAGTACATTCAGTTTTTGCAAAAACATCACTTTATCTTACATTGGTGCATTACTAATAATAATAAAAAGAGTAGATAAACACACTGAATATGCATTATAAAATAATTCGTTCCTCTTCGATAACGCTGTGAACTTCACAATTTCTTACCAATTTTAAGTCCGTGGTATAAACACTCCTGGCATAAGTCCCCCAGGCTGAAGAAAAGAAAAACAATGAAAGTAGTAAATGTTATTATTCAACATTGATCTATTCAGTGAAGGTTGTGAACTTGGAAATGTTTTTAAAACTTTCTACCAGATGAGCTGGGAAATTTTAGTATTATATTATTGTAATGGAAAATATTTGATTGTAAGGTATTATAATTGTTATATGTATTTAAAAAATGCGCAGTGACAGACACCATTGAAATATACCAGGTTAATCTACTTCACAAACTAGGGACATATGTCTAGATGAGATAAGAATATCAAGGAGCTTCCACATGTCGGCTCAAGAGGCCCTACCACAGAATATCAAGATACTAAGGGAGGGGTTGACGCCTCACACCTAGAATAGAGAATAAAGTAGTTCATGAACTGGATATATGTGAGTGTATATGTATATGTGTATATATATATATATATATATATATATATATATATATATATATATATGTACATGTGTATGCCTGTATGTATATAGATATATGTATATAAGTGATATTTGAAATATTACACCACAGAATCATCCTGCACAGATCGCGTAACCATATTCTTAGCTAAGACATATGTCGAGATAAGATAAGAACTTTGAGCTACTTGGGCCTCTCAGCACTCCGTCAAGAGGGTATTCACTGCTGACTTGGAAGTTTCTGGAAGGTATGCAAATAAAGGATTAGAATGTACCCAGTGAATGCCATGAAATGACTGAGAAGTAACCAATCACAGTTTGGATTGAGAACTGTGCAAAGAACTATGATATTACTTGGATTAATAAGGTGTAACCAATGGACACGAAGGAGGGTTAAGTTGTCCTATGAGAAATGTTGGATTGGAAACTAACCAATAAACGTCCGTAGTTAATTGTCCAATGATGTTGCGACACTCCAATGTAAGGAGGCTATAAATAAAGATGCCCGACATCGATTTGTTGGGAATTCTTTGATGAATCCATAACTGTGTGGGCTCTGTCATTTAATTCCTCCATCATATGACGTACTGAACTCTGGGTGTAGCAGCCCTACTGCACGGGTCACCTGGACTTCAGTCACAGGGTACACTGCTGTCCCTCATCAGGCTATCGCCGTAGCTTGGGTCATATGACGTCATTCACAAGGTACACTCCGCTTTCCCTAGACGGCCATATATTTTTGCCGTAACAATTATCATGATTTGTCTGAGTATGTCCAGCTGCACTGTGTGTGTTTCCACTGTAAGGATATGTTCACACTTGGCACATTTGCAGCAAAATTGGCATATCCGCACCAAAAGTCCATGTCAATATCCATACTGGGTGAAATCTGCTGTGAATCTGCACTAAAATACAACTCAAAGTCCACACAAAATAATGCAGATTTGCTGTGCATTTTTTCAGTTGCAGAGAATCTGCAGCACCAACCCTATCTGTCATCCAACACAGTTCACATCCTGCCAGTGTGCATCCACCCCTGTGTACCCTGCTCACATCCAGAGAGATGCAGTAGCAGTGTCTGCTCACAGTAACGGGGCACAGCAACAGGTTAGTGCAGTGTGGGCCTAAGGCCGCCTGCAGACCTGCGTCCCTGCAGTGACCAGTGCGGCTCTCACTTGCTTCCGCGGCTCCAGCTCTGTGATGGTCCGGCTGCACCGGGAGTGACATTTCTTTGCAGGCCTTGAACATGCCGCGATTTGTTTTCCGCGTGTATTTTCATGCGGACAAATCGCAGCCGTCTGCATAAGATTGCGTTTTGCAATGCAGGGGGCCGATGTGTGTAGAAGTCTTGATTATTTTTGGAGGGAAATAATTTTTGGAGGGGGGGCACTCGAAACACCTTTGTACTGGGCCCACCAAAGTGCTAAAACAGCCCGGCCTTGGATGAGAATAAAACCATACACAAACCAAGAGGCGCATTAGAGGATCGATAAGTGTTTCCCATTGTTTTCAATGAGAAACCTCGCATCGCACTCGCATGTATGTCGAACACCGTGCGCTGTGTTTTACTGTCCCATTGAAAACAATGGGCAATACGTTCCGAGGGACATGAAAAGATAGGACATGCAGAGATTTGTGAGTCTCGCAACGCACAAATCTCGCGCGAGAATCTCGTCCGTGTGAAACCGGCTTTATCCATGCAATTTAGAAGATGTATATAATTACCATCTTTTAAATTGAGTGAACAAGGGTAATGATTTAGTTGTGCATCCTCCAGCATGTTCACACTAAGTTGTTTTCATGTTCAAATGTTTTAAAAGAATAATGAATGAAAAATTATCTATCTGCTTCTCTCATTACTGTATTTGACCGTTTATGTGCCAAACTATTTGATATGTTGTGCCTACATGTGCCCTGCCTGTCAGTTACCATGATGACAGCATTTTGCTCCATAAACTATGTACTGGGGCATAAAAATATTCTGCTCCCCGGAAGTTGACGAATGTTAATACATTTGATGATGATGACGTTACAATCCGATGATGTACTAGCAAGTGACTGCAGCTCCTCAAAGGAATAAGACAAAGATGCAAATAGATGACCTCAGTAATGACTATCATTGCAATAGTTCCATATAAACAAGTATGCACATGCAGACATCTACCACCCTTATAAGTTGCCACCCACCTGCATCTTCCGACAATTCTGTATTTCTTCTTCCTTTTTCATATACATAGAAAAAGACTTGGAAAGTTCTTCCTTTTTTTCAAACAATTCCTTCTCCAATCGCCCCTTCTCTATGGACAGATGATTCTTTTCCGAAATGATGGCGACCTTCTCTTCGCTGCATTTCTGGAAATTGACCGTCGCTCGTGCGTTGTCTGTCTTCAGCTGGCTGTTCTCAAACATGACATTCTTTACATCATCTTTCAACCATTTTATAGATTGATCAACATTCTTGTTAATGTCATTACTTATGGACCCGCATTTTGAATACTGGGAGTGTTCAGATTCGCTGATAATGCCTTCAAAGCTTCTTTTCATACGTTCCAGTTCCATCTGAAACCTCCCATTGATATTAGTACAAACATTTTGTAGAATTTTGATTTTAGTTTCCAGGTCATCCTTCCCCTCCTGAAGCTTTCCTACTTCATAAGCGGTCACATTGAATTTGTTGGTAAGAAAGGCACTTGTTTGCTCGCATTTCTCTTTTAACGTGTCATATTCCCTCTGAAGAATTAATTTTTTATGCTTTAATTGAAGTGTATCAACTGTCCAGAAAAAAAGTGACAGATAAGAACTCAGATATTGTACTGTAATAAGGGGCAAACAAATATTATTACTAAAGTAATTGTTCTACAGTGGAGTGCTGGTCACTGTCACAGAAGGGGAGAGGGGAGAAGGATACCCATCGATGCTGCATCTGTCCCTGATTACTCACGGACCGACTAATCCAAGTGCCTCGCTGCTATGACCGCATGTCACGGCTGAGCCACGATCAATCACTGTACCGGGATTGCGAGTATGGAGTTACCAGACTACAGGTGGATTTGTAACCAGCTTTCACGGGGTCCTACCACATACAGACAAAAAGCACAAATCACCCCCTGATCCGGTCTTACACACTCCAGCACTACACAATGCCACTGACACACACGCTGCCACCACTAATTTTTTATGGGCGAGCGGGAACATAGACTTATGAATTAGGAACACAAACTTTGGAGGTTATGGTTCCTTTTAAAATAGACAAGGCTTAACTAATAAATTGCAGATTTATTCTAATAAAGACTTGCAGTGCAAACATATATATAATATGTGTGTGTGTGTGTGTATATATATATATATATATATATATACAAAGGATATACAAAAATGTTGTTACACAGGAGTATAAGGATATACAGGTATACACACACCAACAGTACTAAAAATAAAACAATCATAACAGAAAGATACTGGGCTGGATATCGGTCCAATTCCTAGTCGTGCCAAGTCGCTGAAACAATGAGAAAGTCCTTACACTGGGGTATCTGACAAAATACTTTCTGATGCCCAAGTTTTTTAAAAGTTTGCTTCTGGACACACCTTACCCCGCCCCCTCTGATGTAATTCAGGAGGGTTGGGGTGGGGCATGCATCTCTTATGGAAAAATAATAATCTCCTATTTCTCCCATATCTCTGCAAGCGATCCTCTGATTGGGAATTTGTGTCTGGCATATTTCCGGTCATGATTTTATCTATTAAGGGATACCAAGCATGGCAAATAAATTATGCCCAGGTTTGCAGATACACCATTTAGGGAGATTCTGGGCCACGCACCTCAATGAGTTAAGGTGCATTTTGTTCAGCTGATCTGTACAATTCTGAAAAATTAATTCATATTGGGCTAAAGGCCCATTTACAGGGAGCAACGATCACTCAAAAATCACTGAAACGACAGTTTGAGTGACAGTTTTGAGTGATCACTTTTGCATAACTCTAAGTAGCTAATTAGCTACTTAAGAGTTATGCAGGCAGAGCGGAATCCTGCTGTGATAGCTGGTAGAACAAAGCAGGTGTTTTGAATATGCAAACAGCTACATTGTTCTCAAGGTTTTCAGCTGGTGTCCCACTGAGAACTGCCAGCGGGATACCAGCTGAAATAATGCTATCAGCACCACCCGCTGAGATATCAGTCTATGGCACTGATAAGTCTCATTGTTAACTTCTAGCTGGCTAGAAATGAGCAATGAACAAACAGTGCATGAACAGTGCAGGATGGCCGCGCGTTTGGATGCAATGATTATCGCACAATTTTGAGCGATAATCGTTGTGCCTAAATTGGCCCTAAGACCTTCACACAGCGAATAACTCATTAAAATTTTTTTCTCTAATCTGAATTTCGGCTCCAGTGTGTCTGTGAGAAGCGATCTTCTAGGTAAAAGATTTTCCTAAGACTTCATTAACAAGTACATTGACACACAATGTGGTTCACTCCTGCTAATTCTACCCCAAACAAGCAAGTGGAGAAAAGAAAGGGCAGGGGTAATTTACATACATCACAGCTCTTTTTCAGGGGAATTTCAGACAATGGCCTTCTAAATGCAAATATCAACAGGCAGGAGTGAGTAATGGGTGGAGGGGGAAGACCTGACACATACTGTATTATCACTACTCAAGGCCTGAGTGAGATAACAATGGCACAACAGGTTGATATGGCTGGGCCTGACACACACAAAATGGCTGACCACCTACCACTCTCTATATCACACCTCCCCTTTTTTGATGGGCGATGGTGGTTGATCTCTACTGCCCACTTCCAAAGCCTGTCCCTGTCAACTCATCTTGAAGGAAAGCTCTGTCCACATTGCCATGTTCACTGCCCTTCTTGTGTTGGATAGTGAAGTTGTAGGATTGCAGCGCCAGACTCCAGCGTAGGAGCTTGCCATTTTCTCCAGCCACATGGTCCTACCTTGAGGTTACGCCCATGTAGATATGGCTGTAACTTCTGTAGGACCAAGCTATGGCTAAACATTTTTTCTCGACCATGCCACCTCTCTAGGCAGGAGCTTCCGGCTGAGGTAAAGCACAGGGTGTTCTTCCTCCTTTGCATTTACCTCATTGAGGACAGTGTCAAGCCAATAAGCACTAGCCTTAGTCGGCACCACAAACCTCCTGGTGAAGTCTGGGGCCTGTAGAACCTGAATGTTGGATAGAGCAGTCCTAAGGGCTATGAATGACTGCTCGCATTCTGAGATCTAGCTCACCACATGAAGCAGATTTTTCTTTATCTGGTCGGTGAGGGGCTTGGCCAGGGCACTGTAGTTGGGTACAAACTTACGTTAGTACCCGGTGTTACCCAAGAAGGACATGACCTGCTTCTTAGTAAAAATATAGAGGAAGCGCCAAAGAAAAAATGGATTCCAAAATCAACAAATAGAATTGTGATTTCACAAAAAATAATAAAATAAAAAAAGTTTTTTTGTTTTTTTTTATCTCACCTGGTACAGACTCCTGGTGTATATTACCAGTTGTCTCACCTCAATAGGAGTCCCTGTGATTCTGTGTCCAAAGTCATCCACTATTCAAGAGGAGAGCTGCTGGAAAACTTCAGGGGTTCACCCCAAAAAATTTACCCCCATATATAATGCAGAAGAAGAAAAACATTTGTTTAGTAAAGATCGCCGATAGCTAACCACTCCCCCTCATTACGGGAGTTGAAATGAGCGGCACCGGGTTACCAGCAGGTAAATCTCTCTATATATATGTATTGCTTTAACATGTATATATGGCTTGATAAGGGTACTATAGGATATCGAAACGCGTTGCCATTGTTATACTTGGATTGTAATGAACAACTCTTATAAAATAAAGGAAAAAACATTCCTTGACTGAGGAAAATTCTTGGTGGACTTATTGGAAACAGGAGGGGGAATACCCCCTCCTCCAAAGTAAGTTTTCTCTGCTTGAAAGTGTATGCATTGTGCTATCTGTGGGAAGAGTGGGTTCTGTGAGCGCAGGAAATCTTTACTAAACAAATGTTTTTCTTCTTCTGCATGACCTGCTTCTTGGTTTTGGGGCTGGGCCAGGCCCGGATGACATCTACATTCCAGGTCTCTGGCTTCAGTGTTCCCCTGCCTACAAGGTGCCCTAGGTACTGTACCTGTTGCATGCCGATCTGGCACTTCCCAGGCTTGATGGTGAGTCCTGCTGCCTGGATCCACCTGAACACCTGCGAGAGGTGCTCCAGGTGTTCCAAATAGGGCTGTAAACAGCAATGTCATCTAAGTATGTGACGGCATACTTCCCATGCCCCTCAAGCAGCTGATCCACCAAGCACTTGAAAGTACCCGGAGCATTCTTCATGCCAAAGGGCATTACCTTGGACTCATAGAGTCCGAATGGCGTGATGAAAGCCGACCTCTCTTGTGCCTCCAGGGTCATGGGTATTTGTCTATACCCACGGCTCAAATCCATTATGGTGAGGTACCGAGCACCCGCCAGTTTGTCCAACAGCTCATTGATGCGGGGCATCGGATAAGCGTCGGACACCATGATCACATGCAACCTCCTGTAGTCAATGCAGAACCGGATCGTTCGTTTTTTGGGGGGCACTGGAACTACAGGGCAGGCTCATGCACTCTAGGACCTCTAAATGATGCCCAGGCGCAGCATCTCGTCAATCTCCCGCTTCATATCCACCTGCACTTCTATGGAAACTCGATAGGTGGACTGCCTGACAGTGGAGTCTGACATTGCCAACTGGGTTCTGCCCGATTTCCCTGTGAAGGTGGCTAGGAAGGGGATCAAGGCCGTCTGCAGCTGGGACTGTTGGTCCCTGGGCAGCTTCAGGTTGATCTCAGCATCTTCCATGGTTCTGCCGGCCTGGACTGTGGCCAGCAGATTTATCAAGACCTCCGTCTCACTATCCTCGGTTGAGAATAAAATAAATCAAAGTTTTAGGTATAGAAAAATTTCTATTTACTCTGAACCAGTTACTTACTTATAGAGGTTGTGTTGCACCGATCTAGAGCATTTTGTATACTTTCACAGGATGTTGAAACTGGGTGCTAAAAGTAAAACATACAATGGACATTAATATTAATGGATAAACATCTTCATCTTTTTCTAATAAAGAAAAACCTACGGCCAGTAACATTTGGTGACGTATACTTATACGGTAGTGAATTGCATAAGTTATATACCTATTATCAGACAGATCTACCTAACAAACATACACATTCTAAAACAGAGCAGCAAAGCCTATCAAGCCCTAGACTGTTTTGTGACAGAATGTATTTGGTCATCGATGAACTGTCGGCTAAACAATCATCATAAATCCCTTGCCATGTTTCAATGCGCGTGACATCACTATTTAATATTTTTTCTGGTTGATGATGTGTATCTATGATGTGACTCTTATGAACTCTCATGCTAAATTTTCTATAGTACCTTTAGCTAGGGCAAACATAAGATATCATGACTAAACAGTCAACCAACAAACTGTGGGAGTTTTATAAAACTGTCTAAAATGACAACTCTCTTTGTTACACATAGCAACCAAAGAAATTGTGTGTAGAAAACTGCAAAACGTACAAAGGAATCTTGAAGACTACAAAACCGATAATATTACATTTTGACTTAAAAAGGGGACTTATCCTCGCTCCTCCTCCAATACCAACAAAACTAAGAGCAGAAATACACTGATTAGACCACCAGAACTCCAAAATAGAAACCCGACTAGTATGTCCTTCTTTAGAAAACCACTTAGCAAACCACATGGCAGTGCGATCCTCTCACTTATGGAAATGAAAGTGACACACCCCGAACCCCGCCAACCAGGTGTATACTCTAGGGGCGCTAGCAATCTGAACACCCATCTACAACCATGGCTAACACATCCAATATATCCATCCGATCACCACATTCAGGAAACTCCGCTTAATAATAAGCCTGATCTCCAGTCAGCCACAACTACAGCACACGACCCTGAAAATAATGAATAACTGATGGATATACTCTTAGTGGGAAGGAAAGGGAGGAGAGAGCTTTAGCTTACTCTCACAACCATCCCAATGGTCCATATCCCCCCTTTCCTCTGAAATCACATTAAAGAAGCCATACGCATACTGTCAGATGCAAATTATTATATTCCGTTAACCTCAGATCCCACTATCTCCATCCAGAAAAATTTATTTGACCTTATTCAAGATGCCTACATAGACCAAGTCCTTAGCAAAAAAAATTCTCCCTCATTAATGAACAACCTTGGACACCCATCTTCTACCATCTTTTCTATTCTGACTAATGAGCATTCCATACCATCAACCAGAATAGAGGGAGGAAGTTTAGAGTGGGATCTGGCTTTTTTTACCAGAGCGACCCAGCTTCACACAATAAGGACATACAAGTGTTTAAATATTTTATATTGTTTCCCTCTTTTACTATAACTAATAAAAAACATTCAGTAGAGCAATTATGGAAGAACATACCAAGAAAAAAACTGTGTATTGCTTTCATTTTTAATATCCATCTTAGTCTCTGTTCTCACTACTGTTGTAAGAAATGAGTAGTCTGCAGCACTATTCTTGTTTGAAAAAAAGAAAACAGAACCCTGACTGTTATATAACGACCTCCAAGTCAATGGGATCCATCAGGACTTGTTAGGAACTATTTTAATTGTTGGTCTGTCTTTCTTAGCTGTCATGGCTCTGTTAGGCTGGGTTCGCACGGGGCAGAATTTCTGTGCAGACCCTCCGCATGGAAATTCCGTATGTATTTAAAACTGAGACTAAAAAGCAAAATGGACAAGATTTGCAAAAATCTCGTTCACACGCTGCCAACAGTCGAGACCCAGCCTTATGTTATATTTTACTTGTACTTATTTTTCTTTTGTAATTCAGCTCAGATATTGATTTATTATAATCAAACACCAAAGTTTATCGAGGTCCAGCAGACATGTAGGGCCATTTGTCACAATCTTTTCAAGGTGTGTATTTGCAGATACATACATTAGAAACTCTCATGACGCTTTGGAGCCTTCATGTTTCCTATTAGTACAGATATTCCTGGAAGTAATTAAGTTAATCATGAGATATTTAACTGGCTTTATGGCCCAGATTTGATCATGCATCAGTCGTAAATAACACAGCTGGAATATACATAAATTCAGGTACTCACCACGATGGTTACAGTTCTGTTTCTGTTATGCATTTCTCTAAGAGCCGTAGTCAGTAGGCTTGAGCAGTTCGTATTTACATTCTCCAGGCTGGCGACTTTAGGTTTCAACTGATCAAAATTCTTAGACACCGAGCTGTAATCGGTTAGCAGGTCTGCGTAGCGATTTTCTAAACTTTTCAGCCGAAGTTCTGTCCCAACATGGGCGTTTCCATAACACAAGAACAAAACCAAACCAAGGATGATGAGGAACTGGATGATAGATGAGAAAAGGAAGAAATATTTGGTATAATACCAGCAGCCTCTGTGCTTAGATGTAATCATATCCTTGGACTCCAATCCAAACTTTGCCATTGCATAGTTGGGGTCCATGCTGATTCTCAGCTTTTTGGGCACTGACAGAAATCAGTAAACTGTGATCCTTCCTCGCTGGAGACTCGCTACATTTGGCAGTCCCTAAATTTTATCTAGAAGACGGCTGTAGGACAGGGTGGGGTCAGTTTTACTGTTTATATTAGTTTGGTTTTTATTCCTAATTCTGACTTCTTCCTGCTGCTCAGGATGCATCCGGCTTCCTCAAATGTGTCAAAACAGTCAGACATGTGAAAAGACAAGTTTATTATTGGGTGCAATAGATGGCGCACACAAGCAAGCTACATTGAACCAATTGCAGCCCGACTCATAATTTAATAATCTAGAAAATTTGATAATCCTGCACTTTATTCCAGCATTGGACAGCAATAAATTGTGGAGTGTCAGGGGTCCAAAATCGTGAAACTAAACAATTATAACACTGGGGAACACAATTTTGGTTGACTTACACTTGTTTTTTTTACCAACTTTTGGCTTCTGAATCCAAAAATGGCCCAGATTTTTCTCTATTACATAAACTTTTTAAGATACAGAATACCCTCCATTCTTCTTAAAAACCATACAAAATGTACATGCAATGGAACATCAAAATATTACCTGAATGTAATGTTTATTTAAAGTTATCTTGTCCATACAAGGGAATATATTGTTTTTGTATGTTAAATTGTGTGTAAGTAGTAACAGTAAGGTAAAAATTTACGCTTATAGCTTTTCCTGGAGTGTTCAATCTGTGGACAATCTCGCCTGATGCTCCAGCAAAAGTCGGTCATCATATGTACATTCCATCTACCCTGATACCATCCCTCCATGACCTTCAAGGTTTTCCAGAAAGTTATCAAGATGACTACGCAGAAAATGCACCTTGAAGCTCATGTTGCAACCAATTATTTTGTTGTTCTCCAAGAGTTTCTGGAGAATTTATATGTAATTCTTTGCTCGCTTATTTCCAAGAAAGCCCTTGACAAAGTCTTTGAATGATAACCAAGAATTCTTTTGGAGTTCTGACATTGTCCCGATGAAATGTTCATCTTTTATGAGTTGCCAAATTTGTGGACCATCAAACACACCGGCGTTTATCTCTTCAAATGACAGGCTAGGAAATGCCAAAATGAGGTACTTGAAACAGCCTCCTGCAGTTGGCAAAGCTTTAACGAATTTTTTCATAAGACCCAGTTTCGTGTGCAGAGGTGGGAATATAATGTCTTTTCTGTCAACATGTGGCTCATGTATAATGTTTGGATCGCCAAATTTAAGGCCAGATCTTGGAGGCAAATTCCTTTCCACCCAATGTTTCTCACAAGCTTTGCAGTCCCACATGCACAGATAACAGGGATACTTGGTGCATCCGCATTGCTGATCAAGAAGTAAGCATACCATTTTAACGTCAACACAGATGATCCAAATGTGTTTGTGATATTGCAACAACTCAATGACTCTCTTTATGTCTCCATGTTCTTCACAAAGAGAAACTGAATGGCCAATTGAGACTGCAGCAAATAAATTGCCATTGTGGAGGAGGACAGACTTTAAGCTCCACTTTGGACTTTTGATGAACAGTCGGGTCAGTTATAGATTGGATTTCCCAATTCCTCCATTATCCCCTTAAGTGGCACGCCCAGAAAATCTCCAGGGCTTGCTACACTGACCATGCAGTTAAACACCGGAAGATTTCCTTGGACAGCTCTAGTGCTGAAATGCAGGCCAGGACACACAGTTATTGTGCCACTGTACACGTTTGCCACTTCTAATTACCTCAAGCAAATCTCTGGGGCTTGCTGCACTGACATGGTGATAAAAAAAATTGCCACTAAAGGGGTTAAACCATGTACATTATGGCAATACCCAAACCACTGTCACTTCTAAAGTATTGCAGAAATGCAATTTCTCTGGATCGAAAGTAGGATACCTTTGCTCTTATTTTCAAGCAACTTTTTGTCATGCAGTCTTGATGCTTGGAGTTCTGAAGCCTTTTTTCCTAAATCTCATTCCAAATCATTTAGCTCATGCTGATCAAATCCCTTATGAACCAAGCCATCTTCAATTTCAAAATCTTCATCATTGATGTCACTGAGGCCTTAGTCAGACGGGCGTTTTTAGCCGCGATTTGCGCATGCGTCCGGCGATTTTTTATAACCATTGCTTTGCAATGGTATCGGACACATGAGCGCTTTTTATGCGCTCGTCCAATAAATTATAGAACAAAAAATCGCAGATCGCACCTATCTGCGATCTGCGATTCCTGTTCGCTTCTGTATATGCGCTCAATGGGGCCGGCGGCAGCAGCGCCGACCCCATTGAGAACATATAGAAGACAAATCATTCTTCTCTGCCACAGCTGTAACAGCTGTGGCAGAGAAGAACGATGTTTGCCCATTCAATTCAATGGAGCGGCAATACAGCCGCTCCATTGAAAGCAATGGGCTGCCGGCGTGCGCGGGGTGAATTGTCGGGAAGGGGTTAAATATATAAACCCTTCCCTGCAATTCATCCTAAAATGTGTTAAAATAAAAAAAAATTGTATACTCACCTTTCCGCTGCAGCCGGAGTCCAGCCGCAGCCGCTGTCAGTTCTCCTGAACTGCTTCTCGGCACTATTCAGCCGGCGGGGCTTTAAAATCCCCGCCTGCTGAATGATCTGCCTCTGATTGGTCACAGCCTGACCAATCAGAGGCCGGTTTCACTCACACACCCATTCATGAATTCATGAATGGGTGAGTGACTGCTGCCTCTCAGCGCTGAGCCAATCAGGGGCAGGTCTGACTCACATCCATTCATGAATTCATGAATGGGTGTGAGTGAGGCATGCCTCTGATTGGCTCAGCGCTGAGCCAATCAGGGGGCAGGTCTGACTCACACCCCCTTCACACCCACTGCAGGACGGCCGCTCGGAGCTGCCGGCAGAAGGTGAGTATGCAATTTTTTTTTATTTTAACACATTTTAGGATGAATTGCAGGGAAGGGCTTATATATTTAAGCCCTTACCGACAATTCATCCCGGGCTCGCCCGCAGCGCATTGCTTTCAATGGAGACGGCTGTATTGCCGTCTCCATTGAATGCAATGCGCTGGACAGCTCCGGCCCGTTTCTAATGAAACGCGGCTAGGAGCAGATTTTCGGGCGATTTGCGGGCGACTTGCGCGCACCGGTCACGCGATTTGCGGATGCGCATCCATCATGCGATCCGCAAATCGCGCGAAAAAACGCCCGTCTGACTAAGCCCTTAGTTCTTTACTAGAGATGAGCGAACGTGTTCTTAACGAACACTTACGCACCCGGACACCGGCTTTGCCGAGGACTTCAGTGTCCGCGCGTAAAGCTTCGGGGGGCGCCGGGGGGCGGGGAGAGGCGCGGCGGCGCGGGCGGCAGCAGCGGGGAACAGGGGGGAGCCCTCTCTCTCTCCCTCTCCCCCCCCACTCCCCGCCGCACCCCCCCGCGCTGCCACGGCGACCCCCGGACTTTTTTCGCCCGAGCACGGAATTGCTCGCAAAGTTCGGTGTTCGGGCGAAAAGGGGCGGAGCCGAACACGTTCGCTCATCTCTATTCTTTACCATAATCATGTTCTTCCAGAGAGGGTAGTTTAATGAAAACTGGTACTGGGAGTTTAGCTGAATGAGACACCGGACGTATAACGGATGGCAGACTGGGATATTTAACATTTATTTTTCTCTTTATATTCTGAAGTTTTCACTATATAAAAGTAACAGTTACTGGAATGATCTCTTGGCTCTTGCCATTCCATAGATCTACCAAATGGCAACTTATCACATGTTCCCTTTGTCCATATCCGTATATCCCAACACACTGCTTGCACACAGACTTATCTTGATCACCAAGTTTAACCCCTTAGTGACAAAGCCTGTTTGCGCCTTAATGACCAAGCCAAATTTTGGAAATCTAACGTGCCACCTTAACATAGAATAACTCTGTAAAGGTTTTGCATATCCAAGTGATTCTGATATTGTTTTTTTGCTACATGTTATGCACAAATTCTATCAGACTATTTTAACCACCTAAATAAAGTACATTTATTAAAAGCGCCAAAATTGGGAAAACATTTTTAAAATTGTCATTTTTTTCACATTTTCAATTGTAATATATCTAATATGTGCAAAAATACTGTACACATTTTTGATAAGATTTATATTTACTTTATTTTGGATACACATTTGAAAAGCTTTCATTTTTTATAACCATTTAGGAGACGTACATATTTAACATTGAATATCAACATTTTGAGGAACACTTTGTTTTCCTTCACCAAGCCAAGATTGCAAACGCTCATAGGTGTCAGAATTAGAGATGAGTTAGCACACTCGTCTGAGCTGGATGGTAGGTCGAGCATTAGGGTACTCGAGATGCTCGTTACTCGAGACGAACACCACGCGGTACTCGAGTCAATTTCATTTCCCTTCCCCGCATGTTTAGCAACATTTTCTAGCCAATAAACATAGAGGGAAGGCATTAGCACTTCCTGCTGGGAAGTGCCAGTCCTGTGCAGGTCTACAGCAGTGATTGGGTGGTGGGATCAGGTGACCGCCGAGTACTTAAACTGGGGCTGCCCGCGGCTCGCCTCAGACGCATGCTGGCAGAAGTTAGAGAAAGTGCTGCTGCTGATATAGGTAAAGTGTTAGAGTAGGGATCCTCTCTTCAAGAATCCCAACGGTCCCTCTTAGGGCTACTCCTCCTTGTGTGCATTACTCTTGTGGCTGGCTGGGAGCAGTAGTGCACCAGTTTTTTGTTTTTTTAAAGCATCTAGGCCTGTACAGAGCATTTCAGCTATACCATTTTATGGTTCAAAATGTATTTATTGGTTTTATGACAACGAAAAACAGATTGACATCAACAGCAACAGCAAATTGGCATAGATGTAGCAGTAAGGCGAGTTAAGTGAACTTAGTGTAGCATCGTTGAGAAGTTGAGAACTTTGACAGCCTGTTTGCCGACATTCCGGCGTTATTAAAGGGCTGCTGCTGTATGAATTTGGTGTTGTAACATTATGAGAACACTACTAGTAACATGTCTATAAGGTGAGTGGGGGTATGGGAGCAAAGTAAGGGGGGGGGGGGGCCGTCGGCGACCAGCGCTCTGTGTCGGATTCCAGAAGTTGCGTGACAATGACACAACCGATGTAGATTAGGTTAGCGGGGTAAAGTACCTGTTAGAAGCCATGTCTTTAGGTCGGGGGAGTTCCTGAATACAATCCAGGCCGTCCAAGCGGCGAAGTACTTAGGTGAGTTTCCTTTGTCCGCGGCACCAAGGTCCTCCATACGGCAAATGCTGTCCATGATTTCCAACCAGGAGGACCTCGTGGGAGACAAGGTTGTCTTCCAGAGTCTTGGTATGTTCTGTCTCATGGCTATCAGAAAGAATCTGAAGATGCTTTTCTTTGATTTGGAGATAGGTCCCCGCACCATGGACAGTAGGGCCGCCTCAGGTGTCAGGGCCACATTGTCTTTGTAGATTGCGTTGTAGAGATTTGTGATTTCCTGCCACAGAGGCGTAATCATGGGGCAGGACCACCATATGTGAGTAAGATCTCCCTTGCCGCCCTGGCATCTCCAGCATGCGTCCGAGGTTTCTGAATACATTTTGGCTAGCTGAGCCGGGGTTCTATACCATCTAGACATGATCTTATAGTTGGTTTCCTGGAATTTAGAGGCGGTTGCCATCGCATGGGTTAAAGTGAAGGCGTTTTTCCAAGCCTCTTCCTGGAAAGACTTCCCTAGTTCCCTCTCCCAACTAGCGACAAAGCTCGGTGGGTCCTCTCGTGTCTCCGCCTCTAGGAGGAGGCTGTAAAGAGCCGACACTTTGGTTGGCCTGTGGGTCGAGGACATGCATAGTTGTTCGAAACTAGAGAGAGGGGCCTGCAGGGAAGTCAGGGAGCCCAGAGATAGGACAAAATGTCTCATTTGTAGGTACTGATACCACACTCCGGTCCGGGGGCCTCCCCCCTCCAGCAGTTCACACATTGATCGGACCCCCGACGGCGACACCACGTCTCTAACCCTAAGAGGCAAAGAGGACCCCTCTGAGAAGGTCGTGTTGCCCTTCATAAAAGCCGGCAGTTCTGGGTTGCCTGTGATCGGAGTAAGTGGACCGGGGCGGGAAACCAGACCCAGGTGTGGGGCAAACCCGTTCCAGGCCTCCAAGACCCGTTTCAATAGGGGCGAGATCGAGTCCATTTCAGCCACCTTTGACGGCGGTAGCCAGAAGGAGCCCTTTGCTATTTCAGGGAACTCTTCCCGCTCTAAGTCCACCCATAGCTTGGTTGGGTTGTTATGTATAATGTCCAAAACGCATCTACATATGGACGCCTTGTAGTATGTGGAGAAGCACGGTATACCTACTCCTCCATCTCCTTTCCTTCTGATGAGCGTCTTGTATTTAACCCTCGGTTTAGATCCTCCCCAGACAAACTCCAGTGAGTTCTTACGGAGTTTAGCTAAATATAGGTGCGGGATTTTTATCGGGAGGATTTGGAAAAGGTACAGGAGCCTGGGCAGAACATCCATTTTCAGAGCGTTTATTTTCCCTAGCCACGAAAGGGTGAGGGGTTTCCATTTGGCAAAGTCCTTTCGGAGGCTGTCGAGCATATGCTTATAATTTGCTTCAAAAAGGTCTTTGGGGTCTCTGGTAATATTTACTCCTAGGTATTTAATGTGGTCGTCTCTCCACTTCATGGTAGAGAATTTGCTGACCGCAGAAACCACCTCAGGGGGGATTGAAATATTGAGAATTTCTGATTTATTTATGTTGATTTTGAAATTGCTAACTTTCCCGTATTTTTCGAATTCTTTTAGCGCTATTGGGAGGGCAATTCTGGGGTTCGTGATGAACACTAAGAGATCGTCTGCAAATAGGGAAAGTTTGTGTTCAGTGGAGGCTAGCTGTATTCCTTGAATGTTAGGGTTGTTTCTTAGGGCGTTGGCTAGGGACTCCATAACCAGGACATAGAGAAAGGGGGAGAGGGGGCACCCCTGTCTTGTCCCGTTTTTAATTTTAAATGGTGTGGATAGGGTCCCATTGACTCTAACTCTGGCTGACGGGTCGCGGTAGAGTGCCATGATCCAATCAATAAACCTGGGGCCCAGCCCAATCTTCCGCAGAGTCGCCTCCAGGAACCCCCAATGGACCCTATCGAACGCTTTTTCTGCGTCTACTGACAGCAGACACAAGGGGATCCCCGAGAGGCGTGCCCGCGAGATCAGGGAGATCGTTCTTATAGTGTTGTCCCTAGCCTCACGGCCCGGGACAAAACCAGATTGCTCACGGTTGATTAGGGATGGGATGAGGGGCCTCAGGCGTGAAGCTAAGATTTTTGAAAACATTTTGGTATCGATGTTTATTAAGGATATAGGGCGGTAGTTGGAGCAGAGCATGTGGTCCTTCCCCTGTTTTGGAATAATAGTGATAATTGCTTGGAGGGCCTGGGACGGGAAGGGGCATGATCCAGAGATAGCGTTGAAGGCCTCAGCAAGTGGGGCGGATATGAGGTCTGCGAACACTTTGTAGAAGCGGGGAGTGAACCCGTCCGGGCCAGGACTCTTCCCCAGTTTGAGGTTTTGGATTGCTTCTTTTATCTCTCCCTCTGTGAAGTTATTCTCTAGGCTAGTCGCTGTGTCTTCTGGGATAGAGCCCGGGGCGAACCCGTCCAGATATTCTGCCCTCGCCTGAGACTGTGCGCTCCCCTCATCTCCCTGTAGATTATATAACTTCTGGTAATATTGTTTAAAACAGTCCAGTATATCCTTATTTGAATGGATTGTTCCCTTAGAGGGGGAGTTGAGAGATGCTATGTATGGGGTGGATGTCCTAGGATGGAGGGCCCCAGCCAACATTCGCCCGCATTTGTTACCCTGTTCATAGAAGTTACCCCTCCATCTGTCCCTAGCGCATAATGATTGTTGTTCTAGGATGGACAGCACTTTGTTCCTAGTATCTGATAGTTCTGCTCTGGTAGCCTCAGAGGGCGAGCTCTTATTAGCTGTTTCTAGACTACCTAGTCTGGATAGTAAGGTTTTCAACCCTTGCGTCCGTTCACGCTTCAGCCATGCGCCATGGGAAATGAGGACCCCTCTTACAACGCATTTTAGGGCCTCCCATTGGTTGGGGCGAGACGTGGGGTCGTGTAGGTGATCCGTCATGAAGTTCTGGATCATTTGTTTAACCTCGTCGAGGCAGAGAGGGTCCCTAAGAAGATTATCGTTGAGGCGCCACGATTGGCAGCCTCTCCTATCCGTAAGGCCCTGTAGCGACCCCAGGACCGGAGCGTGGTCAGACCAGAGGAAAATCCCAATTGAGCTAGAGGGTGATAGATCCAAAAGGTCGTGGGAGATGAACAGGTAGTCTAGGCGGTTATAACTGTTGTGAGCTAGTGAGTGGTAGCTAAAGTCTTTGGTTTTGGGGTGCAGGAGCCTCCATAAGTCCACTAGTTTTAGGGAGATTAGTGCTCTTTTAAATTTTCTAAGGTCAGAGAGGGAAACCCCGGACTTACCCGCTGCAGAGTCCAGGGCGGGGTCGAGACAGAGGTTAAGGTCTCCTCCCAGGATTATCCGTGAGCCTGTGGCGAAGGTCGAGAGGGCTTCCAGAGTCCGGATACCAAAAGGAACCTGAGCTTGATTGGGAAAATAAACATTTGCAATAGTTAGGACCCTGGCGCCGACAGATATTTTGAGAAACACGAATCGCCCATCCGGATCTATCTCCGAGGCAATGACTTGGTGGGGGAGGTTTTTATGGATTCCTATTGAGGTGCCGCAAATTTTTTTCTCTGGGTGGGCGCTATGGTACCAGGAAGAATAAAATTTGGACTTACAGTTAGGGGTATTGTTCAGAGTAAAGTGAGTTTCCTGAATGAGCGCGATCATGACTTTGTTCTTGTGGAGATGTCTGAGTATTTGTCCTCTTTTGGAGGGTTTGTTCAGACCTCTAACGTTGTAGGTACAAAACGTTAGGCTATGCATTATCCTTTTTTGCGAAGAGAGCACTGGTCACCGACAACCTAGGAGAGGACAGGGTAGGGAAAGAGGGGAAGGTGCAAACACAAAAACAAGTTATACATCCGGGAAAACCCAGAACATAGTAGGCCATTCCCAATCAATGTCGGGTATTGGACCACACAAGGTGTCGTCCGGCCAAGTGGAGGTAGTAGTTGACAACAGCGGGGCGGAGTGCCCCCATCCGTCACTTGTATGAGTCAGGTGTCCCCCTACCAGAGTAGGGAGGGGGACCAAAGTGGTACCAGGTTATTAAATGACAAAGAAGATTAGTTTTGAGAAGCAAGGCAAATCAGCTAGGTGAAAAGTAGCTAGGTGAAAAGTAGCAGTAGGACAGGTGGTTTTAGTTTGTAGGAGAAGCGTATAGCACGCGAGTATTGGTTTTCTATAGGTATAGGCAGAAGAGACCAGGAGCGGGAAAGGAGAAAGACGTGGGACAACGAGACGAAACTCCGCAAGTCGTCCAGGGAGTGGCGTCTTGTGTTCCCCTTCCCGGACCACAAGGGGCTCAGGGGTCCCCTATGTGGGGGAGACATGGAATCCTCATCTTGGTGGTGTTCTGGGCTTGCGGTCGTTTCGTCTGCGTGCCGGGCCGGCGGTTTGCCAGGTCTCCGAAGATGCTTGGGCTGGCAAGAACGGCGGAGCCGGCCAATCTGGAATGGATACCATCGGGATTTCGAAAGTTCCCAGGAAGTTGGGGAGGTCCCCTAGGGAGCGAAAGGTGGCTGATTTGCCATTTTTCCAGGCCGTCAGTTGAAAAGGGTATCCCCATCTATATGGGATGTCCTTCCCTTTCAGGGCCTCCAGGACCGGTCTCAACGCCTTCCTTAATTGGAGAGTTCTCTTTGCTAAGTCTGGTAGTAGTAGGATGGGCCGGTCTTGGTGGACTAGGTTCCCCGCTTCTCTTGCTTTTTTCAATATGTCCTCTTTATCCTTATAAAAGTGGATGCGACAGATGATGTCTCGGGGTCGTTTTGGGTCGGGGTTTTTGGGCCCGAGGGATCTGTGTTTACGGTCGATCTCTATAGGTTTGTCGCGTGGTCTTTGTACGAGGGTGCCAAGGAAATCCTGGGCCCATTGCTCTAATTGCGCATTAGTGATATCTTCTGAGAGACCCCGCACCCTGATGTTATTTCTTCTGTGTCTATTTTCTAAGTCATCAATATGCGCAAGAATGCTGGTAATCTGGGTAGAGTGTGACATGATGACTTGTCTATGGGCTTCGATCGTGGCGTTAGTTTGCTCTTGGGCTTCTTCTATGGCTAGTACTCTATGCCCGATTTGTTGTATGTCTTTTTGAATCTCTGCGACAGCTTGTTTGTGAGTTTGTTCAAGATGTGAGAAGGAGGAGTTGATTTCCGCTCTGGTAGGGAGAGCTCTAAGATGGGCCTTCCAGTCCCAGTCGCCGTCGTTTGAGTGTGTGCTGGGTGATGGGGAGCGTGAGGCCCACTCTCCTCGTGTTTTCTGGGGGGAGGGGGTGTGGACAGCACCCGAGCTGTTAGTGCAATGGCTGTGGGGACTCCTGCCTGGTATGTTTTGAGGCATGGGGTTGGGACCTCTGGAGGCAATCATGCCTTCATTATAATCTGCTGGCAGCTGCAGGTGATCATGGGGTGTAGGTCTTCCCTTCCCTGGGGCTCCACCAGCTCCACGTGGGTGGGGGGGCTCTATGTCCGCCATCTTGTGGGTCTGTGCTCTGTTTATAGAGCTTACTGTCGCTTTTGTGCGAGTCCCCCGTGTTCCCCAGCTCTGTTCTGTCGCCTCCCCCCCCTCCTCCTGTGACACACACCTTGCAGCCCTCTGGGCTCTGTCGGCTGGTGCGTCTGGGATCCCGGCAGTGAAGGGGTGTTCATGCCTCTGCCCTCCGTCCGTCCCGTTCGACTCCCCAGAGGTGTCTGGTGCCGCTCCGCTCTCCCCCTCCTCGCTCTCCCTCCACGTCGCCCCCTCGGCTGCCACAGCCTCTGGTTCGCTGGGCTGGGTGAGCTGTATCGCTGCCGGTGGTGGTGCCAGCGCGTCCTCCCGCCGTCTCTCCATGCCCGCCCCCGCTCCGTCCTCCGCAGCTGTAGCCGCCGGGCTGAAGAAGCGGTTAATACCGCCGGGGTCTCTTTCTGCTGGTGCCGGTGTGCGTGGCTGGGTCTTCCTCTTGCCCATCCTGTCGGGTAAGTGCTGGTGGGGTGCCTGCTTCTGCGCTGTAAACCTGTTTTTTTGGTGCCGGTCCGGGAGGTCGTCCTCAATGCCGCTTATCCCGCCATTGGCAAGCCACACCTCTTAGCTATACCATTTTATGTGTGCAGTGCATTAGGCAGATTTCTCATCATTAAACAGTACTCTAATATTTCCTGGGCCACTGCAGAGCATTGCAGCTATACCATTCTATGTGTGCAGTGCATTAGGCAGAGGTCTCATCGCTAAATAGTATGCCAATATTTCGTGGGCCACTGCAGAGCATTTCAGCTATACCGTTCTATGTGTGCAGTAGAGTTGAGCGAACACCAAAATGTTCGGGTGTTCGTTATTCGAAACGAACTTCCCGCGATGTTCGAGGGTTCGTTTCGAATAACGAACCCCATTGAAGTCAATGGGCGACCAGAGCATTTTTGTATTTCGCCGATGCTCGCTAAGGTTTTCATGTGTGAAAATCTGGGCAATTCAAGAAAGTGATGGGAATGACACAGAAACGGATAGGGCAGGCGAGGGGCTACATGTTGGGCTGCATCTCAAGTTCACAGGTCCCACTATTAAGCCACAATACCGGCAAGAGTGGGCCCCCCCCTCCCAACAACTTTTACTTCTGAAAAGCCCTCATTAGCATGGCATACCTTTGCTAAGCACCACACTAGCTACAACAAAGCACAATCACTACCTGGATGACACTCCGCTGCCACTTCTCCTGGGTTACATGCTGACCAACCGCCCCCCCTCCCCCCACAGCGCACACCAAAGTGTCCCTGCGCAGCCTTCAGCTGCCCTCATGCCACACCACCCTCATGTCTATTTAGAAGTGGGTCTGCCATGAGGAGGAACCGCAGGCACACACTGCAGAGGGTTGGCACGGCTAGGCAGCGACCCTCTTTAAAAGGGGCGGGGCGATAGCCCACAATGCTGTACAGAAGCAATGAGAAATATAATCCTGTGCCACCGCCATCAGGAGCTGCACACGTGGGCATAGCAATGGGGAACCTATGTGCCACACATTATTCATTCTGTCAAGGTGTCTGCATGCCCCAGTCAGACTGGTAATATGTACCTTAACAGTAACCGCGTTGGTGGTAATGTGGTGGTGACTGCGGACCTAGTAGCACGGTTGTATTTTGTTGGTTTTCGGAATGCGGCCAGGATTAAGTGGGCCGTGGCGGGGGGATGGTGTGGGGGCTCTCTTGTTGTGTCGGTAAAGGTGAAATTCTTGGACTGCCACCAGACGAACCAATGCAAAGGCATTTGCCAAGAATGTTTTCCCTGTTGGAGGAGGAGGGGGATGTTTTTGAGGCACTACGTGTCCTCTCCACGTGTCCGTGGTTATATGCACCTTAACAGTAACCGCGTTGGTGGTAATGTGGTGGTGACTGCGGACCTAGTAGCACGGTTGTATTTTGTTGGTTTTCGGAATGCGGCCAGGATTAAGTGGGCCGTGGCGGGGGGATGGTGTGGGGGCTCTCTTGTTGTGTCGGTAAAGGTGAAATTCTTGGACTGCCACCAGACGAACCAATGCAAAGGCATTTGCCAAGAATGTTTTCCCTGTTGGAGGAGGAGGGGGATGTTTTTGAGGCACTACGTGTCCTCTCCACGTGTCCGTGGTTATATGCACCTTAACAGTAACCGCGTTGGTGGGGAATGGCCTCGCCGCCATCATGTCTTTGGGAAGCCTCTGTTTCCACACCCCAGAGACATACCATTAGCAGCGGTATAGGCAGAGCCCAGAATTCGTAACATTTCAGCCGTAGCATTAGGACAGGCCCCACTAACATATCACTAGCAGCATTATAGGAGGAGCGCAGTCTTCGTTCCATGTCAGCAATAGTAGCACTCAAGACAGGCCCCAGTAACAATTCCGAAGCAGCAGTATAGCGGGAGCGCAGTCTTCGTTCCATGTCAGCAATAGTAGCACTCAAGACAGGCCCCAGTAACAATTCCGAAGCAGCAGTATAGCGGGAGCGCAGTCTTCGTTCCATGTCAGCAATAGTAGCACTCAAGACAGGCCCCAGTAACAATTCCGAAGCAGCAGTATAGCGGGAGCGCAGTCTTCGTTCCATGTCAGCAATAGTAGCACTCAAGACAGGCCCCAGTAACAATTCCGAAGCAGCAGTATAGCGGGAGCGCAGTCTTAGTTCCATTTCAGTAGCCTTAGTATAGCCAAGGCCCAAGTTACATTTATGTAGCTAAAGTGTAGGCCAACCCCACACACCTTTCTGTACCATGAGTGCAGGCGAAGAACATAGAAATTGCTATGATTACACTGTAGGTGAGGGCCCAAAAAAATTGGTGTACCAACAGTACTAATGTACCTCAGTAAAAATTGGCCATGCCCAACCAAGATGGCAGGTGAATCGCTTTGGTTAATGTGGCTTAAGTGGTAACTAGGCCTGGAGGCAGCCCAGTGTAACGAAAAATTGGTTCAAGTTAAAGTTCCAACGCTTTTAAGCGCATTGAAACTTATAAAAATTGTTCAGAAAAATTATTTGAGTGAGCCTTGTGGCCCTAAGAAAAATTGCCCGTTCAGCGTGATTACGTGAGGTTTCAGGAGGAGGAGCAGGAGGAGGAGGAGGAATATTAGACACAGATTGATGAAGCAGAAATGTCCCCGTTTTGGATGGTGAGAGAGAACGTAGCTTCCATCCGCGGGTGCAGCCTACGTATTGCTTACGTATCGCTGCTGTCCCCTGGTGGAGAACAGATGTCTGGGGAAATCCAGCCTTTGTTCATCTTGATGAGTGTTAGCCTGTCGGCACTGTCGGTTGACAAGCGGCTACGCTTATCTGTGATGATTCCCCCAGCCGCACTAAACACCCTCTCCGACAAGACGCTAGCCGCAGGACAAGCAAGCACCTCCAGGGCATACAGCGCTAGTTCAGGCCACGTGTCCAGCTTCGACACCCAGTAGTTGTAGGGGGCAGAGGCGTCACCGAGGATGGTCGTGCGATCGGCTACGTACTCCCTCACCATCCTTTTACAGTGCTCCCGCCGACTCAGCCTTGACTGGGGAGCGGTGACACAGTCTTGGTGGGGAGCCATAAAGCTGGCCAGGCCCTTAATAGACTGTTGCACTGCCTGGGATGTACATGCTGCTCGATCTCCGCACCTCCCCTGCTACCTTGCCCTCGGTACTGCGCCTTCTGCCACTAGCGCTGTCGGCTGGGAATTTTACCATCAGCTTGTCCGCAAGGGTCCTGTGGTATAGCAACACTCTCGAACCCCTTTCCTCTTCGGGAATGAGAGTGGGCAGGTTCTCCTTATAGCGTGGGTCGAGCAGTGTGTACACCCAGTAATCCGTCGTGGCCAGAATGCGTGCAACGCGAGGGTCACGAGAAAGGCATCCTAACATGAAGTCAGCCATGTGTGCCAGGGTACCTGTACGCAACACATGGCTGTCTTCACTACGAAGATCACTGCCAGGATCCTCCTTCTCCTCCTCCTCCTCCTCAGGCCATACACGCTGAAAGGATGACAGGCAATCAGCCGGTGTACCGTCAGCAGCGGGCCAAGCTGTCTCTTCCCCCTCCTCCTCATCCTCCTCATGCTCCTCCTCCTCCTCCTGTACGCGCTGAGAAATAGACAGGAGGGTGCCCTGACTATCCAGCGGCATACTGTCTTCCCCCGCCCCCGTTTCCGAGCGCAAAGCAGCTGCCTTTATGGTTTGCAGGGAATTTCTCAAGATGCATAGCAGAGGAATGGTGACGCTAATGATTGTAGCATCGCCGCTCACCACCTGGGTAGACTCCTCAAAATTACCAAGGACATGGCAGATGTCTGCCAACCAGGCCCACTCTTCTGAAAGGAATTGAGGAGGCTGACTCCCACTGCGCCGCCCATGTTGGAGTTGGTATTCGACTATAGCTCTACGCTGTTCATAGAGCCTGGCCAACATGTGGAGCGTAGAGTTCCACCGTGTGGGCACGTCGCACAGCAGTCGGTGCACTGGCAGCTTAAAGTGATGTTGCAGGGTGCGCAAGGTGGCAGCGTCCGTGTGGGACTTGCGGAAATGTGCGCAGAGCCGGCGCGCCTTTCCGAGCAGGTCTGACAAGCGTGGGTAGCTTTTCAGAAAGCGCTGAACCACCAAATTAAAGACGTGGGCCAGGCATGGCACGTGCGTGAGGCTGCCGAGCTGCAGAGCCGCCACCAGGTTACGGCCGTTGTCACACACGACCATGCCCGGTTGGAGGCTCAGCGGCGCAAGCCAGCGGTCGGTCTGCTGTGTCAGACCCTGCAGCAGTTCGTGGGCCGTGTGCCTCTTATCGCCTAAGCTGAGTAGTTTCAGCACGGCCTGCTGACGCTTGCCCACCGCTGTGCTGCCACACCGCGCGACACCGACTGCTGGCGACATGCTGCTGCTAACACATCTTGATTGCGAGACAGAGGAGGAGGAGGAGGGTGCTTTAGTGGAGGAAGCATACACCTCCGCAGATACCACCACCGAGCTGGGGCCCGCAATTCTGGGGGTGGGTAGGACGTGAGCGGTCCCAGGCTCTGACTCTGTCCCAGCCTCCACTAAATACACCCAATGTGCCGTCAGGGAGATGTAGTGGCCCTGCCCGCCTGTGCTTGTCCACGTGTCCGTTGTTAAGTGGACCGTGGCAGTAACCGCGTTGGTGAGGGCGCGTACAATGTTGCGGGAGACGTGGTCGTGCAGGGCTGGGACGGCACATCGGGAAAAGTAGTGGCGACTGGGAACTGAGTAACGCGGGGCCGCCGCCTCCATGATACTTTTGAAGGACTCCGTTTCCACAACCCTATACGGCAACATCTCAAGGCTGATGAATTTTGCTATGCGGACGGTTAACGTTTGAGCGTGCGGGTGCGTGGCGGCGTACTTGCGCTTGCGCTCCAACAGTTGCGCAAGCGACGGCTGGACGGTGCGCTGACAGACATTGCTGGATGGGGCCGAGGACAGCGGAGATGAGGGTGTGGGTGCAGGCCTTGAGGCGGTAGTGCCTGTGTCCTGAGAGGGGGGTTGCATCTCAGTGGCAGGTTGGGGCACAGGGGGAGAGGCAGGGGTGCAAACCGGAGGCGCTGAACGGCCTTCGTCCCACCTTGTGGGGTGCTTGGCCATCATATGTCTGCGCATGGTGGTGGTGGTGAGGCTGTTGGTGTTGGCTCCCCGGCTGAGCTTTGCGCAACAAAGGTTGCACACCACTGTTCGTCGGTCGTCAGGCGTCTCTGTGAAAAACTGCCAGACCTTAGAGCACCTCGGCCTCTGCAGGGTGGCATGGCGCGAGGGGGCGCTTTGGGAAACAGTTGGTGGATTATTCGGTCTGGCCCTGCCTCTACCCCTGGCCACCGCACTGCCTCTTGCAACCTGCCCTGCTGATGCCCTTGACTCCCCCTCTGAAGACCTGTCCTCCTGAGTAAGCGTTGCACACCAGGTGGGGTCAGTCACCTCATCGTCCTGCTGCTCTTCCTCCGAATCCTCTGTGCGCTGCTCCCTCGGACTTACTGCCCTTACTACTACCTCACTGCAAGACAACTATGTCTGATCGTCATCGTCCTCCTCACCCACAGAAAGTTGTTGAGACAGTTGGCGTAAGTCCCCAGCCTCTTCCCCCGGACCCCGGGAACTTTCGAATGGTTGGGCATCAGTGACGATAAACTCCTCTGGTGGGAGAGGAACCGCTGCTGCCCAATCTAAGCAGGGGCCCGAGAACAGTTCCTGGGAGTGTTCCCGCTCCTGAGCAGGTGTCATTGTAGTGGAGTGAGGAGGCTGGGAGGAAGGAGGAGCAGCAGACAGAGGATTCGGATTTGCAGCAGTGGACGGCGCAGAACTGCGTGTTGACGATAGGTTGCTCGAAGCACTTTCTGCCATCCAGGACAGGACCTGCTCACACTGCTCATTTTCTAATAACCGTCTCCCGCGTGGACCCATTAATTGGGCAATGAATGTGGGGACGCCAGAAACGTGCCTCTCTCCTAATCGCGCAGCAGTCGGCTGCGACACACCTGGATCAGGAGCTCGGCCTGTGCCCACACCCTGACTTGGCCCTCCGCGTCCTCGGCCGCGTCCACGTCCTCTAGGCCTACCCCTACCCCTCAGCATGCTGTATTACCAGTGATTTGATTTCACAGGCAGGAAATAAATTGGCGCAAGACTGCAGCCAAATATAATTTTTTCCCTTTTTTGAAAACGAAAGGCCCCACTGCCTCTAGTGAATGAATAATCTAAGTTTAATAACTGTGCTGTGTCCCTGCTAATGTGTCACAGAACGTGAGGGTAGCAGAGTTATTAACTCTGGCAGAGCAGGTATTTTTTTTCCCAATTAAGGAAAGCAAATGGCGAAGCCAGGAGTAAAACGTAGCTGGGTGCGTCTGATTTTTAAACGTTGCACACGCAGCCGACACGTGTCCACCGCCCTTAGGACGGACAGAGGCAGGACAAATACAATTATTTTCAGTTTTTTTCCACCAAAAGGCAGCACTGCGTATATTCAATGAACATGAGAAGTTTAACAACTGTGCTGTGGCCCTGCTAATGTGGCACAGAACGTGAGGGTAGCAGAGTTATTAACTCTGGCAGAGCAGGTATTTTTTTTCCCAATTAAGGAAAGCAAATGGCAAAGCCAGGAGTAAAACGTAGCTGGGTGCGTCTGATTTTTAAACGTTGCACACGCAGCCGAAACGTGTCCACCGCCCTTAGGACGGACAGAGGCAGGACAAATACAATTATTTTCAGTTTTTTTCCACCAAAAGGCAGCACTGCGTATATTCAATGAACATGAGAAGTTTAATAACTGTGCTGTGGCCCTGCTAATGTGGCACAGAACGTGAGGGTAGCAGAGTTATTAACTCTGGCAGAGCAGGTATTTTTTTTCCCAATTAAGGAAAGCAAATGGCGAAGCCAGGAGTAAAACGTAGCTGGGTGCGTCTGATTTTTAAACGTTGCACACGCAGCCGACACGTGTCCACCACCCTTAGGACGGACAGAGGCAGGACAAATACAATTATTTTCAGTTTTTTTCCACCAAAAGGCAGCACTGCGTATATTCAATGAACATGAGAAGTTTAATAACTGTGCTGTGGCCCTGCTAATGTGGCACAGAACGTGAGGGTAGCAGAGTTATTAACTCTGGCAGAGCAGGTATTTTTTTTCCCAATTAAGGAAAGCAAATGGCGAAGCCAGGTGTAAAACGTAGCTGGGTGCGTCTGATTTTTAAACGTTGCACACGCAGCCGACACGTGTCCACCGCCCTTAGGACGGACAGAGGCAGGACAAATACAATTATTTTCAGTTTTTTTCCACCAAAAGGCAGCACTGCGTATATTCAATGAATAATAACTGTGTTGTGGCCCTGCCTACACAATTCTTTCCCTGCAGTATCAATGGAGGGTGCAATGCTCTGCAGAGGCGATTTTGAGAAGAAAAAAAAAATGCAGCACAGCTAACAGCAGCCAGCACAGTACTGCACACGGTTAAATATGGCCCTAGAAAGGACCGTTGAGGTTCTTGAAGGCTACACTCACTCCTAACACTCTCCTTGCCTATGCAGCACTTCTGTCCCTAATGCCGGGTGCAACGCTCTGCAGAGGCGATTTTGAGAAAAAAAATAATTGCCACTGCTAACAGCAGCCAACACACAGCTATCAGTGGCCCTAATAAGGACCTTTGGGGGTCTTGAAGCCTACACTAACTACCAATTCTTTCCCTACAGCAGCTCCGGTACAAACAGCACTGTCCCTCATCTAACTCACACGGCATCTGAGGCGAGCCGCGGGAGGGGCCGACTTTTATATTCGGCGGACACCTGATCACCCCAGCCACTCACAGCAGGGGGGTGGTATAGGGCTGGAACAACACAGGGGGAAGTTGTAATGCCTTCCCTGTCTTTCAATTGGCCAGAAAAGCGCGCTAATGTCTCAGGGAAGGAAGTGAAAGTAACCCGAACACCGCATGGTGTTCGTTACGAATAACGAACATCCCGAACACCCTAATATTCGCACGAATATCAAGCTCGGACGAACACGTTCGCTCATCTCTAGTGTGCAGTGCATTATGCAGAGGTCTCATCGCTAAACAGTATGCCAATATTTCCTGGGCCACTGCAGAGCATTTCACAGATACCATTCTCTGTGATGGGTGAAGTAGCCGCAGTTATTAGCACTATCCACTGGTTTAAGAGTTTTCTGCCCCTGTGCAGAGCGTTTTACAATACCCTTTCCTTGGGTGCAGGTGAAGTAGCCGCAGTTATTAGCACTATCCACTGGCTTTCTAGTTTTCTGCCCCTTTGCAGAGCGTCTCACAATAGCCTTTCCTTGGGTGTGTTGAAGTAGCCGCAGTTATTAGCACTATCCACTGGCTTTAGAGCTTTCTGCCCCTGTGCAGAGCATCTCACAATACCCTTTCCTTGGGTGCAGGTGAAGTAGCCGCAGTTATTAGCACTATCCACTGGCTTTCTAGTTTTCTGCCCCTTTGCAGAGCGTCTCACAATAGCCTTTCCTTGGGTGTGTTGAAGTAGCCGCAGTTATTAGCACTATCCACTGGCTTTAGAGCTTTCTGCCCCTGTATAGAGCGTTTCACAATACTCTTTCCTTGGGTGCGGTGAAGTAGCTGCAATTATTAGCACTATCCACTGGCTTAAGAGTTTTCTGCCCCTGTGCAGAGCGTCTCACAATACCCTTTCCTTGGGGGGGTTGAGGTAGCCGCAGTTACCAGCACTATCCACTGGCTTTCTAGTTTTCTCCCACTCCATACAGCCTATCTTATCTACAAGTCTCTGTGAGCGATAAATGACCCCTAGGTATCAGTGCAAGACAGCGATTTAATTTTTTCTGGTTGCAGCATAGAGCCTCTGGTATCTACAAGTCTCTGTGTACGGTGAATTAGCCACAGTTCTCAGCGCTATACAGTGGGGTAATTTATTTGGGCCCTGCTGTATCCTTAATCCGGCACGATGAGGAGTAGGGGTAAGGGTCATGGATGTGGATGTGGATGCGGGCGCGGGCGTCCAAGTGAGGGTGTGGGCACAGGCCGAGGTCCTGGGCGGGGTGAATCACAGCCGGCTGCTGAGGGATTACGAGAGCGCCAAGTCCCTATGTTCTCCAGCTTCATATCACAATTTGTGGGTCTGCATGATAGACCTTTATTACAAGCAGAACAATGCGAGCAGGTCCTGTCGTGGATGGCAGATAACACGTCCAGCAATGTATCGAACCCCCAGTCTTCTACGCAGTCCACTACTCCCGGCCTAGGGACTGCACCTCTGAATCCTCTGGCTGCTCCTCCTTCCTCCCAGCCTCGTCACTCCAGGAAAATGACAGATCCTGAGCAGGAGACGTGCAGTTACTGGGAAGGTCCACTTAACGATGGACACGTGGACAAGTACTGGCTGGCAGGGACACTATAACTCCCTGACGGCACATTGGGTGAACTTGGTGGAGGCTGGGACCGAGTCAGAGCCTGGGACCGCTCACGTGCTACCCACACTAAGAACAGCGGGTCCTACCTTGGTGCTGGTATCTGCTGCGTGTTATGCCACCCCCTCCCACCCCCCCACCTCCTCCTCCGCCACCTCTACCTATCAATTAAGAAGGGTGAGCATGTCGCCAGCAGTCGGTAGCGCGCGGCAGCACAGCAGTGGGCAAGCGTCAGCAAGCTGTACTGAAACTAATCAGCTTGGGTGACAAGAGGCACACGGCCCCCGAGCTGTTACAGGGTCTGACAGAGCAGACTGACCTCTGGCTTTCGCCGCTGAGCCTCCAACCGGGCATGGTCGTGTGTGACAACGGCTGTAACCTGGTGGCGGCTCTGCAGCTTGGCAGCCTCACACATGTGCCATGCCTGGCCCACGTCTTCAATCTGGTGGTTCAGCGGTTTCTGAAAAACTACCCCCACTTGTCTGTCCTGCTTGGCAAAGTGCGCCACGTGTGCGCACATTTACACAAGTCCACCATGGATGCTCCCACCCTCAGGACACTGCAATGTCGGTTTCAGCTGCCAGAGCACCTACTGCTGTGAGATGTGCCCACATGCTGGAATTCTACGCTGCACATGTTGGCCAGGCTTTACGAGCAGCGTAGAGCAATTGTAAAATACCAGCTACAACATGGGCGGCGGAGTGGTAGTTAGCCTTCGCAGTTCTTTACAGAGGAGTGGGCATGGATGGCAGACATCTGCCAGGTCCTTGGAAACTTTGAGGATTCTACCCAAATGCTGAGCGGCGATGCGGCCATCATTAGCGTTACCATCCCGCTGCTTTGCCTGCTGAACAGTACGCTGCTAAGCATAAGGGCCGACGCTTTGCGGTTAGAACAGGAGACAGGATGACAGTATGTTGCTTGATAGCCAGACCACCCTCCCGTCTATATCTCAGCGCGGTTTGGAGGAGGGGGAAGAGACTGCTGGCCACACTGCAGAGGGTACCCATACTCATTCCTTCTCATCTGTTCAACGTGTATGGGCTAAGGAGGAGGAGAAGGAGCATCCTCCTAGTGAGGACAGCGATGTGTTCCGTACTGGGATTCTGGCACACATGGCTGACTTCATGATAGGCTGCCTTTCCCGTGACCCACGCATTAGACGCATTCTGGCCAACACGGATTACTGGGTGTACACCCTTGTCGACCCATGGTATAAGGAGAACCTTTCCCCTCTCATTCCCGAAGAGGAAAGCGGTACGAGAGTTATGCAATACCACAGGGCCCCCGTGAAAAAAAGTGATGCTAAAGTTCCCATCTGACAGTGCTAGCGGTAGAAGACACAGTTCAGAGGGCCAACTAGCAGGGGAGGTGCGGGGATCAGGCAGCATGTCCAGCACAGGCAGGGGAACACTCTCCAAGGCCTTTGCCAGTTTTATGGCTCCCCAGTCAAGACTGTGTCACTACTCCCCAGTCAAGACTGAGTCAGAGGGAACACTGTAAAAAGGTGGTGAGGGAGTACATAGCTGACCATACCACCGTCCTCCGTGATGCCTCTGCTCCATACAACTATTGTGTGTCAAAGCTGGACACATGGCAAGAACTTGCGCTGTACACCCTGGAGGTGCTGGCCCTTCCCTGCCGCTAGCGTCTTGTCATACAGGGTGTTTGGTGCTGCTGGGGGGATCATTACGGATAAGCGTACCCGCCTGTGAACTGACAGCTTTGACATGCTTACCCTCATAAACATGAACAAAGGCTGGATTTCCCCAGACTTCTCTTCCCCACGAGTAGAAAGCAGCGGATCCTAAAGATTCTTTTCGCTGCAACAGGAGAAAAATGCATCCTCTATCACCCCAAAAAAGGTGAGAATTAGTTTTGTCTATCCCTCTCGGATTTTACTCCTCCTCCTCTTCCTCCTAAAGCAGCATGTAATCACGCTGAACTGACAATTTTTCTACGGCCCAAAAGGCTCTGTTTAAAAGTTTTAAAATTTTTAAAAGTTTTACAAGTTTTAAAAGTTTAACCTTTTCCAATCCACTGTCTGAAGTCGTAAGATATTATGATTTAAGGCTGTACAGCTCCGATGTTGGAAGACGTCCACCAGGGTTCTCTTACTGTATATTGCCAGTCTCTCTGCCGTCAGAGCCTATCAAATGTGTCACCTACGGTACTGGCTTTAGCCAGCATTTAGCACCGTTGTATAGCAGTGGAAAAAGAGTAAGCCCCCTAGGAAAACCAGGATAAAAATTGGATTGGAAAGGGTTAACTTAAACCAATTTTTTTGGTGGACTGCCTCCCGGCTCTGTTACAAATTAAGCAAAAGAGATGAGCGAGCGTACTCATCCAAGCTTGATACTCGTTTGAGTATTAGGGTACTCGAGATGCTCGTTCCTCGTGACGAGCACCACGCGGTGTTCGAGTCAATTCCATTTCCTTCCCTGAAAAATTTGCGCCATTTTCTGGCCAATAGACATGCAGGGAAGGCATTACAACTTCCTCCTGTGACGTTCCAGCCCTATCCCACCCCCCTGCAGTGAGTGGCTGGCGAGATCAAGTGACAGCCGAGTATATAATGTGGGCCCGCCCGTGGCTCGCCACAGACGTACGTTGGCAGAGATTAGGGACAGTGCTGCTGCTACTATAGGGAGAGGGTTAGTGTCTACAAGAACCCCAACGGTCCTTCTTAGGGCCACAGCTCACCTAGGGCACTACTGTTGTGGCTGCTGGGAGTTGTTGTGCACTTTTTTTTTTTTTTTGTATATCGGGCGTGCAGCCCCTTACAGCTATAGCGTTCTCAGGCTGCAGTCTGTACTACGTAGTATAGGGGAAGTATTGGTGAGGCAGGGACAGTGGTAGTGTGGAATCCTGTCTACAACAATCCCAATGGTCCTTCTTAGGGCTATCTGTAACCGTGTGCATTTAACTCTGTGGTTGCTGGGAGTTGTAGTACCTCAGTATTGCAGAGCAAGGCTTGCGTTCAGCTTTTAGTAAAATTTTTTGCTGGGTGCAGTTAGCGTAACGTAAGCGCTGTCTGCCTCCAAGTGCACGCCAAGAAACCACACATTTTTTTCACCGCTCTGTTAGCCATCAGCTGTCTGCACAGTGTATGGTGACAGACACCCATACACGGGAAAGTCCAATACACGCTTCATAGCCTGCATTGCATTGAAAAAAACATAATTTAAAAAAGAAATCCTTTTTACGGCTGCCTGTGACCCAGTGCATTTCACTGCGTGGCCTGTGGGACTTGAGGTGCATCAAAACTGCATAGTGCAGAGCAAGGCCTGCGTTCAGCCTTCAGTAAAATTTTTTGCTGGGTGCAGTTAGCGTATCGTAAGCGCTGTCTGCGGCCAAGTGCACACCAACATACAACACATTTTTTACACCGCTCTGTGTTAGTCGTCAGCTGCCTGCACAGTGTACGGTGACAGATGCTCATAGAGGGAAAGTCCGATACACGCTGTATAGCCTGCATTGCATTGAAAAAAACAGATATTAAAAAAGAAATCCTTTTTACGGCTACCTGTGACCCAGTGCATTTGACTGTGTGGCCTGTGGGACTTCAGGTGCATCACAATTGCATATTGCACAGCTAGTCCTGCTTGCATCCTTCCTTATAATTTATCTCTGGCTTCATTTTGAGTTGTATAACCACTGGCAGCCACCAACTGCGCGGCAATAATTCACAAAAATTTTTACACCACTTAGTGTCTGCTCGATTCTTAATCCACCATGCTGAGGGGAACGGGTAGGGGTAGAGGACGCGGTCGAGGACGCGGAGTTCCACGTGAGGGTGTGGGCATAGGCCCAGTTCCTGGTCCAGGTGAATCGCAGCCGGCTGCTGCGGGATTAGGAGAGAGGAAAGTTTCTGGGGTCCCCAGCTTCATATCACAATTTTTGGGTCCACGTCGTAGACCTTTATTAAAAAACGAGCAGTGTGAGCAGGTCCTGTCGTAGATGGCAGAAAGTGCATCCAGCAAGCTATCGACCAGCCAGTCTTCTACGCCGTCCATTGCTGCAACTCTGAATCCTCTGGCTGCTGCTCCTCCTTCCTCCCAGCCTCCTCACTCCATGAAAATGACACATTCTGTGGAGCAGGCAAACTCCCAGGAACTGTTCTCGGGCCCCTGCCCAGATTGGGCAACAATGGTTCCTCTCCCACCTGAGGAGTTTGTTGTGACCGATGCCCAACCTTTGGAAAGTTCCCGGGGTCCGGGGGATGAGGCTGGGGACTTCCGGCAACTGTCTTAAGAGCTTTCAGTGGGTGAGGAGGACGATGACGATGAGACACAGTTGTCTATCAGTGAGGCAGTAGTAAGGGCAGTAAGTTCGAGGGAGGAGCGCACAGAGGATTCAGAGGAAGGGCTGCTGGACGATGAGGTGACTGACCCCACCTGGTGTGATAAGCCAACTGAGGACAGGTCTTCAGAGGGGGAGGCAATTGCAGCCGCAGGACAGGTTGGAAGAGGCAGTGGGGTGGCCAGGGGTAGAGGCAGGGCCAGAGCGAATAATCCACCAGCTGTTTCCCAAAACACCCCTTCGCGCCAAGCCACTGTGCAGAGGCCAAGGTGCTCAAAGGTGTGGCAGTTTTTCATTGAGACCGCGGACAACCGACGAACAGTGGTGTGCAACCTTTGTCGCACCAAGATCAGCCGGGAAGCCACCACCAGCCTCACCACCACCAGCATGCGCAGACATATGATGGCCAAGCACCCCACAAGGTGGGACGAAGGCCGTTCACTGCCTCCGGGTTGCACCACTGCCTCTCCCCCTGGGCCCCAACCTGCCACTTAGATCCAACCCACCTCTCAGGACACAGGCACAAGCATCTCCTGGCCTGGACCCACACCCTCATCTCCGCTGTCCTCGGCCCCATCCAGCAATGTCTCTCAGCGCAGTGTCTTGCTGTCGCTAAGAGAATCGTTGGAGCGAAAGTGCAAATACGCCGCTACGCACCCGCACGCTCAAGCTTTAAATGTCCACATAGCCAAATTGATCAGCCTGGAGATGCTCCCGTACAGGCTTGTGGAAACTGAGGCTTTCAAAAACATGATGGCGGCGGCCCCACGCTACTCTGTCCCCAGAAATGTTAATCTGCTGCTTTGCCTATACTGCTTTTACAAAAATGTTACTGGGGCCTGTCTATACTGCTACTACTGAAATGTTACTAATACTGGGCTCTGCCCATACTGCTTCTACGGAAAAGTTACTGGGGCCTGTCTATACTGCTACTACTGAAATGTTACTAATACTGGGCTCTGCCCATACTGCTACGGAAATGTTACTGGGGTCTGTCTATACTGCTACTACTGAAATGTTACAAATACTGTGCTCTCCCTACACTGCTGCTACGGAAATGTTAATGTGCTGCTCTGCCTATACTGCTGCTACGGAAATGTTACTGGGGTCTGTCTATACTGTTACTACAACTGAAAAGTTACTGGAGTCTGTCAATACTGCTGCAAATTAAATGTTACAGGGGTCAGCCTACACTGCTGCTATGGAAATGTTAAAGGGGTCTGTCTATACTGTTACTACTACTGAAATGTTACTGGGCTCTGTCAATACTGCTGTAAATGAAATGTTACTGGGCTCTGCCTATACTGCTGCTACGGAAATGTTACTGGGGTCTGTCTTTACTGTTACTACTAAAATGTTACTGGGCTCTGCCTAGACTGCTGCTACTGAAATGCTACTGGAGTCTGTCTTTACTGCTGCAAATGAAATGTTACTGGGGTCTGTCTATACTGTTACTACTGAAATGTTACTGGCGTCTGTCTATACTGCTGCATATGAAATGTTATTGGGGTCAGCCTACACTGCTGCTACGGAAATGTTAAAGGGGTCTGTCTATACTGTTACTACTACTGAAATGTTACTGGGGTCTGTCTGCACTGCTGAAACTGAAATGTTACTGGGGTCTCTCCCTACTGTTAGTACTGAAATGTTACTGGGGTCTGTCCATACTAATACTACTAAAATCTTACTGGGGTCTGTCTGCACTGCTGGAACTGAAATGTTACTGGGGCCTGTTGCTACTGATACTACTGAAATGTTACTGGGGTCTGTTCCTACTGCTGCCAATGAAATGTTACTGGGGTCTGTCTGCACTGCTGGAACTGAAATGTTACTGGGGCCTGTTGCTACTGATACTACTGAAATGTTACTGGGGTCTGTCCCTACTGCTGCCATTGAAATGTTACTGGGGTCTGTCTGCACTGCTGGAACTGAAATGTTACTGGGTATGTAGGCACTGCTGGAACTGAAATGTTACTGGGGCCTGTCGCTACTGATACTACTCAAATATTACCGGGGTCTGTCCCTACTGCTGCCAATGAACTGTTACTGGGGTCTGTCTGCACTGCTGGAACTGAAATGTTACTGGGGCCTGTCCCTACTGATACTACTCAAATGTTACTGGGGTCTGTCCCTACTGCTGCCAATGAAATGTTACTGGGGTCTGTCTGCACTGCTGGAACTGAAATGTTAGTGGGGTCTGTCTGCACTGCTGGAACTGAAATGTTACTGGGGCCTGTCGCTACTGATACTACTGAAATGTTACTGGGGTCTGTCCTACTGCTGCCAATGAAATGTTACTGGGGTCTGTCTGCACTGCTGGAACTGAAATGTTACTGGGGCCAGTCGCTACTGATACTACTGAAATGTTACTAGGGTATGTACCTACTGCTGCCAATGAAATGTTACTGGGGTCTGTCTGCACTGCTGGAACTGAAATGTTACTGGGGCCTGTCCCTACTGATACTACTGAAATGTTACTGGGGCCTGTCCCTACTGATACTACTGAAATGTTACTGGGGTCTGTCCCTACTGCTGCCAATGAAATGTTACTGGGGTCTCTGCCTACTGTTACTACTGAACTGTTACTGGGGTCTGTCTATACTGTTGCTACTGAAATGTTACTGGGGTCTGTCTATACTGCTGCATATGAAATGTTACTGGGGTCTGTCTATACTGCTGCAAATGAAATGTTACTGGGGTCTGTCCCTACTGTTACTACTGAAATGTTATTGGGGTCTGTCTTACTAATACTACTGAAATCTTACTGGGGTCTGTCTGCACTGCTGGAACTGAAATGTTACTGGGGTCTGTCCCTACTGATACTACTGAACTGTTACTGGGGTCTGTCCCTAGTGCTGCAACTGAAATGTTACTGGGGTCTTTCCCGACTGATACTACTGGAATGGTACTGGGGTGTGTCCCTACTGCTGCAACTGAAATGTTACTCAGGTCTGTCCTACTGTTACTACTGAAATGCTCCTGGGGTCTGTCCCTACTGATACTACTGAAATGTTACTGTGGCCTGTCTATACTGCTACTACTGAAATGTTACTAATACTGGGCTCTCCCTATACTGCAGCTACGGAAATGTTACTGGGGCCTGTCTATACTGCTACAACTGAAACGTTACTTATACTGGGCTCTCCCTATACTGCTGCTATGGAAATGTTACTGGGGTCTGTCCATACGCTTACCACTGAAATGTTACTAATTCTGGGCTCTGCCTATACTGCTGCTACTGCTATGTTAAAGGGTTGTGGAAATGCAGGCTTCCCAAAGACATGATGGCGGCGAGGCCATGCTACTAGGTCCCCTGGCGCGACAATTTTTCAGCAACGCGGTTACTGGGAAGGTGCATATAACCACGGACACGTGGACAGGACACATACTGCCTCAAAAACATCCCCCTCCTCCTCCAACAATGAAAACATTCTTTGCAAATGCTTTCGCAGTGGTCCGTCTGGCGGCATTCCAAGAATTTCACCTTAAACGACACAATAAGAAAGCCCCCACCCCTCCCCCCCGCCATGGCCCACTTAATCCTGGCCACATTCCGAAAACCAACTAAATAAAACCAAGCTACTATGTCCACACTCCACAACTTCATCCTGGCCACATTCCGAAAACCAAATAAATAAAACCGCGCTACTAGGTCCACAATCGTGACAATTTTCCACCAACGTGGTTACTGGGAAGGTGCATATAACCACGGACATGTGTACAGGACATGTACTGTCTCAAAAACATCCCCCTCCTCCTCCTCCAACAATGAAAACATTCTTGGCAAATGCTTTCGCAGTGGTCCGGCTGGCGGCAGTCCAAGAATTTCACCTTAAACGACACAATAAGAAAGCCCCCCACCCCCCCAACCCCGCCATGGCCCACTTAATCCTGGCCACATTCCGAAAACCAACTAAATAAAACCGCGCTACTAGGTCCACAGTCGCGACAATTTTCCACCAATGCGGTTACTGGGAAGGTGCATATAACCACGGACACGAGGACAGGACATGTACTGCCTCAAAAACATCCCCCTCCTCCTTCTCCAACAATGAAAACATTCTTGGCAAATGCTTTCGCAGTGGTCCGTCTGGCGGCAGTCCAAGAATTTCACCTTAAACGACACAATAAGAAAGCCCCCCACCCCCCCTCCAATGATTTTGGACTGACTGATGATGAGGCCTTTACTTGTGATCATGTTTGGTAATTCCTAAGAAAGATGCGTGGTAGTTGCCGGAAACTTGGATTGCTATTTGCTAACACTTTGAAATGGACAACAGAAAACATATGAATGAAGCCTTTTCATATTTCAGCTTGAGATGAGGAGGAGTGCATACTTTCAGTACCTTGAATATCCTTTTCATTGCAATCAAATTTGTCTTGTCTCAGAAAATACTAGCTATTCCACATAGGTGTTGTCTATCTGTCTATACTGTTACTACTGAAATCCCACTATTACTGGGCTCTGCCTATACTGCTGTAACGGAAATGTTACAGGGGTCTGTCGATACTGTTACTACTGAAATGTAACTGATACTGGGCTCTGCCTATACTGCAGCTACTGAAATGTTACTGGGGTCCGTCTATACTATTACTACAGAAGTGTCAATAGGGTCTCCCTAGACTTCTGCAACATAACTGTTAGTGGGGTCAGCTTATACCTTTGCTACAGGAGTATTACAGGGGTCTGTGCATACTATGTGTGCACTAAGTGTTTCCATCGCGGTGTTCAACGTTAATGGCCAAAAAAAAAAATAACCCAGACTGACTAGGGCATGCAGTGTGGGCCGAAGCCCACCTGTATTTAATGTGACGTTAGCTCTGCTGTCCAGGGCACTGCAATGAGATTTATTTGTGTATAGGTCTGCCTATACACTTGCTACTTAAAGGTTTGAGTGTTCCGCCTATACTCTTGCTACAGAAATGTTACAGGGGTCCGCCTATACACTTGCTACTGAAAGGTTTGAGGGGTTCGCCTATACTCTTGCTACAGAAATGTTACAGGAGTCTGCCTATATGCTTGCTACAGGAAGGTTTGAGGGGTTCGCCTATACTCTTGCTACACAAATGTTTCTGGGGTCCGCCTATACACTTACTACAGGAAGGTTTGAGGGGTCCACCTATACTCCTGCTACAGAAATGTTACAGGGGTCCGCCTATACCTTAGCTACAGAAATGTTACAGGGGTCCGCCTATACACTTACTACAGAATTGTTTCAGGGGTCCGTCCTGTGTGGGTGCACAAAGGTTTTCCATAGCGGTGTTCAGCTGTCTGGAACAAATACACAGAATGATTTGGGCAGAAGTGTGGGCCGAGGTCCTGGCTGGGGTGAAACTCCATGCCATGTTTGGGCATTTTCATTTCTTCATGTGTAATACTGTCTTTGGGTTTCATGGGCTCGCCTATGCTCACGTGCTTCCCACACAGAGTATTGCGGGTCCTACCTCGGTCACGGTTTCTCAGGCTTATTATGCCTGTGGCAGTTTTGTCACCCGCAGGCGGTGATTGTTCTTTCTTGCACCTAGTGTGGTGCTTAGCTAAGATGTGCCAGCGCGTGTGCCGTGCTGCTTATGGTCTGTCCCAAGTAAATTGTTAGGGGGGTGACCGCCAGGCTCTTGCCCCCATATTGGCTTAACAGTGGGACCTGCGAGGCTCAGATGCAGCCATGCATGTTGCCCCTGCTGTTCCCTATCCGTTTCTGTGGTGTTTCCATGACTTTCTGAGGTTTTCCAGGGTTTCACAAATCATCCCCTATGAGGAGCATCAGTCCAATACAAAAATGCTGGAGTCCCCCATTGACTTTAATGGGATTCGTTACTCGAAATGAGCTCTCGAACATTACGAAAAGTTCGACTCGAGCAACGAGCACCCGAGCATTTTGGTGCTCGCTCATCTCTAGTCAGAATTATAGATTCCCCCGCAAATGACCCCATTTTAAAAACTACTCCCCTTAATGTATTCACTGAGGGTGTCATGAGTATTTTGACCCCACCGTTTTTTTCAGGAGATAATGCAATTTAGAGAAGAAAAAATAAAATTTCATATTTTTGCAAATATGCCATTTAAAGACAGGATTCTTTTCTATAGTGCACATGAAAATGAGAATTTACACCCCAAATAGGATACCCCTGTTTGTCCCTTGTTCAGAAACATACCCATTGTGGCCCTAATATTATGTCTGTATGCACAACGGTGCTCAAACCATTTTGAAAACTAGACCCCTTAATGAATTCATCTAGGGGTGTACTGCATATTTTGACCCAACAGTTATTAAATTAATCTAAGCATAGCAAAAGCACAAAATTACGATTTTCATTTCTTTGGCAATTTTGTCATTTTCAAAACAGTTTTTTTTGTACAGCGTACATAGGGAGAGTGTACAAGGAGATTTAAAATTTCCTGGGTTCCTGGCCCCTGCGCATGTGCGGGAACATTCGCAGAAGACGAAAGGTCCATTGAGGATGATCGCATCGGGGTTCAAATGCGGAGGCCTCCGGTAAGAAGTTTCATCTCCTCTCACCGATTGCATCGGTGAGGGGAGATGAAACTTCAACTTTTTTAAAAACTTTAACGTGATCGCCATTATCCATTGGATAATGGCGTTCACATGACCAGGAACCGCATACTGTGGGCCCCTGTGACATCTCTAGGCTCTTGGTTACCTTTGGTAGCCAGGAGCAGGGAGATTTTAAATTTCTCAGACAATCCTTGACTTTTGCGCATACATCCACCATTATGCTGACAGGCGCATGTGCCAAAGCCAGGGCAAGGTCCGCGGATAAAGATCCCATCGGGGGACAAATCTGGGGACCTGAGTTATGTAATTTCATCTCCCTCAGGGATATGATCCATGAGGGAAGATGAAGCTTTAACTTTTTAAACTTTTTTCTTTTTTTTTAGGAAAGCATTGACCATCCGCAGTTAATTAAATAGCCGCAGATTATATTTCAAGGCATTTACTATAGGCATTTACTATAGGCCACATGGACAAGCAGAAGATATTGATAAACTCTTTCTACATCACATGGCCAAGCTCTCCAAAAAGCATGACATGGTGATCATGGGAGATTTCACCTATCCAGACATTTGTTGGGAATCTCTCTCAGGTAAAAGTAATGGATCCAACAAATTCTTCTCTGCTCTTGCTGACAACTTTATCTTCCAAAAGATAGAAAAGAAAGCAAGGGGATCTGCTATCTTGGACCTAATTCTTACCAACAGGGAGGAAATGGTTGAGGAAGTAAGGGTGGCTGGGACCTTAGGAGGCAGTGATCATGCCATCCTTGAATTTTGGATAAAAAGGGAGGAAGACCTGAGAAAACTTAGACCTCAAGGTTGGATTTTAGAAAGGCAGATTTCAATGAACTCAAAAAGAGAATAGGAACAATCCAATGGCTATATGTTCTTAAGGACAGAAATGTCCAAAAAGGTTGGGAAATATTGCAAAATGAGATTCTCAAAGCACAATTGTTAACAATCCCTAAAAGAAGGAATTGGAAGCATTTAAAGTAACCAGGATGGATGAATGCAGAACGTGCACACATGTTAAAAACAAAGAAAAATATGTTTACCAAATCGAAAGAGGGGGAAATATCTAAAGAAGAATATAATGGTGTCTGCAGAAACTATAGGGCAAGTGTCAGAAAGCTAATAATGAATTGAGGCTTGCAACAGAGGCCAAAAGCAATAAAAAAGGATTTGGGGGGCATGTCAAAAGCAAGAGAAAAGTCAAAGATGCTATTGGATGCTTACAAGATGAGAATGGTGAATTGGTTAAGAATGATGTTGAGAAGGTCGAACTTTTAAATTCCTATTTTGTATCTGTTTTCTCTCAGAAAGTAGATGAAACATCAACTGATCTTCCCTCTGCTATTGGGGGAATAAAAGAATGCAAGCTATCTGTAAGCAGAGAGATGGTGAGGGAACACTTAGCTAACTTAAATGAATTCAAGTCTCAAGGTCCAGATGAATTACATCCTAGGATACTAAAGGAAGCAGCTGTTGTAATTGCTGAACCACTCACCATAATCTTTGAAAATTCCTGGAGAACAGGAGAAGTCCCAGAAGATTGAAAAAGGGCAAATGTTGTCCTTATCTTCAGAAAAGGGAAGAAGGTGGATCCAGGAAACTACAGGCCTGTGAGCCTGACTTCTATACCAGGAAAGATCCTTGAACAAATTATTAAACAGCATCTATGCAAGTACTTGAATGAAAATGGAGTAATTAACCAGAGCCAGCATGGGTTTGTAACAAACAAGTCATGCCAGACTAATCTAATTACCTTCTATGATAGTATCACTGACTGGGTTGATCAGGGAAATGCGGTGGATATAGTTTTTCTTGACATTAGTAAAGCATTTGACAAAGTATCTCATACTATACTTATTGAAATGACCAAATATGGGATTGACAAGGCAACTGTTAGGTGGATTCAAAACTGGCTGAGTGATCGTACTCAAAGAGTGGTCATAAATGGCTGCGCATCCAAGTGGAAGAATGTAGCAAGTGGGGTACCACAATGCTCTGCCCTAGGCCCAGTGTTGTTCAACATTTTTAGAAATGATCTGGAGGAGGGAATTGATGGGAAACTGATCAAATTTGCAGACGACACAACGCTAGGAGGGATACCTAGCACTAGAGAAGAGTATTCAAAAAGATCTAGAAAAGCTTAAACAGTGGGCGGTGATTAACAGAATGGTATTTAACAAGGAGAAATTGCAAAGTCCTACATCTGGGAAAAATAAAAAAAGCACATACAGAATTGGAAGAAATGGGCTAAGTAGCAGCACATGTAAAAAAGACTTGAGTATAGTAATAGATCATATACTGAACATGAGTCACAATGTGATGTAGCAGCCAAAAAGGCAAACACAATTCTGGATGTATTAAGAGAAGCATAGAGTCTAGATCACGTGAGGTCATTATCCCCTTACTCTTCCTTTAGTCAGACCTTTTCAGGAATATGGTGTCCAGTTCTGGGCACCCCACTTTAAAAAAAGACATAGATTGGAGCAAGTTCAGGGAAGAGTTACCGAGATGGTGAGCGGTCTGCAAATCATGTCCTATATGGAAAGGTTAAAGGATCTGGGAATGTTTAGCTTGCAAAAAAGAAGGCTGAGAGGAGATTTATTTTTCTGAAGGGTTGTCACACTGCAGAAGGATCAACCCTATTTTAATTTGTATAAGGAAAGACTAGAAGCAATGGGATGAAACTGAAAGGAAAGAGACACAAATTAGATATTAGAAAAAACTTTCTGACGGTGAGGGTGATCAATGAGTGGCACAGGTTACCACGGGAGGTGGTGAGTTCTCCTTCAATGGGAGTGTTCAAACAAAGGCTGGACAAACATCTGTCTGGGATGATTTAGTGACTCCTGCACTGAGCAGGGGGTTGGACTGATGACCCTGGAGGTCCCTTCCAACTCTACAATTCTATAATTCTATGTTCTCCAAATACCCTAATGCATGTTTTGCCACTTGGACAGCAGTTAGGTACACAGGCAGAGAGCAAACTATACATACAGTATATACCTTAACTAGAGATGAGCAAACGCGTTCGTCCGAGCTTGATATTCGTGCGAATATTAGGGTGTTCGGGATGTTCGTTATTCGTAACGAACACCATGCGGTGTTCTGGTTACTTTCACTTCCTTCCCTGAGACGTTAGCGCGCTTTTCTGGCCAATTGAAAGACAGGGAAGGCATTACAACTTCCCCCTGCAACGTTTAAGCCCTATACCACCCCCCTGCTGTGAGTGGCTGGCGAGATCAGGTGTTCGCCTAATATAAAAGTCGGCCCCTCCCGCGGCTCGCCTCAGATGCCTGGTGAGTTAGATGAGGGACAGTGCTGTTTATACCGGAGCTGCTGTAGGGAAAGAATTGGTAGTTAGTGTAGGCTTCAAGACCCCCCAAAGGTCCTTATTAGGGCCACTGATAGCTGTGTGTTGGCTGCTGTTAGCAGTGGCATTTTTTTTTTCTCAAAATCGGCTCTGCAGAGCGTTGCACCTGGCATTAGGGACAGAAGTGCTGCATAGGCAGGGAGAGTGTTAGGAGTGAGTGTAGCCTTCAAGAACCTCAACGGTCCTTTCTAGGGCCATATTTATCCGTGTGCAGTACTGTCCAGGCTGCTGTTAGCTGTGCTGCATTTTTTTTGGGCTTCTCAAAATCGCCTCTGCAGAGCATTCCACCCTCCATTGATACTGCAGGGAAAGAATTGTATAGGCAGGGCCACAACACAGTTATTATTCATAGAATATACGCAGTGCTGCCTTTTGGTGGAAAAACAAGTGAAAACAAATCTATTTGTCCAGCCTCTGTCCGTCCTTACGGGCGGTGGACACGTGTGAGCTGCGTGAAAAACATTGCTAAATCATACGCACCCAGCTACGCTTTACTGCTGGCTTCGCCATTTGCTTTCCTTAATTGGGAAAAAAAATACCTGCTCTGCCAGAGTTATAATAACTCTGCTACCCTCACGTTCTGTGACACATTAGCAGGGACACAGCACAGTTATTAAACTTCTCATGTTCATTGAATATACGCAGTGCTGCCTTTTGGTGGAAAAACAAGTGAAAACAAATCTATTTGTCCAGCCTCTGTCCGTCCTTACGGGCGGTGGACACGTGTGAGCTGCGTGAAAAACATTGCTAAATCATACGCACCCAGCTACGCTTTACTGCTGGCTTCGCCATTTGCTTTCCTTAATTGGGAAAAAAAATACCTGCTCTGCCAGAGTTATAATAACTCTGCTACCCTCACGTTCTGTGACACATTAGCAGGGACACAGCACAGTTATTAAACTTCTCATGTTCATTGAATATACGCAGTGCTGCCTTTTGGTGGAAAAACAAGTGAAAACAAATCTATTTGTCCAGCCTCTGTCCGTCCTTACGGGCGGTGGACACGTGTGAGCTGCGTGAAAAACATTGCTAAATCATACGCACCCAGCTACGCTTTACTGCTGGCTTCGCCATTTGCTTTCCTTAATTGGGAAAAAAAATACCTGCTCTGCCAGAGTTATAATAACTCTGCTACCCTCACGTTCTGTGACACATTAGCAGGGACACAGCACAGTTATTAAACTTAGATTATTCATTCACTAGAGGCAGTGGGGCCTTTCGTTTTCCAAAAAGGGAAAAAATTATATTTGGCCTGCAGTCTTGCGCCAATTTATTTCCTGCCTGTGAAATCAAATCACTGGTAATACAGCATGCTGAGGGGTAGGGGTAGGCCTAGAGGACGTGGACGCGGCCGAGGACGCGGAGGGCCAAGTCAGGGTGTGGGCACAGGCCGAGCTCCTGATCCCGGTGTGTCGCAGCCGACTGCTGCGCGATTAGGAGAGAGGCACGTTTCTGGCGTCCCCACATTCATCGCCCAATTAATGGGTCCACGCGGGAGACGGTTATTAGAAAATGAGCAGTGTGAGCAGGTCCTGTCCTGGATGGCAGAAAGTGCTTCGAGCAACCTATCGTCAACACGCAGTTCTGCGCCGTCCACTGCTGCAAATCCGAATCCTCTGTCTGCTGCTCCTCCTTCCTCCCAGCCTCCTCACTCCACTACAATGACACCTGCTCAGGAGCGGGAACACTCCCAGGAACTGTTCTCGGGCCCCTGCTTAGATTGGGCAGCAGCGGTTCCTCTCCCACCAGAGGAGTTTATCGTCACTGATGCCCAACCATTCGAAAGTTCCCGGGGTCCGAGGGAAGAGGCTGGGGACTTCCGCCAACTGTCTCAACAACTTTCTGTGGGTGAGGAGGACGATGACGATCAGACACAGTTGTCTTGCAGTGAGGTAGTAGTAAGGGCAGTAAGTCCAAGGGAGCAGCGCACAGAGGATTCGGAGGAAGAGCAGCAGGACGATGAGGTGACTGACCCCACCTGGTGTGCAACGCTTACTCAGGAGGACAGGTCTTCAGAGGGGGAGTCAAGGGCATCAGCAGGGCAGGTTGCAAGAGGCAGTGCGGTGGCCAGGGCCAGGGGTAGAGGCAGGGCCAGACCGAATAATCCACCAAGTGTTTCCCAAAGCGCCCACTCGCGCCATGCCACCCTGCAGAGGCCGAGGTGCTCTAAGGTCTGGCAGTTTTTCACAGAGACGCCTGACGACCGACGAACAGTGGTGTGCAACCTTTGTTGCGCAAAGCTCAGCCGGGGAGCCAACACCAACAGCCTCACCACCACCACCACCATGCGCAGACATATGATGGCCAAGCACCCCACAAGGTGGGACGAAGGCCGTTCACCGCCTCCGGTTTGCACCCCTGCCTCTCCCCCTGTGCCCCAACCTGCCACTGAGATGCAACCCCCCTCTCAGGACACAGGCACTACCGCCTCATGGCCTGCACCCACACCCTCATCTCCGCTGTCCTCGGCCCCATCCAGCAGTGTAGTTCAGCGCACCGTTCAGCCGTCGCTTGCGCAAGTGTTCGAGCGCAAGCGCAAGTACGCCGCCACGCACCCGCACGCTCAAACGTTAACCGTCCGCATAGCAAAATTCATCAGCCTTGAGATGCTGCCGTATAGGGTTGTGGAAACTGAGTCCTTCAAAAGTATCATGGAGGCGGCGGCCCCACGCTACTCAGTTCCCAGTCGCCACTACTTTTCCCGATGTGCCGTCCCAGCCCTGCACGACCACGTCTCCCGCAACATTGTGCGCGCCCTCACCAACGCGGTTACTGCCACGGTCCACTTAACTACGGACACGTGGACAAGCACAGGCGGGCAGGGCCACTACATCTCCCTGACGGCACATTAGGTGAATTTAGTGGAGGCTGGGACAGAGTCAGAGCCTGGGACCGCTCACGTCCTACCCACCCCCAGAATTGCGGGCCCCAGCTCGGTGCTGGTATCTGCGGAGGTGTATGCTTCCTCCACTAAAGCACCCTCCTCCTCCTCCTCCTCCTCTGTCTCGCAATCAAGATGTGTTAGCAGCAGCATGTCGCCAGCAGTCGGTGTCGCGCGGTGTGGCAGCACAGCGGTGGGCAAGCGTCAGCAGGCCGTGCTGAAACTACTCAGCTTAGGCGATAAGAGGCACACGGCCCACGAACTGCTGCAGGGTCTGACAGAGCAGACCGACCGCTGGCTTGCGCCGCTGAGCCTCCAACCGGGCATGGTCGTGTGTGACAACGGGCGTAACCTGGTGGCGGCTCTGCAGCTTGGCAGCCTCACGCACGTGCCATGCCTGGCCCACGTCTTTAATTTGGTGGTTCAGCGGTTTCTGAAAAGCTACCCACGCTTGTCAGACCTGCTCGTAAAGGCGCGCCGGCTCTGCGCACATTTCCGCAAGTCCCACACGGACGCTGCCACCCTGCGCACCCTGCAACATCACTTTAAGCTGCCAGTGCACCGACTGCTGTGCGACGTGCCCACACGGTGGAACTCTACGCTCCACATGTTGGCCAGGCTCTATGAACAACGTAGAGCTATAGTCGAATACCAACTCCAACATGGGCGGCGCAGTGGGAGTCAGCCTCCTCAATTCCTTTCAGAAGAGTGGGCCTGGTTGGCAGACATCTGCCATGTCCTTGGTAATTTTGAGGAGTCTACCCAGGTGGTGAGCGGCGATGCTACAATCATTAGCGTCACCATTCCTCTGCTATGCATCTTGAGAAATTCCCTGCAAACCATAAAGGCAGCTGCTTTGCGCTCGGAAACGGGGGCGGGGGAAGACAGTATGCCGCTGGATAGTCAGGGCACCCTCCTGTCTATTTCTCAGCGCGTACAGGAGGAGGAGGAGGAGCATGAGGAGGATGAGGAGGAGGGGGAAGAGACGGCTTGGGCCGCTGCTGACGGTACACCGGCTGATTGCCTGTCATCCTTTCAGCGTGTATGGCCTGAGGAGGAGGAGGAGGAGGAGGAGGATCCTGAAAGTGATCTTCCTAGTGAGGACAGCCATGTGTTGCGTACTGGTACCCTGGCACACATGGCTGACTTCATGTTAGGATGCCTTTCTCGTGACCCTCGCGTTGCACGCATTCTGGCCACGACGGATTACTGGATGTACACACTGCTCGATCCACGGTATAAGGAGAACCTGCCCACTCTGATTCCCGAAGAGGAAAGGGGTTCGAGAGTGTTGCTATACCACAGGACCCTTGCGGACAAGCTGATGGTAAAATTCCCAGCCGACAGCGCTAGTGGCAGAAGGCGCAGTACCGAGGGCAAGGTAGCAGGGGATGTGCGTAGATCGAGCAGCATGTACATCCCAGGCAGTGCAACAGTCTTTAAGGGCCTGGCCAGCTTTATGGCTCCCCACCAAGACTGTGTCACCGCTCCCCAGTCACGGCTGAGTCGGCGGGAGCACTGTAAAAGGATGGTGAGGGAGTACGTAGCGGATCGCACGACCATCCTTGGTGACGCCTCTGCCCCCTACAACTACTGGGTGTCGAAGCTGGACACGTGGCCTGAACTAGCCCTGTATGCCTTTGAGGTACTTGCTTGTCCTGCGGCTAGCGTCTTGTCGGAAAGGGTGTTTAGTGCGGCTGGGGGAATCATCACAGATAAGCGTAGCCGCTTGCCAACCGACAGTGCCGACAGGCTAACACTCATCAAGATGAACAAAGGCTGGATTTCCCCAGACTTCTGTTCTCCACCAGCGGACAGCAGCGATACGTAAGCAATACGTAGGCTGCACCCACGGATGGAAGCTACGTTCTCTCTCACCATCCAAAACGGGGACATTTCTGCTTCATCAATCTGTGTCTAATATTCCTCCTCCTCCTCCTCCTGCTCCTCCTCCTGAAACCTCACGTAATCACGCTGAACGGGCAATTTTTCTTAGGGCCACAAGGCTCACTCAAATAATTTTTCAGAACAATTTTTATAAGTTTCAATTAGCTTAAAAGCGTTGGAACTTTAACTTGAACCAATTTTTCGTTACACTGGGCTGCCTCCAGGCCTAGTTACCACTTAAGCCACATTAACCAAAGCGATTCACCTGCCATCTTGGTTGGGCATGGCCAATTTTTACTGAGGTACATTAGTACTGTTGGTACACCAATTTTTTGGGGCCCTCACCTACAGTGTAATCATAGTAATTTCTATGTTCTTCGCCTGCACTCATGGTACAGAAAGGTGTGTGGGGTTGGCCTACACTTTAGCTACATAAATGTCACTTGTGCCTTGGCTATACTAAGGCTACTGAAATGGAACTAAGACTGCGCTCCCGCTATACTGCTGCTTCGGAATTGTTACTGGGGCCTGTCTTGAGTGCTACTATTGCTTACATGGAACGAAGACTGCGCTCCCGCTATACTGCTGCTTCAGAATTGTTACTGGGGCCTGTCTTGAGTGCTACTATTGCTTACATGGAACGAAGACTGCGCTCCCGCTATACTGCTGCTTCAGAATTGTTACTGGGGCCTGTCTTGAGTGCTACTATTGCTTACATGGAACGAAGACTGCGCTCCCGCTATACTGCTGCTTCAGAATTGTTACTGGGGCCTGTCTTGAGTGCTACTATTGCTTACATGGAACGAAGACTGCGCTCCCGCTATACTGCTGCTTCAGAATTGTTACTGGGGCCTGTCTTGAGTGCTACTATTGCTTACATGGAACGAAGACTGCGCTCCCGCTATACTGCTGCTTCAGAATTGTTACTGGGGCCTGTCTTGAGTGCTACTATTGCTGACATGGAACGGACACGTGGAGAGGACACGTAGTGCCTCAAAAACATCCCCCTCCTCCTCCAACAGGGAAAACATTGTTGGCAAATGCCTTTGCATTGGTTCGTCTGGTGGCAGTCCAAGAATTTCACCTTTACCGACACTACAAGAGAGCCCCCCCACCATCCCCCCGCCACGGCCCACTTAATCCTGGCCACATTCCGAAAACCAACAAAATACAACCGTGCTACTAGGTCCGCAGTCACCACCACATTACCACCAACGCGGTTACTGTTAAGGTGCATATAACCACGGACACGTGGAGAGGACACGTAGTGCCTCAAAAACATCCCCCTCCTCCTCCAACAGGGAAAACATTGTTGACAAATGCCTTTGCATTGGTTCGTCTGGTGGCAGTCCAAGAATTTCACCTTTACCGACACTACAAGAGAGCCCCCCCACCATCCCCCCGCCACGGCCTACTTAATCCTGGCCACATTCCGAAAACCAACAAAATACAACCGTGCTACTAGGTCCGCAGTCACCACCACATTACCACCAACGCGGTTACTGTTAAGGTGCATATAACCACGGACACGTGGAGAGGACACGTAGTGCCTCAAAAACATCCCCCTCCTCCTCCAACAGGGAAAACATTGTTGACAAATGCCTTTGCATTGGTTCGTCTGGTGGCAGTCCAAGAATTTCACCTTTACCGACACTACAAGAGAGCCCCCCCACCATCCCCCCGCCACGGCCTACTTAATCCTGGCCACATTCCGAAAACCAACAAAATACAACCGTGCTACTAGGTCCGCAGTCACCACCACATTACCACCAACGCGGTTACTGTTAAGGTGCATATAACCACGGACACGTGGAGAGGACACGTAGTGCCTCAAAAACATCCCCCTCCTCCTCCAACAGGGAAAACATTGTTGGCAAATGCCTTTGCATTGGTTCGTCTGGTGGCAGTCCAAGAATTTCACCTTTACCGACACTACAAGAGAGCCCCCCCACCATCCCCCCGCCACGGCCTACTTAATCCTGGCCACATTCCGAAAACCAACAAAATACAACCGTGCTACTAGGTCCGCAGTCACCACCACGGTTACTGTTAAGGTGCATATTACCAGTCTGACTGGGGCATGCAGACACCTTGACAGAATGAATAGTGTGTGGCACATAGGTTCCCCATTGCTATGCCCAGGTGTGCAGCTCCTGATGGCGGTGGCACAGGATTATATTTCTCATTGCTTCTGTACAGCATTGTGGGCTATCGCCCCGCCCCTATTAAAGAGGGTCGCTACCTAGCCGTGCCAACCCTGTGCAGTGTGTGCCTGCGGTCCCTCGTCGTGGCAGACGCACTTCTAAATAGACATGAGGGTGGTGTGGCATGAGGGCAGCTGAAGGCTGCGCAGGGACAGTTTGGTGTGCGCTGTGGGGGGGAGGGGGTGCGGTTGGGCAGCATGTAACCCAGGAGAAGTGTCAGTGGTGTGTCATGCAGGCAGTGATTGTGCTTTGTTGGAGGTAGTGTGGTGCTTAGCAAAGGTATGCCATGCTAATGAGGGCTTTTCAGAAGTAAAAGTTGTTGGGGGGGGGGGGCCCACTCTTGCCGCTATTGTGGCTTAATAGTGGGACCTGTGAACTTGAGATGCAGCCCAACATGTAGCCCCTCGCCTGCCCTATCCGTCACTGTGTCATTCCCATCACTTTCCTGAATTGCCCAGATTTTCACACATGAAAACCTTAGCGAGCATCGGCGAAATACAAAAATGTTCTGGTCGCCCATTGACTTCAATGGGGTTCGTTGTTCGAAACGAACCCTCGAGCATCACGGGAAGTTCGTTCCGAATAACGAACACCCGAACATTTTGGTGTTCGCTCATCTCTAACCTTAACCCATTAAGGACCAGGCTGTTTTGTACCTTAAGAACCAGACACTTTTTAGGGATTTTATCCATGTGGTGATTTAACTGCCCTATTTTTTGTCCTTCAGTTACCAAAATTATTTTTGCTGCATTTTTTTCCCATGACTATAGGGCTATTTTTTTTCACAGATTATTTTCCCGCGTTTTTTTTTTTGTTTTATTGGGGGTAGAGATGAGCGAGCACGCTCGTTTAACGCTGGTGCTCGATCGAGCATCGGTCTTGTCGAGTAACTGATTAATCGACCAACCACCATGAGGGGGGGTAGCGGGGGAAGAGTGAGAGATCTCTCTCCCCCCGCATGGTGCTCGGTCGAGTAATCAGTTACCCGACAAGACCGATGCTCGATCGAGCATCAGCCTTAAACGAGTATGCTCGCTCATCTCTAAGTGGGGATAAAAAGCTAAGAAAAAAAAGATTTTTTTAAACATTTATAGTTATTTTTTTTAAATTAGTATATAAAAAATATAAAATAAAGTATAGTAATGAGTTCCTCATTTTGTTTTAGATTACAGGGCACATATGGCGGCGGTTTTGGTTGGTGTCGGCTTTGGGTTGTTTTCTTTTTTATGTATATATTTTTATTTTATTTTGTACTTTTGTTTAACTTATTTATGTAATAATTTTTTTTTACAATCTATGGACCACATGATGTCATATAAGACCCCTGGAGGTCATTCGCATGTTTTTGTTTTTTTTCTATTTGACACTTTCCCACTGTAGCTGGGGCACGTATTATTGTATCTTCACACCACCGGAAGCTAGGGATGTGACATCTCTGGTATGGAGGAACGCCCATGTCACACCCTTAGCTCCCCCCGATTGGCATAATTTGTTAAGGTCATTGAAGGGCCTAACAGCGTCGGTAGTGATGTTAGTGTTAGATATGGGGTTAACACTGGGGGCACTGGTGTCCGGTTGATGTTGGATGCTCGTCCTGGTGCTGTGGGGTTCCCCCACTCTGGTGGTTGGTCGCGGCGACGGACAGCGCGTCATGCACGGGCACGCCCATCTGTTTGTCGGTTGCGCGACACTCGGGCTGTTGCGAGCCGCCGGGGGAGGTGGCTTTATGATTTCCTCTGGGCATCATGTGACTTTGCCCCGCCCCTCTGGGCGGGAAGTTCTGCATTTATGACTTGCGGGCCGAGACTCTGGTTGCCAGTGTTTGGTTTGACTTCTCTACCTACACCAGCATTTATTGTCCTGACTCCAGTGTGTTTCGACTTTGGCCTTTCATTTGACTCTGCCTCTGTTTTGCCCTCCTGTACTCCGCAATTGTATTTTGGTTTGACCCTGCTTGTTTCACGACTACTCTCTGTCTGCTCGTTTCTTGCTTCTGGTCAGCTATGCGGTACTCATCTGTCAGTCTCCCTGTCCCTCCTTTCTTGGGGTCCCTGTCACTAGTGCAGGTCATCCAGGAGTCCGGAGCACCCTGGAGCTGTGTGGCCATATGTATTGGTGGCCACAAAGGTCTCGGGACATCTAGGATTTTGTCAACTCCTGCCCTATTTGTGCCCAAGGGAAGAGTGTACGGAGATGGCCTTAAGGTCCGCTTCATTAACCATACACATTCGGCAAACTGGGGTGTCTCCCTTCTTCTGTAATTTTGGTTTTAAACCCAGTTTTGTGGTGTGTTTTCTCTCTTCCTTTAACAATCCTTCTGCAGACACTTGGCTTCAGAACCTGCGAGAGGTGTGGGAGAAGGTGCGTGGCAACTTGGAGCAGTCCAGGGGTGCTGTGCTAAGGAGGAGTAGAGGTACACATACTTTTTCTGAACCTCTTCCTGTAGGCCAGTTGGTATACTTGTTGTTACGACACTCTGCCCCCCGAGCGCCAGGTGGGGTGCCCTGAACTTCCCGCACCCCACTGTCCCTGCCTACTTGCCTCGGCCCTGCCTAACCCCAGGCGGACAACTGGGCGGCGGTCCCTGCTCTGGCTAGGGACCTGGCGACTACCTAGATGGAACTCACTAACGGGGGACAGAGTGCCGACAGAAGAGGCAGGTGGAACAGACCAACAGAACAAAGACTGAGCAAAGACAGGCTGGAGGAAGCTGACTAGCAAACTAGGAGCTGCTGAGATGATCTGCAGACAGACTAACTAGTGGCTAACAGAACCAATAACTGGCAGTGAGCTCAGGTCACTGCCAGCCTTATAACTGCAAGCCTCCGCCCAGGGGTGGAAAGTGGGAGGAGCCGACTCTCCCACTGCTGCATAAGAAAGATGGATGAGTGTGGGCGGCACCCTACGGGTGGACACGCCCACGCCGCCGCACACTGGCTGCCCCACGCCGCCGGGAGAGCCCCGACTCCAGAGCTCCAGGACGCCGGAGCCGACACCGGAGCGGCGCGCGCCGACCGCGGGACCCTGCGCCGCCCTGCATGGTAACACTTGTCTTCCAATAATCTGAAGTTAAAAGGGCCTTCTTTGAAGCTGGCTCCCCTATTTGTGGGCACTTTTCCAGTTACCAGAGTGATTAATCCTATGGCGTACTAGCTGGCACTGCCGGACACACATGGAGAATCAATAGAGTTTTCCACAAGTTGCTCCTTAAGAGGTACGTCCCTCCAAGCTCAAATTTCCATATTTAGGAGAAATTTGGTAGCAAATTATATGGTACCTTTTCACCTTTTGCCCCTCATGTAATGAAAAATATGAGGCACAAGCTGTGTATTGGTGGAAAAAAAATTGTAATTTTTCATTTTCATGGCCCAGTGACTCCATTTTGGAAAAATATACACCTCACGGAATTCATCAAGGGGTACAGTGAGCATTTTGAAGTCCACGGATGTTTGATTTTTTAATTCATCAAACATCTGTGGAATCAAAATGCTCACTGTACCCCTTGATGAATTCCTTGAGGTGCATGTTTTTCCAAAATGGAGTCACTCTTGGTAGTTAACTGTTCTGGATACTATGGGGGCTCTACAAATGCAACATGGTGTCCGAAAATTATTCCCACCAAATAGTGCCCTTCCCTTCTGAGCCTTATGATCTTCCCAAACAGCAGGTCATGGCCAAATATAGAGCCTTTCCGTAATCGGGAGAAATGACTTAGCATATTTTGGGGTGAACACTTGAATATTTATTCTCTATATCTGCAACAGAATAGAAATATTTACAAAAGAGCAATGTACGTGTGTTTATGTTCCCTATTACAAAAACATTGGCACACGAAGGCCAACAGCAGGGGTTTCCTGTAATAATGAATGTATTAATCACAGTGCAAGATTTCTTAGAAATATCCAGGAAAGTTCTTGTCAGCAGAGGGGGAGGACGGCTTCACAGAAAGCAGTAATCTGTGTTAGATGTAGTTTTATGAGCAGTTAAAGGGAAACTGTCACCTCCTATAATCACATAAACAAACTAAGTTATAGTGCTTATAGGATAGGTCCTGCTGAGTTTGAGGGGGTGTCATTTTTACACCTACCGGCTGCCCGTTCCCACACTGTCAACTCTATGGGAGTGCGGACGCATGGAGAGAATGAAGAGAGTCATACCAATAGACGGGGCACTGACTTCCTGGGGTGACAGCATGGGTATAGGGAGTCAGGTCAGTATAAAAATTATATCTCCAAACTCACTGGGATCTGTTTTGATCTTACATAGTAGATGAAAGTAGGACATGATGGCTATTTTAGTAGTTCAAACAGGTCATACATGTTCCGTGATACTGGATGATGAGCAAACAATCATTCTGGGACCATTTGTCACAAAAGAGAATTCATGGATACAACTGACTTTTCCAGATGATGACGGACTGTATTCTGCCAACTAAATTGATTATCCATTAAATTGCACCTAACAAACATCATTTGGGTTGAAAACATTTATTTTGATCAACTTTAGAAAACCATGGCAGATTTGATGTGTGGGTATTTTTTAGATGGAACACTGCTCTTTATTAAAATCTAGGCATATATCGGTGTATTATTTCTCTCAGTCTATATCATGATATCTTTTAGAAATACAATGAGATAATGGCAAACATTTGGAGGTCCGCAGCGCTGAGGTTATAGTCCAATATATGCAAGTCATTTGATTTATCATGTTAATCTTATATACAACATACCAGACAGAATGCAATCATCTTTAATAATGCTTTAGTAAAATATCATTGTTTATATATGTACTAGTAATTATTAGGATATTATAGTACCAGTGTTTCTAGTGGCGCAATGTGCCACACAACTCTGCTACATGCACAACACACACACAGCTTTGCTACGCTACTTTTGCCTATGAGCTGCACGTGATTTATGAACTTCAGCAGCTCGCTGAGGAGGCATGTTGGCTTGTAGCTTTTGCATATCTGCAGCATGCAATCGTGTCATGTAAGCTACATTAGCTTTACAGCGCTGTTGAATCTTCTGTGGTGACATGTTTGCACAACAGCGACAGTTAGATCCAACACTGGATAATGGTTGACAATTAGATGAAGGCTGGACCGGTGTTGGCGGCATTAGCACCGGAGATGACATGATATCACGTTCAGGAGATGTGAAGAAAGTGGTGAAGGACTTTTCTTCAATGTTGTTGGTTAATATGCACTACCAGCTATGTATGTGGACATTTGTGAGGTGTCATTTATTAGAGTCTCCACACAGGTGTGCAGCTGTCTCACAACCAGCTACAAACTTCCAGACTGAGTATTGCTGTATCCGTAACAACTGAGGCCTGGCTAGTGTTTGTGGGGGAAGTAGGACCTGTGATGATGTCACCGTCATGTGATCAGCAGAACTGAGAGCCAGTAACTGACTTCACATGTGCTGTTAGGCTCTGCGTGTAACTCACGCAGCATACACGGACTGATGGACAAGTGGTCGTTTGCACTTTGATTTAGAACATTCTGTAGTTTTACAGAAAATAAATATAATAGAAGGTTATATCTCATATTTTTGAATCCTGAACAACATGTGGCGACACAATTTTAGTTGATGTAACTTTATTTATGAGTTAATAAATTTTATTCTACATGATAAATGATACTGTGTGTTACTGGTAAATATAGCAAGAGTAAGACTGAGAAAATTCTGCAATGACAAGAACCGCCGGCATGGGTGGCAAGCATCTTCATCTTCATTAACATCACGCTTTTCTTCACATCTTTGAACTGCAGACAAAACAAACAGACAATCATTAATGTAATATCAGGATGTTTATAATATTAGTATTTGTATTGGTGGATTCATATATTGTTGCTCAATGATATAGTCCGTATTTACTTCTGATTACATGTATTTCATATTCTGCAGCACTGTACACGGATCATAATCACCTATATCTCTGTCCGCAGGGAGGTTTATAATAACATTTCCATATATCGGACATGCATACTCTAAGGCTAAATCGTAAGAAACCCATGTATGCATTATGTGCTGTGGTGTACTATCAGTGTATACTCGGGAAAATCTCACATCATACAGTATATTTTGGAATCCTTTAGATATATGTTGAACCAGGATATGTTGGGGTTCTACAGCCTTGACCTTATTTTAACCCCTTAACGACTGCCCCATCGGGAAACTACGTCCTCAGTAAGTGGGCTTTAATCCTAGAGGACGTAGTTTTATGCATCCTCTTAGGATTAATGCCCACTTGCCTGAGGACGTGACAGCTCCATGCTGTTGGTGCCGGCAGGTAGCCGCCAGCATGGGGCTGTCATCCCAGGATGCGGGCAGTCCCCCCCGGCATTGCGATCGGCGCTATCTAGAGAAGAGCGAACGTACTCGTAACGAGTACTTACGCACCCGAGTACCGCCATTTTCGAGTACTCCAGTACTCGGGTGAAAAGATTCGGGGGGCGCCGGGGGGCGGGGAGAGGCGTGGCGGTGCGGGGGGTAGCAGCGGGGAACAGGGGGGAGCCCTCTCTCTCTCCCTCCCCCCCCCCACTCCCCACTGCTACCCCCCGTGCCGCCACGGCGCCCCCCGAATCTTTTCACCCGAGTACTGAAGTACTCGAAAATGGCGGTACTCGGGTGCGTAAGTACTCGTAACGAGTACGTTCGCTCATCTCTAGCGCTATCCAATGGATAGCACCGATCGCAAAAAAGTTAAGAAAAGTGCGTAAAAAGTTAGATATTCAGCTGCCCTGATGGATCGGATCCATCAGAGCAGCTGAAAATTCTTACCTGGCTTGTCGGCGGTGTCCCCCAGAGATTGGGTCCTCCTGGACCCGCCGGCGGTTTTCTGCGCATGCGCGCCAGACGATGACGTCAGGCGCATGCGCAGAAGCCCGGAAGCCCCCCGCAAATTTGAAATCTCCTGGCTCCCGGCTCCTGAAGGTAGCCGGGAACCAGGAGGTGTTGCCGGGGACCGCGGTGAGCGGTCCCCGGGCACGCGATTGCCGCTATCCATTGGATAGCGGTGATCGCGAAAAAGTTTTAAAAAGTTTTTTTAAAAAGTCAGTTTCACCTCCCCTCATGGATCGTATTTTACAAGAAGCCCCGGGAACGCTCGCCTTCCTGCAGTTCCAGGAGCAGCTTGTTGAGCGTCTTCTGTGCGAGACCGCCGCACCTCATCAAGCTTACGGAGACTCACAGAGCGCCACTTTTTACACCCTATATCCACCACTGAGGTCAAGAAATGACCCCCAAAAAGCATGAGAGGAGGGGGGATACACGGTTTTATTGCCCCATGTACCCATCCCAACCAGCCTCCGTAATTAGCCCTGTCTTTGGAAATACCACACAGTTCACATTATTACTTTTATCTAAGATTTGTCGAACGCCGAAAAGGGCGAGGAGGGGGATTTTTAGGGAGTCAATTTTTATTCTGTACAAATGAACAATGGGGCCTGGGATTTATTCAGTTGTGCCCTGCAATCCAACGGGTGTTCCCTGCATTACAGGCCTAACCATGTGTCCTATAAGTAGATTAGGGCCACAATGGGTATGTTTTTGAACACGGGACACACGGGGGCATCCATTTTGGGGTGAAGGTCTTCATTCCTATGTAAACTGTACAAAAAAAACTGTTTTTAAATTGACAAAATTGCCAAAAAAATGAAAAACGTAATTTTTTCCTTCTGTTTTGCTTAGATTTATTCAAATACTATGGGGTCAAAATACGCAGTTCACCCCTAGATGAATTCATTAAGGGGTCTAGTTTTTAAAATGGGGTCATTTGTGGGGGTTCTTTATCATTTTAGATGCTCAATGGCTCTATAAGTGGGCAATGGGGCCTGGAATTTATTCCGTTGTACCCTGAAATCAAACGGGTGCTCCTTCCATTATAGGCCTAGCCATGTGTCCTTTAAGTAGATTAGGGCCACAAGGGGTATGGTTCTGAACACGGGACAAACAGGGGTATCCATTTTGGGGTGAAAGTCTTCATTCCTATGTGTGCTGTACAAAAAAACTTTTTAAATTGATACAAATGCCAAAAAAATGAAAATTGTAATTTTTTTCCTACTGCTTTGCTTAGATTTATTCATAAATTGTAGGGTAAAAATACACAGTACACCCCTAGATTAATTCGTTAGGGGGTCTAGTTTTCAAAATGGGGTCATTTGTTGGGGTTCTCTGTCGTTTTGGCCGCTCAAGGGCTCTACAAGTGGGCAATGGGGCCTAAATCCCCTTTATGCTAAATTTCTGTTCTGAAAGCCACCGACTACTTCTTTCATTTTGGGCCCCGTTGTGCATCCAGACAAAAGATTAGGGCCACAATGTTTATGTCTCTGAACACGGGACAAACAGGGATATCCATTTTGTGGTGCAAGTCTTCATTCATATGTGTGCTGTACCAAAAAAGCAGTTTTTAAAACGACAGAATTGCCAAAAAAACGAACATCACATTTTTTTCCTTTTGCTTTGCTTGAATTCATTCAAAAACTGTGGGGTAAAAATGGGCAGTACACCCCTAGATAAATTCGTTAAGGGGTCTAGTTTTCAAAATGGGGTCATTTGTGGGGGTTCTCTTTGGTTTTGGCCGCTCAAGAGCTCTACAAAAGTGCTATGGGGCCTAAAACGCCTTCAAGGAAAATGTATGTTCTGAAAGCCACCGACTACTCCTTTCATTTTGGGCCCAGTTGTGCATCCAGACATAAGATTAGGGCCACAATGGGTATGTCTCTGAACACGGGACAAACAGGGGTATCCATTTTGGGGTGCAAGGCTTCATTCATGTGTGTGCTGTACCAAAAAAGCAGTTTTTAAAACGACAGAATTGCCAAAAACCGAAAATCACATTTTTTTCCTTTTGCTTTGCTTGAATTCATTTAAAAACTGTGGGGTCAAAATGGACAGTACACCCCTAGATAAATTCCTTAAGGGGTCTAGTTTTTAAAATGGGGTCACTTGTGGGGGTTCTCTTTGGTTTTGGCCACTCAAGAGCTCTACAAGTGTGCTATGGGGCCTAAAACGCCTTCAAGGAAAATTTATGTTCTGAAAGACACCGACTACTCCTTTCATTTTGGGCCCCGTTATGCATCCAGACATAAGATTAGGGCCACAATGGGTATGTTTCTGAACATGGGAGAAATGGGGGTATCCATTTTGGGGTGTAAATCCTCATGGGCAATATAGGAAAAAAATATGTCTTTAAAATGACATATTTGCAAAACTATGAAATTTTATTTTTTCTCCTCTAAATTGAATTAATTCCTGAAAAAAACTGGTAGGGTCAAAATACTCATGACACCCCTCAGTGAATACATTAAGGGGTGTAATTTTTAAAATGGGGTCATTTGGGGGGGGTATCTATTATTCTGACACTCATGAGTCTTTGCAAACGTGGCTTGGTGCAGGAAAACAAAGTGTTCCTCAAAATGCTGAAAAGTGATGTTAAATTTGTACGTCCTATAAATGGTTAAAAAAAACACAAAAGTTTTTCAAGTGTGCATTCAGAATAAAGTAAACAGATGGAAATAGATATCTTATCAAAAATTTGTACAGTATGTTTCGACATATTTGAGATATTACAGTTGAAAATTTGAAAAAATGACAATTTTTTCAAAATTTTTCCAATATTGGTACTTTTAATAAATATACACAAATTATATCGGTCTCTTTTTACAACCAAAATGAAGTACAACATGTGGCGAAAAAACAGTGTCAGAATCACTTGGATATGTAAAGCCTTTACGGAGTTATGCTACGTTGAACGACGCATGTCAGATTTCCAAAATTTGGCTCCGTCACTAAGGCACAAACAGGCTTCGTCACTAAGGGGTTAAGCACATTATTTTGTAATAGCAGTCAAAGGCAAACCTATGCAACGGTATAGACAGACTCCCACATCCATTGTGATGATTTTACATCAATGAAGCCTTTCCCATGGAAGAGGGGTAACACTGTGGCATAAGTTTTGCACCTTATTTTTCAATGCATGACAAGCAGCAAACCCTTGACAAAGAAGCCACAAGTCAGGGTGTTACCCCGCTCCCATGGGTAAGCTTTCTTTGGATGTTAAATGATCACAATGGATACGGGGCTTATGATATTTATTGAGTAGATTGGGATGATTATACCACTGTGTTGATTGTCATTTTATACTATTGATAGACGGATGTCATCCATTTACTGCTCTGTCAGTAGTGAGGGAGCTAGAATATGTAATTAATTTTTGTTATGGTGTCTACATATATTTTTAATTTATTTATTAATAAGACATTATTTGTGAAGCCGGTGTATAATTCTATTATGTACTATGGTGTACTGTTGGTATATACGTCGGGAACCCTATGCTGATGTGTCCATAGGCTTTAACATTGACAATATGGCGCTCCCACCTAAACTGCCCACTTTTAACCCCCCCCCCTCACCCCATAACTGTTCTACCAATCCGCTTCCTCTACGTCACCTGGCCACTCCCCTTCACTATCTTCCTTTCTCCCGTACTATCCTTACTTTCTTCCCTTACTGCCTCTCGTCTCACTGACAACCCTGTCATGCAAGGCCTTCACTTATGGGCCCCTTTTTGGGGGCCCGGTTCCGGCCATGTACTTTTGATATATGTTGGGGTACTGCAGCCCTGACTTTCTTTAAAAGCACAATTTACAGCACATTATTTTTAAATGGTAGTCAGACTTTTCTTCATCTGTTCAAGTGTTCCTGGTAAATATGCAGTAAATACCGAATCTGGGCCTAGTATATGCTTAGAACATAATACATCTGAATTCTTCTCTCAATTGCCAACTTATTCTTTTCATTTCATTATGAATTGAGTTAAACAGCTCTTTTAACTATAGTCATATTTAAGCTCATTTAGCAAAACTGTCTCAAAAAGGAACAATACGCTCATAGCATTCCTATTTCCATTGGACTCAGAGTCCATGATTTGTTTTTCAGTGCTGTTTAGAAGATAGTAGCTGCACTCCGATTTCTTGTTTTCTGCAACAAGGCCAATTTATCTGAGTGTATTGACATACATGAGTACCACTGTCTACTGGACCAACTATCAATTTACCTTACATCGATGCATCACTAATAGAGATGAGCGAACGTACTCGTCCGAGCTTGATGCTCGGGCGAATATTAGGGTGTTCGGGATGTTCGTTATTCGTAACGAACACCACACGATGTTCGGATGTTCGGGTTACTTTAACTTTCTTCCCTGAGAAATCTTTTCTATATGCGCTCAATGGGGCCGGCGGCAGCAGCGCCAACCCCATTGAGAACATATAGAAGACAAATCCTTCTTCTCTGCCACAGCTGTAACAGCTGTGACAGAGAAGAACGATGTTTGCCCATTGAATTCAATGGAACCGGCAATACAGCCGACTCCACTGAATGCAATGGGCTGCCGGCGATCGCGGGATGAATTGTCGGAAAGGGGTTAAATATATAAGCCCTTTCCTGCAATTCATCCAGAAATGTGTAAAAATAAAAAATATATATATACTCACCTGGTGCCGGCAGACGGAGTTCAGCGCCGCAGGCTGCAGTTCTCCTGAACTGCTCTGAACAGCTGTGAGTAGTATTCAGCAGCCGGGGATTTAAAATCCCCGCCTGCTGAATAAGATGCCTCTGATTGGTCACAGCCTGACCAATCAGAGGCCAGCCCTCACTCACACCCATTCATGAATTCATGAATGGGTGAGTGAGGGCTGCCTCTGATTGGCTCAGGGGCAGGAGAGCTGCCCCTGAGCCAATCAGAGGCAGCCCTCACTCACCCATTCATGAATTCATGAATGGGTGTGAGTGAGGGCTGGCCTCTGATTGGTCAGGCTGTGACCAATCAGAGGCATCTTATTCAGCAGGCGGGGATTTTAAATCCCCGGCTGCTGAATACTACTCACAGCTGTTCAGAGCAGTTCAGGAGAACTGCAGCCTGCGGCGCTGAACTCCGTCTGCCGACACCAGGTGAGTATATATATATTTTTTATTTTTACACATTTCTGGATGAATTGCAGGAAAGGGCTTATATATTTAACCCCTTTCCGACAATTCATCCCGCGATCGCCGGCAGCCCATTGCATTCAGTGGAGTCGGCTGTATTGACGGCTCCATTGAATTCAATGGGCTAACATCGTTCTTCTCTGCCACAGCTGTTACAGCTGTGGCAGAGGAGAACTTGCTGTGTCGTTCCCATCTTTTTCTTGAATTGCCAAGATTTTCACACATGAAAACCTTAGCGAGCATCGGCGAAATACAAAAATGTTCCGGTCGCCCATTGACTTCAATGGGGTTCGTTATTCGAAACGAACACCCGAACATCGCGGGAAGTTCGTTTCGAATAACGCGAACCCGAACATTTTGGTGTTCGCTCATCTTTAATCACTAATAATAATAACAAAAGTAGATAAACACACTGAATATGCATTATAAAATAATTAGTTCCTCTTCAATAACCGTGTAACCTTCACATTTTCTTACCTATTTTTAGGTCCGTGGTATAAACACTCCTGGCATACGTCCTCCAGACTGAAGAAAAGAAAAACAATGAAAGTAGTAAATGTTATTATTCAACATTGATCTATTCAGTGAAGGTTGTGAACTTTGGAAATATTTCAAAACCTTTCTTACAGCTGAGCTGGGAAATTTTAGCTTTCAAAGTCTATAGTCAGCCTTACACATAGATATGGAGGATGATTCAGCGCTTACTCCCCTCCCTCCGATTGTGCAACAACTCATAGATCAAAGAAACCATATATTAGGATGGAGTGCTCCATATACAGAGCTGTCAGGGCCACTTTAACTATAGGACAAATGGTGCATATGCACTGAGCCCCAGTGGCCACTGGTGCCATTTTCAAGCGTGTTTGTGTACTCTGGAAGATAACACGTGACAGTTTAGAGAAAGGAATGGTCCACACTGCCTGCTTAGGGCTGCCCAGCCCCTCCCCTAATATTCCAGCGCTGGAAAAGGTTAAATTTATGAGCACACACACACATGCTTTTACAGTAACCTCTTCATCTCTCCTCTCCACTGTCTCAGAGTACTGAAGCTGGGAGGAGGGGTGAAGAGTTGATGTGAAAGGTCACGTGCCGCACTAGAGACTCAGAAGGTGCCATGTGTGTCGCCGTAATCGTACTCAATGACAGAGTAAAGATAAGATTTCATTTTTCTGCACCATGAATGTTGTAAAAGCAAACCCCATGAACATGGCAAAACCGTGTTTTTTTCCATTCCTCCCCACTTAGAAATTTTAAAAAGAAGGGGTTAGTCAAGAAGGGGTTAATAAGTGGGCCCACACTGAAAAGTTGATTAAAGGCTGCAGCAGGATGGGGATAATGTGCAGAACCAAGTTGTGGATGGAAGAAACCACAAAGTTGAATCTGGGTCCTGAGAGAAGAAAACTGAATACAGATGACTCTAAAGACATCACCTGTAGCAGTTGCAAGCACTGGCTTGGAACCTCAGGTGTAATAGCCACAGGTCTGTAGAGTAGTCAGAAGGGAAGCCAAGGGTCAATATCAGAAGGTGTTAGCTGCAGTACAGGTGGATGAGGCGAGTAGCATAGTCAGAAGGTAAGCCAGAGGAGCAGGCAGAACTGGAGCTTGATTAAGGCTAGGAGGACAATAATCACGCACTGGTGCAGTGGCAGGCTCAGGCTTTTATAATGAGCCTAATCAGGAACTGAGATGGGGTCAAGACTAGGAGGCAGGAACTAGATAACTGGGATCAGGCAACAAGGCTCAGAGTCATGCAGAGGAACTATCCATAGGCTGGATTACTGACATCACCTGTGATCACTGGAGGAACTGCATTGTTATCACTATCTCTCTGTAGGACTGGTATTTGAGTACATTATATAGTTACTATTATTTAGATGTATTCTAAAGCTGAGCCACTGTATTTAAACCTGCCTCATTATAAGGGTTTTCTTATAGGATTTGAGCTTTGTTCTAGTGCTTATTTATGTCATGAGCTTGGTTCTAGGGCCATATTTATAAACAATTTAAGGGTGGAGGGATACAGTGAGGCTGGCTACACATGCCCTCTTACGGTGTCCAATGGCTGCACAATTTTAACAGTAATTTGTGTGGCCATGGTTTGTCTGCGATGCAATGGCTGTGGTTGGTTCATTGAGTGCTGGCTCTGATTGGCAGCACTCGAGAACCAATCAGAGGCAGTGCTTCCTAGAGGCGTGGTTTTTGAAACCCTTGACCAGGAAGTGTTCCCTGAAGACTACAATTTCCTGAGCTGTAGAGGAGACGTGCTGCGAAGTGTACAACGCCTCTTAGGTGATGTATTGTTTTCTTTTTTGTTTGTTTTTGATGCAGTTAGGGCTCATTTTAGGGGAAACAGTTGGATTTCCTACTGTAAAAGTTGCATTGCACTTTACGAAACCTGCGTTATCATGTGCTGCGATGCAACAGAAAGGAAGGCTACACAGGAAAACATGGGCTACAAAACATAGCAAATTGTGGCAATATTCAGCAACCCGCAATTTATTTTTCTCGCAATGTAGCAACATTGCTAATGTGAATAAAACCCATTGGAAAGTGCGGGCTTTACATACATGCGATATGTAGTGCCCTGCCTTAGGGCGCCCGCCCACTGGCGATTTTTTTTCCCTGCGAAATTCGCAGCATTTTTTTCTCTGCAGGGGTCTATGGAACTTGTAATGTTAAAATCGCGATCGCGCAAAATCGCGATTTTGCGCGATCGCGATTTTAACATTACAAGTCCCATAGACCCCTGCAGAGAAAAAAATGCTGCGAATTTCGCAGGGGAAAAAAATCGCCAGTGGGTGGGCGCCCTTAGATGGGAATAAAACCATATGCACACCAAGAAATCCCTGTCACTCAGCTTTTTTCATGTTTGAATGTTACAAAGAACAGCGAATGAAGACTTTTCTCTCTGCTTATCTCATTACATGATTGGGCCTTTCATTGGTGCCTACATGTGCCCTCCCTGTCAGTTTCGATAATGACGACATTTTGCTCCCTACACTATGCACTGGGGCATAAAAATATTTGCTCATTTTTGGAAATAATCCTCCCTGAAGTTCCTGAATTTCACAGAATGTGTTTGTTAATACATTTGATGGTGATATTACAATCCGATGATGTACTAGCAAGTGACTGCATCTTATGAGCTCCTCAAAGGAATAAGACAAAGATGCAAATAGATGACCTAGATAATGACTATTACATATTGCAACAGTCCCATATGTAAAAGCAATCACAAGCAAACAACTACCACCCTTATTAGTGGCCACCCACCTGCGTCTTCCGACAATTCTGTAGTTCTTCTTCCTTTTTCATAGACAGAGAGAAATATTTGGAAAGTTCTTCATTCTTTCCAAACAATTGCTTTTCTAGTCCTCCCTTCTCTATGGACAGATGATTCTTTTCTGAACTTGTAATGACGTTCTCTTGGCTGCATTTCTGAAAGTTGTCGGTCACTCGTGCGTTGTCTGTCTTCAGCTGGCTGTTCTCAAACATGACATTCTTCACATCACCTTTCAACACATTTATAGTTCGCTCAATTTCATTACTTATGGACCAGCATTTTGAATACTGGGAGCGTTCAGATTCGCTGATAATGCCTTCAAAGCGACTTTTCATACGTTCCATTTCCTTCTGAAACCTCTCATTGATATTAGTACAAACATTTTGTAGAGTTTTAATTTTAGTTTCCAGATCGTTCTTCCCCTCCTGAAGCTTTTCGACTTCAGAAACAGTCACATCGACTTTGCTGGTAAGAAAGCCACTTGTTTGTTCACATTTCTCTTTTAATCTGTCATACTCACCCTGAAGAATTAATTTTTTATGCTTTAATTGAAGTGTATCAACTGTCCAGAAAAGAAAGGACAAATAAAAACTCATATATTGTACTATAACAAATGGCAAACAAGTAACATTAGTATTACTAAATTAAGGCCCCCTGTCCATGGGCGTTGCGGTATCCCGCGGCGGAGTTCCGCCGCGAGAGCCGCTGCCCGGGAGCAGGAGCCGCCGACAAATCTCCGCCGGTCAGTCCTATCTGATAGATAGGCTGACCGCAGAGAATTGGGGAAATTTGCAGCATTCTGCGAATTGCCTGCCATGAGCGGAGAATCGCAATGATTCTTCGCTTGTGGACAGTGTGCCGGCGCTTTCCATAGCAATGCTATGAAAAGCTTCACACGGCGTGATTCGCCCGTGGAGCGACACCCTAAGGGTGGTTTCACATCTGCGTCAGGGATTCTGCTTTACTGCTTCATTTCCGAACAGCTCCATTTCTTAACAAAACTGAACAGCGCTGGATGGACCCCTTTAACTGTAATAGGCTCTGTCTGCTCTCCATCCAACTGCCCAGCTTTTTCTTCCCGTCTCTTCAGGTAGAATCTGTGACGGAACCTCCGGCCGAAGGTTCAGACGCAGATGTCAAACCGGCCTAATTGTGCTACAGTATCTGGCCTTGTAAATTAAATATTAGCATAAGAATCCATTCTTACTTTCGACAAGATTTCAGTTCTCTAGTTCCATCATAGGAACACAAAAATTGAAATAACGGAGTGCTGTATCCATCATATGGCAGACACCAGCGCTGACCAAAGGACCCCAATGACATAACGAGGTTCGTCATTTTGACAGGAAGAATAGTGATACAGCAAGTGAGTGTTCAAGGGTAGCCATTCTTTTTTTAAAATACCTACTCACCTCCCATCCGGCGTCTGTGTCCCCAGCGCGATGATCTCCCCGGCAGTGCGGCAAGCTGCTATGTAATTCTCCCTGCTGTCATCTGTCTGCTTGGCTTTGAATTCCCCCACCATCAGCAAGTAAGCTCTGTGATTGGATCGAGCGCCAGCCAATTACAGCCGGCGCTTGATGAACCAATCACAGCCATTCAGTGATGTCATCCACTGAATGGCCGTGAATGATCGAGCACCGGCTGTGATTGGCTGGCGCTTGATCCAATCCCAGCGCTTACTTGCTGACGGTGGGGAAATTCAAAGCCAAGCAGAAAGATGACAGTGGAGAGAATTACATATCAGCTTGCCACACCGCCGGGGAGACCCTCACGCTGGGGACACAGACGCCGGCTGGGAGGTGAGTATTGCGTTTTTTGGTTATTTTTTACCTAGTCCCTACCCCGAGTATAAGCCGAGGGGGGCTTTTTCAGCATAAAAATACTGAAAAAGTTGGCTTATATTTGAGTATATACAGTAAGTTTCCTCCCTAGACCTTTTATGACATGCCTGTCACTCATGTGGATCATTTAGTTTCGGCCTCACTGATTGTTAAAGGGGTTGTCCCGCGCCGAAACGGGTTTTTTTTTTATTCAATAGGCCCCCCGTTCGGCGCGAGACAAATCCAATGCATGTGTTAAAAAAAAAAACGTTTAGCACTTACCCGAATCCCCGCGCTGCGGCGACTTCTTCCTTACCTTACTAAGATGGCCGCCGGGATCTTCACCCACGATGCACCGCGGGTCTTCACCCATGGTGCACCGTGGACTCTGTGCAGTCCATTGCCGATTCCAGCCTCCTGATTGGCTGGAATCGGCACACGTGACGGGGCGGGGCTACGCGATGATGCGTAGAAGGGGGCGGAGCCAGAACACCGCTCGTGCTGAGACCCAAGAGAAGGGAGAAGACCCTTCTGCGCAAGCGCGTCTAATCGGGAGATTAGACGCTGAAATTAGACGGCACCATGGAGACGAGGACGCTAGCAACAGAACAGGTAAGTGAATAACTTCTGTATGGCTCATATTTAATGCACGATGTATATTACAAAGTGCATTAATATGGCCATACAGAAGTGCTTACCCCCACTTGCTTTCTCGGGACAACCCCTTTAAATATTAAAAGCCTCTCAATGAAAGTAGTGAATATAGCTTTTAGTTTGGAGTTCCCTTCATTCTTGCTCTCTGTATGGCAGTCTCCGCTCACTCACCACCACTGGCGGCATCCTCTGAGATGTCTCAATGACATATTAGAAACTTTCTAAAAAGTTATTTTCATATAAAGTCTAAATCTATTAACATAATGTTGATTTGAAATCTACATCACATGTATTTTATGTTGTGGACACAAGAAGTAGAGCCCCATGTCCCCTATCCTCCTCACTGCACGCCTCCAGTGAAGAGGAGCCTGAATGGAGTGCTGGTCATGCTATTCAACTTCAATGGGACTGCGGAGATACCTGAGCAGTAAATGCTTAGGCATTTACATCAGTCCCATTAAAATGAATGGAGCACCAACCACACATGCTCGGCCAGTAGTCCATTCATTCTGATGTCACTGTGGGGGCATAAGTGACCCCCATAATAACAGGCAGGGGTCATAGGACCCCCATTTTTGAGATCTAATAGGGTCTCTGCGGTGAGACCCCCAACTATTAGCAAGTAATCCCCTATCAGACGGATAGGGGATAATATGTAATTTTTGTACAACTCCTTTTATTACTGGAAATAAAACATCAAAGTTTTAGGTATAGAAAAATTTCTATTTACTCTGAACCAGTTACTTACTTATATGGGTTGTGTTGCACCGATCTAGAGCATTTTGTATACTTTCACAGGATGTTGAAACTTGGCGCTAAAAGAAAAACATACAATGGACATTAATATTAATGGATAAACATCTTCATCTTTTTCTAATAAAGAAAAACCTACGGCCAGTAACATTTGGTGACGTATACTTATACGGTAGTGACTTACATAAGCTATATGATCTACCTAACAAACATACACATTCTAAAACAGAGCAGCAAAGCCTATCAAGACCTAGACTGTTTTGTGACAGAATGTATTTGGTCATCGATGAACTGTCGGCTAAACAATCATCACAAATTCCTTTTCATGCTTGTAACATTAGTGTTTTATACTTTATTTTCTGTTTGATGAGTCTCTATGATGGGTAAATTAGGGTTATTAAGCTTATTTAGCATATCTATGCAGAAGCGTGTGGTATACACCTCAGGGATAATAGGGTCATTTAAATTGAGTGACAACCTGACACACTAAATTTGAAGTCAGTTATCCTGAGGGGTTACCTCTGAGGAATCAATCACCTAGCTATAATTGTACCTTCGCCCGCATCTGCAGACTATTGCAGTTATCAATCCTGCAGATGTGGTTCGTTGTTGTGACATTTACAGATGATCTATATTATGGTTAGCCCACGTTGTTGTACATTTTAAGATCGGGCACATATGACACGCAAACCTTTGTTATTTAGGTTCTACATAAATATAACTCTAGGGCTCCTGATGAGTCGCTAGCGCGACAGAAATGCGTCGAGCCTGTTAAGCCTATAGGGCCTATTAATGAATTGAAAATATCTATATGATAAACACAAAGGAATTGGGAATTAACAAAGAATCGGTTTAGTTACGCACTATTACATATTGGAGCAGAACACGAAAATTGGGAATATCGTTATGTGAAGGGTTTTCTGCTATTAGGCTATATACTAGTCACCCGGATAAAGAGGGCATGATACATATGGCCCCAGGTATTCTATGAACCTCAGATATACGGGTGAAATGAGACTACATGTGCCTAACAAAACAAGATCATCTGTATTGAACTATTAAAGAGTTCTTATGAGGCCTTCCCAAACCAACAAAAGCTTTTCTTTTTAAGTTGTTACAAATAAAAGTTACATTTTAAATCATAAGGAGCTTAGTCTGTGAAAAATGAGTCTCTTTGATGAATAATAGAGCAGCTTTCATTTTTCAAAGGCAGAATATGAAATGAATGCTGCACTGTGATTGGTTGCTTTAGGCAACAGAGACAGTTTCCATTTTAGACAGTTTTATTAATCTCCCATAAAAGGTGCATGTAATTTGTAATTGGTGGTATGTTTCTGTCCACTTATTTTTCCTACAAGGGTTTTCTAGAAATAGACTTTCATGATAAATCATCAGTGTCAGTCCCAATGTTAAAGGGGTTTCGCAAGCTTAGTGACAGTATACACTGGTATCAGAGTGAAAGCCGCTTCTCCGTCCCCTGTGCAGTGGCCAACATTCGTAATTGCAGCTTGGTGCTCATTGAAATCACTGCAAGCTGCACCTGCAATTATGAGCACCAGCCACTACACAGGGGTTGGACAGGAAGAAATATATCCAAACAAGGAAGTTGGAACAATGCATCTGCAGCGCCACCTATCGCATGGGAGCATTCCTGCAAATCAATGTCCAATCCTTTATACAGGTCTTTATAACAATGATTGGAAATTGAAAACCAAGCCAGAATCCACACACAGACAGCATTTTTGCCCCTCATCAGTGTACAATAGGATACTGGTTCGGATAGTGAAAGGCCTATGATGTGGGTCAGGAGGGGTATAATTTCTCCTTAAGGAATGCACCTAGAAGGTGTGTGAGGAAACTAAAGGCCCACTTACACGGAATGATGATCGCTCAAAATTCACTCAAAGGATAGTTTGAGTGACAGTTTTGAGCAATCATCTTTGCATAACTCTAAGTAGCTAATTAGCTCAGAGAACAATGCAGCTGTTTTGTATATGCAAGAACTGCCAGTGTGATACCAGCTGAAAGAATGCTATGGGCACCACCCAATGAGATATCAGCGGGTGGTGCTGAAAAGGCTCATCGCTCATTTCTAGCTGACTAGAAATGAGCGATGAACGAACATTGCACAAAAAGTGCACGATGGCTGCGCGTTTAGACACAATGGTTATAGCTCAAAAGATGGCTTTTGAGCGAATTTTGAGTGATAATCGTTATGTCTAAATGGGCCTTTAGTAAAAAAATACACAGATCAGACCACCAGAGCTCCAAAATAGAAACCTGACTAGTATGTCCTCCTTTAGAAAACCACTCAGCAAACCACATGACAGTACAGTCACCTCACTTTTGGAACTGAAAATGACACACCCTGAACCCCTACAAACTAGGTGTATACACTCCTCTAGAGGTCGACGCATGGAATTGACAATGGCCATCTGAACACCCATCCCTCCCCCCCCCCCAATCAAACAAAAAAATGCAGTCACGTCTTCCTCTGAACTCACAAATCCTATGACAGAAAAGTCCACAGCATCTATTTCTTCCTCCAGATTGGAAAACTCTGTGGTCACAATCTATAACACCCTCAAATTTAATCCCACTGCAATAGAAATTGTAGGAAGAAGACCTGAAAATGCCAAATGCAGTCACTCTGCCTCCCTGCCACTTAACCACTCTATCTTTTTAAGAGTTACTTCCTTCTCTAACTCCCATTTCAACCTACTACATCCGCCAAAGCTCAAAAAGACTTGGATTACTAACTATTTTGATATGCCAAGCCAGAAAAGGAGGCTAAAAGTAAAAAAAAAAAAAAAAAAATGAAGAGAAAAGATGGGACTCCGAAAGACCAAACATATCCAATCCAAAAAAGAAAAAAAAAAAGCTGTACTGGAAAGATATTTAACCTTTCTCATCATAATCTCTCTTGGGCAGAGGAGCAATTCCTTAGTCTCTTTCTGCTGTACCATGAAGTTTAATGAATTTGATCTTTTCGTTGACATCACCACATTCATTAGAAAGCTCACTCTCACTAGACATTTTTCCTTTCTACAAACATATGAAAACCACAATACCTCGACCGAGCTTTCTGCATCTGACACAGTTATAGCTAATCACTCTAGAATCACTTCACGCGAGCCTCTCCACACAAATCTGAAACCTAAATCCGTGTTTTATCCCACATATCATAAAGGTAACTATATTGACACTTTCTACTGCTTAGAATCATCCGAATTCAGGAGCATAAACAGAACTTTTACAGTAAATAATAACCTCAGCAGAGAAAGCCTCAGTTCTGAATTCTCCAACCAAATACTCAGCAAAAAAGACAGAGACTTTCTCATTTCCGACCACATTCATATGCCCATCTTCTACCATCTACCAAAAATTCCTAAGGATATCGTAAATCCCCCGGGCAGACCCATTGTTTCTAGTATTAAATCAGTCACATGCAATCTCCCCAAATACATTGACATCCTACTTCAAAGATACATCATTAATTTAGAGTCACATCTCAAAGATACCAAATCACTAATTAATATTTTGTCTACAGTCCAGTGGAAACCAACATACCGCTGTTACACGTTAGACATCTCATCACTCTATTCAAATATTCCGCAGGCCCTGGGGGTTGACACTATTTCTTCTATTCCGGATAATGATCATTCCATTCCGCAACAACAAGAAATTTGTTATCAGTGGCATTCTCTTTATCCTAAAGAATAATTATTTTACTTTTCATTCACAAATATATCACCAGATCAAAGGCCCTGCGATGGGCATTGCCAGGAATTTTGGAAAAAACTTTCTATTAATTCACATGTGACCCGACAAGATTGTCCTTTATAAGCCCTACATAGACAACCTAATTTTCATTTGGAAAAGGTCGGAGGAGGAGTTTGAAAGCTACACCGATTATTTGTATAAGAATCATAATTCGTTGTTTTTTCAAGTAAAGGTTCCCCCACATCTATCGAATACCTTAATTTTATAGGACACGAAAATGGGAGATTATTTCAAACCAGTTGATGGTAATAGCTTTTTAGACTTTTGGAGTGCGCATTACAGAAGGTGGAAAAGTAACATACCCCATGGTCAGTTCAAACATATTGGACCCAACTGCACTAAGACAGAGGATTGTAATTTACAGATCATGGTTTTAAAAGAAAGGCTGAGACAGAAAAATACTCACTCTGGGTATTTGCTGCCTTTCAGAAGGCTACAAATGAACCATCCTTTAATATTCAGAGAGTCCGTACAAATGAGCCTGATAATTACAGTCACAATTTTGTGACCACTTACAATCCAGGCTGCACATTGATACGCACAATAGTAGAAAACATTGGCCCATCCTGTTATAAGACCCTTATCTTGCCTACCAGCTTTCATCTATACACTGTATCACCTTCAGAAGGACACATAATTTGAAAACTGCTCTAGCCACGAGCAGGTTGAAATAGGCTAGATCTCACTCAAAACAGAACCATCAATTTTTTCCAAAGCTAGTTGGCTGTTTCCAATGTGTAAGCAAGAATTTCAAATGTCGTAGTGATACCTGCAACAAAAGAAAGGCCTTTGCAGCTTGTGTAACTAAAGAAACACTTCAAATCAAATTTCTTTTGCCCCTCTCTTTTCCCTGTGCCAATTTTGTTCTCCTTCTTCACACTTGTTTTTCCCACCCGCAGCATGCAGATATTAGCACTTTTTACAAACCGGCGTGCATGCATCCACTCAAATTTCCCACCTTATTTCCACATGCATCTAAATTCCTGTCCGGATGACTTGATTGTTCATCACTTCTCCAGCCCATTGGCCATCATACCGGCCACTGGTAAGAACTATGCTATGCACCCACACTATTCTCCAGTATGAACCATCATGTCATACCACTTCCACGATGACCATATCATGAGCATGCTCTCCTTTCTTCCCATCCCTATTCCCTCTCGTCTTTTCTTCACATTCAGTTTCACACCACCATTCCCTCTCTTGCACTGTTTTTGCCTGCTGCAGACTCACCGTTACATCACCCGTACCTTACAGAATTCTCTGTCCTCCACCGGTCTTTCCCCTAACCTCTCACTCAACGCCCCCTCATCTTCTTTTACAACATTTGTTGTCTGCATTATTCTCCATTCACATTCCTCTTTCTTCCACCTCGGTTGCCTTCTGCAGACACAGCGCCCCTTACTACCTCCTCTGTCCCTCGCCGACCTCTCCCTTCATCACTCACTGATTGCCCTCTAATTGCATTCTCAACATCTATCTTTCTGCCTTATTCTGCCTCATTGTTCATCCATTATCCAATACCATTTGTCCAGGTCCCTATCTACACCGCTGCTCTCTTCAGTCTGTCACCTACATATGTAGTGCTTCTCAGCCTAGAGCCCCCCACTAGTTCATTCATCCCTTGTTCTTTATTGTAATTTTATTTTATTATACATATATAACTAGCTGTGTCTCTCCCTTTTTATGTATGTATATATCTATGTGTATATGTGATATATATATATATATATATATATATATATATATATAAAATGTGTGTCTTTGTCTTTATCTATCTATACATGTGTGTATGTATGTATATGTGTATAAATTTTGTCAATCAGTGCAGATTTTGTTGGGTTTTCAACTGTAAAAAGCGTTCAGCTGAACGTCTTGTGGAACTTCTTGTGTTTTTTTCTTGTGGAATTACATCTCCTGTGTGTTAGAAATCTGCAACAAAAGTTCCACAAGACGTTCTTAATCCCGCAGCAGCAAACTTTTCTGCATTGGAATTAAATCCTGCGGTATTGAAATAAGGATGTGCATAAAGATTCTAACACATGCAGAATTCAAGCCCTATGTATATAACATTCTGACATAGAAATATCCGTGCAGACAAATGTTAAAGAACCCTCAGTCTTTCGATGAGTTAGGCTGTAAGACGCTTGCTACGTTTCTTTTTCTTTCCTGCTAAAATGCAGTGTTCATCCACCAAAGCTACTGGGTGTATCCATTATGTAACACATTTTCTATATAACACCTAATTTATTCTTAGTTACCTGTGAAAGCATTTAACATTTGAATCATACATGAATAATATGATAAATGGAAACCAGCAGCCTCTTTGTTCATGGACACAAATGTGACAATGTCACAGCCCTTCAATCTCCCATTATATCAACCAGAATAGAGGGATGAGGTTCAGATTACCAGACTGACCCAGCGTTACACAATATTACTTTTAAGGACATACAGGTGTTAAATATTTTATATAGTTTCCCACTTTAACTAAAACTAAGACTTGGTTTGTTCTCTTCAACTGTCATGGCTCTGTTAATATATATATTTCACTTGTACGCATTTTTTTGTAATTCAACTCATATATTGATTTATCATAATCAAACACCAAAGTTTATCGAGGTCTTTTCAAGGTGGTGGAGGTGGTGGAGGTCTTTGCAGATACATACATTAAAAACTGTCATTACGCTTTGGAGCCTTTATGTTTCCTATTAGTACAGATATTCCTGGAAGTAATTAAGTTAATCATGAGATATGTAACTGGCTTTATGGCCCAGATTTGATCATGCATCAGTCGTAAATAACACAGCTGGAATATACATAAATTCAGGTACTCACCACGATGGTTACAGTTCTGTTTCTGTTATGCATTTCTCTAAGAGCCATAGTCAGTAGGCTTGAGCAGTTCGTATTTACATTCTCCAGGCTGGCGACTTTAGGTTTCAACTGATCAAAATTCTTAGACACCGAGCTGTAATCGGTTAGCAGGTCTGCGTAGCGATTTTCTAAACTTTTCAGCCGAAGTTCTGTCCCAACATGGGCATTTCCATACAACAAGAACAGAACCAAACCAAGGATGATGAGGAACTGGATGATAGATGAGAAAAGGAAGAAATATTTGGTATAATACCAGCAGCCTCTGTGCTTAGATGTAATCATATTCTTGGACTCCAATCCAAACTTTGCCATTGCATAGTTTGGGTCCATGCTGGTTCTCAGCTAATGCCGTGCTCTCTGGGCACTGACCGCAATCAGTAAACTGTGAACCTTCCTCGCTGGGGACTCGCTACATGTGGCAGTCCTTACATTTTATATAGAAGGAGTTGTAGGACAGGGTGGGGTCAGTTACTTTAGGTTTTCAGACTAACTGTTTATATTAGTTGTGTGTTTTTTTTTTCATTCCCAAGTCTAACTCCTTCCTGTTGCTCAGGATGTTTCCAGCTTCCTCAAATTTGTCATAACAGTCATGTGAAAAGACAGCTTTATTACTGGGTGTCTATTATATAGATGGCACACACAAGCAAGCTATATGATGCCAGTCACAGCCCGACCCATAATTTTTAGTAACCTAGAACACTGAACACCAGTTACGCACTGTATACATTTTATATTTAAAAATGTCCAAAAGCACGAGAATGAACAACGATCAGTTAGGAAAGTCAACAACTTTATGACAGCATATTTCAAATTACATTTAACTTTGGGATTTCCTCAAGGTTCTCTACCCTTTCAAACAAGTTTATACTTTTCTATGACTGTTTCATTATTGTGGATATCAGATAATTTTGCACTTATCAGTGCTTTTTCTTCTTTTTTTTAATGATTTTTCATTCTGATATAGCTTTGTGTCGTCTGTAAATTTGATCAGTTTCCCATCAACTCCCTCCTCCAGATCATTTATAAAAATGTTAAACAACATTGAGCCCTGGATTGAGCCTTGTGGTGCCCCACTTGATACATTCTTTAACATGGATGTGCAGCCATTATGACCACTCTTTGAGTACGATCACTCAGCCAGTTGTAAATCCACCTAACAGTTGCCTTGTCAATCCCATATTTGGTCATTTTTTAATAAGTATAGCATAAGATACTTTGTCAAATGCTTTACTAAGGTCAAGGTGTACTATATCCACCGCATTTCCCTGATCAACCCAGTAGGTGATTCTGTCATAGAAGGAAATTAGATTTTTCTGGCAGGACTTGTTTGTTACAAACCCATGCTGGCTGTGGTTAATTACTCCATTTTTATCCAAGTACTTGCATACATGCTGTTTATTAATTTGTTCAAAGATCTTTACTGGTATAGAAGTCAGGCTCACAGGCCTGTAGTTTCCTGGATCCACCTTCTTCCCTTTTTTGATGATAGGGACAACATTTGCCCTTTTTCAATCTTATAGGACTTCTCCTGTTCTCCAGGAATTTTCAAAGATTATGGCGAGTGGTTCAGCAATTACCTCCACTGCTTTCTTTAGTATCCTAGGGTGTCATTCATCTGGACCTTGAGACTTGAATTCATTTAATTTAGCTGAGTGTTCACTCGCCATCTCTTTTTGTTTATAGATAGCCTATCTTTTTTATTCCCCCAATAGCACAGGAAAGATCAGCTGATGTTACATCTACTTTCTGAGAGAAAACAGATACACAATAGGAATTAAAAAGTTTGGCCTTCTCATCATCATTTTTAATCAGCTCACCATTTTCATCTTGTAAGCATCCAATAGCATCTTTGACTTTTCTTTTGCTTTTGACATACTCCCAAAATCCTTACTTTATTGCTTTATGCCTCTGTTGCAAGCCTTAATTAATTATTAGCGTTAGCTTTTCTGACACCCTACAGTTTCTGCAGACCCCATTATATTCTTCTGTAGATATTCTACTCTCTTTCCATTTGATAAACATCTTTTTCTTCCTTTTTAACATGTGTGCAAGTTCTATTTTCATCCATCCTGGTCTCTTTAAATGCTTCCAATTCCTTCTTTTAGGGATTGCTCACATTTGTGCTTTGAGAATCTCATTTTGCAATATTTCCCAACCTTTTTGGACATTTTTGAACATCCAGCCATTGGATTCTTCCTGAGTCCATTAAAATCTGTCTTTCTGAAATCCAATCTTGAGGTCTGAGACTTCTCAGGTCTTCCTCCTCTTGTTATCCAAAATTCAAGGATAGCATGATCACTGCCTCTTAAGGTCCCAGCTACCCTTACTTCCTCCACCATTTCCTCTCTGTTGGTAAGAATTAGGTCCAAGATAGCAGATCCCCTTGTTTTATCTTCTACCTTTCGAAAGATAAAGTTATCAGCAAGAGCAGATAAGAATTTCTTGGACACATTACTTTTACCTAAAAGAGATTCCCAACAAATGTCTGGATAGTTAAAATCTCCCATGATCAGGGGCGTAGCCTGAGCATGGAGGAGTAGAAATGCACAGCCCGGAGCTCCGCCGCCATCAACCACCAGAAAACCACTTAAACAGAATACCCCAGCATTTACCGACATGAGGAGGGGAGGGAGACGAAGAGGAGACCCGCCGCCTACCCATGGCACCCCGCTGAGCCGCTATCTGACAGGCTCGGGTGCTGCCGCCGCTTACCATGGCTCCCCCAGCATGGCGCCGTACCACCACGTGGAGCGAGTGGCTGCCCGCACAAGAGATCCGTCTGCACTGCTCCAACGCACGGACAGGCATGCAGCCAGTGAGAGAAACCTGCCACCAGCAGCCGGTATACCCCAGAGCTGACACACGGGCGAGGTAGGAACTGCTGACATGTCGCACTGCCGCTCCAACATTGCGCCAGACCACCATGTGGGACAGGCGCCCTCCTGCACGAGCGATGAAGGGTCCCTGCTACTTTGCTCGTACAGGCACATAACACAGGAGGGAGACCCACTACCCGCGGCCAGCGCACAGAAGATCTGTTTCCCGGGCGAAATGGGAGCTACTGACACCCTGCGCTCCCCACTCACCATTGCATTGGACCAACATGAGGCTCTCCCTTACTGAAGACCAGGAAACCCCACTTCAACTCCAAGACAGCCAACAACTGAACAAGGTCAGTGAGGGGAACAGGGACCGGCAGCAGGGGACATATATGTGGTATTAGGCTACACCAGAGACCCCCAGACATACTGCACCTCCCTCATGGCTGCCAGTAAGTCACATGGATCCCCAGCCAGCAACAGCTTCAAAAGCCAAGAAACAGTCCAGTACCACTCACATGACAACATGTTAATTCCAGACAGGATGGAAAATGGAGGGATTACCTCTCCCACCCCCCTATGCACTACATCCCTGGTAGGGACCTCAAGCCTCAGCTTCCCCGTCTCAGGCACCCATATACCAGCAACAATAACCCCTGCAACACTCTCAGACATGCCTGTCCCACCAATTAACGACTCTCAGACATTACAGGTGCTTTGGGTTATGATCCGCACCTTGCCCACCAAAATAGATCTTGTACTGCAACTCAGACGCATTGAAGAAAAACATTCAACAGCAATCAACACGATTACTCACGCAGTACAGGATCTGATGGAACAGGTCTTGGCCCTAGAGCAGACCACGGTGACCCCGGATATGGACTTGCAACAAATGGCACTCACAATTGAAAAACAACAGAAACAACTTAGGAATTTGACTTTCCACCTGGAGGATATTGAAAACAGATGTCGTTGCAACAACCTTAAACTGAGGGGCCTCCCTGAAAATATCCCACCTGAAGACCTATATGACCACGTGTCCATGATATTTAACAAGCTACTTCAGCGCCCCTAAAACAGGGCAATCGAGCTAGATAGAGTCTACCATTTACAAGGCAGAAGAACCCGCAACCCTAACCTCCCAAGAGATGTCATTTGCCGGGTACATTTCTACAGATAGAAAGAAGAAATACAGTGCATGGCCTGGGAACAAGGTCCGATTAAACAGAACGGCGCAAAGATACCAATTCTACCTGACATGTCCAGACTGACTCATAATAGTAGATGGCTGATGCGCCCCCTACTAGATGCAGCATGCAGGGCAGATGCAACTTACAGATGGGAACACTCTTTCTATCTGATTCTTCGAAAACGGGGACGCCTCTTCACTGTGCATTCGCCAGCAGACCTAGATGGAGCATTTGACTTTCTGGGAGTCCCACCGATGCAGACCCCAGACTGGACCCTACCCCCAGAGACAGCTCCACCCAAAATGTGAGACCCGACTCTCCACACATTTCAGTTTACGGCCCGCCGCATGGTCTCGGACTGTCACCAAGATGAAGCTCTGACCTTCCAACGGTTCCCAACACCCAGGGCGCTATCCAGCTGCCGTTGCCTACAGCTTGCCTTACAAAGTCGGGACTCTCTCTTGGCCAGATCTGGACTCTCCATGACCCAGCGAACACATCTCTGTTCACAGCCCGCCTCATGGTGTTGTACTGTCGCCAAGAAGAAGTCCTGACCTCCCACCAGTCCCCAACACCCAAGATGCTATCCAGCTACCATTGCCCATGGTTTGCCTTACAAAGTCAGGACTTTCTGTCGCCCCCTCCCTAGGCTTTCAAACCATCTCCTACCCCCCTACGCTGGGGGAACAGAACAATAGTTTACATCTTCTCTCCTTTTCTCCATGTGCCTACTCGTTTTTCTTCTTTCCCTTTCTATTGCTCTCTGTACCCCCCTCCTCTCTGGCCACGACAACCTTTCCTCTGCAGGACTAAGACATACAAGTTATGGTGAGATGGACCGACGACGTTTCTCTAGATCAGACTCTATAGATCCGAGTTTTTAGAGCTCTTTCTCCTTGTTGCTTTGGGACCTGTAACAGACCGCTTTTCTGTGCTTTCCCACGTTTCCCCCAGTAGGGCATCAGAGGCCTTAGTTTCCCCCTCCTCTTTGTGGGGACGCAGGCTCTCTGATTGATATTGAAGTATCCTATAGTCCATTGTTTTCCTTGTCTACCCCCCTGTGAGTATATCCCTTTTGTTTCCAGGTTCCCCCCTCTTCCCTCTCCCACTCCAGACCATTCCAATTTCCATTTGATTCAACCTCGGCTCTAACAACCCGTGGTCACTAAGTCAAAAAGCAGGAATAATGCCTCCAGGCCTCTCAAACCTTTCTGCTGTCTCTCAACGCACAGGGTCTGAATGTCCCCGAGAAGAGGTCCTCCATTCTCCGCCTCCTCTAGAAGAAAAGGGCGCAGGTGGCCTTCATTCAGGACACCCACTTCTGCGCAAGAGCAGTGCCTAGACTTTCGGATGCCAGGTTTCCTCACGCCTACCACAGCATGAACCCAGATTCCAAATCGAAGGGGGTATCGATTCTGATCGCCAGCTCAATCCCATGGGAACATCCGGCAATGAGATGTGACTCGGAAGGAAGATGCATCTTCGTCAAAGGTAAGCTCGCCTGCACTCCAGTCACCCTTGCCACTATGTAACTCCCCAACTCCAACCAGGTGACCTTTCTAGAAAGGACCCTGGAGGACTTGGAGGAATTCAAAGAGGGCACCTTGATTCTAGGAGGAGATTTCAACATACCCCTCGACCAGCACACGGACACCTCTAGGGGAAGTATCTGTCTTACATTAGCCGCACACCGGTGGATTAGGAAGACACTCCATAAACACCAGTTGATAGACGCCTGGTGTCAGGTCTTACACCCTGACACTAGAGACTATACTTACTTCTCCTAACCCCATAATTCATACTCTAGGATAGACTACTTTCTATTACATCATTCGACTCTCCACTTGGTGGTGTCTGCAGAAACAGACAGCATCACATTATCTGACCACGCACTTATTACCCTATCTCTGTCTCTCACTACAATCCACGACAGAATTTGGCACTGGCAACTCAATGAGTCCCTCATCCACGGACTGGAGACATCAGGGGAGATCCAAAGGATCCTGGATGAATATTTTGAGAACAACTATACCCCAGATACCGACCCACTGACAGTTTGGGAGGCCCACAAATGCGTAATTCAGGGCTTCTGTATAGGTCTGGGAAAGCTAAAATACTGGAATACCTCTGACAATCGAATCTCCGCAGGTTCCCGCAAGAAGTGACAGAGATAATGGAAGCCCCAATCACACAGGCCGAACTAGCAACCGCTATTGCAGATACTCACACCAGAAAATCCCCAGGACCAGACGGCCTTACTCTCTCATATTACAGAAAATACTCAGAGACCCTGACTCCACACTTTTTATGTGCCTTTAACTCCCTCACCACAGGAAAAGAAGTGCCTAGAGATACCCTTGCGGCCCATATCACAGTAATCCCCAAAGAAGGGAAAGACCCCTCACAGTGTCAGAGTTACCACCCCATATCCTTACTGAATGTAGATTTGAAGTTTGCCAAAATACTGGCAAACAGGATCTCCTCTCTCCTGCAACACACAATCCACGGGGACTAGGAGTTGTCCCACTTAGGGAAGCAATTGACAATACGACAAAAGCTGTAAATTTGATTCACCTGGCCAAAAAATCAGCCCTCCCCGTTTGCCTATTATCTACAGATGCAGATAAGGTGTTTGACAGAGTGGACTGAGATTTCCTGTTTGCCACTATGCCCCACTTGGGAATAGGCCCTAAGATGCTGCAATGGCTCATAAGCCTTTATTCATCCCCCACGGCGTCCGTTAGAGTTAACGGTCAGATCTCATCCCCCTTCTCTATCTCGAACGGTACAAGACAAGGGTGCCCCCTGTCACCCTTAATCTTTATCCTCTGCCTAGAGCCTTTTTTGAGTCATATCCATTCTAATTCAAGCGTGACTGGAATTAAGCTAGCTGACACCGATGACGCGATGACGCGTGCAAGGGGGCGCAGCCAAAACGCCGATGCTGCCGAGCGGAGCCGAAGGGAGAAGACCCATCTGCGCAAGCGCGTCTAAAAAGGCAAGAAGACACCGAAATTAGACGGAACCATGGCGACGGGGACGCTAACAACGGAGCAGGTAAGTGAATAACTTCTGTATGGCTCATATTTAATGCACGATGTATATTACAAAGTGCATTAATATGGCCATACAGAAGTGTATAACCCCACTTGATTTCGCGAGACAACCCCTTTAACTACCATAAATCCCTCAATGCATCTCTCCCTCAAATCCTAGTCAACGAACTAAAGAGCTCATTCCCTTTCTCCTGGGCTGGAGGCCACATTCAATATCTGGGCCCTTACCCCAGAGACTGGTGATTTGTACGCAGCTAACTACCCAGCACTTCTGAGTAAAATCAGGACAGACCTGAACTCATGGATAAAGGGCCTCTTCTCTTGGTTCGGGAGATGCGCGGTATTCAAAATGAATATCCTCCCCAGAGTGCTGTACATGCTCCAGGCGCTCCCTATCCACGTACCCAGACAATTTTTTCATCATCTACTTTCTCTCATGACCAAATTTGTCTGGGCAGATAAACCAACTCACATAGCCCGTAATACTCTGACAAGACCCAAAACAGAAGGACGTGTGGGCCTCCCAAGCTTTCTACAATACCACCAAGCGGTCCCCCTGGCACGCATAGTTGATTGGCACAGACAGGAGGCCCTGAAACAATGGATCACTATAGAACAAGGTGCGACGCCCATATCTCTGAGGGTTCTCCCCTAGATACAGGAACAGACCCCCCCCCCCGTGGAATTGGCCCAACACCCCACAATTGGTCCTATATTGGCGACAGCAGCCAAAGTGTTCACAAGGCCAGAAATTTCTCCCAAATCCTCGCCTATCTTCCCAGTTCTGGGTAACCCAGCATTCCCTCCGGGTAACGAGAGTAAAGCCTTCGGTCTCTGGTTCCAGCGAGACAGATTTCGAGCTGACCACTTTCTGCTGGATGACCAATGGCTAACAATGGACTCCCTTGTGGGGATCCTGGACCCATCTCCAATACAGTTCTGGGAGACAATACAACTAAGACATTTCCTTAAATCTCTCCACCACCCCAGCACCTTCACCCGTCCGAAAACTCAATTTGAGTCAATATGCAGCACAGAGGGACCTTCCAGACATACACTGTCATGAATATACAACATACTCAACTCCCAACCTGGATCACAACCCCCGGGCTTGCTACAGAAATGCGAGGAGGACCTTGAAATCACCCTCTCTCTGACGGAAAGAGAGAAAATTTCCACACTCACGCACTCCACATCCATATCCAGTAGAATTCAAGAATCTGGTTATAAGGTACTGTTGCAATGGTACAGGGTGCCCTCCCATTTACATAAGATATACCCGTCTGTCTCCCCTCTGTGCTGGAGGTGTGGTGCTGAACAGGGGACTTTCCTACATGTTTTCTGGGACTGTCCAGTGCTGGCGGGCTACTGGGTGGAGGTATGGTGGATCACCTCCAAATTTACACAATACTCTATACCTAAAATGCCTGCCTTCTCTCTGTTACAACATAACGAGAGCCCTCTCTCAGTCTACAAGAAATCAGTGATTCGCCACCTGGTCGGCGCGGCGAGGTCATGCATACTGAGTCTCTGGCAACAGACCACCCCTCCCTCGGTGACACTGTGGTTCAGCAAGATACAGAGGATTATGGAGATGGAGGACCTCACAGCATCACTTAGAGGCACCCTGGTAAAGTTCACGAAGACGTGGTTCTACTGGCTTGAGAATACCGGACGCTCCTACACACTATCAGAGGTCATAGAGTCGTCCCCCCTGTGTTTTTTCCCTTTGTACTGTCTCCTTATGTACTCCAATGTGTTTGATGTCATAGTAACATAGTAACATAGTATGTAAGGCCGAATGAAGACAATGTCCATCTAGTCCAGCCTGTCTATCCTACTGTGTTGATCCAGAGGAAGGCAAAAAACCCCAAGGCCAGAAGCCAATTAGCCCTTTTGGGGGAAAAATTCCTTCCCGACTCCCTAATGGCAATCAGACTGTTCCCTGGATCAACCCCTAATAGTTCCTACCTGCCTGTAAACCAGGATTGACACTTAACCTAATATTTATATCCTGTAATATCCTTCTTCTCCAGAAAGACATCAAGTCCCCTTTTAAACTCCTCTATGGATTTTGCCATTACCACTTCCTCCGGTAGAGAGTTCCACAGTCTAACTGCTCTTACAGTAAAGAATCCCCTTCTATGTTGGTGATGAAACCTACTTTCCTCTAATCGTGACGGATGTCCTCTTGTTACCGTCGTGGTCCTGGGTGTAAACAGATCGCGGGAGAGATCCATGTGCTGTCCCCTCATGTACTTATACATGGTTATTTGGTCGCCTCTTAACCTTCTTTTTTCTAGAGTAAATAGTCCCAATTTGGATAGCCTCTCAGGGTATTCCAGTCCCGTCATTCCATGTATTAGTTTAGTTGCCCTTCTTTGAACCCCCTCAAGCACTGTGACATCTTTCCTGAGCACCAGTGTCCAGAATTGTACGCAGTATTCCATGTGAGGCCTGGCAAGTGCCTTATATAATGGAAGGATAATGTTCTCGTCCTTCGCCCCTATACCTCTTTTAATGCACCCCAAGACTTTATTTGTCCCATCATTTAATTTGTTTGTTTTTGTATTATACGAGATAGTTCCAGTTACATCTCGTGTTCAAAAACATTAGGGCTTTAAGATCACCTTAAACGTTACAATCGACTTCTGTTTCAAATGTAATACCCGATGACTCCAGGCTTAGAGATAACTCTTACATCTAGCCAAGAATTGAGCAAAGCCTCGAGTCACAAAGAAAAGTTTTAAAGTTTGGACATGCATGTATCTTGCTCTAATACGAAATATTTTGATTAATGTTTACTGTATGCAAACCAAAAACCAGAAATAAAGAATTAAAAAAAAAATTTCCCATGATCACTTTGCTTTTTTGAGAGCTTGGCCATCTGATGTAGAAAGAGTTCATCCATATCTTCTGCTTGTCCAGGCGGCCCCTAATAAATGCCTACAATGGTGTCCTTTCTGTTCTCTCCTTGTATTCTAACCCAACTCCGGACAGATTTTCTTTCTTGAGAAGGCTCTGGAAGAATTCAGAGAGGGTTCCCTGATACTGGGGGGAGATTGGAACATCCCCTCAGACCCAGTATTAGATTCATCCAGAGGATCAGGGAGCTTACCAGCGTCCATCTATCGCAAAACACTACACGAACACCACTTGGTAGACATGCGAATCTTGCATTCATCCAACAAAGACTACACATTTTTTTTGTCACCCCACAACTCTTATTCTAGAATAGTCTATTTTATTCTACAACACTCAAACCTGTCTCTCCTCTGGGGGGGGGGGGGGGGGGGGGGGCGACAATCGACATCTCTTTCTCAGATCTTGCTCTTATCCCCATGTCACTAGCTTTTTCTTCAATTCTGAATAGGTTTGGCACTGGTGGCTTAAAAAGTCTCAAATAAAACTCCCGCACTAAAAAGAGATCCTAAACCTCTTTACTAAAATATTATCTAGCAGTTTGTCACCAATATCTCATACAGATCATTCACGGGGACTAGGTAGGCTTCATTCCCCTATGAGAAGCAGGAGACAATACTATTAAGGCAATCAACCTCATCCATCTGGCAAAACAAGTGTCCCACCCAATGTGCCTGCTCTCCACATAAAGGGTTTTTACCAGAACAACAAGTTATTCCTTATCCACTGGGTAGGGAATTACTTTCTGATCGGTGGGAATCTCTCGGCTGGGACCCCCAACAATCTTCAGAATGGGACTCCCGTGTCCAGTTCTCCTGTCACTACAGGGGTTGCTTCTTTCTCAGCAGTGATGTCACTCTGAATAGAGCACTGGCCAAGCATGCATGGTCAGCACTCCTTTTACTTTTAACCCATTAAGGACCAAGCACTGGAAATTTACGGTGCTTGGTCCTGGGCTTTAATCCTAGCCAATAGTAAAAATACAGTGGGGGATTAAAGCTCCTGCTTCCACAATCAATCAGAAGCAGGTCAAGTCGTCAGCTGATAGTCAAAGCTGAAAATCCGAAGGAGAGGGCAGGAGTGGTTTTTAATCCCCTTTGCCTTCTTCTTTTCCCTAGTACACATCGCTCAATGAGTGCTATGTACTAAGAAGTGAAAGTGGAAGTATAACTTCCACTACACGAGCCGGCAGTCACGTGACCGCCGGGATCCCCTGGCGCAGCAGAGCTACAGGGTCCTAGCAGACTCTGATCAGCTCTGCCAATGACTATTGTCACTGCAGGGGATGTTTCCCGCTGTAACTGGGACTCCTATGGATGCCTCAGCTACACTGGAAAAGTGTATAATAAAAAAAAAAAACATTGTGAATGTCCCTCAGAGGTCTTATATGACATCATGTGGGACATAGACATTATTACATAAATAAGGAAAACAAAATTACTGAATAAAAAAAAAAATATAGACATAAAAAAGAAAATAACCCAAAGCCCACGCCAACCAAAACCGTCGCCATATGCACTCTGTATTCCAAAACCATACATATTATATATCAAAACATCCAAAACAAAATGAGGAACCCGTTCTCATACTTTATTTTAACGTAAATATTAGAGATGAGCGAATATACTCGTTTCGAGTAATTACTCGATCGTGCACCGCGATTTTCGAGTACTTCTGTACTCGGGCGAAAAGATTCGGGGGGCGCTGTGGGTGAGTGGGGCGTTGCAGCGGGGAACAGGGGGGAGCTCTCTATCTCTCCCTCTCCCCCCCACTCACCCACGGCGCCCCCCGAATCTTTTCGCCCGAGTACGGAAGTACTCGAAAATCGCGGTGCTCGGGCGAAAAAGGGGCGTGGCTGAGTAGGTTCGCTCATCTCTAGTAAATATACCATAAATACTCGAGTATAAGCCTAGTTTTTCAGCACATTTTTAATGCTGAAAAAGTCCCCCTCGGCTTATACTCGAGTCAGGTAAAAAAAAAGCAACAACAAAAAACCCGCAATACTCACAGCCGGCGTCTGTGTCCCCGGCGCGATGGTCTCCCCGGTGGTGTGGCAAGCTGTTTGAGAATTCTCTCCGCTGTCAGGTCCCTGCTCAGCTTTGAAATCCACCGCCGTCAGCGCTGTGTAGGTAAGCGCTGTGATTGGATCGAGTGCCAGCCAATCACAGACAGCGCTCGATGATTCACAGCCATTCAGTGGATGACATCACTGAATGGCTGTGATTGGTTTATCGAGTGTGGGCTGTGATTGGCTGGCGCTCGATTCAATCACAGCACTTACTAACACAGCGATGACGGCGGGGGAATTCAAAGCCGAGCAGGGAGATGACAGTGGGGAGAAGTCTGAAGCAGCTTACTGCACCGCCAGGGAGATCATCGCGCCAGGCACACAGATGCCGGCTGGGAGGTGAGTATTGCATTTTTTCTTTACCTAGTATATTCTTAGAATCAATAAGTTTTACCAGTTTTTTGTGGTAAAACGTATTGACTCGGCTTATACTCGGGTCGGCTAATACTCGAGTATATATGGTACAAATTTAAAAAAAAATAACTATAAATGTCAAACAAATCATTTTTTTTAGCATTTACCCCCAATAAAACAAAAAAAACAGAAAGAAAGGTTAGGGAAAAAGATATTAAAAAATAGACCTATATGTCATGGGGGGAAAAACGGAGCAAAAATAATTTTGGTAGCTGAAGTAAAAAAATTAGGGCAGTTAAACCACCACGTGGGTAAAATCCCTAAAAAGTGTCTGGTCCTTAAGGTACAAAACAGCCTGGTCCTTAACCCCTTCCCGCTCCAGGGCGTACCGGTACGTCCTGGCAGCCTGGTACTTCCCGCAACAGGGCGTACCGGTACGTCCTGGAGATAGCGCGGGATCACATAAGATCCAGCGCTGACCCGCAGCAGGAGCCGGCTGTCAGTCACAGCCGGCGTCCCGCTGCAACAGCGGGGGGCATCGGAGATGCGCCGCCCGCTGTTAACCCCTTCCCTGCCGCGATCTAAGTAGATCGCGGCAGGGAAAGAGTTCACAGAGGGATCGCGATCCCCCTGTGTCTCCGGCCGGAACTCACGATGTCATCGCGAGAGCCCGCCCTGTCGCCATGGCAACAGGACGCCAGACACTGGCGTCCTGTATTGCCTGTGCCTATAATCGCTGTATAAGCGATAAGGCATGGCAGAGCAGTAGCTCTGCCATGCCTTATAACAGCGATCATAGGCACAGTGTTGTAAGTCCCTCAGAGGGACTCAAATAGTATAAAAAAAAGAAAAGAAAAGTGTAAAAAAAGAAAAATGTAAAAAAATTTTTTAAAAAAACCCTTTTTATGCTTTTTCTAATATTAGCATAAAAAAAGGGAGAAAAAAATTAAAACTCCACATATTTGGTATTGACGCGTCCGTAACGAAGTGTACAAAAAGTTGAACACACTTTTTATTTTGCACGATAAAAAGCGTAAAAAACAACGCTAAAAAACAGAGGCAAAATGCTAATTTTTAGCATTTTGCCTCCCAAAAAATGCAATAAAAGTGATCAAAAAAGCCGTACATTCCCCAAAATGGTACCAATAAAAACTACAGCTCGTCTCGTAAAAAATAAGCCCTCATAGAGCTCCGTACATAGAAAAATAAAAAAGTTACAGGACTTTGAATGCAGCTATAGAGGAAAAAAAAAGATTTCCAAAAAAAGGGGGTTTTATTGCAAAAAAGTGTAAAAACCTAAAAAAAAATATAACAATTTTGGTATCGTTGTTACTGTACCGACCCGCAGAAAAAATTTAGTGTGTCATTTATGCTGCATGATTAACGCTGTAAAAAGAAGAAAAAGAAATCTATGGCAGAATTGATGCGTTTTCTCTCCCTGTTATCATAAAAAAAAAATTAAAAAATTTTACGATATTGTCTATGTACCCAAAAGTGGCACCGATAAAAACTACAGCTCGCCACGCAAAAAACAAGCCCTTATACGGCCGCGTCCACGGAAAAATAAAAAAGTTATGGCTTTTGAAAAATGGAGATGGAAAAATACCAAAAAATCGCTTGGTCCTCAACGCCAAAATAGGCCATGTCATTAAGGGGTTAAGGGGTTAATGGGACTGTCAAGATACCTGCTCAGGTATTTCAATCACTCCCATTGAAAGCAGAGTCTCTTCTATATTTGTCCGTTTAGCGCACGTCATCACCCATTACAATGTTGGGGTGCGCTAAAACACGCTGTCGGCTGCAGGGAGCTGCGGCCAAAAGTGAAAGTAAAATAGTGGCAAAGTGCTGCGTTTGAAATCATGGTGCTTTGACGCGTTCTTGTGTGAGATTGGCCGTAGCGTTGACAAAATAGGTGTTTGAAAGTGGTCCTGAATTTTAAAAAAATCATTAGCAAGGAAAACAAAACCAGGACCTCTTAGGGAGGCCCATTGAGATGGCAAAGGAATATTACTGAGATAGTAGATTCAGGTGGATACAGCAATACATATTTGTAATCTGCATATGTTAATTTATGAGTAAAATGTTGCACTGCAATTAATATTAGCACATGGTTCATTGGATAATTGTTTTACATCACAACTACAACAAATGCCCGGATGACACCCCACTGACCAGCTAATACTCATCAAGGCATTTCTGTTGTTAAATATTCTTAATAGTTTGGAATTGGAATTCACACTCAATGCTAACTCCGTTACCAGTGTGCAGTAGTAGTGTAATACTTCCATCTAGTGGTATGTTAATACGGCTGCATCTCTCTCATAAATCCAGATCTGGAATTAATAATTTTTGAGCATATTTCAAAAAATTAAAAATGGTGACAATATGTGGCCCTGATATGCAGGGGCAGTATATACGGCACTGTTATATCTGGGGGGCACTGTATGTGCCATTGATTTTATGCTGTCGCACTGTTATTATTTGGGGGGAGGAGGGAGCAGTGTGCAACACTGTTATTTTCAGAGGCGCAGGGTGTGGAACTATTATTTTTAGAGGGCACCGTGTGTGGAGCTATTACATTTAGTGGGCACAGTGTATGGCAGTATTATACTCAGTAAGTACAGCTTATGATACTATTAACCTTTATTTCGATTGTGTCTGCAGTATGACAGTATGTGGCAGTACTATTGTCAAGGGGCCCAGTTTGTTGCATTGGTACATTCTGGAGGCACAGTGTGTGGCATTATGAGGAATTTGCTGCAGTATATAATGTATGGATGTGCAGCAAAAGTGAGGACGTGAACATCAAAATGTGCAAATATGAATCTTGGGTGGGAGAAACTGTCATGGAAGTCTGGGCAAGATAAAGGAGAAAAGGAAGGAGAACAAAAACAATCAGAGAAGACATCAACTGTGAGTTACTGGATGCCATTGTTAATTTTTCCTGTGACTGTATTGCATCACTATTGTATCCTCTTGCATGATTTGTAGTGATGTAGGATTTGGACACGCGGTAAGCAAAGGGAGGCAACTACTGTGGACGCCACTTTATAACAAGTTTTGAAAAGTGCAGGTGAATTTAAGAATGAAAAATAATTATAGGGAATTCATATACATTGTAGCTTAGTGGCTTTTTTTTTTAAATCGCAACAAGGACTGTCACAGTATCACTATCTACAATGCTGTTGAAGGACCTGCACTTCTAAAGCCGGATTATATGGTAGTAGAAAACTTTTTTCACACTGTTTTAGTGATGTTTCTGCTTGTCACTCATTGATTGATGAAGTCCCACCCCCTTTTGACATGGGTGCAAATCATTTAAGAAGCGCTGGCCTCTACTGTTGGCACGTTTAGTGCATCATCAGTGACAGCATTGAAATATATGTGGATAGCTGCATGTGTGGCCACATTATCCTGGTAGGGGTGTGGAGAAAGGCGTGAAATTAGAGGGGGTGTTGTCACCTCTGAGCAAACAAGATTGACCACCAAAGCATGGGAAAAATCATATTTGTGAAAATAAATCTGGTATGGATCACTGAGGATTTCAAAACCCCTGTGCCTGATGCCACTATTTAGATCTGCCATTGCTTCTGTCAACTCACTACTACTACCACTACCACCCGAGCTGTTGACTTGCTACTACCACCATTCCACCACACTACCAAGCATATACTACCACAGATCTCCTGTCCTAAATGTGGTATGATGGCCAATGGTCCTAGGTCATGTTAGGAAAACACTCCTCAGACCATGACACCGCCACCACCAGCATGTGAAACTACAAAAGTCCACCGATGGGATATAACTTGATGCTGTTAACGCCAGATACTGACCCAGCCACCTGTATAGTTCAGTAGGAAACAGGACTTATCATACCAGATGACTTTCTACCATGTGTCCAAGGTCCACTGACGTCTTTCCTGGGCCCATGCAAAGCTTTATAGGTGATGATTTAGGGTTATTAGCTGTACCCTTGTTGGTCTTTGCTATTGAACCCCAGTCTATGCAAGGTACGCCACATACCTCATTGTGGAAATTTGGCCAGCTTCCTCACTGCTGTACGTCTGGGCCACTTGGTGCACTGTGGCACATTGTTGCCCAAATACCAGATGTGCCACCCGACGCTCACCTGTAGGATCAACTACACTTGGCCTGCCACTTTGTCATCTTCTGTTGGATGTCTGACCATGGTTCAGTCAGTCTTGTTACATTCTTGATGCCTTGGTTCGGAAACAGCCAACAAGTTTGACTGTTTAAGAAATACTGGCACTACACCTCCATCACCAACTATCTACTTGCAGTCAAATGTTGCCTTGTGCTCCACACAGGAGAAGTCAGTACCTTATCTCAGAGCAGATGGTGATGAGGCCATTACATGGCACCACATTGCTGATCTCGAAATGTGTCTTTGAAGCTGTTCTGTGATTGTTCGGTGTATAATATATATATATATATATATATATATATATAAATATATATATATATATATAATGATAGCAATAAGCAGACGTCTCGTGGTTTTTCTGAGCTGCTCGAGGAACCCCTGTCGAATGTTGAGACTGAAATGACACGTGTATTTGATACAATTTTTGGGGCCAAAGCAAGAAGTGGATCTAGTAGGAAGGAAACTTATAAGTCCATCCTTTATGCTTCCCTTCCTTTTGGATGCAATGTTGGCTTTGGTTCCAAAGAATTTATATTGCTTTCTTTTTGTTGGCTGGTAGCAGCTTAAAGACTAGTAGCTTTTATCTTTTTTTTTTTTTAAGGCTTTGCAGTTCTTTCGTCAACTCTATTTCTACTTATAGTTTGTGACAGGAATTTACCACCTCATTCATGTGCTGCTGTAGACAGCCAGGGAATGCTAATACAGAACCTGGAAGGTAATCCGCTGGCCAATATACTGTGTGTCCAGGACAAATAATTGTGATTGTTCTCAGCAAGAGAAACGACGTAATCTTGTAGATATGATACATAGATCTTTGTTTTCATTATGGACAAATAATTAACATGTTGAACATTTCTAAATCAGAAGCAAATTGCATTCATATGTGATGTTTACCTTGAAGATATAATTGCAGCAGTTTTTTTCTGCTCACTTTGTCTTTAGACGTGCACAGGGAACCTTCATCTATTCCAAGGTTTCTGAAATCCCTAATGGAAGATCTGCCCTCCTCATTATTACAGCCATGCATATGGAGTAGACATATGGGCCTTCCATCTGTCTACACTGTAACCCTATAAAACAATAGAGACTTTATTACAGAGAGTGCACAGAGAAATTTGGCATTGACCACGCCAACTTTTGAATCCCACGTTGTTCCCAAGCCAATCTGTGTGCTTTATTTTATGAAAACTCTTGACATTTCTTGCGCTACCTTTTGGGTTTACGGTATAAGCACATTCCAACAATTTGTCAGTTAAGCACAAACTGCACCTCAAGACTATATGAAATTCTCACAAGTTCCATTCTTTGCTCTGCTTGACTTTCCACAGCACAGCTGATGAAAGAACATTGGATGTTACCGAGGCTTCACTTCCTCTTTTATATGGAAGATTTTGCTTTTAAAGGCTGTCGCACAATGTGCAGTTGACGTGCCCTATGATTTCACTTTGTGCGGCCCGAGACAGAACAATCATAATGCATGCTTTCTAGGTATGCCCCATGTTATATGCCAGTGTGTATATGTGCTTATTTATTGTATGCTAATGTATTTAGTCTATGTCAGAACCCAGCTTAATGAGGGAAGGGCATGATAAAGTATTTCCTGAAGCACTTAGATTAGGGCAACATTAATGAAAGGGGAGTAAGCTTTACTACTCCTTACCAATGTCAATGTATGTTCCTATTACTGTTTTGCAAGTACCGAGCAATCATTGGGAGCAAATCCACCAGCGAGAGCAGAGAGACCAACAGCCAGTATCAGAATATTCACATTTCGGTGGTGTGTAATGGTGAGTATCATTACCCAGGCTCTTCACCCGCAAAACGAACTATTTTAACTTCATCATTGTATGGCTACCCCAAAGGTACTGTGCTAATGACTTGTTCTAGGGACAGTGCTTGCATATTTCAGTTAGTGGATTTAATCAATTGGTTAACCAAGTTGACTGTAAGACTGAAGGCCCTTTTACATGCAATGATTATTGCTCAAAATTCACTCAAATGATGGCTTTTGAGCGATAATTGTTTCGTGTAATTGCTACCATTATTTACCTTTTGGCCGAAAGATGATTTTGAGGTGAGCATAAAATCCAAAGTTCGGCCGGAGAGCTGATAGCAGGGACCGCACACTGCGTTCTCCACGGGAGCACTAATTACATTGTATTCAGCTTGCAGTCCCGCGGCAGAGCAAAGGAGCTGTATGCAGAGAACAGACCACCTGCTGTTCTCTGCATACAGCTCATGGAGGCTCATTTACATGCAAATGAAGGTAATAAGCTACTATTGGGAATTAGTGCCCATTAGCAGCTTATACAAAACGATCACTTAAACTGTCAATCATCCTATCTTTTGAATGAATTGTGAAATATCATCTTTGTGTGTAAGTGGGCCTTTAGTTACTTCATAGGAGACTCCTATTTTCAAACAGCTTCTGTGAAACTATAGTACACTCCTCAACTCTGAAATTACAACTCTAAGGAAAAGTTGTAAGGTTATGCAAAACAAGGAAGTAGAAGGTGTCACTAAGATATGCAAATGATCAAATTTTCAAGCAATGGGCTAGAATCTGTGGCATTTTGGAGGGGCTTCAATGGTATCACCACTTGCTGCAAACTGAGAGGGACAAAATTCTTGAACTGAAAGACCTTGGTTTACCTCTCCGGCACATTGCTACCTGCGTTGTCCGAGATATCAGCACTGTTCAAAGTTGTGCGTTGCAGTGGTTGGGAGAACGATGCACTCAAGTGACAGCAAGAGGTCAACCTCTGCACAGACGGATCATCAGATTAGAAGAATGTCATGTATCGATCCATTCTGTATTAAGAGGGAAATTGGATGTCATATCCCAAGCCCAGGGAGTTGAACAGGATATATTGATCAGGATATAGTGCTGGTTAAGAATGGCTCCCCCAGATTCTGTGTTAACAATTGAAAGCTGAATGAATGCATGTACAGTAAGAGACTCTTACCCATTATCCCAGATCAAGGAGTCCCTAATGGCACTAGGAAAAGCTACATTAGACCTGAACCTGAATCAAGTGCCAATGATTAAAAAAGATAAGCCAAGGATGGCCTTCATCCAATCTATGGGCCTGTTTGAATTCAAGTGGATGCCATTTGGGTTAACCATTGACTCTTGCACCTTCCAGTGACTGATGAAGTGATGCCTTAGTGATCTTAAATTTGAAGCAGTGCTCATCTACTTGAATGATATTATTGTGTATTCATTCACCTTCAAAGAACATCTACAGTACATAGGCCCAGGGGAAGTACTGAGATGGCTAGAAGTGTACGGCTTAAAGATAAAGCCAAAGAATTGTCAGCTGTCTGAGACACACAGTTTTGCAGGAGGTGTTACAGCCTTTTGAAATGAAAGTTGCTGTAGTACAGCAGTAGTCGGTCACCAAGACATTATGTAAGCTAAGAGCTTTCTTGGACATAGCAGGTTACTATTGCAGATTTCTTAAAGACTCTGCAAAGATTGACATTGTGTTACATAAGCTACACCAAGGAAGTCCCAAAAAGAGGCCTCTAGGAAAAGAAACCGGAGACCGCCTTTCTCAGATTAAAGGAGGTGTTGACTGCTAACACAATATTGGCCTATGCACACTTTGACCCACCCTTTGTGCTGTATACCAATGGAAGCCTCTTTGGGTAGTACTCACACAGATTCAAGACAGGCAAGAAGAAGGGGATTCCAATTTTAGCTGACTGCTGAGTGAATCCGAGCACAATCCTTCAAATACTGGCATTAATCTGGGCCATGACCGAAAAGTCTCGACTATTATAATTATTCTAATGACTCACAACAATCCACTGGCACATTTACACAATGTGAAACTAGGGGCCCTGGAACAGTGATGGATGACAGTGCTGGCAAAGTAACTTCTACATTAGATATCAGTCTAAGAAAGAGAATTTCAATGCCAATGCCGTGCAAGTACCCCGTTGGAGAAGTTAATAATTAGAATTGGAATATATGTAAATTCCGGGTCTCTGAGGAGTCCCATTCATGCGAGTTCAATCCACGTCAAGTGGGGTATCCTCCGAGGCTATGATGCTACGGGGCAAAACCAACAAATATTGGGTCAAAATCCAATCTAGACACAAGTCTGGCCGAGGTGAAACAATGAGTATTTCAACAGAAGAAACCGAGCAAGGAAGACACACACGTTTTAACTTATGAAGAATCACAGTTGCTGTGGGGACTGCATGAGAGTTGAAAATCAGCTACTGTTTTGGAAAGTTTACTAGCCATCAGAAATCAACACCAGATGACAAATTGTGATACCCATGTGTTTAGCCAACACATTTGCCCAGGAAGCCCATGAGAGGGGAGCTAATTTTTGATCTACAAAGACATACCTTTGGCTACATTGTTTAGTGCACTGTCCTTACTTGGTGAGGATTTTTGAAGAAATTTGCCAAGCTTTTAGAATATGTGAACTTAATAAACCTTCCATGTGCGAACAATTCAAATGATCAAAGCTCTGGAAGTGTTGGTGATCAATTATATCTTGATTTCTGAGTGGGCACGAAAACTATTTTGTTATGACTGACCACTTCATAGCAATACATACTAGTAACCCATGGTTCTTGTGATGGGCATGCACTGGTCATGATAATGTAGCAGAGATATCAGGGATACCACTGGTGGCTGCCTGTTCTCTTTATATACAGGTGAATACTGCACATAGTTTGAAGTCTATCTATGTGTGGCAATTATGCACATGATAGCAAAAAAAAAAACGCGCTGAAAGTGAGACCAGATATTTGTGTCTAGAAAGCCAGCAAGGAGAGTGGCACTGTACTGAGCTGAGGCCAGGAGTAATTGAAGCCTGACGAGAGCTGAGGCCAGGAGTAACTGAAGTCTGACCAGGTGTGAAGCCCCTATAACTGCTGTGTGAGATGGTGAGTTGAGACCTTCAGTCAAGAGGTCCTCAGAGGGATAAAGACAGAGAAAGCTATATAGGTTGGTGAAAGAGACTGATATAGATGTGAGTGCCTTCCTATACTGAACTAAATCTATTGCTTACCTTCCTTTTTTAAAATATTTTAATGAGAATAGACTTCAAAGAATACAAAACATATCACTTCTGTGAAGATATCATGTATCCAAAAACGGAGATTGCTCATATATGGAAGTCCGCAGAAAACAAAAAGAGAAAATTCTGTTACAATAAACCCTTCCTGCCCCATGACATACATGTATATTATAGAAGGGAAGGGCTGTCCCCCCAAATGCCATAGCCTTACGACATGTACATGGCACAGGCTCAGGAAGTTTCCTTTGTGACATAATCAGCCCTCCACCAGCCAAATGCGCCATTACTTCACTCTACACACTACCTCTTCACTCTCATACTACCTTTGGAGAGTTATTTTCTTAGTCCTCACCCTGGCCCGGGAATAATGTCTAAAGTCCTGGGGGTAAATTTGTATACTCACTACCATCGATATCCTCTTTGCAGAGTATCGGCAATTCGCATCAAGACATACTTCGACACTGATGCCTCGGTGTCCAGCAATAGTGGGGAGGAAGACTCCCTCTCCTCCCATACGCTATGGGGTCTTTCGTCCCAGTGATCCAGCCAGTTCTCCATTCAGCCATCTCTTCAGCCTCTAGGTCATCAGTGCCCTTTTGCCTCTGGCAATCTAGCTACTGGTAGCTCCACAGCATGGGGACACTGCCTAATGCACTGTCCCTAGGCACAGTCTCTACCACTATTTCTACAGATCTCTCTGTCTTGCCTCCTCCTCTCTCACACTCTGGATTCTGAGCTGTATCACACTTCCAAGATGACTGCTGGCTCTTCCTCACTGTATAACATGGAGCTACAAAGCCAATCAGAGCTTTTTCTGGAAAATAATAATAATAAACTTTATTTGTATAGCGCCAACATATTCCGCAGCGCTTACATAGACAGGGAGGAATACAGAAAGACAAAATACAAACATTACAGAACCACGGTTACATATAGTAATCAGTTGATGGAAACAATAGGGGTGAGGGTCCTGCTCCAACGAGCTTACATACTACAAGTAATGGGGTGATACAGAGGGTAAAGGGGCTGAAGATGTGCACGGTATGGCGAAGTGTGAGTGATGTTATACACATAGACAATGGTCAGACATTTAACGGTGTGACGGCAGAAACGGTGTGACTGCAGGAGCGGTTTATGATGGCTAGCAGGGATTGCAGTCAGTAGGTCAGCGAGCATGTTATCAGGCGGAGTACAGAGAGGTTTGTTTAGGGAATGCGGTATGCCTCCCTGAAGAGGTGCGTTTTTAGAGCACGCCTGAAGTTCTGCGAGTCCTGGATTGCTCGGGTAGCCTTTGGTAGTGCGTTCCAGAGGACAGGTGCTGCTCTGGAGAAGTCTTGGAGGCGGGAATGAGAAGTTCGAATGAAAGGGGCACTCAGTCTGGTTTCATTAGCAGAGCGGAGAGCCTGGGCTGGTTGATGGATTGAGATGAGGGAGGCGATATAGGGTGGCGCTGCACTGTGGAGGGCTTTGTGGATGAAGGTAGCGAGTTTGAATTGAATTCTGTATTTAACGGGCAGCCAGTGCAGTGACTGGCACAGGGCAGAGGCGTCCGAGTAGCGGCTGGACAGGAAGATGAGCCTGGCTGCCGCATTCAGGATGGACTGGAGAGGGTAGAGTCTGGTGCAGGGGAGGCCGATCAGCAACGAGTTGCAGTAATCGAGCCGGGAGTGGATGAGGGCGACAATAAGCATTTTTAACGTCTCCACAGTGAGAAAAGAGCGGATTCTTGCGATGTTCTTGAGGTGCAGCTGACATGTTCGGGCCAGAGATTGGATGTAGGGGGCAAAAGAGAGATCACAGTCAAATATGAGCCCAAGGCAGCGGGCGTGTTGTCTAGGAGTTATGGTGGCGCCACACACTGAGATGGAGATGTCAGGATGAGGTCGGTTAGTGGAGGGCAGAAATACTAGTAAGTCAGTTTGAGAGAGGTTTAGTTTTAGGTAGAGAGAGGACATAGTGTTAGAGACAGCGGACAGACAGTCGGTGATGTTTTGGAGGAAGGGTGCAGAGATGTCACGGGCAGAGGTGTATAGCTGCGTGTCATCAGCGTACAGGTGGTATTGGAGGCCAAAACTCCTGATGGTTTGTCCAATAGGGGCTGTGTAGATAGAGAAGAGAAGGGGGCCAAGGACCGAGCCCTGGGGGACCCCAACAGCAAGGGGAAGAGGAGGGTAGGTAGAGCCAGCAAAGGAGACACTGAAAGAGCGGTCAGATAGGTAAGAGGAGAACCAGGAGAGAGCAGAAAATTCTCCATATAGTCCAAATGCTCCATTCACTTTTATTAGTAATAGCCTTTGGTTGTGTTGGAGCTTCCTATCGGGACCAAAGTTGATATTGCAGTCTGCATTATTGTAACTCAGTCTTAGATGCCACAGAATGACTGACAGAGGCAGCGGCTGGGGCCTCGCTCCAGAACTCAGTACATAGCTGTAAAACGTAAGAGAAGAGCAGGGCACTGCTCACCCCTCTTACAATCATACTGACTTGCAGAAACAAGTTATCATGTCATTTATACCACATACTGAATGCTGTAAAAAAATTAAAAAAAACACTGGCAGAATTGATATTTTTAACCTAAGAGAGAGGTGGGTGGGAGGAAACAAGCGAGTGGGAGGGAGAGAACACAAAACAGGGAGAGTGAGAATGAAGGATGGTGCAGTCAAATCATGCTGTATACTTGGGTTGCCAATAAGGCTTTGGTATACTTAGTACACCAAAGCATTATTGGAAACCCATTGTATGCCATACAAGATTTTACCATGTGAAATTACAGCTCCCAGTATGACCTTAACAAAGGTAAGGACATGGTGAGAGGTGTAAGACAGCAAAATGGAATGCAGTAAACCTTTCATGTGAGGCAGAGACAGAATACACAATGACACTGAATGACTCATAGGTGACATCCTCTGGATTCCTTCATTTTCTTCTCCATGTGAAACTTTCATGACTTTTCCAGCAAATTCTGGCAAATTAGTGGCCCAGACATTTTTGGCTTGTCTGAAAATAATAACACCACACACGGCGCTACCTGAAAATAATGCAGCTGACTGTGCTCTAGAAATAAATTACAATACTCACTGTGATCCCAGAAATAAATAATAATTTACTGTATGATGCCAGCAGTAAATTATACCACACACTGTGCCCCCTTAACCCTTTAGTAAACAAGCCTGTTTGTGCCTTAATGACCAGGCCAAATTTTGGAAATCTGACATGTGTCACTTTAACATATCATAACTCCATAAACGTTTTGCATATCCCAGTGATTCTGACATTGTTTTTTCGCCACATGTTGTACTTCATTTAGGTGGTACAAATTGACCAAAAGAATTTGTGTATATTTATTAAAAGCGCCAAAATCGGGAAAATTTAGAAAAATTGTCATTTTTTGACATTTTCAACTGCAATATCTAAAATATGTGCAAACATACTGTACAAATTGTAATGAGATATATATCATTTAGAAGACGTACAAATTTAACATTGATTATTAACATTTTGAGGAACACTTTGTTTTCCTACACTAAGCCAAGATTGCAAAGGCTCATAGGTGTCAGAATGATAGATAACCCCAAAAATGACCACAGTTTAACAAATACATTGTATTTATGAATTCACTGAGGGGGGTCATTAGTGTTTTGACCCCACAGTTTCTTTTCAGGAATTAATGCAATTTAGAGGAGAAAAATAATATTTCATATTTTGTCATTTTAAAGACAGCATTTTTTTCTATAGTGCACATAATGATGAGGATTTGCACCCAAAATGGATCCCCCTGTTTGTCCTGTGTTCAAAAACATACCCATTGTGGCCCTAATCTTGTGTTTCTATGCACAACGGGGCCCAAATCCAAAGGAGCAGCCGGTGGCTTTCAGAACAGACATTTTGCTTGAAGTTGTTCTAGGCTCCATTGCCCACTTGTAGAGCCCTTGAGCGGCCAAAATAATGCAGGACCCCTTTTTGAAAACTAGAGGCGCACAGTTTTTGATAGAATCTGAGCAAAGCAAAAGGAAAAAATTACGATTTTCTTTTTTGGGGCAGTTGTGTCATTAAAGACTTTCACCCCAAAATGGATCCCCCAGTTTGTCCCATGTTTAGAAATATACCCATTGTGGCCCTAATATTATGTCCGTATGCACAACGAGGCTCAAACCGAAAGGAGCATTACACTTCAACTGTGTTTTAACTTTTAAGTAATTGCCATTATGCATTGGATAGCGGTGGTCACGTTACTGGGGACCGCTCACCGTGTCCCTCGGTCAGTGTTCCAGGATCTCGGCTACCTATAGTACCCAGGAGCAAGGAGACTTTAAATTTCCTGGCCCTCCCCAGCTTCTGTGCTTGCGTCTGCCATTTTGAGATGGGTGCATGCGCTGAAGTTGGGGAAAGGTCCGCGGACAAAGATCCCGTCGGACCTCACTGGAGGCCGTCAGTGAGTAAGTTCACCTCTGGATCGGATCCATGATGGGAGGTGAAACTTTAACGTTTTTTAACTTTTACTTGATTGCTGTTTTGTATTGGAAAACGGTGATCACGTGACCAGGGACCGCATACCGCGGCTCCCCGTGAAATCTCCACGCTTTTGGCTACGTTTGGTAGCCAGGAGCAAGGAGATTTCAAATTACCCTGGCAATTTGCGGCTTTTGCACATGCATCAGCCATTTTGGCAGCGGGCGCAGAAGCCGTGGTGAGGTCTGCAGATAAATCCGGAGGCCTTAGTTACATAATTTCATCTCCCCTCACAAAACATTTCAGATGCCCATTCATTAGTGTAGTTAACAGGTTAAGGAGGGGTGAATAGACAAGATAATATTTGCATCCCAAACAACCCATCCATATACATATAAGTGCTACGGGACATAGAAATAATTCATGAAAATAGAGGGGTTAAGGTGGAAGAGGGGGTGGCAAAAAAGAGAGAACTACAGAATGGAAGTACTACCTCGGTGATCTCAGAGGAAGCACTTGAAGGACAATTGTTCATTTAGTCCCATAGGTTGAAGGGACTCTAGACAGTAGATCCAAGCCGCCTCCTTTCTAAGTAACATCTGGTCGATGTCACCCTTTCTATTGTCTGGTCGAACCAATTCAATACCTTAAAACTTGAGACAGTTGGGACTACTGAAATGCTGGTCCCAAATATGATTAGTCAAGGGGTTACATATCTCCGAATGTTACCTATATGTGCCAGAATACGACACCTGAGTTGCTGGCACGTCTTACCCACATATTGTTTGGGGCACGAGCATGTTGCTACATATATAACATTCATGGTATGGCAATTAATTAAGTCTCTTATTTCATATTCCCTTGCTGCTTTTACCAAGGAGAAAGAATTGCTTTTTTGTATGAACGTGCAGCAGCACAATTGGAACACGCAAACATGCGCTTTGGTTTAGAATAAGAGAGCCAATCAACTTGTTTATCATTGGTCCTAAAATCTGGTGCAAAATCTGGAACTGGGCCCTCAACTATAAAGCTTCATTGATAATATTAGTTTGCAATATGGGAAAGAGAGACTTTATGAATGCCTGGGCTCAGGTGCGACGCACCCTTTGCACCCCTATACTTACACCCCTGCCCCTTTGTCTTTTAGCATCCCACCTTGAGACCCCAATGCAATAATATAAAAAAAATTATTATACTTGCCTTTTGGGTCTCCATCTCAGCCTCTCCTGTCACCCTGCAGTCGAATACATAGTTCCAGAAAGTGACTGGAGGCCAACAGGGATGATTGGGTCTAGAATGGCATGGGCTAAAGTGCATCCCAAAAGCATCCTACAGCCCTCATGAGCTTTTCAAATCACCACCACTCCAGAAACACACAGTGCACCTCCACAAACATCCCACACCCCCTGCTGTGTGCTTTTCACATCACCTCTGGAAATACCAGAAATATCGTGTGCCTCCTGTACACCCCACAAGCATCACAAAGCAACCATTCACTTTTCAAATGACCTGGCCACCCCAAAAGCTCCCCCAGTGCCTCCAGACCTGCTGTCCATTGGTTGCATCTGCTGCAGATCTTCTGCTACACAGTCATGTGGTCATGGAATCTCAGTTGACCTTCTGTCATGAGGACTCCTCTAACCCACTTGACTTTAGCCTCTTCCCAGCAGGACAGTGACTGAAGCAGCCAGGGGAAGTGAAAGAGAGGTGAGTATAGTAATCTTATTTTTTTTCCACAACTTATCGAAAATAGTGTAGGAAATCAGGTGACCAGGAAAGGGGGTCCTAAACCCGGCTGTCCAGGTGACTGTCAGCTCTGCTGCTGAATGTATCTATCCTACTGTGTCGTGTGGTACAAATGAGGTTATAAATGTGAGTGTCTGAGAGCGGGAAAGGTTGCTGATAGAGATGAGTGAGCACCAAAATGCTCGGGTGCTCGTTACTCGGGACAAAATTATCGCGATGCTCGAGGGTTCGTTTCAAGTAACGAACCCCATTGAAGTCAATGGGCAACTCGAGCATTTTTGTATATCGCCGATGCTCGCTAAGGTTTCCATTTGTGAAAATCTGGGCAATTCAAGAAAGTGATGGGAACGACACAGCAACGGGTAGGGCAGGCGAGGGGCTACATGTTGGGCTGCATCTCAAGTTCCCAGGTCCCACTATTAAGCCACAATAGCGGCAAGAGTGCCCCCCCTCCCAACAATTTTTACTTCTGAAAAGCCCTCATTAGCAATGCATACCTTAGCTAAGCACCACACTACCTCCAACAAAGCACAATCACTGCCTGCATGACACTACGCTGCCACTTCTCCTGGGTTACATGCTGCCCAGCCCGCCCCCCCGCACGACGCAGTGTCCACAGCGCACACCAAATTGTCCCTGTGCAGCCTTCAGCTGCCCTCATGCCACGCCACACTTATGTCTATTTATAAGTGCGTCTGCCATGAGGAGGAACCGCAGACACACACTGCAGAGGGTTGGCACGGCTAGGCAGCGACCCTCTTTAAAAGGGGCGGGGCGATAGCCCACAATGCTGTACAGAAGCAATGGAAAAATATATTCCTGTGCCACCGCCATCAGGAGCTGCACACGTGGGCATAGCAATGGGGAACCTATGTGCCACACACTATTCATTCTGTCAAGGTGTCTGCATGCCCCAGTCAGACCGCGTTTTTTTATAAATAGTCACAGGCAGGTACAACTCCGCAATGGGAATTCAGTGTGCACCCACCGGCGGTACATAAATATATCCTATTGCATTGCCCATCACAGCTGAGGTAATGTCATGTTTAATGCAAGTGGGCTTCGGCCCACACTGCATGCCCCAGTCAGACTGGGGTTCTTTAGAAGTGGACACATGCAGTTACAACTCCATGTGGACCCACGGCATGGGTGGCTCCCTGGAACCCACCAGCGGTACATAAATATATCCCATTGCAGTGCCCAACACAGCTGATGTAACGTCAGCTGTAATGCAGGTGGGCAAAAAATTAATTGGATTACACTGTAGGCGAGGGCCCACAAAAATTGGTGTACCAACAGTACTAATGTACCTCAGAAAAATTGCCCATGCCCAACCAAGAGGGCAGGTGAAACCCATTAATCGCTTTGGTTAATGTGGCTTAATTGGTAACTAGGCCTGGAGGCAGCCCAGTTAAAATAAAAATTGGTTCAGGTGCAAGTTTCAACGCTTTAATGAGCATTGAAACGTATAAAAATTGTTTACAAAAATTATATGACTGAGCCTTGTGGGCCTAAGAAAAATTGCCCGTTCGGCGTGATTATGTGAGGTTTCAGGAGGAGGAGCAGGAGGAGGAGGAGGAATATTATACACAGATTGATGAAGCAAAAATGTCCCCGTTTTTGATGGTGATAGAGAACGATGCTTCCATCCGCGGGTGCAGCCTACGTATTGCTTAGGTATCGCTGCTGTCCGCTGGTGAAGAAGAGAAGTCTGGGGAAATCCAGGCTTTGTTCATCTTGATGAGTGTAAGCCTGTCGGCACTGTCGGTTGACAGGCGGGTACGCTTATCCGTGATGATTCCCCCAGCCGCACTAAACACCCTCTCTGAGAAGACGCTAGCCGCAGGACAAGCAAGCACCTCCAGGGCATACAGCGCGAGTTCAGGCCACGTGTCCAGCTTCGACACCCAGTAGTTGTAGGGGGCAGAGGCGTCACGGAGGATGGTCGTGCGATCGGCTACGTACTCCCTCACCATCCTTTTACAGTGCTCTCGCCAACTCAGCCTTGACTGGGGAGCGGTGACACAGTCTTGCTGGAGAGCCAGAAAGCTGGCAAAGGCCTTGGAGAATGTTCCCCTGCCTGCGCTGTACATGCTGCCTGATCTCTGCGCCTCCCCTGCTACCTGGCCCTCGGAACTGCGCCTTCTGCCACTAGGGCTGTCGGATGGGAAGTTTACCATCAGTTTGTCCACCAGCGCCCTGTGGTATAGCATCATTCTGGAACCCCTTTCCTCTTCGGGAATGAGAGTGTAAAGGTTCTCCTTATACCGTGGGTCGAGCAGTGTGTACACCCAGTAATCCGTAGTGGCCAGAATGCGTGTAACGCGAGGCTCACGAGAAAGGCATCCTAACATGAAGTCAGCCATGTGTGCCAGGGTACCTGTACGCAACACATGGCTGTCCTCACTAGGAAGATCACTTTCAGGATCCTCCTCCTCCTCCTCTGGCCATACATGCTGAAAGGATGACAGGCAAGCAGCATGTGTACCCTCAGCAGTGGGCAAAGCTGTCTCTTCCCCCTCCTCCTCATGCTCCTCCCCCTCCTCAACATGAGGGTGCTCTGACTATCCAGCGACATACTGTCTTCCCACGCCTCCGTTTCCGAGTGCAAAGCGTCTGCCTTTATGCTTTGCAGGGAACTTCTCAAGAGGCATAGCAAAGGAATGGTGACGCTAATGATTGCAGCATCCCCGCTCACCATCTGGGTAGACTCCTCAAATGAGGGTGCTCTGACTATCCAGCGACATACTGTCTTCCCACGCCTCCGTTTCCGAGTGCAAAGCGTCTGCCTTTATGCTTTGCAGGGAACTTCTCAAGAGGCATAGCAAAGGAATGGTGACGCTAATGATTGCAGCATCCCCGCTCACCATCTGGGTAGACTCCTCAAAGTTTCCAAGGACCTGGCAGATGTCTGCCAACCAGGCCCACTCTTCTGTAAAGAATTGAGGAGGCTGACTCCCACTACGCCGCCCATGTTGGAGTTGGTATTCCACTATAGCTCTACGCTGCTCATAGAGCCTGGCCAACATGTGCAGCGTAGAGTTCCACTGTGTGGGCACGTCGCACAGCAGTCGGTGCACTGGCAGATTAAACCGATGTTGCAGGGTCCGCAGGGTGGCAGCGTCCGTCTTAGAGTTGCGGAAATGTGCGCTGACCCGGCGCACCTTTCCGAGCAGGTATGACAAGTGTGGGTAGCTTTTCAGAAAGCGCTGAACCACCAAATTAAAGACATGGGCCAGGCATGGCACGTGCTTGAGGCTGCCGAGCTGCAGAGCCTCCACCAGGTTACGGCCGTTGTCACACACGACCATGCCTGGTTGGAGGCTCAGCAGCGCAAGCCAGCGGTCGGTCTGCTCTGTCAGACCCTGCAGCAGTTCGTGGGCCGTGTGGCTCTTCTCTCCTAAGCTGAGTAGTTTCAGCACGGCCTGCTGACGCTTGCGCACCGCTGTGCTGCCACGCCGCGCGACACCGACTGCTGGCGACGTGCTGCTGCTGCTGACACATCTTGATTGCGAGACACAGGTTCCGTTGGAGGAGGAGGAGGGTGGTTTAGTGGAGGAAGCATACACCGCCGCAGATACCAGCACTGAGCTGGGGCCCGCAATTCTGGGGGTGGGTAGGACGTGAGCGTTCCCAGGCTCTGACTCAGTCCCAGCCTCCACTAAATTCACCCAATGTGCCGTCAGGGAGATATAGTGGCCCTGTCCGCCTGTGTTTGTCCACGTGTCCGTTGTTAAGTGGACCTTGGCAGTAACCGCGTTGGTGAGGGCGCGTACAATGTTGCGGGAGACGTGGTCGTGCAGGGCTGGGACGGCACATTGGGAAAAGTAGTGGCAACTGGGAACCGAGTAGCGCGGGGCCGCCGCCGCCATCATGCTTTTGAAAGCCTCCGTTTCCACAAGCCTATACGGCAGCATCTCCAGGCTGATCAATTTGGCAATGTGCACGTTTAACGCTTGAGCGTGCGGGTGCGTGGCGGCGTACTTGCGCTTGCGCTCAAACAGTGGCGCTAGCGACGTCTGGACGCTGCGCTGAGAGACATTGCTGGATGGGGCAGAGGACAGCGGAGGTGAGGGTGTGGGTGCAGGCCAGGAGACGGTAGTGCCTGTGTCCTCAGAGGGGGGTTGGATCTCAGTGGCAGGTTGGGGCACAGGGGGAGAGGCAGTGGTGCAAACTGGAGGCGGTGAACGGCCTTCGTCCCACCTTGTGGGGTGCTTGGCCATCATATGCCTGCACATGCTGGTGGTGGTGGCTCCCCAGCTGATCTTGGCGCGACAAAGGTTGCACACCACTGTTCGTCGGTCGTCAGGCGTCTCTTTGAAAAACTGCCACACCGTAGAGCACCTTGACCTCTGCAGGGTGGCATGGCGCGAGGGGGCACTTTGGGAAACAGTTGGTGGATTATTCGGTCTGGCCCTGCCTCTACCCCTGGCCACCTCACTGGCTCGGCCTGTGCCCACACCCTGACTTGGGCCTCCGCGTCCTCGCCCGCGTCCACGTCCTCTAGGCCTACACCTACCCCTCAGCATGCTGTATTACCAGTAGTGCAGAAACAGAACGCTGTAATTAAATGTGACACTTATTGGCCTGTGGTTGGAGGCTGACTTCGCTTACGGAACGCACAGGAGAGCCAGGAAATAATTTTGCGCAAGCCTGCTGTAACACTTAGCTGGCTGCGTATGAATTAGGAGGACAACTACACCCAGCACAGACCCAGTACACTGAGGACAGTCACAGGCAGCCCAAATAGATTTTTTCCCCAAATGTTTTTGGAAAGGCCCACTGCCTATATTCAATAAATATGTCTTCTGTCCCTGCGTCACCACTACTGGCCCTGGAGTATGTAAAATAACTGCAGACTGTTGCACTGTGGACAGGAATACAGCGGTGATGTTAGAGGCAACACAGAGCCAGGAAATAATTTTGCGCAAGCCTGCTGTAATACTTAGCTGGCTGCGTATGAATTAGGAGGACAACTACACCCAGCACAGACCCAGTACACTGAGGACAGTCACAGGCAGCCCAAATAGATTTTTTTCCCCAAATGTTTTTGGAAAGGCCCACTGCCTTTATTCAATAAATATATGTCTTCTGTCCCTGCCTCACCACTACTGGCCCTGGAGTATGTATAATTACTGCAGGGCGCAATGCTCTGCACGGCCGATATGCAAAAAAAAAAAAAAGTGCAACACTGCAAAAAGCAGCCTCCACAGTACTGTACACGGTTAGATGTGGCCCTAAGAAGGACCTTTGGGGTTCTTGAAGCCTACAATACTCCTAACACTCTCCCTATAGCAGCTCCGGCACAAGAAGCACTTTCCGTCCTCTATGTCAGAATAAATCTGTGGCGAGCCGCGGGAGGGGCCGATTTTTATACTCGGGTGACACCTGATCTCGCCAGCCACTCACTGCAGGGGGGTGGTATAGGGCTTGAACGTCACAGGGGGAAGTTGTAATGCCTTCCCTGTCTTTCTATTGGCCAGAAAAGCGCGCTAATGTCTCAGAGATGAAAGTGAAAGTAACTCGAACATCGCGTGGTACTCGTCACGAGTAACGAGCATCTCGAACACGCTAATACTCGAACGAGTATCAAGCTCGGACGAGTACGTTCGCTCATCTCTAATTGCCGATGATCATCCATCTTCCCATGCTGTTGGAGGACCCACAGTGATGTAGGGAAGCACCTTCAGCTTCCTGCATTGAAAATAGAGAAAAAGGAGAGACTCCCCATGTTGGAGCTGAGGATCTTCCCTCTTCCCCGATCCGCTGGGGAAACCGCAGGGGCACAGGGAGACATCTCTGGTTTTCTCGTGTCTAATATAGAGGAGATGGAGAGACAGCCTTACCGCATGTGAAACGCATTGGGAGAACGAGTGAGTTACTAAATTCCCCAGAGTTAGAGCAACCCCTAAGTAATTCTGTATAGAGCGGCCCACCATAACAGGTACCCGTTCACACTGCAGGCATTTTTTTTCCTGTATGGCTGTCTGCCATTAGGATCACCACACAGAGGTACGTAATTGTGACACCCACGTGGATATTGCGGGGTGCATCTAGGCTAAGCCATATTTCTGAGTAATTTCTGCCCGCCAGAGTGTATGTGAAGAGACCCCTACCTTTTATCTTCTCCAGAATATATATATAATGTCCAGGACCGGTGACCTATAGATAACGTGGACTATAGGGTCGTATTGTTCCTGTGTTTTTCCTCCCAACCTCTAGAAGTGAACTTCTAGAAGTGAATGATACCTGTAACTGCCTGTTATACAACATTTAATGCAAGTAAAGTTTTACCGGGCCTCAACCGTTCCTGAGGACCCGAGGTACGATACACAAGTCTCCGTGTTGTTACTCCACCACATAGATTGACAGTGGCGTCACGATGTGATATCTACGACTACCCACCTAATCCTGAGGACTACTGACCCTATCCTCTGCTGCAGTAACTCCCTCCAGGACTAAGAGTTGGTAAGTGCAACCGTGACAGGTCCACGCACTACACCCCCTCAACTCCAGCCATATGCTAGGGTAGAGAGTCATTCCCTGCAATGTCTCCCTCATAGGTGTTGCAGAAGCTGCCGCCGTCACCCTGTAAATTCAGTCACAGATTGCAGTCATGCAGATTCAATTGTTTTCCTTTAAAGATGTGTTTTTATGGTGCAAAAAAATCAGTATGAACTGGGAATCGCAGTAATCGTGCTGATAAGAATGTTATCATGCTATTTTACTGAATAGCGGATGCTGTAATAGGAAAACCCCAAAACCACAGCAGAATTTATTGATTTTTTTCCAACCTGCCCCCCCCCCCCAAAAAAAAATGTGATAAAGGTTATGCAACACATTATAAGTAGCCCAGAGAGGGACAATTAAAATACAGAACTCATCCCAAAAGAGAAAAAAAAAGCCCTTATAAAGTTATGTCAGCGAGTTATGGCTCTTGCAATGCAACAATGAAAATCGCATAGTCTTTAAGATACAACATAAGCCAGTCAGTAACGGGTTAAACACATCCAAGCCCCTGTTACAGTTGCACACATCATTTTAGCAGAATTTACGTAGTGTGTTTGACGGGAATTTAACATGGCCGATCCTTTGCTACCAGAGAAGATAAGCCGCAACAGCTTATAACTCCCTCCCTTTTGAAATAATCATGCACTCAGCCATGCAAGTTTAGGCCGACCTCACGCGGACGGGACGGATTCCGAATGCGCAGTATAGAATTTGTTTTAAAATCTCCGCACTAAAATAGAGCATGCTGCAATTTAATTTCCATGAGCGGAAATTGCAACTTCTGTCCGCTCATGTGAGCAGACACGCAAATGTTCTATTACTTAAATGTGTGCGTAATACCGCGGATCGTCCGTGCAGGTGACGATTGCTCAATTCAAACCCAGTTGTGTGAGACCGGCCTTAGTATAGACTAAATACATTAGACTATAGACATATATTAACATTTAGAAGCTTAATTAACGTGTCTTATATAAGACAGGCCAAATTACCATATTGTTAATATTTTCCATTGTAGCAAGCTGTTGTTCACGTACAGGGAGCAGTTTTTCCTCTAAAAATCTTTTTTTTACTGCTACTTTGTTTTCCATGTTGAGCCAAAACAAGCATTTTTCTACACTGACATTTACCATTTTCAATCCAACTTCAAAGCATTTGGTAGAAATGAAGTAAACACACAGAGAACCCGCAAAGCAATGAAGTGTGAAGTATTTCTGCGGTAAAGCATCTAGAGTTCGCCAGTTAACTCCTCCAAAACATTTGTACATATTGAGCTACAGTATCTGACAACGTACGGTGGAATACAATGTTGCCTTCTTCTGTCTACATAGCCAAAGCACAAAAACATATGGGAAAAGATAGAAATCTTCCTGAAGGGGAGTCTGTCAGTAATGTTGATAATGCAAAACTGCTAACGGCACTAGGCAGGAGCAGGGGAGAGGGAGTTAGCCCTGGAACACCCGAGGTGAGTCTCTCCGACTCCTGCCATGTTTTTGAGAATTTGCGGTACTTCCTTCTAGCTTCGCGTAATTTCACCTTCACTATTCCTCCATCATGTTGCTCCACGTAGAACACGATTTTGCGCCTTCTTTCCACACTATTTATGAATCAGATGAATGCTATTACGTAATTTTTTTACACAGATACCTAAAATGAGTCTGACGGGCTTCCGAACTATTTCACAGGTCCCTTCCTTCACCTTTATGCTTTACTGTGGTAGATCCCACCACAATTGTTTCATTTTTGCATGCATATTGATGTTCCTTTTCTTGTGCGGTCCGTTGACATCTGACAATTGTGACATGACGCCAGTACCTCTGGGAGTAATGTCGTTAGAGAATAAAGAGTTCAAGTCAAATAATTAAAGATGAGCGAGCGCGCTCGGTTAAGGCAGGTACTCGAGTGAGCATCGTTTTTCTCGAGTAACTGCATACTCGTCCGAGCAAATGCAGGGGGGCGAGCGGCTGGGAGCAGGGGAGAGAGATCTCTCTCACTCCCCCACCGCATTTGCTCGGACGAGTATGCAGTTACTTGAAAAGAGCGATGCTCACTTGAGTATCTGCCTTAACCCAGCGCGCTCGCTCATCTCTAATTATTTGGCTTGGACTCTTTATTCTCTAACGACATTACTCTCAGAGGTACTGGCATCATGTGACAATTGTTCTAACAACATTTTTGGGCAATCTGCCTGCTGCGCAAGCCACCACTTTAGGTAGGCCACCACCGTGACACAGGCTGGAGTTCCCACTTGGGCTACCCCTGCCGACTCCGGGCCGCTGCAGTACACACCTAGACTTGTAAAAGAAAAACAAGAAGATGGCCGCTCACAGTATTCATGGACTGCATTGACGTACACAGAGTTGTGTCGAAGGTAGTCTCTTTGGCCAATAATCCTGACTGGAATATGAATACAAGGAAAACCAGAAGACAAATCTTCCTTACTGATCAAGCTGAAGATTTGGTTCTGGAAGATATTGGATGGAGGTCAAACAGAAAAGCATCACTCAGTCTATAGAAAACATTGTTTCACCTCATTCCAGTGGAAATTCACCTGTTACGTCAGATAAAGTAGGTGCCACTTATGTGATCCCAAGAAACGACGTATGCAAGAAATTGTGATAATTGTAAGAAAAATGTGCGCAGTGAAGACTGTTCAGGAAATGCCAAAAATGTTTAAAGTCAATTAACAGTGCAGTATTTGTTAGCACTGGTTTCAATATCTTGAGTAAAAAAAGAGATTATTAATAAAGAGTTTCTAGGATAACTTATAATGTGCGTTAGTGATATTCTAAACCACTTAATGGTAAAATAATAGAAAGTAACAAATAGTTGACAAAGGGAGTTGTGGGAAAAGCTATAGATGCCTAGATTGCAGCTTTTTAGATATTTTTATCTAAGGCATGCCTTAAATGCTTAGTTTCCACCAAACTCTGTCAAAATTTCTAAGTACCCAATAGTGGGAATCCTTAAAACACAGGGACCTAAGGGATTTATATCAATACTCTACACACATTTGTGGTCGTCCAGAATGGACCACCACGACCCATTATCAGTTTATGATAAGTGGAAAATTAATATTCCTACATTGACAACAGAGGATTGGCAAGAGGCAATGGGATCACACCTATTAGTATCACCGGCAATTAATAACAAGCTTATACAATTGTATATTATATATCAGGCGTATCATACACCAGTTCGTCTGAACAAAATGGGTAGAATTAGCACAACATCTTGCCATAGATGTTGCCAATTAAATGCCGATTTTTGGCACTTACTGTGGGAGTGCTCCTATGTAAAGAATTTTTGGGAGGAAGTATTCACTTTTATATCTGTGCTTCTGCCGGTTTTAGATCCGAAAATAGCAATATTTAGGTTTATGGATGAAGAAGTGTGGACCCATCATGACAAGATATTCATTAGGGGGGGGTACTATTTTTGGCCAGGAAGGCGGTGGCTATGGGATGGATGGCAACGAGACCGCCCTTTGTCTCATACTGGATGAGACTGGTTGATTCTGTAATCCCCTATGAAAAAGTGATCTATCAACACAGAGGATGCTCTGAAAAAATTTGAAAAAGTATGGGGTATATGAATAGGTTCGCACAATACATTACAAGTTGATTAAACCTAATCTTGATAGCTAGTAGAAATGAGGAAGAAATTAATACACAGCAAACCAAACATATTAAAGGTTTTATTTTCAAATGTTAATAAATAGTATGCTATAGTACTACAATGTGATATAAGATACAGAACGAATGAGTAATATTTATACAGAACTGAATGTAATACTTGTTTTGCAATCTGCTAATATAACAAAGTTAAAAAATAGTTGACAAAGACGTCCTTTGAGACCACATTTGCTGTGAAACATGCCACACCGTGCTTAGAATTAACTGTGAATTTAATGCACTCACGTTGGGGGTCCACATGAGTTAAAAACCTTAGAGGAGTTCCCCAGTTAAACACTCCTGTGATGATGATATTAGTGGTAGAGTCATTGTAAAAAATGTAACTTTCATCTTGGCATGCCAATCCTGCAAGTGCACTGGAGGTGCTTTCTGTCCCTGAAGTGCTCACTGGTCTGTGCATTGAGCTGCTCAAAAGCTCCTCCCCTCTGCTCTGGGTGATGGCTATAGCATCCAATCAGGGCACTGAAACAATTTTCCTAAAGATCAGAGGAGTGGAGCTGTGGCACAGCTCAAATCAGAGACTGGAGCACCTCAGGAAGAGGTACCACCTCCAAGGCATTTGCTGGAGCTGTGTGCCACAAACAAACTTCTTATTTTACAATAATACTGCTGTAAAAATGTCCATCTTTTTACCAGGTCTCTAATGCCCATTAGCAGCTTATTACCTTCATTTGCATGTAAATGAGCTTCTTGGAGCTGTATGCCGAGAACAGCAGGTGGTCTGTTCTCTGCATACAGCTCCTTTGCTCTGCCGTGGGGCTGCAAGCTGAATACAATGTAATCAGCGCTCCCATGGAGAGCACAGCTTGCATTCCTAGCTATTAGCTCTCCAGGTGAATGATGAATTTCATGCTCAAAAAATCATTGTTTGGCCAAAAAGTAAACGATGGTAGTATTTACACACAACGATTATCGCTCAAAAGCCATTGTTTGAGTGAATTTTGAGCAATAATCATGTGTGTAAATGGGCCTTAACTTGGTCAGTAACATATGATTAGGGGGTCTTTAATATTGTGTACACAATATAGAATTATCACAGTCAATAAATGCTTTACCCTGGCCAGCAGTAAAGAGCTCCACAGATGCTGTTTGATAGGAGTATCCTCTGAAGTGACTTAGTCTTGCAGAAACTTTGCTTACCCAAATGACTAAATCTGCTAACTGAAATATGCAGTCACTGTCTCCTGAACAAGTCATTAGCATAGTACCTTTGGGGAGGCTGTAAAGTGAAGAAGTCAAAATAATGTATTTTACCAGTGAAGTGCCTGGAGGACGGTCTCACGATAGCACACCACCAAAACTTGAATATCTGGAAACTGGCTATTGGTCTATCTGGTCTTGCTGGAAGTCTCTCTCCCGGTGACAGCTCAGCACCTGCGGTCTGTAATTTCAGCTGACATTTCCTTTGATGATCAGCAGACTTCACTCTGGGACTCATGTTACAATAGCTGGGTAGCGCCACTAGAGGAAGTTGCATTCTCTCTCTCTAGTAGAGGAAAACACAGCTCTTCAGTAGAATAGGGGCAGCTCACTCCTGACAAGGCTCTCTGCAAAAACTGCTGAGTCAGACCAGAGCCCAGGGATTGCACCTACCTTTTATATCAAGCCCTTTAGCCAATCAATGGGCAGCTCACTCCCCCTTAATTCACAGCAGTAAAGCTAGAGTACAAAACAAAGTCATATGACCTTTCTGAAGGTTCTAGTAGGAACATTCTGAGTACTTTTTGACTTTATTGACCTGACTTGTCCCTGATCACTTCTTCTGGGTTATGCTTTATTCGTTTTTGGCTCATCTCTGTTATTGACCCTTGAACTATTCCCCATCCACTTGTATTCCATCCTATTATTTGTAGTGCTTCTGCTTCTGAACCCTGGCTAACTCCTGATTACGCTAGTGTCTTGAACCCTGGATATTACATCTGGTATCTGTAGTATTTCTGGTATCGAATTGCAGCTTGCTTCAAGCTACTTTCTTCTCTCCTCTGAAGCTTCTTCTTCCTCCAGCCTGTAATGCTGTGAGTGTAGCATTTTATCCTGGGGTAGCAATCAGGAGATTCTCTGCAGCCCAAATCAACCTGCCAATTGGTAGGAAAGAGTGAAGAACTTGAGATCCCTTAGACTCTTTGCTCCAGGGTAGACTGCGATAAGTCAATCATAACAGAAGCATGTTTGTAAGAGCTTAAATACCCATGTATATATATCTATGTATATTATATTGGAGACTGTCAACACTTTAAGGGTTTTTTCAGGCCTAAACAATTGATCTGCAGGGGTCTTCTAACAGGAACACTCACTGATCATCTTGCCATATGTAGCCGAAAACACACAACTTAGTTCCCATGGCAGCGGCCCGGGATGGTGTTACAGGCAATATTTCCATTCCAGTGAGTTTATACTTCTGAGCAGAGATCCCAATGATCAATTTTTCCCCATACAGTTTACATATTACTGACTAGAGGTATACCGTATTTTCCGGCATATAAGACGACCCCCAACTTTTCCAGTTAAAATATAGAGTTTGGGATATACAGTCATCTCATACCTGTCGTCTTATACGTTGGACTAACTACCTGTAGAAAAGTAGTATTGATTTTTTTTTTCTACACGTAGTTAGTCCGGCGTATAAGACGACCCCTGACTTTTGAGAAGATTTTCCTGGGGTAAAAAGTCATCTTATACGCCGGAAAATATGGTAAATGTGAGGTTCTTGGCGCAGATTTTATTCTAATTGTGCGGGCCTATCTGCCCCGTCACGGCGACCTCATTCAGATGGGTCCCTACACTAAGACTAGAATTGTAGAAGAGGAGATATTCAGATGTAACGTGTGTCACTTCTCAATGTGGCTCCTGTCACCGTCTGTCAGATCAGAGTCACATTGTCTGCTATAAAGTATCAATACGATGCAGAACCTTCTAGTAACTAATATAGTTTGCAGTTACATCTGTACACATCTAGGCGGCTTCTGTTCTACATTATGTACGTCATTCCAGTAGGAGCCTTGCTGTATACTACCCTATATGATAACACCAATGGACAGATACTACTGATGTGAGGGACTATACAGGTAACGCTGCAATGGGAAAGCGTTTACCTGGGAATATAGAAATAGCTGCTAGATAACCCGTCACTAGAGCGGCTCTAAACCTCTAATATCCTCATCTATGGTCAGGAGCATCTAAACATTGTGCGCCCCCTGCAGGCCAGTTCCAGAGATCAGCGGTTCTGTAGGGTAACAATGAGGATATAAGAAGGTTAGATCAGCTATGTATCTGCTATATAAATGCTACTTCCATATAACCAGAGAATCCCTATGAAGCCGACCAATTACACTGGAGATCTCCTGTTCTACATATACAGTGTAAGTATAGGGACCCATCTGAATAAGGAGGGCCCGATGGGCAGAGAAATGTCATTTACATCCTGCCCTGCTTATTTAGGGACAATACGCAGTATAATTGGACAACTTTTTCCATTGCAGCTTGTCCTGTACTCCGCTTCTTCTGTACGGTCAGCCACATCAGGGTCAGAACTATCTACTTATCCCATTATACACTAACAGGATACAATAAAAGAGCTTTTACTGAGCATGCTACTATTATCTATAGCAATTAACAATGCATTATACGTTGTTATATATACAATATACATAAATACAATGACAATAATTACATTGAAGTACATCACATATACACATATTCATATAATGGCTATACAGACATAAATATACACATTATCAATACAAACAATATGTGCATTAAATACATAACATGAATACATTTGTGGACATCGATCATATATACAGATATTGATATACTAATGCAGTGCACAGAAACATTAATAGGATATAGAAACATATCACACACACATATATATTACAGAATTAAAAGTACACGGATGTATATGCATATATAGATACATATATACACTCACAGCCTCCTTGCTTCATGAGGATCTCTATTCAGGCACAGCTGAGCAGAAACCAATGGAGTCCATTCGGCATTGTTCGGTTCTGTCATAAGACTGATCTGGTTGGCAAGGAGATTCCTCTTTCCTGTTCCCATAATGGAGCAGGAAAACGGAACCCCCGTCGCAGATGTGAAGGCAGCCTAACTGATTGGAGAGATGCTTTATACTGTATATTATATACAGGGTCATCGGTATATCCAAACTTTATATCCAAATATTACATAAACAGGCAAAACACCAAAAAGTAAAGTACAAATATTATATGTGTAACCACTGTGTCGGATCCCGCTGCGAGAATTCTTGCAGCGGGATGCGGACTCGTGCCCCTGCAGAGACCTGTGGCTCACCCGCTCCCGGCGTCTCCTCTTCTCTGTGAGGTGTGGTGGCTGCTGGCCAGCCGGCGCATGTGCAGAGCAGAGCCAGTGGGTCTCTACTGACATTTCTTGCTGGCCTCTATGAAACCCATGCAGGAGGACACTGAAGCCTGCAGCAATGGCGCAGCCCAGCGCTTGGTTGGAGCAGCGGCTTTCCCTCTGACCTCAATGTATCCTGGCGCCAACTGAAAAACCCCTTTAAAAATGCCAAGATATCAATTGTTTCTGTGATACTGTAATCCCGTTAAGCACGAACATATCTTCCACAGTCAATAATAAGCACCTTTAAATCCTTGCTTTAGCTGTATTAAGAACGGATTATACTTCTGGTATGCCAAGTCTTCCATTACTTAATAAGTGACAAGTTACATCATCCCTGATACAACATAGGTTAGAATAGATAGACATTGGAAAGGGACTACATCTACAAATATACATATAGTCCATGTACAAAGAGAATTTGGCATGAAGGAAGCAATTATTTTTCATCTTCTCCATGAGTAGGAAAATTAATTGTCTCAGATAAAAAACGCCGTACTGGGAGTAAGGGAATAAGTAGAAAGAATAAAATGCATCCAGTAAAGACGATTAGGCTGCACTGTAAATGATCACACCTGACAACAGTGATAGTGATAAAGTTCTGTAATAGAGCCAGACTGAGGCTGCTAAGAGTACAAAGCAGACGATTATCATGGGGCACCCCATGATGCTGCACCCCATGTTAAAGGGGTTGTCCCGTGCCGAAACGTTTTGTTTTTTTTTCAATAGCCCCCCCGTTCGGCACGAGACAAACCCGATGCAGGGGTTTAAAAAAAAAAAAACGGATAGTACTTACCCGAATCCCCGCGCTCCGGTGACTTCTTACTTACCTTGCGAAGATGGCCGCCGGGATCTTCACCCAGGTCTTCTGTGCGGTCCATTGCCGATTTCAGCCTCCTGATTGGCTGGAATCGGCACACGTGATGGGGCGGAGCTACGAGGAGCAGCTCTCTGGCACGAGCGGCCCCATTCAGAAGGGAGAAGACCGAACTGCGCAAGCGCGTCTAATCGGGCGATTAGACGCTGAAAATTAGACGGCACCATGGAGACGGGGACGCCAGCAACGGAACAGGTAAGTGAATAACTTCTGTATGGCTCATAATTAATGCACAATGTACATTACAAAGTGCATTAATATGGCCATACAGAAGTGTATACCCCAACTTTGTTTAGCGGGACAACCCCTTTAACTTTCTTGGTGGGGTAATCCTGCAGCACGAATAGCACATCATGCCAAATTTTTAGCTCACGCCCCTTTATCATAAGCCATGCCCTTTGTAGCTGCTCACAGTATTAGCGCTCACTAGTGACCCCTTCATAGCAATAATATATCTTTAAATGTCAGTTATCAGCTCTACATAATGACATTGATTACAGTGCAGTTACCCCCAGTAATCATATGTGGCACCATCCATCTTTTTTTCTATCTGCACCCAGACCGCCACAATGACTTCTCCCGGCCACAACTTGTCTCTGCAGAATTTTACACAAAGAAATCTTTGTCTCCTATCTCTACCTCCTCTCTACATTTTCCACTCCTCTGTGCAATCCATAGTGCCCCAGATAGTAATTTGGCACAGGGGTGCAGTAGGTGCTGCTTTTAGTGCCCTTCACACAGTAAAAGTGTTTCCTTTTCTGCCCCTATTAGTAATAATGATGGCTTTTCTGCCCCATAATAAAAAAAATGCCCCTTTTCTGCCTACATAAATAATAATGCTGCCTTTGCTTGTCCTATAATTAATACTGCCCCTCCTCTACTCCTGTAATAAATAATGCCATTTTTTCTGACCCCATAATAGATAAGGCACCACTTCTGCCACTGTAAGTAATAATTCTGTCTTTGCTGCCCCCATAATTTATACTGCCCCTCTCCTGTTTCTGTAATATATAATGGCACTCGTTCTGCCTTGTAATAGATAAGGCCACCACTTCTCTACCGCACTAGGTAAAAATGCCACCTTTTCTGCCCCTTGCAGGTAAACTGCTCCCGTAGGTAATAATGCTAGCTTTTCTGCCCCCAAAGTTAATGCCAGTTTCATGTCCCCGTCATTAATAATACTGCCTTCTCTGTCCCAGTTATTAATTATGCTATTTTTCTGCTTCCGTTATTAACCCCTTAATGACCAAGCCAAATTTTGAAAATCATGACATGTATCACTTTAACATAAAATAAAAGGCTTTGCATATCCAAGTGATTCTGACATTGTTTTTTCATTTAAAAATAGATTGATAGAATCTGTTTATATGTATTAAAAGCGCCAAAATTGGAAACAATTTTTCAAAATTTTCATTTTTTACATTTTTAACTGCAATATCTCAAATATGTGCAAACATACTAAACACATTTTTGATGATATATATATATTTCCATCTGTTTACTTTATTCTGGAAGCACTTTGGAAAAATGTTTTAAAAAAAAATCTTTTAGGAGAGGTACAAATTTAACATTGATTACATTTTGAGGAACATTTTGTTTTTCTGCACCAAGCTAAGATTGCTGTATATCCTGTATGGTGGGTCACCATCCATCTGTGGCTGACATCTTTGGTATCGTTCACATGTGCAGGCTATTAGTATGTGCAGTCACTCCTCCCCAATCTGGGCTGGGTTGAGTGGGTGACTGCATATTAGTCTGCCAAGAACAATCTGCTCCTCCACATTATTGTCTGGCTGACTGCATATCTCCAGGGCTTACGGCCATTGCGCCTGCCCTACGGCGATTGTTCCGGGGGCGATTGTGCCTGCCTTATGGCGATCGTGCCTATGGCGACCGTGTCTGCTTTGCAGACCTTCAGGTATTGTATTTTTGGCTTTTTCTGTGAAAGTTAAGATTGCAAAGGCTGATAGCCGTCAGAATGATAGATACCCCCACAACTGATCCCATTAAAAAAAATACACATCTACCGTATTTTTCGCTTTATAAGACACACTTTTCCCCCTCCAAAGCAGGGGGGGGAAAGTTGCTGTGTCTTATAGAGCGAATGTGCCAAAAAATTTGTTACGATCGCCATTTTTAGCGCGATCGCAAATTTAAGGCGCAAACGCGATTTAGTTAGCGCGGTTGCGTGTTAAACTCGCGATCGCACGAACAAATGTGCGACCAGTCTCCTCCCCACTGCCGCCCATACATACCTGTGATTGGTAGTGAGCGCCGGCGGGTAATACTGCTGCTCCCCGCCTCCACCAAACGGCTTCCTTCCTTCCTCCTGCTGCACACAAGCGCCGCTGTGATATAGAGCGCCGGTTTTTCAGACGTCTGCTGCTCCCTCTGCTCCGTCACCTGGCACTAACCCTGTGCTGTCCCTGCAGGAGTTCAAATTTTTTTCCCCTATTTTCCGGCTCTAAAACGGGGATGCGTCCTATAGACCGGTGCGTCTAATACAACGAAAAATACAGTAAATATATTCACTGAACCTGTGCCACAAGAGCACCAAATTCGGTAGAATTCAAGAACAGAACTTTAAAATTCTATCGCGCTGGTATAGGACACTGTCAAGACTGCATCAAATGGGTGCCCAGGTTTCCCCTATGTGTTGGAGATGCCAGGGTAATACAGGAACAATGCTGCACATTTGGTGGGAATGTCCCCCAGTCACTGAGCTGTGGAAAAATGTAGAGCTTCTCTACAATAACATGACCAGATCGACGGTGTCCATTACAGCTAAAATGGCCCTTTTACTTATGCTACCAGGGTCTTTGGCAAAGATTAAGTCAGAGCATAGGCGTAGCGTCAGGGGGTGCTGGGGTCGCCATGGCGACCCGGCCCCTGCGCTCAGGGGGCCCCGAGGCTGCCCTCTGCATAACCAACATGCACATTTAGTGCATTAATCGCTGACCGTTCTGACTGCAGCAAAATTCTCCTCATGCGGCAGCCAGAACGGCCAGCGTGAGAGGAAGACTCGGCAGAGCAGAGAGAAGGAGGAAGGAACTCACATGGGCCGGCAGCATATTTGGGATTTCAGCCGCACTTAAGCAGCAGTGAGCGATTCCAGCGACCTGATTGGTTGTTGGGTACACACCCCCCTTTGGAAATATATTAAACTGCTTAAGTGCGGCTGAAATACCTAATATGCGGGCCGGCAGGAGAGAAGGAGGAAGTCATATGGGACAGCAGGGGAGGAGGGAAGAAGTCACATGACAGGGGATCATGTGCTCCCCCCCCCCCCTGCTTCCTGCTGAACGGGAAGCTTCTGAATTGCTGGCTTGCTGCTGCTGTCACATGAAGGAGAAGTGGACCGGGCCCTGGGGTAAGTGCATATGTATGTGTCTGTCTGTCTCCCTCCTTTATCTATCTATCTACAATGTATCTATCTATCTATCTATCTATTTATCTATCTATCTATCTATCGTATGTATGTATATATATATATATATATATAAATATATATATACACACACACTATCTATCTATTTATATTCTATCTTTCTGCTATCTATATACTATCTATTCATCTATCTATATACTATCTATCTGCTATCTATATACTATCTATCCCATATCTATCTATATACTATCTATTCATCCATCTATCTATATACTATCTATCTGTCCCATATCTATATACTATCTATCCCATATCTATATACTATCTATCTGCTATATATATACACTATCTATCTATCCCATATCTATCTATTCATCCATCTATCTATATACTATCTATCTGCTATCTATATACTATCTATCTATCCCATATCTATCTATATACTATCTATTCATCCATCTATCTATATACTATCTATCTGCTATCTATATACTATCTATCTATCTATCTGTCCCATATCTATATACTATCTATCTGCTATATATATACTATCTATCTATCTATCCCATATCTATCTATATACTATCTATCTATCCCATATCTATCTATTCATCCATCTATCTATATACTATCTATCTGCTATCTATCTCATATGAGATAGCTAGATAGTATATAGATAGATGAATAGATAGTATATAGATAGATAGTGTATAGATAGATGGATGAATAGATAGATGGTATATAGATAGATAGTGTATAGATAGATGGATGAATAGATAGATGGTATATAGATAGCAGATAGATAGATAGTATATAGATAAATATGAGATAGATAGTGTATAGATAGATATGAGATAGATAATGTATATATAGATAGTGTAAAGATATAGTATATAGATAAATATGAGATAGATAGTGTATAGATAGATATGAGATAGATAATGTATATATAGATAGTGTAAAGATATAGTATATAGATAGATATATAGATAGTGTAAAGATATAGTATATAGATAGATAGATAGATAGATAGATAGATAGATAGTGTATAGATAGTAGATAGATAGATAGTGTATAGATAGTAGATAGATAGTGTATAGATAGTAGATAGATAGATATGAGATAGATAGATAGTATATAGATAGATGGATGATTAGATAGATAGTATATAGATAGATGGATGATTAGATAGATAGTATATAGATAGCAGATAGTATATAGATAGATATGGGATACAGAGATAGTATATAGATAGATATGGGATACAGAGATAGTATATAGATAGATATGGGATACAGAGATTGTATATAGATAGATATGGGATACATAGATAGTATATAGATAGATATGGGATACATAGATAGTATATAGATAGATATGGGATACATAGATAGTATATAGATAGATATGGGATACATAGATAGTATATAAATAGATATGGGATACATAGATAGTATATAGATAGATATGGGATACATAGATAGATATGGGATACATAGATAGTATATAGATAGATAGCTAGTATATAGATAGATATGGGATAGATAGCTAGTATATAGATAGATATGGGATAGATAGATAGTATATAGATAGATATGGGATAGATAGATATTAGATAGATAGTGTATAGATAGATAGATAGTATACAGATAGCAGATAGATAGTATATAGATAGATATGGGATACATAGATAGTATATAGATAGATATGGGATAGATAAATAGTATATAGATAGATATGAGATAGATAAATAGTATATAGATAGATGGATAGACACGTGTTCAGAAAACGCAGCTTGAAATCGTGGCATTTTTACCAGGATTTTGAGCAGCGTTTTTGAACACAGATTACAGCGTCTGACGGCGCTTTTTAATGCTCCCCCTCAATCGTTGTGATGAGATGTGTTAAAAACCACGACAACGCAAAAATAGAACAGACAGCTCTCTAAAATCACAGCGTTAGAAACACCGTGTTCGAGCGCAGGTTTAAGTAAGCTCATTAAAATCTCTGGGAGTGTTGTACCGCGGTTAGTACGGCGCTCGGGACACCGCGCTAATAGCAGTACAAAGCGGTGTGTGAGAGTGGCCTGCAGGGCTACAAACAAATGTTCATGTGCAGGAAATGCGTCATGTTTGGAAAAATTACGCCAAGGGGGAGATCACGTATGCAGCACGATCTAGGTACGGGGGAGTGCGGGGTGGAGGCGCAAGGGGGGGCCCCGAGCTGAACTTTTGCACCCGGGCCCCTGAGCCCTTAGGTACACCCCTGAGTCAGAGCTATTAAGATTGGTTATCCTGGCGGTTAGGATGTCTGTCCCTGGTTTGTGGCGCTCCACTGTCCCCCCCCCCCCCCCCAACAAGGATATTATGGACAGAGAAGCTCAATACACTCATGAGATATGAAGTTGAGGGGGCAGAGGAGGAGCGGGAACGCACCAAGTCCTATAATCTTTGGAGCCCATGGATTGCCATGAGAGCATCAGCGGCCTTCAAAAACTGGTTGAACACAGGCACTCTGGTTCCTTAGGGGCCTACGGAATCTAGTAAGCAAGGTCTCCCCCCCCCCCCCCCCCCCCACTCCCCAGTTAGGTTTTCTCCTTTTCTTTTTTTCCCATTTCGGTTTTTGATTTTTCTTTTTTAAGAAACTACAGTGTATTCTGCTAAAGCCACAATAATATCTCGCAGAGATACAATGGTGCTACGTTCTGACTGAAGAGTATGAGCAGATCAATATTGTACAATGCTGTTGTATTGTTTATTGAAAATGTTTAATAAAAAATGATTGAAACTAAATATATTCACTGAGCGGATCAGGAGTATTGTGACCCTACAGTTTCTTTTAATGCAATTTAGAGGAGTAAAAATAAAATTTCCTATTTTTGCACATAATTTAAAGACAGATTTTTTTCTATAGTGCACATGAAAATGAGGATTTGCACCACAAAATAGATTCCCTTGTTTTTCCCGTGTTCAGAAACATACCCGTTGTGGCCCTAATCTTTTGTCTGCATGCACAACGGGTCCCAAACCGAAAGGCGCAGCCAGTGGCTTTCAGAACAGACACTTTGCTTAAAGGTTATTTAGGCCCCATTGCCCACTTGTAGAGCCCTTGAGAACCACAGAGAAGCCCACAAATGACCCCATTTTGAAAAGTAGACCCGATAACAAATTCCTCTAGAGGTGTACTTCGTATTTTGAACCCACAGTTTTTGAATGAATCTAAGTAAAGCTTTTGCGCTTGTGTCCGCCATTTGACAAATACTAAAATAATCTGCACCTACTTACAGCCACACTAGCCAGAATACATCAATATGCAATAATCTGAAAGATGCAAGCAATTAGAAGATATATACAGACAGAACTACATTTACAGCTCATGTTGTCCTGGGCACTAAGCCTAGATATAACCCCACTAAAGGCCCATTTACACTCACCAATTATCACCATTTATTGCTGAGCCATCATACTGATAATTAGTAAGTGTTAGGGCAGATGATCCAGTCAACCTCATGCAGATCAGCGCTAATTATTGGGTAGCACCTGGACTTCTTAGGCCCAATGTCCATGGACAAATTTGATTTGTGGAACCCGCACAGGAAATCTGCAAATCAAGCCGCCCATAGAGAAACATGGGCGTCTGCAAATGGATTAAAGCACGCAGATTTATTTTGCGGCCCTTTTGGTTTGGAAAACAAATCGCAGCATGCTTCATTTTTGTGCGGTTCCCGCATGGACAGCTTCCATTGACGTCAATGGAAGCTGTCTGATCTGCAGCACACCCGCAGCTGACTATATAAAACTACTATACTGTGACTAACACCCCAATACTGTGACTAGATAAACACCACCGTACAGTGACTTAATAAGCACTTGAAGTAAACCTTTTCCAAACACAGTAAAAAAAACAAGAGGAGAAGCACTCATTTTTTTCAGGAAGTTAAGGGGACATATGCGGCAAAAAAAACTGCAAAGTTCTGTAATCTCCATAAGATTCATAAAGGGTTTTCAGCATGTGTCACATATGTGACACAGTATATGATGGTCTATACTGGGTTTTGTTATGCTCTTCCACCCCTGCGGATTGCACTGTAAGCCGGTGGTACCCTTCCCACCTCGGGCTGTACCGTGCAGCCTGTGCTCTTCCACCCCATAGAATTATTACCTAGGCCTGCGGTGCCCTTTCCCTTCCCCTACAAAGATTGTGCCCTGTAACCTGTGCTTGTGCTCCCCCACAACTCTGAGCCATTATATCATAGCCTGTGCTCCCCGGAGGATTGTTTCATGCAGCATAATTGTGCTCTATAACTTGCCCACCTCCTTGCTGAGTTTTGCCATATGGTACATATGAATGAATTTTTCCTGTCCCCCACGACTGCTACACATTATAAACTGATTCCACTGCAGTTCCAACAAGGGTGACTGGGCTGACAGCTGGAGCTCAATGCAGGCAGCAGGACTGGGATTGCAATGGGATGTTTTATAAGGGCGGCATGGGTGGATAAGTTAACAGCAGGTGCTCTCTTGGCAGTGTGTGCAGGTTTCTGTTTATTACTATCAGCTGGAGCCTTCCTCAGCAAAGAGCCATCCTATGATCCGATGATCATTGCTCATCGTTTATGCTGCATAAAATCCTGAAAGATGATCGTTCTGTGTAAACAGCAGCCGTTCAGTACTGAATAGCCGCTATGTTAAGTAAATGGAGAAGCGTGACAGAGCGGACAGCAAGGCGGCAGGGCAGCTAGAGGAGATTTCTCTCCTCCCACTGTCCTGCCCCCCTGCTGGCCCCTCTGTCAAAAAGCCAAGGATACTCGCTCCTGTGCAACAACACAGGCACGAGTACATGCGGGGGCAAGTGTCGCACATCGTTTGCCTCACATTCGTCCCACGTAAATGTGGCTAAAGTTTTACTCTTAATAGCATCTTATAGGTTTTATATCATTACAAGAATTCTTGACTTTTAGAAGTTTGGAAGTGGACATAAACATGAAGGGGAGAGTAGCCATATGGTGAACTGCAACGTTTGCTATATGTTTACAGACCTAACAGAGGAAAAGCCAAACTTCACCTGCCAGAAATGCAAGCTTGTTTCTCTACTGGAGGAAAAGGTGCAAAGTCTTCAGGAGAGAATAGCTATGAGAACTCATTAAGAAAGATGAGGATTTCCTTAACAAAGCACAAATGACTCTTCAGAATATTGAAGGAAAATATATTTTCAGTGTACCTGCAGAAGCAGAGGAATGGAAGCATGTGACCCAAAGAAGCAGGAGGATCATGAGTCAGCCAGCACTCATACTGCTCGGGATCCGGTACCAGGTTCTCACGGAAGAGAACAATGAAGAGGTACATCAAAGAATGACTTTCTTCAAAAAGAACAGTCTAGTAAGCACTCAGAATTCTCTTTGATGGAGAAAAAGAAGTGTTGTGAAGAAGAAAAGTAGAGTGGTGGTTGTGGGGGGTTCCCTATTGAGAGGAACAGAGGCCGCTGTCTGCAGATCTGACGTAACCTCACAAGAGGGCTGCTGTCTTCCAGATGCACAAATCAAAGATGTGTCTGTGTCTGATAGGCTGTCAAGACTTTTCAGTCCTTCAGAACACCACCCATTCCAATTAATGGAATAAGAAGATGGAACAGGATTCTAGAGGTGAACAACTGGCTCCGTCGATGGTGCCGTCAGCAAAGATTTGGATTCCTAGACCATGGAGGGAATTACCTTTATGATGGACTCCTTGCTAGAAATGGATTGCATCTTACAAAGATAAATAAGCATATATTTGGTTTGCTTCACTAATTAGGAGAGCTTTAAACTAGAACAATATGGGAAGGTAAAAGGCAAGGTAAAAAATATACAGCTAATTAATACAATTGAGAACCTCACTATTAGCAGTGGAAAGAAAGACAAACAATTCAGAAGGAAAGTAGAGGAGCAAGAGACACCGATGACAAACTGAAATGTTTCTACACAAATGCCCAGAGCATGGGAAACAAACAAGGAGAATTGGAGCTCCTAACACAAGAAGAGAAATATGATGTCATGAGCATCACGGAAACTTGGTGGAATGATACACATGATTGGAATACAAGGCTTGAAAGATACAATCAGAAAAGCTAAAGCTAATAATGAATTGAGGCTTGCAACGAAGACCTAAAGCAACAAAAAACGATTTTGGATGAATGTCGAAGGCAAAAGTAAAATCAAAAATGCCATAGGATGCTTACAAGACAAAAATGGTGAATTGGTTAAGAATGATGTTGAGAAGGCCAAACTTTTAAAATCCAATTTTGTATCTGTATTCTCTCAGAAAGTAGATGGAACATTAACTGATCTTCCCTGTGCTATTGGGGGAATAAAAGAATGCAGGCTATCTGTAAGCAGAGAGATGGTGAGGTAACACTTAGCTAACTTTAATGAATTCAAGTCTCAAACATCGCTCATGTGAAAGAACCCATTGGAAACCATGGGCTTCACATTGTAGCAATGATTTTGTAACAACATTTTGTAGCACGTGTGAAAGATGGCTTAGGTGGAATCAGAACTGGCTGAGTGATCGTACTCAAAGAGTGGTCATAAATGCCTGCGCATTCAAATGAAAAAAAAATGGGTAAACTAAAAGATCACTGATTGAACATGAGTCAACAGTGTGATGCAGTAGCAAAAAGGCGAACAATTCTGGGATGTATTAGTAGAGGCATAGAGTCTAGATCACATGAGGTAATTATCCCCTAATGAAGTAATATGGACTTATAATGATCAGCTCTCAGCAATGAAAAGTGATAAAAATGGCGGTCAAAGCGAGTCAAATTACCAGCTAATGACAGGAAATACCAAAAAACAAATATAGGGACTATTGTTCCCAAGTCTTCTATTGATGATGGGTTAATCAGAGTGTACATATCTATTATTGTTATGTACAGGAATGTAAGATTTTTTTATATTAATTTGTTTTTTTCAAATTGAATTTGCTGAATTAGAAATAGAAGTAATGAAAAGAATTTGAATATTTTACTATTTTTGCCCACTTTTTGATATATAAAACGTAAAATCAAAAGATACTGGCCCTGTCCTGGTAGAGTAGGAAAGCCCAATCTATGTCACAAATTTTATTTTATTTAAGCATCAAATAAAAAATATTAACCCTGAGGCTGGGTTCACACAGGGCGGATTTGCTGCCGTTTTGCCATGGATTGCCGTTGCATATCCGCACTGCGGCAAAACCACTGCATTTGCAGTGCAATACAGCACAAATGAGTTTTGCAGAAAAGCTGTTCTTACAGGGCGGATTTTTTCCGCACAGCCGCAGTGCGGAAATGCAACTGCGGCGCGGTTTTCAAAGATGCAGCATGTCCATTCTTCTGTCTTTTCCGCAGTGCTTTTTTGTCCATAGACCTCTATGGACGCAGCAAAATCCGCAGCAAAAAGGAAAAACCGCTTGCGGATTTTTCAGCAAGGAAATCCGCAGGAAAATCCGCAAGCCAAAATTAACCTTTGAAGCGGTTTTGCCGAAGAAGCATTTCGTCTGTGGCAAAACCGCAACGGATAAACCGCAGCAAAACTGCAGCAAATCCGCCCTGTGTGAACCCAGCCTTAGAATGTATTGTTTTGAAAATGTGAAATGTTGATGTGGACACTTAGACCTTGGTCACAGGGCAGTTAACTATAGAGTATAGATACCCTATATCTTCAATATTATAATAAACCTCATAATTCTGTCAGGACCATAAAAGGGATATTAGTAGAGAAGAGCGAGCATGCTCGGATAAAGCAGTTACTCGAGCAAGCATCGCTTTTCTCGAGTAACTGCTTACTGCTTACTCGGACCAGTAACTGCTTTATCCGAGCGTGCTCGCTCATCTCTAGATATTAGTTATTATCCCATATAGCGCACTAGGTTACCAAGGAAATGAATATTAACTTCCTAATTGACTCTAGACTACCAGGAATATTTATTCAAGCTGCTTTACAGTTGCCAGGATTTTAACTAGGAGCGTCTATCAGGAGCCCTAAGAAGAAAGCATTCACAGTTGGGGATTTTAACTCTCTTATATATTTACATAACTTTATAAGATGAAAAAAGAAATTCCATAACGTTTGCTATGTAGCAGAAACAGCTATTTGGTTGCGAGAAAGGTAAAACAAGACTTCCTTTGTGTTCTAGACCATTTCCAAAGTCAACTGGATGAATCTCCTGGATCAGATTAACATCAGAGATCCCTTATCAATTATTAGAATTCTCAATACCATTTGTCATATTTCTCTAGTTCTTCTTTTTACCCCTTAAAGGGGCTCTGTTATAAGGAAAAAAAAAATCAATACTTACCTATTCCTCCCCAGGCCATCTTCTCCCCATCGATCTTCTCCTGGGTCCTGCAGTCCTCCCAGGGTCACCTCCCCTTCACCTGGCCGTTTTTTCTTCTTCTGGTGACACAGCGTCCATTGCCGGCATTCTCCTTCCCGCAGGGCAATGTACCCGATCATTAGTGACGTAGCGTCCACAGCCTAGCAGGGAGTGCCGAGCTATTGCCAAGACTGCACATGCATGCTGTCTCTCTGCAATAGTATATGAACACTCACGCCGAGATAGCGAACATACACAGTCTCGGTAATAGCTCAGCATTCCTTGCTATCTGGAAGGAATAAGTGTCGAGCCTTAAGTGAAACTAGCGAGACTAGATATTGAGGCTCTAAACAGTTCTATTCTACATGAGGGCAATTTGAAGGCAGTTAAATTCTTTCTTGTACAGAGAGGTGTACATTTTGACCAACATAATCAGTTTGTGATAGAACTCCGCGATTTCATCCTTACCCATAATTATTTTTTGTTCAATGGACACTTTTTCCACCAGCTATGGTGTACCGCCATGGGGAGCACATTTGCCCCCCCACACCCACACACACACTTGTGTGAACCTATACATGGGCTGGTGTGAGGAGAAGTACATTTTCTCAGATATCAGATCTGAATATTAATGAAACATCTATCTCCTTCTTAGATATAGCCATTCAGAATACTAGTGAGGGTTCTCTTTTGTCTACGATTTCTCGTAAACCTATGGCTACTAATAGCTTTATAGCATGGAAGAGTCATCATCTCCTACCCCTCAAAAGGGGGATTCTGAAAGGGCAGTTCCTACGGATGAGAAGGAACTGCTCTGATGAATCTGAATTTACCTCTGAATTGTTCAAATTACAAGAGAGATTCTTACCACGGGATTACCCCTGGGACATATTTGATTAAGCCTTCTTGTATGCATCAAAGTAGGAAATAGATGAATTACTTATACCGTGAATACGGGAAAAATAGAGTGATAAAATCAGAGTCATTGGCATCTTTAACAATGAGTCTGCCCAGGTTTGTTCAATCCTGGAGCATTACTGGGTCATCTTGCATAGGATGCTGATGTTAAAGATCTGTTACAAGCTACACCTTTGATCATCTACCATCGTGGTAGGAACATCAAGGACTGGTTAATTAAAAGTCATCTTGTACCTCAGGTCATGAATAGCATGTGGTTGTGTGGTTGGGTAAGAACAGGAGTAGGTCCCTACAAATAGTGTAGGGACCTACTTCTGTTCGAAATGCTCAGCATGTCAATTCATTGATAAAAGCCACACTTTCATCAGTGCTTCTACTAAAAAGATTCACCATAATAGGAAATGTATTAATTGTCTCAGGTAGAATATTGTGTACTTGGCTAAATGTTCTTTCCCCCTTAACTACATTGGTAAGACATCTCAGCAAATTAGAAGTTGGATCCCTGAAGAAGAACATGAGTCTCCTCCATCATAATTTGCAGAAAATATCAGAGAGAACTGCAGCTGTGGAGGAGACTATAGTCTGCTAGTAAAGTAGATGATTTGGAAGACCGATCATGATGTAATAACATTAGAATTGTGGGTCTCCCTGAAAAAGTGGTGAGTACAAACCCTCTGGATATTTTGAAACCTGGCTGCTGAAGCCTTTTTGGCAAAGATTCCCTCACTTCATTGGAAAGGGCACATTGTGTACCACTGCATACCCCACTGCCTAGGGTCCTGCCACGTTCTGTTTTGATCAAGAGTCTCCATTTTAATGATCAAGATATAATACTACACAGAGCATGTGAGATGAAGAAGGTATCTGTGGATTGAGCAAAAATTTCCTTTTCCCAAATTTTTCATTGGTTAAACAGAAAAAACATTCTATTTTTCAAGAAACGAAGGGGTGACTGCATAACTTTCATCTCTCATATGCCATGCTATATTCTGCTAGGTTGCGAGTGGTGGCAAACGGTGAGACAAACTTCTTTGACAACCCATAAGATGCGACAAGATGGCTAGCTTAGCAAGACAGACACCTGGAAAATGGAGAGAGCCCTAATCCTGGACTGTAAAGTTATTCATTTGGATATCCCAGGTTTAAGTAACCAGTTGTTAATTTTCCAAGGAGCAGGCTAATTCTGTTCTAGGTCCTCTGATAATCAGGTTAACTTTAGGAGCATGTTCATGGCTTGCATACAAACACATGGAGAGGTAGTCATATAGTTTTATATTCTGACTTATGGAGAACTGGTGCCTTAATCTGTCAGGAAAGTTACAGGTTCAAATGGTTGGCTGGTAAGGTTTTTTTCTAGTGGTTATACTATGGGACTTTAACTCAGTGATGGACCCTGGCTGGGACAGGGTGTGGGTGGAAGGCACCCTGATGGGTGAAGCGCTGACCTTATTAGGGCCCCCTGTCCATGGGCGAGGCAGAATATCGCAAGCGATATTCCACCGCCGGGGACCAGGAGAGAGAACTGTCAGTTCCCTGCGGTGAGCCTATCTGACAGATAGCCTCACCGTGGAGAATTGCGGCAAATTGCAGCATGCTGCAATTTGAGTACCGCAAGCGGAGAATCGCTGTAATTCTTCGCTTGTGGACAGGGGGCTGTGCTTTCCATAGCAACGCTATAGAAAGCATGCAGTGCGTTACTCATGGCTGGATTATCGCCACGAGTAATACAATGCAAGATCGTCCGTGGACAGGAGCCCTGAGACGGCTCTGATAAGAAGTGCTGCTTATACGTATCTGGTAAGTTACAAATATTGGAGTTTTGCAATATTCTTGCCACTCCAGTACCTATTACTCGCTCTTACACATTGACCTTGCTGTTGGCAATGATTTGATACGTCAGTATGTCACCACGGTAGCATTTTTACTGCGAACTATTTTGGATCACTCGCCTTTAAGGGTGGAATTTGAGGCACAAGCCATGGAAATTATATGTATTCTGGTTGAAAATAGTCAATATTTCATATAGGTCAGAGGTATTAGAAAAATACTTTTTCCTGAACTACAGTCTGTTAATGTGTGTACTGAATGGGATGCTCTGCACACCACCTAGGTGTATCATTAAACAAAGTATTAATTGTATTACGAGAAAATGCAGGCAGTTAGGGCCAGAACCTTTAAAAATATTTAACAGAGACAGAGGCTACCTCTGTAAATAGTGGTACTTCACACCTTGGCTGACTGAAAAGAGCCTCAGGAGATGCTAACCCAATATGATCTGGAAACTGCCGTCAGCAAGAGAGGCCTTCTTCAGAAAACCATTTTCCAAGTAGGGGACTGAATGGGCCATATGTTGTCAGTTACTGCTAGAGCACGGTCGGGCCCCGAAATGGGGTGGGGATGATTGAAGACGGGAGTTCAGCAATTAAATAGATCATTTATTCTTTTTATATGTTCCTCTAAGATCCAGAAAAGGGGAGACCAACTTGCCCCTTATTTTAACATTCATATCTTCACCGCGCTGACTAACAAACAAAGGCGTACTTATATTCAACTATACTTTTAGTGGAATTGCAGGAGGCTGTGAAGTCATTGACAAATAAGAAGACACTGGGTATAGATGACCTTCCTGCGGAACTATATAAAATATTTGGGGAAAGGAACAAATAACACAAAATAGAAAAGGAATGGCCAAATGCTTGTGGGATCAAGTCTAGTATGTGTAAGGTAAATGGCCTCGTCACAGACCTTGTGTGGTGGAAGTAATGCCCTCGCATTAGGTGAGAGACACTTAAATTTGCATAGGAGGAAGGCGGTCTAGCCTTCCCTAATCCTAAAGCATATTACGTAACCACTAGTGATGAGCGAGCACCAAAATGCTCGGGTGCTCGTTACTCGAGACGAAATTTTTGCAATGCTCGAGGGTTCGTTTCGAGTAACGAACCCCATTGAAGTCAATGGGCGACTCGAGCATTTTTGTATATCGCCGATGCTCGCTAAGGTTTTCATTTGTGAAAATCGGGGCAATTCAAGAAAGTGACGGGAACGACACAGACACGGATAGGGCAGGCGAGGGGCTACATGTTTGGCTGCATATGAAGTTCACAGGTCCCACTATTAAGCCACAATAGCAGCAAGAGTGGGCCCCCCCCAACAATTTTTACATCTGAAAACCCCTCATTAGCAATGCATACCTTAGCTAAGCACCACACTACCTCCAACAAAGCACAATCACTGCCTGCATGACATTCCGCTGCCACTTCTCCTGGGTTACATGCTGCCAAATCCCCCCCCCCCACGACCCAGTGTCCACAGCGCACACCAAACTGTCCCTGCCCAGCCTTCAGCTGCCCTCATGCCACGCCACCCTCATTGTAAGGAGAATTTATGTGTTTATCAAAGAGAAGACGATCCCAGATCCCGTGCAGAAGTCTGGGCCCAGGAGAAACACATCACACTAGCCTGAGCTATATCAGATGATTTCTGCTTTAATTTTAAGGTGGTCAAAGATTATATATTATAAATGACATCACAGCAAAAGTTTATACCTCCAAGGTGAATAAGGATATATGATAGGCTTAAAATAAAAGTGATTAACATAAGTTACACCTCCTTAAGTGTATCTATTACATACAATAAGACCGTTATGAATTCAGAGAAAAGGAATGCAAGGAAGGCAGTCTGTCCCGTTTCCTGTGTACACCATCTATAAACTTATACACATGGGTGGTCTAGCAGACTGTCTTATCTGTCTACCTCAGAAGAGATTAGAGGCCTATAGAAGGGTTTGGTTTAACTCCTTAACTACTCATACCAGTATCATGCTATATATATATATATATATATATATATATATATATATATATATATATACCTAGTCTACAATGTAATATAGAATAATTAACTGATACATTGATCTACAATTTTCTTAACATTCCCCACTTTAGATCAATACATCAACACAGTATAATAGTAAATACACATATATAATGACTCTACCACAGACCCCCTGGCTACGGCCCGAAGCTTTATTACCAGGAGGCCTGGGTTCACACTTCAATACTAAGTATGTAATTATTTCATATAAAAGTATTACATTGATGTGTATATATATATATATGTGTATACATACACACATGAAGTCATTCCACCAATTGTACCCACAATTAGGCCCGCCCCCAAAGAGAAGCTTGGCCTTTATTTATTATGAGATTGATGCTCCTTTCTTCATATATAAATGATTGTCCATCATGATATAAAATCTTACTTATCGAAGTGTCCATCAGTGATTTAGAGCGATCCTCCGGTACAATCAGAACGCACTGGAATCAAAATGTCACACTTCAGAATCATCAAAGTAAAATGGCGCTTTCTTCGTAGAACTTTTAACCATCACTTGTCATACAGAGGTGGTCACCTGACCCAGTAAGGCATCTTGTTCTTCGTCATCTTGTATATTTTGAAACATAGTTTTGGTGATGGAAGTGTTAATAATAATAAGGTTTTGTAACAGTCCTCAGATACAGCAGCAACCGCAAAGTACTAGAATGGAGGCAAATACTGACATAGAGACTAATGTGGAGTATATGACTTGTGACCAGTGTCCGAACAAGTTTTCCAACCAGTCTGTGAATGGATCGTCTATGCCAGAGTTATCAGCTAGTTCATTTTATTATGCATTTAACCCTTCCAGTGCTCGAGTAACACTACCATCAGGTGCTGTGTTATTAGGAATGAAAGTACAACAATATCCTCCAATCATTTTACAAACTCCTCCTTTTTCTGCTAGTAACATATCAAGAGCCATTCTATGTTGCCCTGTAATGAGTGTAAGGTGTGTCCTAGTTGTTCCGCTAGGCCCTTGATTGCATCTCTTGTATAATTAACAAATCTCTGTTGGTTATAATATATATATAATCCAGTCTACATTTTTATTCACTGTTACCCACCATGCAAGAAGAGACTCAAACCCCCCTGCAGCCATCCGATTTCTCGTCCCATACTCGTCCGGTACCCCCCTTGGGACCCCGATGGGTCAGAGGAACCTTTGGGAGAGGTGTCCCTAGTTCTCCGGACACGGCCCTTGCTGTTACCCTCGGAGGTCATGAGGTATATAGGCATTATCAGTTGTACCAAGCACAATCCCGTTAGGGGCTGTACCTGGCACCTGTTCTAGGCCCGGTCACCACACAACCATCACACGTCTGTGCGTGCTCTCTGTAGCTCAGGCCATATCCCAGAGACAGCGTGCCCTTACGGTTCTCCTCTCCGCACAGCATCCCTCAGGCAGTCTCCCATAGTCTGCCTCAGTCCCATTACCAGGTAGCGCGAAGCAAGCATGACCCCAAGATCAGAGGCAACAGCAGGTATTTGGTCCCTGCTCACAGGTGGAAACAGCAAACTCAATGTATAACATGGATCACTTATCTGTGGGGGTTGGTACAGTTAAGAAGCTTAATCACACATCTTACGTTCATCACAGCTTGAAGACTTGTCATTAACTTTTATCTATCGTGGGGTCAAGTCTTTCTACCTCATATAATTATTAACATTCTCTATACACAATATTTACTGCATAACAAAGATTCACACAACTACTACTACTCCAATCATCTGCAGTCGCTTGATCCTCCAACCTTAACAACCCCCCTCAGGAATTTCTCTTATCAGGGAGAGGTGATGGAGTAAGATAAACAGAGCTTTAGCTGTGGCTGGACTCGTACAATTAGCTGCAGCATCCTTGTGCTATCCTTCCCGTAATAGGGACACTCAGCTCTCACATTATCAACAACTTCATTATTATTATATCTTACATGACATTATCACATTGAAAACACCATTTAACAATCAAAATCACTGCAAACCAATCACAGAACGGACATGTACACAGATAACAGCAAGAATGTACGTTCCCTGTTCACACAGGTTTATACTAAACTTCATTCCTGATCATCTTCATTACAGGTCTATTCATATCAAGCAAGCAGAGCATGGCTAGAGTCATTCACATACCCCCTCCCTCCCTCACTGAACTCTAAAGCTGAAAGGTGGGAGCGAGGGTGAAAGAAGCATTCCCATGTAACAGACGATTTAACCATTTGTGAGCTGACCCCATCTTATAGCACACACTTAATAAGATAGACAACATATCATCAACACACAGAGGACAGTGATGGAGGCTTCTGACTATTCCTGTACAATTCAGAGAAGGCACTAATCACTGGTGTTGTGTACTACAAGTGCAAGCATTGGGATGCCAGGTAGAAGGTACAGCTATAGGATGTAAGGAGCCAAGATGGCGTCTGGGCGGCGGCAGAAGGTATTACAGCAGGTACTAAAATGGCCGCAGGCCATGACTAGCACTAAGATGGCCACCAGGGACGTGGCCTGACTAGGAGTACTATCAAGCCAGGCAAGCATCTAGCCACACCTTACCCCTTTGTGTGCAATGCCAACAAGTCCCTCATCTGACACACATCTATAATAATCTTTGTGTATAGCGCCAACATATCCCGCAGCGCTTACATAGACGGGGGATACAGAAAGACAGAAGGACAAACATTACAGAACCACGGTTACATAGTAATCAGGCGATGCGAACAATAGGGGTGCGGGTCCTGCTCCAACGAGCTTACACACTACAAGTAATGGGGGAATACAGAAGGTAAAGGGCTGGAGATGTGCACAGTATGGCGAGGTGAAGAGTGGGAGATGCTATACACATAGACAAATGGTCAGACATTTAGCCGTGTGACGGCAGAAACTGTGTGACTGCAGGAGCGGTTTATGATGGCTAGCAGGGATTGCAGTCAATAAGTCAGGGAGCAGATCTACCAGTATGGTGCTCGTCACTCCTTCTATAGAAGTTACACTCAGAGCTCTCCCAGCATCCCCCATGTGTAGGACGGCACCCCCTCCTGGTCTTATACTCCCTTCTGCATTGTTTAGCACAAATAATACAAGACAAAAAAAATTTTTTTTTTTAGAGTAGTTTGTAAACCCCTAGGCTGTGAATACTTCCCATATGAGTGCCACCATCCCCCCTGTTGAGACATGACACAGGCCATGGCTCAAAACTGCTGCACATCTGAAGAACGATTTAGGTAAGACAGCTTTTTTTTTTTTTTTTAACGGAGATGTACAGCCCATCTCACTGGATCCAGTCAACTGCAGCCAGAAGTTCATCACAGATGAGTCTGGTAAGAAGCGCTGTCAGAGATGCAGAATTTGAGATCCAGGAGCTATAGAAGTTTGTCTGTTACGATCGTGTGGGCAGGCAAAGCACGGAACCCACATGATCATGACCAAAGGGGACGCACACGGGTATCACCAGGGTCACACGGGACTCACACCGGTTTCAGGCAACTGACCCTGTGCTACAAGGGAGGATGACAGTGGCCCTACCTAAGCGGGGACATTGCCCTAATAAGGGCAGCCCAGCGGTCTTCGGATCTGGGCCCTAGCTGATCCTAGGAGCCACACACCAGAACAGGATGCATTCACATGCCACATGACAGACCCAGAATACACTGCATACAATATGCAACCACTAGTAACAGATTGGAAGCTGAATATAAATACCAGGTATTGGTTGACATGTTGTACAAGATGTTGAAAGCTAGCAGGCCACTTCACGGCTCCTGGTTATACTGCTAGTCCCTACACTAACCAGGAGTCCAGCAGAACCGGACACCGTTCACACCGCACGCTGCAACAGGACAGGACACCGATAGCAGGTCACACAGCAAGCTAACACAAAACTGACAGAATTTAAACGTACAAACGGACATGAACCAAGTCACACTGCAACCCTCACCAGACAAGCATTCATGACGGCCCACCTGAGGGGCCATATAGACTGACCAGGGGATTGGCTAGCAGACAGCACCACACCCAGCCAGCTCAATCATTAACCCTGTGAGTGCTGTGCTGCTGGAAACACAATAGAACAACAAATCCCAGCAGCACACGTAACATTCTCATTCCCAAAAAGGAGATCATTTGCTCATAGTTTTGGGACCTCCAGAATTGCTTGCCTACCTTCATCTGACAGGTTATACCCCAAATATTTAACCGTTTGCTGACCGTATTGGAGTTTCTACATGTTTACTTTATGGCCTTGCTCATAAATAAACCTCAAGAGTACGACTGTGTCCCCCCACAATTCTCTCCACTGTCTGCTGCTGACTACCAACATGCAGTAGTCGCTGACTACCTCTAAGAGGCTGGAACTGGGCTAAGTGTACTGACATAGCCTGGGAGACAATTGTTGGAGATTCACAGCAGCCCTGAGGTACCTGGTGAAGGTATACCTAATTTTATCATAATATCTCATTACAACACATTTACTGAACATATTCGGGACTATATAATCTGACATTTCACAGGCTTATTTGTCTCTAGGTCTGTTATAACTGGTTCAGAGAGGGATTCCCTGTGGGTCCGGCCATTAACCCCTCTTACCAGGATATGACTATTACTACATTTAACATTGGCTACATATTGGGATGTATTAATGTCCTGGTGGCTCCTTAGCCCACCAGGAAAGTAATCATCCGCCCATTCACCTGGAGATCTATATCAGGCAGTGGAGATTGCCATGAGATCCTCCAAGTGTTGTACATCGACCCTCCTAGTCATTTTTCCCCAAGGTCGCTGAGAACATTGTTTCTCAGGGCACTCTCGGGCAAAATCACTAGACTTCCATTATTCAAACACACATTTAAATCCCCGAGCTGCATCCTTCCTCTGCTTCTTCCTCTGTCTCTACTTTCACATCCTCTCGCTGTCCAATGACCTCTCTGACTTACTTGAACCATCATATCACATTCTTCTCCCCATATAAAAAACCTCACTTTCTCACCCTTTTCCTTGTAACACTTTTCTGCATGTTTTGCATATTGCAAAACATCCTGCAACGATCCCATCCTCAGGGTAACTATGTATCTCATTATATAACCTCCTATTTCCTTCTTTACTGCACTTACTAACGTGTTCCTTAAAGGAGATGTCCCGCGCCGAAACGGGTTTTTTTTTTTTTAAACCCCCCCCCCGTTCGGCGCGAGACAACCCCGATGCAGGGGTTAAAAAAACCACCCGCACAGCGCTTACCTGAATCCCGGCGGTCCGGTGACTTCAATACTTACCGCTGAAGATGGCCGCCGGGATCCTCTATCTTCGTGGACCGCAGCTCTTCTGTGCGGTCCACTGCCGATTCCAGCCTCCTGATTGGCTGGAATCGGCACGTGACGGGGCGGAGCTACACGGAGCTACACGGAGCCCCATAGAGAACAGCAGAAGACCCGGACTGCGCAAGCGCGGCTAATTTGGCCATCGGAGGCCAAAAATTAGTCGGCACCATGGAGACCAGGACGCTAGCAACGGAGCAGGTAAGTAAAAAACTTTTTATAACTTCTGTATGGCTCATAATTAATGCACAATGTATATTACAAAGTGCATTATTATGGCCATACAGAAGTGTATAACCCCACTTGCTGCCTCGGGACATCTCCTTTAATGGCTGATTATATGCAGCATTAGGATCATCTCTCATGCCCCCTGATTATACTATGGAAGGGGTCTACCATCTCCTCCCCTCTCATTCTAATTTCCTTCTACAGAACTCCAATCTGGCCATAGAATTATTCTATCTGCTCTCTCTATTTTTCATTCAATTGGAACTCCCCATTAACCCTTTGAATTGTCCATCAAACTGTCGGGCGTCTATTTTTATATGGGCGTGACAGTTTGGGGCTTCTTTTAACCAGACTTCAGCAACGGATAATCCGTATTTCTGCTGATCTTTTAGCTGATTTTGTCCGTATTTTATCACATAATTCTTTACAACTAGGACTTTTAATTTATTTATTTATTCCACTCATCTCAATCACTCACACATTCGCTTCATGCAATATAAGACAGCAATACAAATAGTACATTATATTAGTAGGCGGCCGCCCTCTTCATATTCTTAGTTACTCTATAACACAATATCAAAGAGAAAGTAATAGAAAGATAAGAAGTAAAGTTCCTGGACACCCCTGTGTCCCATGACGTCATCTAACCACTTTTTACGTGTCGCACGGAGTTAATTCTTTCCTGTAGCCTTCTCACAATGGCTATGGTCTCACATAGACTACTGCTATTGCCCCTTTGGCAACCCATTCGTCTATACTTCTCATTTACCTTACACATTTCACATAGACTACTGCTATTGTCCCTTGACAACCTATTCGTCTATACTTGCCTCTCATTTACAATACACATTGTAAATTCTACTAACACTAAAGTATACAGAAGAAGAAGAGAGAAGAGACGTTTAACCATTGTTATACTTACTACACGTTATCTGGGAGGCTTCTAAATTCTCCGGCTAGTTCGGAAAAACGTCACTGTTTCAGACAGGATGCCCGACTGGCCTCTAATTACGTCTAAGCAAGACGGAGGTCTTTTAATGATCGGAGAGTACTTCAGACCCACCTTTTCACAGCCAGGCTGTCCTCTCCCTCTGCAGTGAGTGATTCCGGCTCGAAGGACCAAAAATGTAAGGAGAATTTATGTGTTTATCAAAGAGAAGACGATCCCAGATCCCGTGCAGAAGTCTGGGCCCAGGAGAAACACATCACACTAGCCTGAGCTATATCAGATGATTTCTGCTTTAATTTTAAGGTGGTCAAAGATTATATATTATAAATGACATCACAGCAAAAGTTTATACCTCCAAGGTGAATAAGGATATATGATAGGCTTAAAATAAAAGTGATTAACATAAGTTACACCTCCTTAAGTGTATCTATTACATACAATAAGACCGTTATGAATTCAGAGAAAAGGAATGCAAGGAAGGCAGTCTGTCCCGTTTCCTGTGTACACCATCTATAAACTTATACACATGGGTGGTCTAGCAGACTGTCTTATCTGTCTACCTCAGAAGAGATTAGAGGCCTATAGAAGGGTTTGGTTTAACTCCTTAACTACTCATACCAGTATCATGCTATATATATATATATATATATATATATATATATATACCTAGTCTACAATGTAATATAGAATAATTAACTGATACATTGATCTACAATTTTCTTAACACTCATGTCTATTTATAAGTGCGTCTGTCACAGGAAAAGCAGGCACACACTGCAGAGGGTTGGCACGGCAAGGCAGCGACCCTCTTTAAAAGGGGCGGGGCGATAGCCCACAATGCTGTACAGAAGCAATGAGAAATCCAATCCTGTGCCACCTCCATCTGGAGCTGCACACGTGGGCATAGCAATGGGGAACCTATGTGCCACACACTATTCATTCTGTCAAGGTGTCTGCATGCCCCAGTCAGACCGCGTTTTTTTATATATAGTCACAGGCAGGTACAACTCCGCAATGGGAATTCCGTGTGCACCCACAGCATGGGTGGCTCCCTGGAACCCACCGGCGGTACATAAAAATATTCCATTGCATTGCCCATCACAGCTGAGGTAGTAATGTCATGTTTAATGCAGGTGGGCTTCGGCCCACACTGCATGCCCCAGTCAGACTGGGGTTCTTTAGAAGTGGAAACAGATGCATTTACAACTCCCTGTGGACTCACGGCATGCGTGGCTCCCTGGAACCCACCGGCGGTACATAAAAATATCCCATTGCATTGCCCATCACAGCTGATGTTACGTGAGCTGTAATGCACGTGGGCAAAAAATTAATTGGATTACACTGTAGGCGAGGGCCCACAAAAATTGGTGTACCAACAGTACTAATGTACCTGACAAAAATTGCCCATGCCCAACCGAGAGGGCAGGTGAAACCCATTAATCGCTTTGGTTTATGTGGCTTAATTGGTAACTAGGCCTGGAGGCAGCCCAGTTAACATAAAAATTGGTTGAGGTGAAAGTTTCAACGCTTTAATGAGCATTGAAACGTATAAAAATTGTTTAGAAAAATTATATGACTGAGCCTTGTGGGCTTAAGGAAAATTGCACGTTCGGCGTGATTACGTCAGGTTTCAGGAGGAGGAGGAGCAGGAGGAGGAGGATGAATATTATACACAGATTGATGAAGCAAAAATGTCCCCGTTTTTGATGGTGATAGAGAACGATGCTTCCATCCGCGGGTGCAGCCTACGTATTGTTTATGTATCGCTGCTGTCCGCTGGTGGAGAAGAGAAGTCTGGGGAAATCCAGGCTTTGTTCATCTTGATGAGTGTAAGCCTGTCGGCACTGTCAGTTGACAGGTGGGTACGCTTATCTGTGATGATTCCCCCAGCCACACTAAACACACTCTCTGACAAGACGCTAGCCGCAGGACAAGCAAGCACCTCCAGGGCATACAGCGCGAGTTCAGGCCATGTGTCCAGCTTCAAGACCCAGTAGTTGTAGGGGGCAGAGGCGTCACCGAGGACGGTCGTGCCATCGGCTACGTACTGCCTCACCATCCTTTTACAGTGCTCCCGCCAACTCAGCCTTGACTGGGGACCGGTGACACAGTCTTGCTGGGGAGCCATAAAGCTGTCAAAGGCCTTAGAGAGTGTTCCACTGCCTGCGCTGTACATGCTGCCTGATGTCTGCGCCTCCCCTGCTACCTGGGCCGCGGAACTGCGCCTTCGGCCACTAGCGCTGTCGGATGGGAAGTTTACCATCAGTTTGTCCACCAACGCCCTGTGGTATAGCATCATTCTCGAACCCCTTTCCTCTTCAGGTATGAGAGTGGAAAGGCTCTCCTTATACCGTGGGTCGAGCAGTGTGTACACCCAGTAATCCGTAGTGGCCAGAATGCGTGTAACGCGAGGGTCACGAGAAAGGCATCCTAACATGAAGTCAGCCATGTGTGCCAGGGTACCTGTACTCAACACATGGCTGTCCTCACTAGGAAGATCACTTTCAGGATCCTCCTCCTCCTCCTCCTCTGGCCACACACGCTGAAAGGATGACAGCCAAGCTGCATCTGTACCCTCAGCAGTGGGCCAAGCTGTCTCTTCCCCCTCCTCCTCATGCTACTCCCCCTCCTCCTCCTCCTCCTCTGGCCATACACGCTGAAAGGATGACAGGCAAGCAGCATCTGTCCCCTCAGCAGTGGGCCAAGCTGTCTCTTCCCCCTCCTCCTCATGCTCCTCCCCCTCCTCCTCAACGTGCTGAGATATAGACATAAGGTTGCTCTGACTATCCAGCGACATACTGTCTTCCCCCGCCTCCGTTTCTGATTCCAAAGCGTCTGCCTTTATGCTTTGCAGGGAACTTCTCAAGAGGCATAGCAGAGGAATGGTGACGCTAATGATTGCAGCATCCCCGCTCACCATCTGGGTAGACTCCTCAAAGTTTCCAAGGACCTGGCAGATGGCTGCCAACCAGGCCCACTCTTCTGTAAATAATTGAGGAGGCTGACTCCCACTGCGCCGCCCATGTTGGAGTTGGTATTCCACTATAGCTCTACGCTGCTCATAGAGTCTGGCCAACATGTGGAGCGTAGAGTTCCACTGTGTGGGCACGTCGCACAGCAGTCGGTGCACTGGCAGATTAAACCGATGTTGCAGTGTCCGCAGGGTGGCAGCGTGCGTGTGGGATTTGCGGAAATGTGCGCAGAGCTGGCGCACCTTTCCGAGCAGGTATGACAAGTGGGGGTAGCTTTTCAGAAAGCGCTGAACCACCAAATTAAAGACATGGGCCAGGCATGGCACGTGCGTGAGGCTGCCGAGCTGCAGAGCCGCCACCAGGTTACGGCCGTTGTCACACACGACCATGCCCGGTTGGAGGCTCAGCGGCGCAAGCCAGCGGTCGGTCTGCTCTGTCAGACCCTGCAGCAGTTCATGGGCCGTGTGGCTCTTCTCTCCTAAGCTGAGTAGTTTCAGCACGGCCTGCTGACGCTTGCCCACCGCTGTGCTTCCACGCTGCGTCACACCGACTGCTGGCGACGTGCTGCTGCTGCTATCACATCTTGATTGCGAGACAGAGGTTGCGTAGGAGGAGGAGGAGGGTGGTTTAGTGGAGGAAGCATACACCCCCGCAGATACCACCACCGAGCTGGGGCACGCAATTCTGGGGGTGGGTAGGACGTGAGCGGTCCCAGGCTCTGACTCTGTCCCAGCCTCCACTAAATTCACCCAATGTGCCGTCAGGGAGATATAGTGGCCCTGCCCGCCTGTGCTTGTCCACGTGTCTGTTGTTAAGTGGACCTTGGCAGTAACCGCGTTGGTGAGGGCGCGTACAATGTTGCGGGAGACGTGGTCGTGCAGGGCTGGGACGGCACATCGGGAAAAGTAGTGGCAACTGGGAACCGAGTAGCGCGGGGCCGCCGCCGCCATCATGCTTTTGAAAGCCTCCGTTTCCACAAGCCTATACGGCAGCATCTCCAGGCTGATCAATTTTGCAATGTGCACGTTTAACGCTTGAGTGTGCGGGTGCGTGGCGTCGTACTTGCGCTTGCGCTCAAACAGTGGCGCTAGCGACGTCTGGACGCTACGCTGAGAGACATTGCTGGATGGGGCCGAGGACAGCGGAGGTGAGGGTGTGGGTGCAGGCCAGGAGACAGTAGTGCCTGTGTCCTCAGAGGGGGGTTGGATCTCAGTGGCAGGTTGGGGCACAGGGGGAGAGGCAGTGGTGCAAACTGGAGGCGGTGAACGGGCATCGTCCCACCTTGTGGGGTGCTTGGCAATCATATGGTACCTCCCCAGCTGATCTTGGCGCGACAAAGGTTGCACACCACTGTTCGTCGGTCGTCAGGCGTCTCTGTGAAAAACTGCCACACCGTAGAGCACCTTGACCTCTGCAGGGTGGCATGGCACGAGGGGCCGCTTTGGGAAGCAGTTGGTGGATTATTCGGTCTGGCCCTGCCTCTACCCCTGGCCACCGCACTGGCTCGGCCTGTGCCCACACCCTGACTTGGGCCTCCGCGTCCTCGCCCGCGTCCACGTCCTATAGGCCTACCCCTACCCCTCAGCATGGTGTATTAGCAGTAGTGCAGAAACAGAACGCTGTAATTAAATGTGCCGCTTATTGGCCTGTGGTTGGAGGCTGACTTCGTTTACGGAACGTCAGGAAATAATTTGGCGCACACCTGCTGTAACACTTAGCTGCCTGCGTATTTATTTGTAGAACTACTACACCCAGCACACACGGACCCAGAACACTGAGCACAGTGACAGGCAGGCCAAATAGATTTTTTGCCCAATACTTTTTTGAAAAGGACCACTGCGTATATTCAGTCAATAATATATGTCTTCTGGCCCTGCCTACACAATTCTGTCCCTGGAGTGTGTGACAGAACTGCAGAGTGCTGCACTGTTATTAACTGCAACCGAGCTGTGATTTCAGAGCCAGGAAATAATTTGGCGCACGCCTGCTGTAACACTTAGCTGCCTGCGTATTTATTTGTAGAACTACTACACCCAGCACACACGGACCCAGAACACTGAGCACAGTGACAGGCAGGCCAAATAGATTTTTTGCCCAATACTTTTTTGAAAAGGACCACTGCGTATATTCAGTCAATAATATATGTCTTCTGGCCCTGCCTACACAATTCTGTCCCTGGAGTATTACTGCAGGGCGCAATGCTCTGCACGGCCGATATACCAAAAAAAAAAAAATGTGCAACACTGCAAAAAGCAGCCTCCACAGTACTGCACACGGCTAGATGTGGCCCTAAGAAGGACCGTTGGGGTTCTTGAAGCCTACAATCACTCCTAACACTCTCCCTGCCTAACCACCACTTCTGTCCCTGTAGTATTACTGCAGGGCGCAATGCTCTGCACGGCCGATATACCAAAAAAAAAAAAATGTGCAACACTGCAAAAAGCAGCCTCCTCAGTACTGCACATGGTTAGATGTGGCCCTAAGAAGGACCGTTGGGGTTCTTGAAGCCTACACTAACTCCTAACACTCTCCCTACAGCAGCTCCAGCACGATAGCACTTTCCCTCAGCTAAGTCACAACGCATCTGAGGCGAGCCGCGGGAGGGGCCGATTTTTATACTCGGGTGACACCTGATCTCGCCAGCCACTCACTGCAGGGGGGTGGTATAGGGCTTGAACGTCGCAGGGGGAAGTTGTAATGCCTTCCCTGTCTTTCAATTGGCCAGAAAAGCGCGCTAACGTCTCAGAGATGAAAGTGAAAGTAACCCGAACATCGCGTGGTGCTCGTTACGAGTAACGAGCATCTTGAACACGCTAATACTCGAACGAGTATCAAGCTCGGACGAGTACGTTCGCTCATCTCTAGTAACCACTGAATTGCAAGGGGCTACGCACAAACAGCCTCTGTGCATAGGCGATAGTGGATGGGTGTGAGCTTGCCCCCATTCACAGGTCCTACAGTCACTGGAGCTTCGTTGGAAGTGGTGAAAGAGCTAGAGAGATGTGGAGATAGTCTGAGGCTTCTGACCTGAGAAGAAAAAGTGCTGCTAGGATTTAAGGATGTTGTGGAACACATCCCTAAGTGAGAGGGAAGTGCAGCATCTGGAAGGAGAGACACCAGGAGCCCCCCTTCCCCGCCCCCTGAACCCCAAGGAGACAATGGAGTCCTGATCTGCAGAGAGGGAGATCAATTGCTGGAGCTGCTTCTACAAGGCCCATCTGCTACAACTTGTGCAATCGGAAACCACTTAAGGGAATACCAGAATGGAGACATTTCTACTCTTCAGTGACAAACTCGGATAATATGTGTGCACACTGTTGTATAGGGAAACACTGCAGGGATTTCTAGTTAAAGAGACAGTACTCCCTGGTTATGAACAGAGACTAATTGCAATAAACCATAGTGCATCTTGGGATTACAGACGCTGTGTTTAGTTATAGCATGTTCATAGACATGCAGTAACCATTTTGGTTTCAAAAGGTCTGTGTACCACTTCCCATGACTGTGGTCCACTGTTTCCAGTCTAACTCTTGGAAATGTCATTTATATTGATTTGATTTATCGCTTATAGTAAGTAACAGATGCAGAACTGAGTAAAGCCCCATTTACACGCAATGACTATTGCTCAAAGTTTGTCAAAACGATGGCTTTTGAGCGATAGCCGTTGTGTGTAAATGCTCGTCCATTGTGCACTTACCGTCACTCTTCGTCTATCGCTGAGTTTAGCTCAGCATAAAATCCTCATCCCTGATAAGAGGGACGGCATGCTGTGTTCTCCGCGGGGCAGCACTTATAACATTGTATGCAGCCAGCAGCCCATGGACATGTATTTACAGAGCAGACCACCCACTGTTCTCTAAATTCATGCAAATGGAGCTAGTTAGCTACTAATGGAGTGATTAGCCCATTAGTAGCTAATGCAAAATGATCTCCCAAAACTGTTAGCTTCTGCCAAATTTTGAGCAATCATCTTTGCATGTAAATGGGGCTTTAGTGCGCATCGCATTATGTAACCATTGTGAGAAAGTCAGATTGTTTATTGCCACCTATTGTTGTGCAAAATGCAATCTGCAGGGTTGATACATATGTCGACGAACGCTTCGGGAGTAGTAGGTGAACCCAGACATTTCCTGTATGTCTAAATTTTTGGGACCATTATTACAAAGCATTAATCCCTATTTATGTCATGATCTTGTCAGCTGGGTTAAATGCTCCTCTGCTACAATATACTCATCTCTTGAGTAGTTTTGTAATTGGTGTATATAGTGTATCCCAACCATGACATCGAAGAAATGTTGATGTACAAAGAATGACATTACTCAGAGATTTTTAGTAATAACTGGACTTTTAAAATTTATTTTACATTATTTCTGCTGACTTATGATGGAAGAAGGAAATCGCTAGAAGGTTGGGGAAGAGAGATGAATCACCAGGTCAGACCATCTAATGAAGATAGTGCTGTTGGGGTGGTTTCACATCTGAACCTCCAGTCGTAGGTTCCTTCACATATCTGGCACAAAATACCGCATACAGCATTTTTTCTTTTGGCTTAAAGCCGGGCAGCTGAGTGGAAAGCAAACGGACCCCATTATAGTTAATGAGATACATTCGGCGCTCTTCAGTTCTTTCCATAAACTGAGCAGGATTGTGAAACCCTAGCGCAGATGTGAAACCCCCCTTAGATGTCTAGAACAAGGTCACTGATAAATCCTGTTTAATTTTTGAGCTTTGCCTGGAAAATGTCTTTAATTATATTTCATTAGTTGTTTGATGGAGCAATGATGTGGAAATGTAATTCTTTTCATGTGGCGATAGATGTATTAAATAACTTTGTCATTACTGTACTAAAAGCAGTGTTAAAAATAAACAAAATGTACGTGAATACCCTTCTTCAGTTTGAGATTTTTCTGAAGAGTAGTCATTCATTATGAGACCAGAATTATTCAGGTTGACTCAAGGCCCTTTTACATGCAAAGATAATCTTCCAAACGACTGAAAGATTGAAAGATTTAGCGTTCTATTTACATAAAGTGTTAATGGCCATTAACACTTTATCATCTTCATTTGCATGCAAAAAGGCCTCCACTAGCTGTTTGCAGAAGCCCAGTGTATGCTTGAATACACACCCTGCATTGTTCTCTTCGCGGCTGCCAGCAAATTGCATAGTTCTCTCCTGATGGGCTCATCTCATGGGCTGATGTAAACATGCGGAGGGTAAAACAGCATGCGGTCCATTGAGTGATAAATATGTTTGCTTTATCACTCAGTGGCTAAAGTTAACCTTAAAATCATCGTTCAAACGAAAAAATGCCTGATGCCTGCGTTTACATGTGACTCATTTACATGTATCCTGGAGATAGAACATCACTAGTTATTTGGCTGGAGTCTTTACTCAGGACCCCGACCGATCAGCTGAGCAGGTGCATGCTGTCAGCAACGCAAATACATGGAGGTCGGACCGGAAGCAGCAGAAGTCTCTGCGCCAACCTCTGTGTAGTGACTGGCATGTCTACCTGCAGGCACATCTCACATTGAATTCAATCAACTATTGATAACCTATTCTGAGGATACATCATCAGTAGTATTCTCCCTGGAAAACCCTTTTAAGGACCAGGGTGTTTTGGTCCAAAAGGACTAGACATTTTTTAGAGATTTTACCCATGTGGTGGTTTTACTGTACTATTTTTTTTCTACCAAAAGTATTTTTACAGTGTTTTTTGAGTGCTATGTAGCCTGTAAGATAGAATACAGAAGCTGTTAAAAACCACTTCTGCCTTCTCCTTTGGGTCCTCGGCTGTGACTAATTTTTACTATCGGCCGGCATTAAAGCGCAGGACCAAGCTCCGTAGATTTATGGTGCTTGGTCCTTAATGGGTTAATACCATACTCCTTCAGACCATAGTGTAGCACCAGTAGTGTGCGATCATGTGGATATATACCATACGTAATATTTTTATATTTAAGCAGTTGCTTCCAGCCATCCTATATATGAATTTACATTAAAGCTAATAATGAAGAATGACATGACTTGTACACAAACTCTTTTGCTAGATTATTGTTTTAGGATTGCAAAGACTGTTAAAAATGGCAAGACACAAGAGAGACCTTGAATGTCTACTTGGCTCTTGTATACTGCAGTAATGTTTCACAGCTCAGCCTTTAAATACGTCCAAGCTGATTTCCTGATGTCTACTGCAGACAAGTGAAAGGCTGTTGTCATTTATCTTAGAGGAAATGTGTTACTATAGCCAGATGACTTGGCAGTGGAGATTCTGCAAGTGAAAAGAATGTAGGTGTTATGACTGAAAGAATGTACTAGTGCGAATGTATAACATAATACTCCCATGTGAATTCTATTCATATTCTTTGGATTACTCTAAGTAAATTCTTCACGTTTTCAGATAATCCCCTGCAGCAGAGTTGAATTACTATATCCTGGCTCTTTCAGATCTTCAAGTTTAACCATTTTGCAGGCTGATTTTAAAGTATATCTTATTGACACTTTGTAAAGCTGGGTGACGGGTCAGTATATAGCACTGCTGTATGGTCATCTTTAGACATCATTTTACAGTCAACAGAATACTGATATGTAACCAGAGAAGGACCACCTGTTCAGCAGGCACTGTACAGTAATCTCATGTCAGATAAACTAACCATCCCACCCAGGCGATTTCTAGAAAATGTATCTAAGGCCAGGTTCATATTGTGCTGGTACCTCCGTTTTTAATGGATGCCATTACAGTCAATGGGGTCCATTCGGCGCTGTCCAGTTCCATCATAAGACAAACCTCATTGGCCAGGGGATTCTCCTTTTCTGTTCCCTGAACAGAGCAGGAAAATGAAATCCTCGCCGCAGATGTGAAAGCGACCTGACAGTGTCATCCAAGAAGATAGATTTAAATTTTGTTTACAATACAATAAATAATATTACCATATGAGACTAAATAGGACCTGTACACCACATAAGGCCGGACTCACACGAAATGATCAGATTCCATATGCAGGAGACCCGCAACGGATTCTGGCTGTGAACCCAGTTGGTCACCCTGTGTACCCGATTTCTTGGTATTGCAGATGACCACAGTGGCTCCCATGACTTCAATGGAGGCTGGCTATGCGGAATCCACAGCAAAATAGATCAGCTTGAGTTTTTCTTCCGCTTACGGAATACGCAATTTGTATCAGTGAATGTGAAAGAAAAAGCAAAAGTTCATGTCTTTCAATGCCTGTATTTTGCTGTGCATCCTCCACGCGGAAGGCGATCATAGATTCCGCAATTAAAATTCATTCGTGCGAGACCTCCGCTGAAAAACATCTGCACAAGAGATAAAGGAAACATTACCTGTGGGTAATAGTAACAAATTTTTTGGTCTATGGTTGTCAAGAGTTAATATTGGTTTCCTTGGTGGTCTAGGGTATTAGAGGGGATACTAACTTCTTCCCTGGTAGTTTAGAATAGCAAGAGGGTTAATACCTATTTCCCTGGTGATCAGTGCTTCTCAAACTCACTAGTTTGACACCCCCCAGGTGTTGGTCAGGAGCAGTTGGGGTGCCAGCTTTGAAAAGAGTAATTAAATGCTGCTCTTTCCTGCTGCAAAGGCCTTTACCTTGTATCTGATAAGTGACTCCTTCTGTGATGGATTAGGAGATAAAAATAAAATAAATAGAGCAAACCTTGTAATTTTGGTGTGGATTTTAACCATTGATAAGGCCCAGGTATCATCACATTCTTGCTGGGAAGGCCCTAGTAGAAGAAAATTGAGTCGCCCTGGTCGAGGGTATTGGAGGGAATTAATAGCGGTTTCCATGTTCGTTTAGGGCAGTGAATAGGTCAAAACCCATATTTCCACATATAGCTTCAGTGCATGTAATCTTTTTACACATTAATGCAAATAGCTAGAGAAATAAGAAATAAAACTGTCATTTCTGAAAATGAGTAAAATGATAAACACTTGACGTATGATAACAGTTGAATTTGTTGCACTGGCAAAATATTGGTTACATTGTGTCACTCAAATGCAGTCCAATAAGCGTCTGTTCCTTTCCAAGAGTTATGCTGGATAGAATAGCCTACTAGACGAATAGCAGCCTATGGTTCCATTCGTGGTTCCATCTGAATCCGGTCTTCAATATGCAGAAAGAATCCCGGGAGGAAGATCAAAAAGTGGCCTGAACACATCCTAATGCTTGAGGCTCATCTGCATAGAAGTCACCACCAATGCCAGCGTCACCTGTGTCCCCAGAAGAGGCGAATATACCCTCACCTTTGTTTTTGTTTCAATGGCAAAACCCCTTTAACGGTAAGAAATTGAACTTATTTCAGAAAAACTCTTTTAATTTCATAGTTTAATAGGAGTTAAAGAAAGCATCATTGGAATACCCTTCTCTTATGCGATAGAACGGAGAGGTGTTTAGTTCTGCTAAAGGTATACGTAGACTTGAATACCTGGGCTTGTGGCTTGGATGAAGTAGAAATGTAAGAAACACAAGCAATATCATCTGAAAGCTCGCTGTTTTAATGAGTTTCTATTATAGACCAGACATATAAAAAATAAATAACAAATATTGAAAACTAATATTACCGTCCCTTTAAGATGCCAGCAAATGTGCAAGTTTTGAGCAGGTTTTTTTCAGCTTTTTTGAGCCAGTTTTTGAAGTGAAAAGGAGATAAAGTTCAAAGGAAAGATCCTATTTCTCTATTTTAATCCACTTCTGCTTATGGCTTCAATAACCGTATAAAAAACCTGATCTAAACCTTCATGTGAACAGGCAGCCTTATACAATCATGAGACTGAAAACAGCAATCAACAATGTGTTCATTGTTCTAGTTGAAGCATCAGGAAACATTATAAAGTGCTCTAAACATATCAGAAACATACGGTATACCATGTTCCAATAAAACTGATTTCACCAGATATTAGTCTCCTCAACATCTTCTACGTGCTCTCCTTAAGGAGCAACAATACCTTCCCGACCCCACATTTATAGGCCTCTCACTGCACACTGATGAGGGGCAATCTCCCCGGAACAGCTGTCTGTACATGGTTGTCTTCTCCTTCTGGAGAAGACTCTGGCTTTGGCCAATAATTCCCAGTCATTGTTACAAAGCTTATTATCAAGTCTGACATTAACTTGCAGGAATGCTGCCTTTCAATAGGTGGCGCTGCAGAGGTATTGTTCTATCTTTCCATTTGTATATTTCCCAGAGGGGCATGCATGACCTTATAAATCTCCTCACACCTTCTAGGTGCTCTCCTTAAGGAGAACAATACCCTTCCTGACTTTTGACTTCTTCATGTATACCACATTAATTATTTTTTCTATGGGAGTCAGTGGCAGATGCAACTGATTGTTATGTAACAATGTTCTGCAGCGTTCTTCATATATGCACACTGAATGTATCGCCTGATTACGGTGCAAACAGAGTCTAAACACAGTTAGGTTTTCAGTAAAAAAAAATATAGAAGTTGGAAACTCATGTATAACTTTTTATTTCTAAAAGGGATTGTTTTGAAAATATGCATTGAAACATAAGTAAGAAAACTAAATGGGAAAATGATTAATTAAGGAAGCATTTTTGAATTGTTTTCCTATATAATGCAGCATGGTCTATTATTATTTGATGTGCCAGTTATGGATTCTCTGCTGTCTTGGCTCCTTTTTCTTCTCTTATATTTTTCTCCTAATGCAGTTTACATTTCCCATCAAGCCTCTGGCTTTGCAAAAACTGAGAGGGTGGAGTCATAGCATGCAGGAGGTGGAGTCTGATCATGCAGGGGGTGGAGTCTACTTACACTGCACTTACTCTGCTCTGAGACCTGAGATCAGTGATATTGAACTGCTGCTCTCTAACTCACACAGCAGAATCTCAGCTTCACACTGCTCTTCCTTGCCTCCAACTTGTGATAGGTTTCTCCCTGTAAGCTCTTACAAGCAGTACACCAGAGATTCTGCACACAGCACTAATAGATAGCAGGCAGGCAGCAGGAGTATACATCTATAATTGTAAATGAGTGTAATTATGTGTATGCAACTTTAAATGGTCAATTAAGTGTTAATTTCTAGTGTTCCTACCACCTAACACTGTGTGACTATGCAGAATACACCCTAACCTGCTTTCACCCCTGCTAGTCACTCCTAGCTAGCCTGGGATTGAATAGTCAGATTTCCCCTAGCGTAGGATTGGTGTACAGGAAAGGTATAAAAGGTAGAGAGTGGGCATGGTTAACCAGTCTAGTCCTACAGTTCATGGAGAGAAGGCAGGCCAGAGATAAAGACCGGGGAGGAACAACGCAAACATCCATGATAGCCAGTGTGGTGGGGAGCTTGAACATCTTAAGTGTGAGTATGGGTGTCAGTAGGAGAGAGAAACAGAAATAAGCAGTGTTAAGTCAGCAAGCAAGTCACCGGTTAACCCTTTACAGTCCAAGTCAGCTAACTGAATCTATAGTAAATGATGCACGCGGATTCTGTGATCTAAATAATATCAACGTAATGGGAATGGTGTAACTGCTATTGGGACAAAGAACTCTTCTAAATAAAGTTTGGAATTCTTTTTCATCTGAAGTCTGCTTCCTGAAGTGCTTCCTATCACTTACAACAACTGCACTGAGGTACCACACGACACTACAGGAGTGTAAGGACTACTACCCCTATTTTTGTTTAGTTCTTCACTTTTTATATTTCTCCGGAATGGGTCTCTACCCATATATAGACTGGTGTCACAACAAACTAACATCTTCCCCTACCCAACTCCGTGGGTAGCAGGCCATAAAAGCTGCCTACTGTTTATCTTAGTTTACTACATTTACCACTGGTCTAGCTTGACTGTAAGACTGGCATTTTTTTCAACCTGCCAGGAGGAGCAGCAGTGCCACCATGACTACTATCTCATTTTCCCCTCGCTGCTTCATACATCCTATGTCTGGGTTACTGCAAGAACTCTACAACCAATCATAATAGGAACTCACCTACTATATCACTGTTCACCTGGTCTTTAAAAGGGCTTTTCCAGGCAGCGCTAGCTGCTAGTGCCAGGATAAACTGGGGTTGGGGTGGAAGCCGCTGCTCTGACCTGTGTGTAATGGTGGCACTCGTAATTGCAGGTGCAGCTCTCATTGAAAGCAATGGGACCCCAGCCTGCAATTACAAGCGCCGTCCACTACACTGGGATCGGAGCGGCAGCTTCCACTCCAAGCCCAGTATATGCTGTCACAGACAGCCATTACTGCCTGGAAAATCCCTTTAGGACAAAAATGAGGTCTTCAGCAGCACTCTATACATGGGGTACATACAGAGGAACGTGGAGGGTGGAGCTGAGAGGGGATAGGAAGTGTCTAAGAGCTGTCTAAAGGAACTTGGTAGATATGTAATCCTGTAGTTCATAGGAAGTCCTCCACACAGAGGAGACTGACATCCTGTGTACACAAGAGAATGAGCTCTGGACTGGAAATTAGATTGGGATCACATGACATAGCTGTCCATAATGAAAGGGTTCAAAATGTATGCATGCAACCGAGCTGGGATGAAACAAATTATACTGTTAGAATATTACTGGTAAATAAGCATTATATTTTTAAAACTTGCTGGGATGCTTCTTTAATATACATTGCTGAGTGTTCTAGGCATGCTCTAAGATGTGCAAGAGATAAAGGGAGGGGTGGGCTCTGTCCATCATCTATTTTCAACAATCTGATCCTGGGTCATCTGCTGCCAACTTTATGATACATTCTACCTGTGATGATGAGATGGCTACTGAGAAATGATCTCTATAGAACAGAAAGTGTCAGCCTATTATGAGGCTAATTGGTCAGAGTGAAAACTGCATTATTTTAAGATTTTTCATAAAATAGGTAATGGCCTGGAAAATGTAGGAAAACACCCAAATAATTGATCACTTTCTAACAAAATATTCTATTTAAATGTTCACTAAGTAGCTTTGTGGCATATTTCCTCTTAATCTAGATCAGTAATTTTGAATGTGAATAAGCTCAGCTCATTACTAGAATGTCATATTTGATATACAAATATATGGGTTTATTTTAAGTACTGTATTTATATTAGCAAGCAAAGTTACTTGTTCAAAAATATCCAATATTACACATTTTTTATAATTTTTATGAGAGGATTAAACATTTTTGTCTCGATGTATGTTTTCCTTATTGTATTAAGCATGCAATGTTTTCTATGACCTGTTTTTAGTTTGAAATACTTGCATCTTCAATTTATATTACTTGAGAAATTAATTATCAGGTCCAAATAAGTAAACTGTTTATTGTACATATTTATAAATTGATCATTAGGGCTCATGCACATTGAGTCTGTTTGGCAGTATGCAGAGCCTATATGGCTCATTGGTACAAAGCCATAGATACCATGGGCTACTATAAAGACTATATTTGACTCCATGTGTACAGAGATATTATCTTCTTCCCTAAAACCAAGACCTCTGTACATACAGAATGCAATGTAGAGTTCCAAGGATTTTTTTCTATCGGATTTGTGCAGAATTGAACAAGCCTGGGTATAAAATAGGAGGCACACAGAGATAAAGTGGAGGGCTCATGCATCTCGATGGCAGACTTACTGCGGCTCTGTACAAAGCAAAGCTGTCATATGGCCATGTGCATGAGTCCTGTGGGTAAATTCGTCCCACTTTTTGCCAGAACAGACTATTACATGTTATTTAACTGCAAGCTTCAATAATTTGTTTGTTGAGTGTCCAAGGTCCAAATTTTTTCTTTGGTCAATAAATCAGTCATTCATCCATATTAAATTATATTTGTCATATTTCCTATGGCGGACGAGATCTTGTCTGACTGGCAGAAGGTTGCCTACTACGTCTTGAAGTTAAATAACTAGATGCTGGATAAGGTATAATGCGTGCAGGTGTATTTCTTTGTTCATTCTCCTGCATGACACGTCGAATTTCACCAAGAGTTTCGCCTGGGTTATTAAGCAAACGTTGGAAAAAACTCTCTCTTGTAATTGGTTTTTCCTGGCAACGAAATGTTATTGCAATGCCCACCTGAGATCGCATCTCTCTAGAAAACCCATCAGAAGTGCCATCAAAACATCTACCAATAGCAATTTCTTTGGCAAGCCTTGGATTTTGGTCAGTGACTGTGTAAATGCCATAGTTATGTCCAAGGGGATCAACAGGAGCCAACATATTGAATATCCTAGTGTCATTCCCTAAAGCCAGTGGTGGGTGGCGTTTTAGGTAATCTTCCAAAAGTCTGTTTACCTCAATAACATGGCAACTTCCTTGAGGAGTCACTGTTACTAAGGTGCGGTCTAGTAAATCTTGGTCATAAAGCTTTCCACTACACTTGAATTCTAGACATGCTGCTGAATTGCCTTCCACTAACATATCCCTAACACTCCGGATGTCCCTCAATCCATAGAGTTGACCTATTGTCTTTGCATGCATTCCCCCAACATTTCGTGACCGGACCATATACTCTTGTTGACCCTGTATCCGAACCTTCAAATAGCAGGCTCGAAACGCTTGTGGATTTGGCCACCAAGATAAATAACTACCAATCCATGAGGTCATGTCTGTTTCAACAAAAGGGACCACATTGTATTCATATTTGTCTTCCTCTACCCTATAAAATCGAAAATGATTGTCTAAGACTGAGGCTTCTTCACATACTCGCAAGTTTCTGTAAGCATATATGGGGCCACTTGTCTCTTCCAAATTATTTGGGTTTGGCTTGGCAATATTGAATTTGAAAGCTGTTTTTTTACCAGCAGAGTCTTCGTGATCGGTCCGTTGATAGTTAAGTTTTGATAAATAAGGCTGGGACACTCCTATTAAATTGGGATTTAATTTGGGGAAAGAGGCAACAGCTTCCAGCTCTTCTCCACCCATTATTGCAGTAACATATGCAGAGTAGGCATCTGGCTGCTGAGCATCACAGAAAGCAGGGAGACAGGCTCCATTCCTTCCTGTTATTACACTGTCAAATCTACCCCAAGCTCTAGGGTTTGATGAGAATCCTGGCATAGGCTCTAGATTTATAAGTGTCACCACAACTCCTTCCACCTGTTCATTAGGCATAAATTTCTCATTCATGTAGGAACGTACCTTAACAAAACATCTCCTAAACTCTGGTACATCCAAGTTGAAAAGTCTTCTCTCTCTTATTTCTACCTGTCCAATTAGAAATGACCTTTCCTCTCTCTTTCTCCTCTTACCTTCTCCTGCCATCTGAAAAGTACTTTCTTCTTCCCATAGTCCAGTGTGTGGATTCAAAGACCAAAGTTTAATTTCCTTTAGATGTTGAGGCATCTTTATTTGTTCTGTATCCAGATGAACCTCCACCTTTCCAGTTTGGAGCACTGAATTAGTACCTGTCTCCCTAAAGTCAACAGCAAACATTCCGTATGTTCTGAGTGGAGAGATATCTCCATTTCTGCTGACAAAATTAAGATCACTTGATGCAGCGGATGCAGTGCTGATGTTTCTAGGATCCAAAAAAGTTAAACTGGCCTTTACTGTACCACTGTAAGATCCCCCAGTTATTCTGGTAAAAGAGTTGGCAGGTATTACCAACTCTCCAATTGGATTTTGGCCAAGCACTTCTCCAAGTGGAATTATGTTTGTTACTGAAGGGTTAATATTAACTGGGTCTTTCTTTCTCATCATTTTTATATCCTGGTAAATTGTATTTCCTTTTGGATCAAATGGAATGATTTTTATAGCATCCACAAATTTTTCCTCAGGATCGACAAATGAAACCACCAACCTCTTTGTTCCAACCGGCACTTCCAAGGTAAACTCCCCTTTGTAACCTGTAAAGCCCATGTTTTCGCCATTCATAAAAATTTGACCAAACTGAAGTGGAGCACCAGTGTCATATGCAGTCACCCGTCCACGGACCAAAACCTTATGCTGTGTGCACTGGGCACATCCACACTCTACTACAACCATAACTGGTAGAGTATACGATGGGCACTTAATCTCTTGCAGTTTTGTTCGCTTGACTCCACAGCAGTGATCTACTTTATCTTTACACTGAAGATGAGAGCTTAAATAACCGGCACACTGTGAGTTTGGACATTTGCCTACATTGTAGAAGTTAGAGCCATTTTTAGTTTGCGAACAGTCATTAGGTAGCTTGATTAAATGTTCATGAGGAGACTTGTTGCAGTGTGATTCGCCTTTACCTTAAATACAAAAATAATATTTACAAAGAAACCATGAAAAAATGAAAGATCATATTGTATTTCTTGAGCAGCATAGAAAAAGGAATTGGGCACGATGTCTCCTTTTTCAAGACTGATGGGCTGACATTTTCGTTTCTCATGAATTTTATTAATTTTCAAAAGAGTAATGATACATTAAAAAAAAGTAAACAATGCAAGTAAATGAGCAGTGGGTTAGGTGCATATCAATAAAAAAAAAAAAAAACTATGCCCGTGCAAGGCCTCCTGCATCCATAAGGACATTAAAGAAAATACAATTTCTCTTTTCTCATTCACAAAAAAATATATTGTTTATAGAAATAATTTGACTGCAACAACCTATAAAGAAGTAACAGGGGTTAAGACACAAAGGGGAAGTAGGGATGGGGGTTAGGTTAAAGTTGGGCATATTCATCTCCCTATGTCCTACTGAGTCCCTCCGTTCTCATAGGTCCCGCTCCCCTTTAAATAGGGTTGAAGGAAGCTCTATTCGGCTGACTAAGATTGTCAGGGAGAGTTTGATTTAGAGCCATTGGGTTCCAGATCCGCATGGTTAGAGAATATTGGTACCATGCTGCCCAGGTGCAATCGAAGAGTTGTTCCTGGTCCATTAGCAGGGAAGCCAACTACTCATTGGTCATAATCCGAGAAAGTTTAACTTTAACAAGGTCTATGCTGACCGATGCCTTCCTCCAGGAGCGCGCAATAGCCATGTGAGCAGACAAAAAGCACAAGGAGACCCACCAGGACATATTTTTGGGTGTATCAGGTATCCGTCTACCCAGGAGCGCCTCACATGGGGATTTACGCAAATTTAGATTTGTGATGGAAAATATCAAGTTATAAACTTGTATCCATAATCGTCGTAACCTGGGACAAGTCCACCAGATATGTAAGAAAGTGCCCTGCCCCCCACAGCCTCAGAAACATAGGCCTGATGCCCCTGGGAACATCATAGAAAGCCTCTGGGGGGTTAGGTACCACCTCATAAGGAGCTTACATCCTGCCTCTGTAATAGATACATTTATAGACAACTTAGCCGTTGCATTAGCCATCTTATGCCATTCAGATGCTGGTATTGAGTGTACTAGCCAAAAAGTTCGAACGGAGGGAATCCCTGTCTGTCCACTTCATCCGCAACAGCGTAATACCATTCGCAGTCCAGCACTTAAAGTTATTGACATCAAGGCACGGAGGAAACGCTCTATTTCCAAATAAATTAGACATTGGGAGATGTTTTGTTATTAGTTCATATCTTTTAGCCAATCTGTCCCACATATCAAGTGAATAAGAAAGGTCTGGAGACATTATCACAGGCCTCTTTTTCGCAGCACACCAGTGTTTGTTCATTTGGCATGGGGGCAACTGTTGTAGATTCAATATCAACCAATGAAGGTCTAAATATTCTGGAAAACAAAACCACCCATTGAGCCAAACGGGCCACATGAAAATATTTTTAGAGGTTGGGAACTCCCAAACCACCCTCTGTTCCAGGTGCATAAAAAGTTGCCTGCTGAATATGTCTAGTTCTATTCATCAAATGAAAGAGAGCAGCTTGCCTTGAAGATGTTTCAATGTAATCAAGGGGACTGGGACAGGCAGGTTTCAATGTAATCAAGGGGACTGGGACAGGCAGAGTTCTGAATAGATATAAGATCTTAGGTAGCCATGTCATTTTAATAGAATGAATCCTACCTAGCCAAGATATGTTTTGAGTGGACAACGACACCAGGTCCTGTTCCAACCGTTTTATCATCAGGGAATAATTAGCTTGATAGAGTGAATCGAAGGAATCAGTGAGGCAGACCCCCAAATATGGAAGATGTTTGTCTACCCAACTGAAGTCGGAGTTCAATTTCAGGAATTTTAGCGTCTGGGGGGGGGGCTTTTAAATTTGGAGTCAGGGATTTGGTGTTATTAACGCTGTGACTGGAGACTGCCCCAAACTTGTCCAGCACATTGAAGATGTTGGGCAGGGAGGTCAGGGGGCAGGATACAAATAATAGAATATCATCAGCAAATAATGCGCATTTATGTTCCTTCCCCCCAACCCGAAACCCCTTAACGCTAATGTTAGACCTGAGAAGGGTGGCCAAAGGTCTATAACAAGCGTGAATAGGATGGAAGAGAGGGAGCACCCCTGTCTAGTTCCCCTCTCTATTGTGATATTATCGGAGTTATAGCCACAAATCCTTACCGAAGCTGTGGGAGGTGAGTACAAGGCACGTATGACCGAAAGGAAGGAGGTCCCAAATCCCATTCCTTCAGGGACATAAAATAAGTAAGGCCATGAGACTGAGTCGAAGGCTTTACGTAGATCTAAGCTAAGAAGTAAGCCCTTTCTATCTCCGTCCCCATCCCAACCCGAGCGAACCGCGGAAATATCTATAGCTCACCTAATCTGGTCCGTGGCCTGACTAAAGCCTACTTGATCTGGATGAATATACTGACCAATGAAAGTGTTGAGTCTATTAGCCATAATTTTGCTGAGGATCTTTAGATGCAACCAACCCCAAGGTACAACCAATCCCAAGTACCAGCCTACCCAACTGGGTAAATATTTAGGCAACAAAATACCAAAATAGTTAAAAGATTGTAGTATAAGTCACGACCTAAAGACATATATAATCACAAAAGATGGATATTTGCCGAACTTCTCTATTTATAAAACTAGCAAATATAGAACAGACCCTTCCTCAGTACTTTCTGGGGACACACGTCTGGATGCTGATGGTGTGTTTGAGAGAATATTTAATGTGTGTTCTCAGCAATTGCTGAGAAAGGGGTCTGTTGACCTCAAAACGTGTATGCTGGTTTTATTAAAAAAACAGAGGCAAATATCAGTGTCATCTGATTATATATGTCTATAGGCTTTTATTCCAATCTTTTAACTATTTTGACATTTTTTTGTTTCATATTGTATGTATTGGTTTCTTACCTGTGACTGTTAGATAGGCTATTGAAGACTTGATGACACCCAATCCATTACTTGCTTTGCATTGGTATGTACCAGCCTGTACTGTTTGAATATTTCGCAATATTAAGCTTTTGTCATATTTGATTTTGGCTTTGTCCAATAGTGTACCATTGTGATACCTGTAAATGAAATAAATCAAGTCAGAACAGATTTGTAGGATGAACAGACCCCAAATTTTTTTCAACACTAAAGACACCAGGTACCATTTCTATAAAATATGTCGCCATGGACTGTTGAGGCTTGTTTTACTGTTCCTGCTTCTTTGATTATTCTATCTAAATAGGATAGATTTTATGAAGCACAAACAAACCCCTGACCAACATGCATACGGCTACATACCCCATGAAATTAGGATGCATATAGACATCCAAAACATATGCTGTGTACGCAGCATGCTCAGAAGGTGAGCCCGCTCCATACATGGTTCGTATCGTTTGGCTTTGTTGGAGATAACACAAATCGTGGCTATTAACCCTTTAAATGCCCCTGTCAATTTTATCAGTGGCACATAAATGCCCCGAAACTCCCACTGTGATAAGATCGAAGGATTGTTGTCATGGGAGCTTGGGACCTAATGAAGATCCCCAAGGCTGCCATGATTGTTTGCCTATTTAAACATGCTAGCATAGACAGCCTGTAATACTGTATAATGCATCTCCAAGAAAAATAAAAAGCAATTTAAAAAGTTAGATGAATCCCAAAATAGCACCAATAAAAACTACAGGTCCGGGGGGCGTGGCTTGGACATGGCAGCATGAGCATCTCCTGCCTTAAGCTCCCACTCACCCCACCAGCAAAAACCCGCTTTAATGTCCGCGCAGCAGCCCAATAACACGTCCACTACCTTCATGGGACGCAGAAGAATCTCCAGCCGCTCGGCGGTGCCTCCAAAAGTCAACCTGGCAGGTATCCAGCACTTCCTCAGGGCTCCTAGTGCCGCAGGCACCGGACCCAAGATGGCGCCGGACCATGCATGCAGCTCCCCCTCACCATCGGACTGCAGTATGAGGGCGCCCAGACCTGCTAGCTGCATCAGGGATCTCCGATGCTCCAGCCTAGCAGAAGGAGAAGACAGAGAGGAAGCAGCACTCTGCAAACTGCTCACTTCGGCAAACGAGGTAATCCCCTCCCAGCCACCAAGCCCAGGCAGCCTCCCAGAAGAAAGACAGACCCTTAATGCTGCCATAAGCTTAAAATCTACCCCTCTGATGCCCACACACGAGAGTGGGGGCGATATAAAAAGGCACCATGCACAGGGCCCGGGCAGGGGCCCCTTGGGGAGCCCTAGTGCCAGCAGGCCTGCCCCTTCAAACAATCAGCCCCCAGCAAAAGGACACCCAGCCGAAAGCGGCAGCCGCCATGATGGGGCCACATTACACCACCAAATAGGGGCCAGGCTACTAAAACTACCTCAGCTACCGCACCCTGGAGACAGAGGACTTCCCATGACTGGGACCACCTGAAGCGAGCAACCGCGCACACGCTCGGGGCCACACGGAAAACCCCGGTTACAGCCCCTCATATGACCATGGTTCCATAGATGACTCAACGCAGGGCGACTCCTGGGACTGGAAGGAACATTTTCAGGCATTAAATACAAAAAGAGACTTCCAGAGGTTAGAAGATTCCCACAAACAAGCCCTGTCCCTTTTGCAGCAAGAGCTGAAACATGTGGGCCATAGGCTGCAAACTGTAGAGGAATCCCAAGAAGACATTTTTTCATTGCTGGATGCCCATAGTCAAGTCATCAATGCCCAGAACCTGCAGATAGCAGACATCCTATCCCACCTGGACGACCTGGAGAACAGGCACCGATACAACAACATCCACTTGCGAGGCCTATCTGAAGAAGTGACTTCCCCACAGCTGGAAAATTGGGCACGCAACATGTTCAGCTCCCTATTGCAACGTGACCATTCTCAACCGGTAGAAATAGATCATATTCACAGAAGCTTGGGACCCAGACCAGAGGATCTGGGGAAACCTCGAGATGTAATATGCTGAATCCATTTTTACAAAGATAAGGAGGCGATCCTGAAACAGGCACGGGATAACAACCCAGCTCTCACCCATAATACAACTCCTATTACAATATACCTGGACCTGGCCTGGTGCTCCCTGCAGCTCTGCAGGGCAGTGAGACCATTACTCCATGCTTTACGAGAAAGAAACATATTATACAGGTGGGGCTACCCGTTTCAACTGATAGCTTCCAAGAACGGCAAAACGGCAATATTTAAAAGCCCAGCAGATCTTCCAAGATTCCTGGGGGCTGTGGAGCTTCCCATGGTGGCGCTACCAGACTGGCCTACCCTACCATCGCTACCAGTCATGGCTTCCAGAGAGGCCTGGCGTGAGGCCTGACCCAAAGAGAGAAGGGGTATGGGACACCCCGGAACCACACCTCCCACCTAAGGTCTGAGAGGGAAAAATAACTCTAAGACCTGAACTTGAGAGCCCTGGGAGGCGCTCCTGTGCATTTGGACCCTTTCTGAAGATGCCAGCCAATGGCTGGACTGCTCCACCTCTCTCTTCCATCCCCTCTTTTCTCCTTTTATTTTTTATTTTATGTGTTGTGTCTTTTGTACATTTTTCGCTTCTTCTTTGGTTTATTCTTGAACTATATTCAGCATGCTAAAGAAAGCTGTTGGAACTGTCCAAGCTACAAGAAGACTGTTTGCGTTCTGAATTGCTTATATCTAAGAGTTGCGGCTTTTACATTGCTGCCCTGATGGGGCATTTCTACTATATTTAGTTATCTGGTGGGTGAAGCAGGAGGCACGCGGCGATATCCCTTCCTACTTCCCTCATTAGGCTAGACACCACTAAGTGCAGTCTAATCTCTGGTGTATACCAGATGAGTACCTATTCCAAACAGTCCGGACACTATCCCCTAACTGACAGACTACTACATTTCTGTCACCCTGCTGCTTTTCCCATGTCCACTCTTCTACTCTTTCTCTTAGCCCTCCCATTCTCCTCCCGTGACGGCCTGTACCAATAAATTACCAACATGATAAGCACATCTTTTTGTACCTACAACGCTAGAGGATTAAATTGTCCCTCCAAAAGGGGTCAAATCCTGGCGCACATGCATAAAAAACACGAACTCATTGCCCTGTTTCAAGAAACTCATTTTAGAAGCGGCCATGTCCCGAAGTGTAACAACAGATACTATTCCCAATGGTACCATATTACCCATCCCGACAAAAAGTCATGTGGAGTCTCCATAGCCATACACAAAAGTCTCCCATACAACTTTCTCTCCTCCGAGGTTGACCCAGAGGGCAGATACCTTTTTCTAAAAGTGAAACTTGGAGCAAGGTGTTTACAATAGCTAATGTTTATTTCCCTAATTCAGGCCAGAGCGCCCTAGGGATCCGAGTGCTGGGAGAACTGGCTCGGTTCGCCTCTGGAACAGCGATTGTCCTCGGAGGGGACCTAAACCTTTGTATGGACCAACGCCTTGACTCGTCATCAGGTAGGTCTGGCGTTTCCCTGGCGGCCGTGCACAGACTGCGGAGACAGCTGACCTCCCTTAAACTCATTGACCTCTGGAGGATCTTACACCCGGAGGTCAAGGACTTTAGCCACTACTCCTCCGCTCACAACAGCTATAGCAGATTGGACTACTTATTTATATTGCATAGCCTCCTAGACCTAGCGCCCAAAAGTTCAATTGGTAGGATCGTTTGGTCAGACCACGCGCCGGTCTATGGGTCACTAACGAGGGGAGATACGGGAATTGGGCAACGCTACTGGCGTTTGAATGATAATCTTTTGGGAGATCCCTGGTACCTGAATGAGATACACCAGGCTATCGAAAGCTTCACAGAAATCCACAAAACAGACAAAACGGCCCCACCTATTAAATGGGAGGCCCTGGGCGTGTCTTGGTTAATGGCGGAGTGAGTCGCACCCAGAGCGAGCTCCTGCGCCCACCACCCGGTCTACAGCTCTGAGGCACCGAGCAGCGACCAAAAAGCACCCACGGACTCGGGAGGATGCAGAGGAGGCAGCCGCGAACCTCCGGTCCCGCGACGAGCCGCAAGAAAGGCGCCCTGGAGCGTTTTCTCGGCGCTCCGGCAGAGGCGCCGGAGAGATCCAAAATGGCGCCCGCTCTCGCGAGAGCGGGAGCTCAGAAGCAGGAGACTGCAGCGCCGGCTCCGGTCCCGACAGGGGACAAACTGCAGCGAAATACAAAGCCCTCACCAGGGGAAAGCAGCAGAAGCAAGCCGCCGGGAGGCGGACAGAGGGAACAGGAAGACCACAGGAGTGCATCAGAGCCAGAGGGGGAAGCTTCACCGACCACCCCCCAGGGAAGGGGACGCGTGAGTAGTGTGGGCAGCAGCCCAAGCATCCCACAGGGCGCACATTCTCCCCTAGCCCCAGCACATATGGAGGGGGAGAACCCTAACCAGAAAACATGGTCCCAGGCCCTGCAGACCCCTGAACCCCACACTACGGGCGCTACCCCAAAAAAAGGGGCGCGCACCCCCCCAGCAGCAGAGGGAGAAGAGGTGTGGAAAAGCCGTATTATGGCCATCCCCACACGGTCAGAGCTGGACAGCCTTTTTCAGAGGTTGGAAGCATCCAATAAACAAGTTATGGAACAAATGCACGCAGACATGCAGCACCTGGGCCATAGAATCCTGCAGGTTGAGGAGACACAAGAAAGTACGGCGGCCATTTTAGAAACACACAGGCAGGCCATACAGGCACAAGCTGATCAGATAACAAGCATTATTATGCATATTGACGACCTGGAAAACAGGAACCGCAGGAATAACCTTAGAATACGCGGCCTGCCAGAAGAAGTAGAAGGGCAACATCTAGAAACATGGGCACAATCATTCTTCCAGCAGTTAATAGACGATCCAGCAGAGCGCCACATTGAAATCGATCGTATTCATAGAGCCCTGGGCCCCAAGTCAATGGATCCTAATAGACCGAGAGACATTATTTGCAGGATCCACTTCTTCAAAATAAAAGATATTATTCTCCGTAAAGCCAGAGAAAAAGGGGACTTAAATTACAAAGGCAAACCGATCATGCTTCTGCAGGATTTAGCTAGACATACCCTACGTTTAAGGGGGGCCCTGAGACCGCTCCTAACAGCCCTGAAAAACCAGGGAATCCCATATAGATGGGGGTTCCCCTTTTCTCTAACGGCCAGGAAGGACGGGAAAACGGCCACGTTCCGCTCTCTAGGGGACTTACCAAACTTCCTTGGCGCACTGAACCTGCCAATGATTGCGTTACCAGAGTGGCCCGAAACACCGACAATAGTAGCGCCCACTGCCCAGGAACAGTGGCAAACCATCCCAACAAGATCACGCCGAGAGAGACGCACACCAGCAGATGACACCACCTGAACTAAGATCCCCAGACCTTTTTGAAACAACCTTAACCATGGAGGCCATGAGAAATGGCTGCCCCCCTCCTAGTTGACTTACTTTTCACATGTGCTATGGCTCAGCATTCACAATAGCAACGTCCCCCCCCCCCCTTTTTTTTTTTTTTTGTTTCATTTTGTGCCACCATTTGAGTAGTGGCCCAGGGGGAGGGGGGGACGCGACGGGACCGGAGGCGGGGAGGAAGGAAGAACGAACAACGGATATGTGATATTGCGGGGCATGCTTGCCCCCCCCCCCTTCTTCCCCTCAGGATAACAGCACGATAGCCTAAGCACCAATGAACCCCCCCTCGACCCAAGCCCGTGGAGCAAGAAACTGTTTAGTCTTCGTTAGAATGTTATTGAAGTTGGAGACAATGTTAACATTAATATTGGTGCCTCAAGAGTTAGCAAACAAGGCCCAGAACAGAGGCTTATTGCATATTAAAAACTATTATGCCTGGGGTGGGATGCGGGAGAGTGCAGCTCACGCAGCCGTCCCCTCACGCCTCACATCCTAGGTGACCGGATGCACTTAGTGCACATACTGGCAAATATTAGGCCAGTAGCTCACCTACTTTATACGTGCAGCGGCCTAACGCTGCACAGGGGCCGCCCTGCGGCCCCTCTCTTTTCCCCGCACTTCTATCTTTTACTCTCTCCTCTCTCTGTTGTCTTTCCCTACCCTATCCCCAAACACCCACCTAACTCTCCAGACCGACTTGTAAGAAACGCCACTCCAAATGAAACTGGATGGCAGTCCTAAAATTTTGCTCGTATAACACGAGGGGCCTGAACAAACCGGCCAAGAGAGGGCAAATCCTTGACCATTTACATAAGGAAAAAACGATGATAGTCCTATTACAGGAAACACATTTTCAGGATACAAAAATCCCCAAATGCAAGCACCGACACTATACCACATGGTTTCACAGCCCACACCCAACTAAAAAAGCGGGCGGTACCTCAATCGCTATCCATAAAAGTCTGCCTCACAAACTTATATCTTCAAAGGTGGACGAAACCGGGAGATTTGTATTCATAAAGATACTGGTTCATGATGAAGTTTTAACTGTGGCAAATGCTTACTTCCCCAACCAGGGTCAGCAGCGGTTCGGCATCCGGATGTTGGGGGCATTGACGGAATTCGCAGATGGATCCAATACCATCCTGGGAGGCGATTTCAACCTCAGTATGGACCCAGTACGAGACTCATCTGGGGGTAAGTCGGGGACTTCCCCAACATCCACACACAAACTTAGAACAAAGCTAGCAAACCTTAGGCTGATAGACATGTGGAGGACATTACATCCAGGGGAGAAAGATTATAGCTACCGATCAGGTGCACACAATAGCTACCACAGATTAGATTATCTGTACATATCACACGGGTTACTAGACAGATCCCCCTCCTCAACAATGGGTTCGTTCATATGGTCGGACCATGCTCCAGTCTGGGGTTCCCTGGGGACAGGCAGAAGGGACAATGCGTCATTCAGTTGGCGTTTGAACGACAACCTACTGGATGACGCAGTATGCAAACAGGAGATACAACAAACCATAGACGAATTTAGAACTAATCACGAAACAGATCCCACTCCAACCCCTACTAAATGGGAGGCCCTCAAGTGCGTCTTACGGGGAATATTTATAGCGCATGGAGCAAGACTAAAGAAAATTAGAACGGCTAAACTCGAGGAACTAATGGCGGACCTCAATAAACTAGAGACCACTAATAAGTCATTGCCGACAAACAACATCGTCTCGGAAATATCCTCTAAGCGGATGGAAATACTCCGCATATTAGACCAAGCATCTCTCTGTCAGCGAGACAAACTAAAAGGGTGGTTTTACGAATTTGGGAATAAGTGCGGAAAGGGATTAGCAAGAGCCCTGAACCCTAGGACACAGCAGTCGTACGTTTTCGCAATTAACAAACCAGGGGAGGGGTTGGTTCACCACAATACTGGCATACTAGAAGGCTTCCAAACATTTTACAAGGACCTATATAACTTAGAAGAGAGGCAGGGGGAACAGGGGCAGGATCTAGCAACCGAGAGAAACACGTACATAGCAAAACACACGGCCAATCAGATACAGGACCCTGACAAACAGGCCCTTGAAGGCGACTTTACGCCGCAGGAACTGAAGGAGGCAGTACGGTCCTTGAAGATAGGTAGGAGCCCGGGCCCAGATGGCTTCACTCCCCGCTTCTTTAAAGTATTCCATGACCAGCTGGCCCCCTTGATGCTGGAAGCTTTTGATGCTATCTCTAGGGACTGCCCCTTCCCAAAACAGGCCCTACAGGCGATAATCACGGTCCTGCCTAAGCCCGGGAAAGATCCTGCCCAGTGTGGAAGCTATAGGCCGATATCGCTGTTGAACGTCGATACGAAATTATTCTCCGGGATGCTTGCGGGCCGCCTCCGGCCTCATATCCCCAATTTGATACATGAGGACCAGGTGGGATTCGTCCCCGGCAGGGAAGCTGCAGACAACACAATTCGAACGCTGTCTCTCCTGTCCAGGGCGAAGCGCACGGGAGAGCCATTGTGCCTCTTAACTGTCGACGCAGAGAAGGCGTTCGACAGGGTGGGGTGGGGGTTTCTGGAGGCGGCCCTCGAGCAAATCGGGCTGGGCCCGCGGTTTTTGGGATGGGTAATGGCACTATATGCTGGCCCCTCGGCCCGGATTAGAGTAAATGGAAGGTTATCACAACAGCTCCAGATAAAAAATGGCACCCGCCAGGGGTGTCCACTGTCCCCTTACTTATATATCATTGTTATGGAGACCCTGGCGAGTGCGTTACGGGCAAACAAGAGCATCAAGGGGGTACAGCTGAATAACGATGAGCAGAAAACAGCATTATATGCCGACGATTTGCTTATCTATATGTCCAATCCTAGAATTGCCCTCCCAAACATATTAAAAGAATTCCAATTATTCGGCCGACTTTCAAATTTTAAGGTGAATCTGAGCAAGTCCGAGATTCTCAATGTAAACATCCCAGAAAAAGAAACAGAGGCAATAAAGTCCGCATTCCCATTTACTTGGAATAAAGACAGCATTAAGTATCTAGGAACTACAATCACACCCGATATAGCCGACCTGTTTCAGAAAAATTACAAGCCATTACTCACCAAACTAGAGGAGGATTTGGACAAATGGCGGACGGTACCCCTCTCCTAGTTCGGCAGAATAAGTACGATAAAAATGAATGTACTACCTAGAATCTTGTATATCCTCCAAACCGTCCCGATTCAATTACCCGGAGCATATCTAAATCGAATTAGGAAGGCAATGATGCGGTTTATATGGGGAGGCAGACAGCCTCGACGCAACTGGAGGGCACTTTCTGGCCCGCGGGATCGTGGAGGGATGGGAATTCCAAACATAGCATTATACTACAAGGCCGCCTTATCTCGCTGCATCCTAGATCTAACACACAAGAACCCTCAAAAGCGCTGGGTGAGAATGGAGCAGGATGGGGTACCATATAAAGGACAGGGCCTGATATGGATACCGGGAAATAGGGGTTGGAGAAACCTGGGATTATCGCCTTTTGTGGAAAACATCATGGTGGCCTGGATAGGCCCAGCCACAAAAACAAAACTAATAGCGAGACCGGGCCCCCTGACACCCCTGGTAGGTAATGCAGAAATTCCATTATTCTTCAAAGGCACATCCCTTACAAGGATGATGACTGACATAAGGCCAACAGAGATTCCTAGGGTGGGGGACATGTTGGGGACGGGGGGACTTAGGCCCCTGAGGGAGGTAATTGGAGATGGGGGACCCCCGGCTGGAGCATGGTACCAATACCTCCAATTAAGCCATTATATAAGATCTTTGGGGAGGCCTGAGGAGTTAAACATGGCCTTGACACCATTTGAAAGGCAGTTTATCCATAATCGGAAAAAAAACCAAAAAATTTCAGAACTATATAAATTCCTGTTAGAAGAGGACACACGGGATAGGGGAAAGGACTTGGAGAGGGCGTGGGAACGAGAGCTGGGAGTCACACACACAGAGGAGTCATGGAAGAAAGCCCACATACTGACTTTCAAAATAAACGTCTCGAGTAAATTGCAAGAGCTAAATTACAAGATCATCACGAGATGGTACAGGATCCCGGAGAGACTGGCCAGATTTTGCCCCCAATGTCCGAATGTCTGCTGGAGATGCCTATCCGAGAAAGGTACCTTTATTCACATATGGTGGGCATGTGCATTGATAGGCCCTCTGTGGCGCGAGGTGGGGGCTCTCCACGCGTGGGTCAGTGGCAACCAAACACACTTAACCCCAGAATTAGCACTATTATCTATGTTTCCCGGGTCGCTGAAACAGGCCAAAAGCTCACTATTGAGATTTTTCATACTAGCAGCGCGGCAGGTGATTCCTAGAAAATGGAAATCCACAGATCCGCCTTCTCGGATAATGTGGCTAGAAGCACTAGACAATATCAGACATCTAGAAGAGCTATATGCTAGAGATGAGATGAAATATAATAAATATCTGGCTGTGTGGTATACTTGGAATCAGCTCAGAGACTCACAGGAAGTGGCCGCATGGGTGGCAAGGGGAATCACCCCGCTTCCCCGTCCACGCCCACAATTGGTTGCCGTGGGCCCTCAGGATTGGAGAGCTACCACCTAAATCATCTAAACTAAAGGAATCATTTAAACTAACAGAAGTGGAACAGGTCGGTCCCCTTCTCCCCCTTCCTCGTCTTAATCTTCTCTCACCCTCACCTCTCTCCCCCTCTTTTTTTTTTTTTCTTTCTCTCTTTCTCCTCTAATCTGAGAGTGTAATTGCAGGGTATATAGACATGTTTTTGATATTTGTTCTATAGGTTAATAGTTGCGGAAGATTGTAACATGTAATTAATAGTAATAACACCAACCCCGGTGGCCAAAAGGGACCCACCGAGGGAATAAGGATGCTAGAAGAGCTTTAATGTATAGAGTTTTACAACAATTTTCATTGTAACAAATGTGATTTATTTTGATAAGAAAAGAAAGTTCTTACATAATATGCAAAAAAAAAAAATCAATAAAGACATATTGAACCATAAATGGGAGGCCCTGAAATGCGTTATTCGCGGGGTCTTTATCTCACATGGCGCTAGACTCAAGAGAGAGAGGGCAGGTAAACTATTGGGCCTGTTAACAAAGCTAGATACCGCAGAACAATCCAACAAAACAAAAGCGACACCATCCCTAGGCGCTGAAATTTCTTTGCTGCTCCAACAGATGCTGGTGATCATGGACCAGGCCTCCCTTTGTGCTAGAGATAAAATGAGAGGAGGATACTACGAATACGAAAACAAATGTAGCACCTGGTTAGCAAGGGCACTTAACCCACAAGAATCGCACTCATACATTTTTGCACTGACTTCCCCGGAGGGGAGAAAGTACATGCCACCGCGGAAATAGTGGAATGCTTCCATAAATACTACAAGGAGCTCTACAATATCCGCGATGAAGGCCTGGGCCCTGGGGGATCTGAGGACATGGGAATGGCGTCCTACCTAGATGACATTATGCACATGGAAGAATTAATTGCTGGAGATGGTTAAGCTTCCGCTCCTCTGCTAAATTTAATTCATGGATAACTAATGGTGTGTTACAGCCCTGAATATAGCTGCTATGAGTAGCTATGTTTGATGATATCAGCATTTGGATGGCCGCCGCTGGACAGGTAAGCCCCTCTCTTACCCTCGCCCTTCTAGGGCCACTAGCAGTCCTTCCATCCTTTTTTCGTTCCCTTTCCAACCTTTCTCCTCTTTTCCTCTTCTCTCCTGCTTTCTTGTCTTCACCTTTCTCCTCTCTTTCTTTCCCTACTAGCTAAATTGATGTTGTGACTTGATAGTGTCGACATGATCTACAAGACAGGGGCTAGGTGGATTTTTCTCCCTCCCCTCTGCACTTAAGTATACTCAAGTTTTTTATTTGGTTACAAGTTGTTAACAAATTTGAAGCTATTTTTGGTATCAGCATCTGACTTGGGACCACCTAAGGAAGAAATTACTTAACCCATTTAGGACCAGCCACTGTATATATACGGCGGCTGGTCCTGGGCTTAGAGGACCGCCGATAGTAAAAATACGGCGGTGCTCTAAGTCTCCTGCCTCTGTAATCAATCAGAGGCAGGAACGGGTTATCAGCTGTTAGTGACAGCTGATAACCCGGAACAGAAGGCAGGAGGGGTTTTTAACCCTTCCTGCCTTCTGCTTCCCCGATATACAGTGCTCAATGAGCACTGTACTGGCAAAGTGAAAGTAAGAAGTACTTTCACTACGGGAGCCTCGGGGAAGGGGGGGGGGGGGCATGTGACCTCCCGGGATTCCCTGCTATGCAGAGCTGGAGGGTCAGACTTAGACCCTGGCAGCTCTGCAGGTGACTAATGTCACCACAGGGGTTGCTTTCCCCTATAACTAGGGCTCCTATGAACGCCCTAGCTATAGTGGGAAAGTGTCAAATAAAGTTCTAATAAAAGAAAAAAGTGAATGTCCCCCAGAGGTCTTATATGACGTCATGGGGGACACAGATAGTAAAAAAACACAATTACATACATAAGTAAAACAAAACAACAGAATAAAACAACAATACATACATAAGAAAGAGAATAACACAAAGCAGACGCCAACAAAAACCGACGCCGTATGCGCCCTGTAAACCATACATACTATATATCAGAATGTCCGAAATAAATAGAGGAACCCATTCCCATACTTTATTTTAGTGTTAATATAAAAATAATTTAAAAAAAAACTATAAATGTTAATAAAATCATTTTTTTTAGCATTCTACCCCCAATAAAACTAAAAAACAGAAAAAAAGTCAGTGAAAAAGATATTAAAAAAATAGTCCTATATATCACGGGAAAAAAAACGCAGCAAAAATAATTTTGGTAGCTAAAGGAAAAAAAATGGAGCAGTAAAACCGCCACAAGGGTAAAAGCCCTAAAAAGTGTCTGGTCCTTAAGGTACAAAACAACCTGGTCCTTAAGGGGTTAATCATTAAACCGGCGGGCTTCGGGGACTATCGGGCACCCACAGATTCCGGGATGTGCCTATACTTGTTCACTCGATTGAAATGATTGTTTTAACCCCTTAGTGACCAAGCCTGTTTGCGCCTTAATGACCAGGCCAAATTTTGCAAATCTGACACGTGTCACTTTAACATGGAAAAACACCATAAAGGTTTTGCATATCCAAGCGATTCTGACATTGTTTTTTCGCCACATGTTGTACTTCATTTAGGCGGAAAAAATAGACCGATAGAATTTGTGGTTATTTATTAAAAGCGCCAAAATTGGGAACATTTTGAAAAAAACTTCATTTTTTCACATTTCCAACTGCAATATCTTAAATATGTGCAAACATAATATAGAAATTTTTGCTAAGATTTATATTTCCACCCATTTACTTTATTTGGGGCGCACATTGGAAAAACTTTCGTTTTTTTTTTAACCATTTAGGAGATGTACAAATTTAACATTACTTTTTAGCATTTTGAGGAACACTTTGTTTTCCTACACCAAGCCAAGATTGGAAAGGCTCATGAGTGTCAGATCAATAGATACCCCCACAAATGACCCCATTTTAAAAACTACACCCCTTAGTGTATTCACTGAGGGGTGTTATGAGTATTTTGACCCCACAGTTTTTTTTTAGGAATTAATTGCATTTAGAGGAGAAAAAGTAAAATTTCATATTTTTGCAAATCTGTCATTTTAAAGACATATTTTTTTCCTATAGTTTACATGAAAATGAGGATTTACACCCCAAAATGGATACCCCTATTTCTCCCGTGTTCAGAAATATACCCATTGTGGCCCTAATGTTATATCTGAGTCCACAAAGGGGCCCAAAATGAAAGGAATAGTCAGTGTCTTTCAAAACAAAAATTTAGCTTGAAGTCCTTTTAGGCCCCATTGCCCACTTGTAGAGCTCTTGAGCGAGCGCCCAAAGCCATAGAGAACCCCCACAAATGACCCCATTTTGAAAACTAGACTCCTTAACAAATTTATCTAGGGGTGTACTGCGTATTTTGACCCCATGGTTTTTGAATAAATTCAAGCAAAGCAAAAGGAAAAAATTAGAATTTTTTTTTTGGCAATTCTGTCATTTTAAAAACAGCTTTTTTTGTACAGCACACATATGAAGGAAGACTTGCACCCCAAAATGGATACCGCTGTTTGTGCTGTTTTCAGAAATATACCCATTGTGGCCCTAATCTTATGTCCGCATGCACAATGGGGCCCAAAATGAAAGGAGTAATCGGTGGCTTTCAGAACATAGATTTTGTTCGAAGTCCTTTTAGGCGCCATTGCCCACTTGTAGAGTTCTTGAGCGGCCAAATCCATAGAGAACCCCCAGAAATCACCCCATTTTGAAAACTAGACCCCTTAACGAATTTATCTAGGGGTCTACTGTGTATTTTAACCCTACAATTTTTGAATAGATCTAAGCAAAGCAGTAGGAAAAAATAACGATTTTCATTTTTTGGGCTATTGCGTCAATTTAAACCCATTTTTTTTTGTACAGCACACATATAAATGAAGACTTTCACCCCAAAATGGATCCCCCTGTTTGTACCGTGTTCAGAAACATACCCATTGTGGCCCTAATCTACTTAAAGGAAACATGGCTAGGCCTACAATGAAAGGAATACCCATTGGATTTCAGGGTACAACTGAATAAATTTCAGGCCCCATTGCCCACTTATAGAGCCACTGAGCGGCCAAAACTATAAAGAACCCCCACAAATGACCCCATTTTGAAAACTAGACCCCTTAACAAATTCATCTAGAGGTGTACTGCGTATTTTGACCCCACAGTATTTGAATGAATCTAAGCAAAGCAGAAGGAAAAAGTTACGATTTTCAATTTTTTTGGCAATTTTTTAAATTTAAAAACAGTTTTTTTGTACAGTGTACATAGGAATGAAGACGTTCACCCCAAAATGGATACTCCCCGTTTGTCCCGTGTTCAGAAACATACCCATTGTGGCCCTCATCTACTTACAGGACGCATGGCAAGGCCTATAAAGGAGGGAACACCCGTTGGATTTCAGGGCACAACTGAATAAATTCCAGGCCCCATTGCTTATTTGTACGGAATAAAAATTGACTTCCTAAAAATCCTCCCACCCCCACCCCCCACACACACACTCCGCGCTCTTTTCGGCGTTCGCAAATCTTAGATAAAAGTAATAATGTGAACTGTGTGGTATTTTCGAAGACGGGTAATTACGGAGGCTGGTTGAAATGGGCCCATGGGGCAATAAAACCGTGTATCCCCCCTCCTCTCATGCATTTTGGGGGTCATTTCTTGACCTCAGTGGTGGGTATGGGGTGTAAAAAGTGGCGTTCCGTGAGTCTCCGTAAGCTTGCGGAGGTGCGGCGGTCTCACACAGAAGGCGCTCAACAAGCTGCTCCTGGAACTGCATGAAGGCAAGCGTTCCCGGGGCTTCTTGTAAATTACGTATTACAGGTAGCAGTCTGAATAACGCCGTGCTCACGCAGCCGTAGGCGGAATCCGCTTGCGGAGGCCCGCAGCGGATCTCATCTGTGAGCCCGGCTGTGACTCTGCGTACGGCCGCGTAATGTACTGCGCATAACTGCGTATTCAGACAGGCGGTTATGCCCAGTAAACCTTTTTTGTTGCTTGCATTTCCCGAACCCTCGCTTAGCGATGACGTGGGTACCCACAGCCCGTATACAAGGTACTTGCGTATGGGCTGCGGGTATATCCACGACCATGGAGCACAATGGGCTCTATGTTGCGGATAGCCGCGGTAAAATAGAACCTGCTGCGTTCTCTTTTCTGCGAGTGGATTACACAATTCCAACCCGCTAATTTGAGCGGAATTGTGTAATCCAATGCAATTGATCTGCGTATTACCGCGGATCAGACGCATGCGGAATCCGTAATTCCTATCCGGTCATGTGAGACCGACCTATGTTAGAGCGCTACTTTTTTATTACGTGACCGGCGACCACTCAACGAGGCCACCCGTCACTCCTCCAGGCTCTCGGCGCCCGTTGGTCACTGGGAACAAGGAGATTTTAAATTTCCTGGGCTCCCCGACTCCTGCGCATGTGTCCAGCATTTTGCCGGCAATCGCATGTGCAGAATTCGGGAAGGTTCATGGAGGAGGATCGCGTCGGGGTTCAAATACGCAGGCCTCCGGTAAGTTTCATCTCCTCTCATCGATCGCATCGGTGAGGGGAGATGAAACTTCAAATTTTTTTTTTTACTTTTACGTGATCGCCATTATTGGATAATGGTGAACACGTGACCAGGAACTGCTCACCGCGGCCCCCTGTGAAATCTCCATGCTCTTGGCTACGTTTTGTAGCCAGGAGCAGGGAGAATTTAAATTATCCTGGCAATCCACAGCTTTTGCGCATGCGTCCGCCATTTTGGCGACGGGCGCGTGCGCAGAAGCTGGGGTAAGGTCCGCGGATAAATCTGGGGGCCTTATGTATGTACTTCCATCCTCCCTCACGGATATGATCCGTGAGGGGAGATGAAACGTACGCTTTTTAAACTTTTTAAAACTTTTTTTAACTTTTTTACATTTTTTTTTACTTTACATGATCACTGTTATCCATTGGATAACAGTGATCATATTCCCAGTATAATCTCTCTGCTCCTGGCTACACATGGCAGCCAGGAGCAGAGGGATTTTGAATTTCCCGGGGCTCGAGCCCCTCTGTGCACGCGCAGAGGGGGACTTCGGGTCCCGGAACACCGGGGACATTGGCGGACCTGAGGTGAGTATTTTCACCTCCCCTCATGGATCCGATCCATGAGGGGAGGTGAAACTTTACTTTTTTAAAACTTTTTTGCACTTTTCTGCGATCGCCGTTATCCATTGGATAATGGTGATCGCGGTATCGGGGACCGCTCACCGCGGTCCCCGCTGACATCTCCTGCCTCCCGGCTACCTACAGGAGCCGGGAGCCAGGAGATTTTAAATCTCCCGCGCCGCCGGGCCTTCTGCGCATGCGGCTGACGTAATGCCGCCTGGCGCGCATGCACAGAAGACCGGCTTCGGGGCCTGGAGCGGCAGGAGAGCAGGGAGCAGTGCAGCAGACCTTGGTGAGTATTTTCAGCTGCCCTGATGGATCGGATCCATCAGGGCAGCTGAATCTTTAACTTTTTTGTACTTTTATTTACTTTTTTGCGATCGGCGCATGTTTTTACGTCCTCAGAGAATAACGCCCACTTCGGGAGGACGTAAAAACACTATGGGCTGGTTGTTAAGGCGTTAAAGTAGCTGTGAACATTTGTGTATATCTACTGATATTTCAATAAAATACATATGAACCAAAAAAAAAAAAAAGCTATAGGTCCCCCAGAACAAACGGGTCCTCACACAGCCCTATCAATGGAAAAATCGAAAAGTTATGATTTTTTTTAAAGTGAAAATGCCAGAACTGCAGAATGTGACCTGGACACAGGAGCATCAATGACCGTTGGTTATGAAAGGGTTAATTTGAATATGTTGTGAATTCCTCCATAAAAAAATCTTTTTAATGTGCAAAAGATATATATATTTTTTTTATAAACATATTTAGCTTCATGTTTTTATGTTCCAAAAATATTTATTGAAAGTAATTTTAAACTTCTGGCAACATTTTTGCCGCATAGACCCCATGCAGGGGGAGAAGAATTGGGCATAACAACAGGAAATCTTGGCGTAGAAAGAATTGGTTATTTCTAAGAAACAGTTATAAACTTGTATAAACTTGTAGAAATATAAAACTAACATTGTATAGGGTGGCTGCGACCAGGTAAAGCTTGGGATATCCATTCCTGCGGGGAATGTTGGGTTTGACAGGAGTGGAGTCAGAGGAAATAGGACAGAACGTGAAGTCAACTGGAATTGAATTGACACCATAGCAAAATGGTGAAAAATTAAAGTGGGGCTGAATTTAGGAGACTATTTGGGAGGGTGGACCTGGTTCAGAGCAGGAACGGCCAATTATGGGGACATAATTGCATGTTTTCTATGGAGACCCATAAAGGGGAGTTAGTTCCGGCATACATTGGTGGAATTTGGGCTAAACGGGCTGTCTTATAATAGTTAAGGAGGTTAGGTACAGATATGCCATCTGATTTCTTGTGGAGGAACATGATGTTCTTTGGTATCCTAGGACTTTAATGGGACCACATAAAGGACATGATTCTTTTTTGTAGAGCTTGTATGGCCTGATGTGGTACAGGGATCGGGAGTTTTCTAAATAGCTAAAATATTCTTGGTAACAGCATCATTTTGATACTGTGAATCCTGCCTATCCAGGAACGGTAGGGGCATCCCCACTTTAGTAGGTCATCCTTAAGCTTCTGGAAAAGGGGTTTGTAGTTCCACTTATAGATGGAATTATATTACCAAATAATATAGATTCTAAGATAGGCTAAATATTGTAGGCAGATGTTGAATTGGAAATTGATATTAATGAGTTTCAGAGTGTGAGGGGTAGATTGTAGTGATGAATTTCAGATTTTAATTGGTTAATTTTAAGGCCAGATGCCCTCTCGAAATTATATGGAATGTGCGTACGAGGGGTAAAAACGGTTAGGGCCCAGTATAACTTTTACTCAATAAATAAACTTTTTATAACAGGTAATACAGGTACAGTTCACTGTAACACGTTAGCAGGCTATAGCTCAGAGGTAGGGAGGATACACAGGATGAATACATTCCTACAGTCCACGTTATCTGTATGTCACTGGTCCTGGATTGGAGCACTCCAGAGGAGGAAGGGGGTAGGGGTCACTCCACAGACTCTCTGGCAGACAATTATTAAAGAAGGCTTAGCCAATATGTCCCCCCCCCCCCCGCATGGCAGGCGCCTGGATGTCACAACAAAGTACCTCTGTGCGATGATCCTAACTGTGGACGGCCGCACAGGAAAAGCTTGTAGTGTAAACCGGCACCTGTTTGGGAACTTTTGATAAGACTCTATCTTCATGCACAACCACACTCCAAACCAGGGGCGTACCTAAAGGCTCCGGGACCTGGGTGCAAAAGTTCAGCTCGCCCCCCCCCCCCCCCCTTTCTCACCGCGTACCCATACTTAAATCGTGCTGCATACAGCTGCAAAATGAATTTCCATACATGAATTAGCCCCATTAATGCATTTCCTGCACTACCGCTTTTTATCACGGTACACTGCTTCCATTGATTCGAATGCGATTAATCAGACGTGATCTCGGAAGCGGTGATTTTCAAGCACTATCTGTCCTGTATTTGCATTTTCTAGCGCATCCCCCCACCCATCAAAATAATGGGGTGCATTAAAACTGCTTCACTATGCGTTCAAAAATGCTGCTCAAAATTGAGGTAAAAAACCCACGATTTTAAGCTGTGTTTTCTGAACGCACGTCTTAGAGCAGCCTTAGGCCCCCTCCACAGAATTTCTGCCCGTGGAAGCTGCCATAGGATTGCGTTAGAAAACGCAATCCTAGACAGACTGTCGCAGTTTGTCTGCGCAAAATAATGCGCAGAAAGCAAACCGCGGCATGCTCTATTTCTGTGCGGGGCTCGCAGAAACGTCACTCCCCGGCCGCCGGCTCCGGTCTGCGCATGCAGCGGCTGCCCAGGAGCGTGTGAGTGCTGTGCTGCCCTCTGCAGGCGCTCAGATCTGGTCACGCTGTGAGAATTCTCGCAGCCGGATCCGACCCAGCCGTCTGCAGGCGGCCTTATGCTATGGTTGCGTTTTTTTTGTACTTTTCAATCACAATTTAGAAAAACACATTTAAAAACCTGCATGCGGTATTCAAAGACCACAAACATTTTTAAGAAACTACAAAGACTATTAAAAACCGCACGTGTTTTTGATGCGTTTTTTAATTGTGTGCAAAGAGTGCAATTTACAGGGAGATATATAACTGATACAAGAGATAAACAGATAGATAGAGGGAAAGATTATATTTATCCCCTCCTCCGGTCTCCTACGCTCCCCGACACTGTCAGTGCACTAGTAGCTGTACCAATCCTGCGTCTGTCAGTTGCAACCAATCACAACTGCAGTCTCTCCATAGTTGTTACCATAGGATATCCTAAAAATATGACCTGTTGGTGGTCCCTGAGGACTGGAGTTGGGGACCCCTTATCTACAGGCTCAGTTACAGCAAATGCGGACACATAATACCATGATACCCCTCTCATCATATATTGTATCCAAGCTAGAGGCGGTACAACAGGATACTAGACCCTCCATGCCCACCCATATCACATCTTGTACCCAAGCTAGAGGTGGTATAACAGGGTGCTAGAGTTCATCCCGCAAAAAAACAACAAAAAAAGAAAGAAAAACAAGCACTCAGAGGATCCATTGATGGAAAAATAAAAAACATAATGTCTCCTGGAATGCAGCAACTGAAAAGCAAATCTATAAATCTATAAAATATACAAATAAAAAAAATGGGTGTTTAGTGTATTAAAAAAAGTGAAAAAAATTTAAAAAAAGAAATACTGTATAAACTTAACCCCGTAAGGACATGGCCTATGTCGGGCATAGTCATTTTGGGCAACGATTTTTGGCGGATTTTCATCTCCATTTTTCAAAATCTATAACTTTATTTTTTCGTCGACGCGACTGTATAAGGGCTTGTTTTTTGCGTGGCAAACTGTAGTTGTTAACAGTGCAATTTGTGAGTACATAGACTGTATTGTAAAAGTTTCATTATTTTTTTATGAGAGAAATATACAGCGTTTCTCTCTGCAGGGGGAGGAGGCTGGAAGAGTCGGGAGCAGTGCTCTGAGCTCCCGCCCCCTCTCTGCCTCCTCTCCACCCCCTGCACTATTTTCAATGAGGAGAGGTGGGGCGAGGGCGGAGCTAATTCTCATAACTTAGCCCTGCCCCTGTTCCGCCTCCTTCTATTGCAAATAGTGCAGAGGGGCGGAGAGGGGGTGGAGAGGAGGCAGAGAGGGGGCGGGAGCTCAGAGCACTGCTCCCGCCTCTTCTAGCCTCCTCCCCCTGCAGAGAGAGACGCCGTATATCGGCCGGCGTGAAAACCCAGCCAATATATGGTCCCTAAATGATACAATACATTTTTTTCTGCGGGACGGTACGGTTACGATGATACCAAAATTCTTATATTTTTTTAGGTTTTTCCACAATAAAAACCCTTTTTTTGGAAATGTTTTTTTTCTAAAATCACTGCATTCAAAGTCCCATAACTTTTTTATTGTTCTATGTACTGAGCTCTCTGAGGGCTTATTTTTTGCGAGACGAGCAGTAGTTTTTATTGGTACCATTTCGGGGTGCATACGTTTTTTTAAACACTTTTATTGCGTTTTTTGGGAGGCAAAATGCTAAAAATTTGCCTCCGTTTTTTTGTGTTTTTTTAACACTTTTTGCCGTGCAGGATACAAAGTGTGTTTGATTTATTGTACGGGTCTTTATGGACATGACAATACCAAATATGTGGGATTTTTTGAGAAAAAGCATAAAAAAGGTTTTTTTACATTTTTATTTTTTGTACTTTTTTTACACCATCTGTGTCCCTCTGAGGGACTTACACTGCAGCACTGATAATCGCTACGATAAGGCATGGCAGGGCTTCTCTCCCACAATGCCTTATCACTTATTACAGCGATCTTAGGCAATGGCAATACAGGACGTCATTGCCATAGCAACCAGCCGGGCTTTCACGATGTTATCGTGATAGCCGGCTGAAGTCACAGAGGGAGCGCGTTCCCTCTGTGAACCCTTTCCCTGCTGCGATCTACATAGATCGCGGCAGGGAAAGGGTTAACAGTGGGGGGGGGGGGCGCATCCCCGATGCACCCCTGCTGTCGCAGCGGGATAGTGCGAGATCTACTATGATCTCGCGCTATCCCTATGACGTAAGGGTACGTCATTTTGCGGGAAGTACCCTGCTGCCATGTCATGGGGAGGGAAGGGGTTAAATAAACAACTTATCACGCAAAAAAGAAGTCCTTAAACCAAACATGTCAAAGAGAAAAAAAATGTTCTGACCCAAGGAATGCACAAAAATAAAGACTTAAAAACAGGTTGCTCATTAGTGCTTAAAACAGGCCAGACATGAAGGACTTAACGGCAGGCATTCACTGCTGGTCAGTGAGGTTATAGATGGAGGGTTATTGCATGAACTCCATGTAAATCTCACCTCAGTAACTCCACTAGTTTGTGGAACTCCCAGCAGACAGAGGGGTCCTCCTGCGGGAGCCGGCAGCGCATGGTTAACTACCTGAGCCGGGTGCAGGTGGCTCTGCTGTCTGTCAAATATCTCTAATGATGTCACACTCATGTGGCCAGTCATGTGACCAGCCTGTGGGAGGAGCCAATTGCGAGTTTACTACAGCAAAGAATGTTTACAGAACCATATAGCAGCCTGTTGGTTCCCGGGACGCCTCACTGGTGGCTGCTGACACGCTGCTATGGGAATAGAAGTATCCTGAGAGGAGCCACAGCTGCAGTGTTCTCTGATTCGGTATGTCAGCCTTGCCTCTCCTCCCCTGCAGCAGCCACACACCCCGGCCACACCAATCACGCGGCTGCCAGTGTAATGCCGGTCGCACTGCCCTGCCTTCTACAGAATGCACAAGTTGTGCATTTTGAATATGGCGGGGCTTCTGGGCCCCCACAGAGCAAGGGCCGGGTCGCAACGGCTCCCCCTGCTCCCCCTCACGATACGCCTATGCTCCAAACGCTATGAGATGTCGCTCGTCTTCCTCCATGTTCACCCACATGGAAGCTGAAGGTGCTTCTATGTGGCTCTGTGTCAGCACTCTGTAGCAGGCAATATCTCCCTTCCTGCTCTCAATCACTCCTATTTATACCTTCACTCATACCACATGACAAGACAAACTGATACATTTACATGCAAGCAATGATTTTATTAACATTAACCTCTCAATCATGGCAGCTGTGCAACACACACCTGATATGACAGGACAGGCTTTGCACAGAATATCTATATAGGACAAAACATGTATGACATTTATGGAGGGGACCAGGATGATGTTCTGGGACACTACACCAGTCTGGAATGTTCTAGCCGTAACAAGTTATCACACATAGGAAGAATTCAATAGGTAATATGTTAGGGGCATACGTATTGACTATGCATAGTTTTTCATTATATGTCTCCTATTATTAGTAATTATCATTCTTGCTCATCTGTTATGACCTTTGTTGCGTTATATGGTAGGGAGTTGGGAATGAATATCGACACTCCCCTTTTCTTTGTGACAAACAGAAAATAATAGTGGGATTGGTACTGAGAATTAAAATGTTCTGGGTGGGAATCCTGCGAGAAGTGTGACTCTTGTATGCAAATGATGTCAGGTCTGTGCTTCTCTTAATCAAGGAAAGCCTTCCTACGCTTAATCGGGGAGTTAAATCGCCTTACATTGTGACTTATAATTCTACACATTATTTTAATATTTAAACTTTATTCTGGGGGTCAGAACATTTATGGAGATACCAGATATATATATATTTAGTATCTCCATAATCATACTGACCCCAAGAATGAAGTTAAAATGTCCTTTATGACAAATTGCTCTCTTTCCCTTCTGAGCTCTGCCGCATTTCCAAACACAAGCTGAAGTTTCTGTACTTAGGTGAAATTGCTTAAATTGTGCAGTGATTTTATTCTCATTGCCCCTTGTGAAAATGAAAGGTTTGGGGCTAAACGTATATATTATAGGAAAAATTGTAATTTCTCATTTTCATGGTCCACTGCTAACAAATTCCACAAAACATCTATGGGGTCAAAATGTTTATTACACCCATTAATGGGTTCCTTGAGGGGTACAAGGGTTCTTCAAAAGCTACATAGGTTCAAAAATGATTCCAGCAAAATCTGTGCTCCCAAAGCCAAATGGCGTTCCTCCCCTTCAGAGCTCTGCCATGTCTCCAAATGCCATTTTCCATCCACACATGGGGCATTTTCTTATTGGGGAAAGTTGGATAGCAAATTGTAGGATACGTTTCTCCTATTGCGACTCATGAAAATCAAAACTTTGGGACTAAACCTGCTGTCACGTTTGTTCTCCTGGGACCTGTGGTTCTGTGGGTTTCCAGGAGCACACTGCTCCCACCAGCCAATCACCACCGGTCTGCTGCATATAGACACCAGACTCTCTTACTAGACGGCGCTAGTTATTTATCCTATCTCACTCAGGGCTTGCTGTTATGCATGATGTTAGTCTGAAGTGTTTCACGTCGCAATAAACAGTCAAGCTAAAGAATAATGTTGCATTTAGATGTAACAATTATCATTCAAAGAATCGTTAAAATGAGCAAAAGTGAATGACAATTGTTCGATATAAGGGCTTAAACAGACGGGCGTGTTTTTGTTCCGTTATGTGATCGTGAAAATCATGGTCGCATAACGGGACGAAACGAAACCATTGATTTCATTTCCACTATCACGATTCTCTCGCGTTATTACTACCCGCCAGAAAGATAGGGCAGGACTTATCTTCCTACTTCTTTCTTCACTAGTGCGAAATTTGAATAGTCAAAAAAAACGTTAATGCGCTAATACGCTCCGATGTGTTTTTGCCCTAAACGTGAGCCAACGACCCGTATGTTCACTTTTTCTTCATTGTTCAGTTTCAGCAGGACCTTGTTGGCTTGTTCACTTCTTGTTGCGTTTCAACACTCAGGGTGTACATAGGAATGTGAAACAGAGAACGAGAAGGGAACGATTTTCACGATGATCTGCCCGCCTAAACAGGCTGCACGCCTGCGAACACGTTAGTGCTGATGTCCCTCGCTCGTTCAAAGGAGAATCGGCTCGTCTAAAAGTGCCTAACCCACCTGTAAAAGGGCCCCACAACAGGCATTCTCTCATAAAGGGCTTAAACAGACGAACACATACTATGTTACTATGTTACATGCGCAAATACACTCACTGCTACGGGACGTATTTGCGCATGAGCAAGTCAAAAGTCTCCTTTGTTCTTACAATTCAATCTCTGCGCTATTGTGCGGGCAAGGAATAAAGAGCAGGAAGACAGGGCAAGGCCTATCTTTTCTCATGCATAGGAATTGCGCATGCTAAACACACTTGTGAGAACGAATCCATTGAAATCAATGGCTTTGCTTTGTCGTGTTTTGCGCTCATGATTTTCCAAAAACACGTTTGCCTGTTTAAGCCCTTATTCTCACAGCAAGGTTCAAGCGCTCATTCACACAGACAGTCAAGGCCGGACTCTTGCATATCTGGACATCAAAATCCATGAACTTAACTTAGCAATACCCTTAAATGTACGCATATATATCCGCACACCCACACAAATATAAATTAACTAGACATTTTCACAGTATCGTCTGGAAGGCTTCCTTGCACGTTATTCTACAGTAACCCCCTTCAGTCATTTCATGCCTCCATACCCATATTTCCTCATAGTAATTTGACAACCCTATGTTCTAATGGTCACTGCACACCCCTATGTCCCTCCCATGGTCACTGCGCACCCCTATGCCTCCCCCCCATGGTCCCTGCACACCCCTATATTCCCCCATAGTCCCTGCACACCCCTATATCCCCCCATGGTCCCTGCACACCCCTATATCCCCCCCCCCCCACGTGGTCACTGCACACCCCTATCCTCCCCCCATGGTCACTGCACACCCCCACACCCCCATGGTCACTGCACACCCCTGTGTCCCCCCCCCCCCCCCCCCATGGTCACTGCACACCCCATGTCCCCTCCCCGTGTCAAACTATGTTATTGTGTAATTATAACACGTTTTAGTTGTGCAATTCCTCATACAACTCACCAGTAATACTTAGATGGAACCGGATTCCCAATAGCATCACAGCAAAATGTCACCTTATGTCCTTCTCTGCGAATTTTGGAGTATGGATGTTGTATCATGTATGGTTTTTCTAAAATTGTACAAGCAAAAAGGAATAATAACAGAACCATTAGAGCCGGACGAAATATAAGTGATTTCTCACAAACTTTTTCTTTTTTTTCTTTTCACAAATATGCAAATACGCGTGTAATGCAATAGAATATGGTAGAATGGTAAGGAAACTGGAGCGCTGCCTGTGGGGCTGTAATTCTCAAAGCAGTTGTGGTATCATGTATGTAAAATGCTCTTGTGAATTGCTGCACAGAACTTGCAGTAACTTAAATTAACATTTCATAAGTTCTTACCCAACTTGGTAATATCTACCTTGTCCAAACAAGAAATCGTTCACACTCACTGTACAAGTGACTGAGAGGAATAAACGACTGGTATTTAAACGGAACGATTAGTGAATGAGCGAGCGATGAATTTTATGCCTACATAAAAATGAACAACGAACCAAAAGTGAACGATTTATTGTTCAATCATTGGCTGCATTTACACTGAGCGATTATCATTCACTTTCACTGGTTTGAGCCAACGTCTGAACAATGAACCATAAATGGTTCACTTCTCATTCATCATTCAGTTTCAGCTGACATAAAAACCACCGTTGGCTCGTTTACTTGCCGTTTAAACACTTCTCATTTAGCATTTCACATAGTGAATGTGAAACACTGAATGGGAAGTGAATGATTCTCACTGAACGAGTCAACAATGAATCTGTCTGTCTAAACAGGCTGCACAAGAGAGAATGATCTGGTGATGACATCACCAGCTCATTAGCTCAGGCAAACAAGATCATGCTATCTAAAAGGAGCCTTGAGGCCCTTCTACACACAAAGATAGTCTTTAAAACGACTGAAAGATTGAAAGATTTAGCAATCTATTTGCATAAACTGTTAATGGACATTAACAGTTTATCATCTTCATTTGCATGTAAAAGGGCCCTAGGAGTTGTTTGCAAAGCCCAGCTTGTGTTTCAATATGCCCAGCCAGCAGATTGCATTGTTTTCTCTGGGCTATTGTAAACATACCAAGGAGAGAACAGAGTGCGGTCTATTGACAGATAAATGTGTTTGCTTTATCTCTCAGTGGCTGAACAATGGATTGTGGCTGCACAAACGAAAAGTGCACAATGCTGCTCATTTTTGTCCGTTTGAACAAATTTTGAGCAATAATCGTTGTGTGTAAAAGGGTCTTTACTCTGCTCGATATCTAACAAGAACTGATCAGCGAGAGATCAGCGTTCGTTTATCTGGCCTTCACACAGACCACTTCAGGATGTAGGAGTGACAGGCGACCGCTCATGTGATCAGTTATCGCCTGTACTGTTTTATGGCTCTTGGCAGGACATCTCCATTTACACGAGGAGATGTGCTGCCGACCATGATGATTTTTGATGTTGCATGAAAGATGCGATCACCCAACAAACGAGTGTTTTCTTGTGTATCAGATGTTCAGCAGCACCTTCACGCGGCCCGATGATCTAGCAAACTAATTATCTTATGAACATTCTGGTCTGATCATCGGGACTTTTTAAAAGGTATTTTCTTCTCTTCCCAGGAACTGAAGACAAACTTTTTGTACAAAATTAGCTGTGATGGTGAGAGAAAATCACAGGTACTGCATAGGACTCAGGTACAAAGTCATTTTTTACTGCAGGTACATACCTTATACAGTATATTACCCGACTTCAGCCTAGTTCCTACTGAATACAACCGTTATATCACATCAATATTCACTTTTAACAAATACAGATGAAAACTTAAAAAATAAATAGTCCATTTCATATTCCTCATTCATATGAAACCTACCTAATCTCTTTAAAACAGCCTCAAAATAAGAGATGTTGGGCTGACTCCTCCGGCTTTGTAAAGTTGCGGTAGAGAATCCATCCATTCTCACGGTGATATTTCTGTACACATCTTTGCAGACGCCTCTCAAGCTGAACATCCCATGCTGGTCCGTTGTACTCTGGATCTTGCCATTCAGAAACACTTTGGCATTGGGCTGGACAGCCCCATGAGCACTTTGAACTTTTCCTACTAAAGTGTTGTTGGCACAAATACATCTATGGCAGGATGGTTCTGTGTTCAAAAAAGGCGCAAAAGTCAGCAGTTGTACGATGATATAATAATCACAGTTTGCTACATAGCAACAAGTAATTAAATGAGCTCTTTAGGGTTAGAACACAAGGTCTCTTTTTTCCCAGAAACAACATGACTCTTGTCCCGTGGGATGTGTCTGGTATTGCAGCTCATTGTTACCAGACATGGATTTTCTACGGGCACTTTTACATGGGACTATCTGTTGGGTGTGGATGCCCGAAACATCGTTCCGACACAATCCTGGACTTTTACACAGGTACAATCATCACTAGTGAATGGAGGTGGAGCGGACTGAGAATCATTCCACCTACCCACCTCTATTTGCAATAAACAAGCAGTCGTTCATAAGTGGTACTGCCTGATTACACGGGCCGATCTGCATGCAGAAACTGAATGACGAACAAGAAGCGAACAATATCTCATTTGTCGTTCAGTCGGGGTGTGCCTTTACACTTAAAGGGGTTGTCCCGCGGCAGCAAGTGGGTCTATACACTTCTGTATGGCCATAATAATGCACTTTGTAATGTACATTGTGCATTAATTATGAGCCATACAGAAGTTATAAAAAGTTTTATACTTACCTGCTCCGTTGCTAGCGTCCTCGTTCCCATGGAGCCGACTAATTTTCGCCCTCCGATGGCCAAATTAGCCGCGCTTGCGCAGTCCAGGTCTTCTCCTGTTCTCTATGGGGCTCCGTGTAGCTCCGCCCCGTCACGTGCCGATTCCAGCCAATCAGGAGGCTGGAATCGGCAATGGACCGCACAGAAGAGCTGCGGTCCACGGAGGAAGAGGATCCCGGCGGCCATCTTCACCGGTAAGTATAGAAGTCACCGGAGCGCGGGGATTAAGGTAAGCGCTCCGGTGAGCTTTCTTTAGGTCCCTGCATCGGGGTTGTCTCGCGCCGAACGGGGGGGGGGTTGAAAAAAAAAAAACCCGTTTCGGCGCGGGACAACCCCTTTAACAATAATCATTCAGATTCCTGCTGGATGCAGGGAACTGAACAATTTAACGGCCCATGTAAAAGGGCTCTAAGTCTACTGCTGAGTCTATGGATGTATGGTCCCCAGAATCCCCACTGACTTGTAGCAGGTGTGCTACGGAGTAGAACTTGTGGTGATGTCAGGAACGTAGCCAGGGGTAATTAATGAGATAGCATTCAGTATATAAGGGTAAGTTCACAGATTTGCTATGAAAAATTTCCACAGAAATCTATAGAGAAAAGTCACAGATCCACATCAAATTATCTGGATCTTGATGTGCATGTGTTGCAGATTTCCTGCTACATAAAAAAAGGAAAACAAAGTCAGTGCTTTTGAAATTTCCATGGGTATTCCACAGGAAAATTGTAACAATTGGCTTTTGTTGTGGATTTTGACGTCCACATTGAAACAGGAAAATTTGTAACCATAGTTAGATGACAAGCCAGGAGTCGATATCAGGAGTAGAACCACCTCAATAGACAACACAGGAAGATAATGAGGGGACCAAGGCACAGAATTCAGAATGGAATCAATACAGTAACAACAGCCAGTCAAGAATATACCTTCCAGTTAGAGGAAAAGGGCAAAGTCCTCTTTAACCCCTTAAGGACCAGGCTGTTTTACACCTTAACCCCTTAATGACATGGCTTATTTTGGCGTTGAGGACCAAGTGATTTTTGGTATTTTTCCATCTCCATTTTTCAAAAGCCATAACTTTTTTATTTTTCCGTCGACGCGGCCTTATAAGGGCTTGTTTTTTGCATGGCGAGCTGTAGTTTTTATCGGTGCTATTTTTGGGTACATAGGCTATATCGTAAAACTTTTATAATTTTTTTTATGATAACAGGGAGAGAAAACGCATCAATTCTGCCATAGATTTTTTTTTTTACAGCGTTAATCATGCAGCATAAATGACACACTAAATTTTTTCTGCGGGTCGGTACGGAATACAACGATACCAAAATTCTTATATTTTTTTAGGTTTTTACACTTTTTTGCAATAAAATGTTTTTTTTTTCTCTATAGCTGCATTCAAAGTCCTGTAACTTTTTTATTTTTCTATGTACTGAGCTCTATAAGGGCTTATTTTTTGCGAGACGAACTCTAGTTTTTGTTGGTTCCATTTTGGGGAATGTACGGCTTATTTGATCACTTTTATTGCATTTTTTGGGAGGCAAAATGTTAAAAATTAGCACTTTGCCTGTGTTTTTTAGCGTTTTTTGTTGCGCTATTTGCCATACAAAATAAAAAGCGTATTTAACTTTTTGTACATATCGTTATAGATGCGACAATACCCAATATGTGGGGTTTAAATTTTTTTTTTACCTTTTTTTATGCTAATATTAGAAAAAGCATAAAAAAGTTTTTTTTTTAACTTTTTTTTTTTACATTTTTCTTTTCTTTTTTTTACACTATTTGAGTCCCTCTGAGGGACTTGCAGCACTGTGCCTATGATCGCTGTCATAAGGCATGGCAGAGCTACTGCTCTCCCATGCCTTATCGCTTATACAGCGATCATAGGCATAGGCAATACAGGACGCCAGTGTCTGGCGTCCTGTTGCCATGGTGACAGGCCGGGCTCTCGTGATGACCTTGTGAGTGCCGGCCGGAGACATAGAGGGAGTGCGGTCCCTCTGTGAACTCTTTCCCTGCCGCGATCTACTTAGATCGTGGCAGGGAAGGGGTTAACAGCGGGGGACGCATCTCCGATGCCCCCCGCTGTTGCTGCGGGACGCCGGCTGTGACTGACAGCCGGCTCCCGCTGCGGGATAGCGTGGGATCATATGTAATCTCGCGCTATCCCCAGGACGTACCGGTACATCCTCTTGCGGGAAGTACCAGGCTCCCAGGACGTACCGGTACGTCCTGGGGCGGGAAGGGGTTAAGGACCAGACACTTTTTAGGGATTTTGCCCACATGGTGGTTTTACTGCCCTATTTCTTTTACTTTAACTACCAAAATAATTTGTGCTTCCTTTGTTTTCCCGTGACATGTAGGGCTATTTTATTAATATCTTTTTCACTGACTTTTTTTCTGTTTTTTAGTTTTATTAGGGGTAAAAGGCTAAAAAAATGATTTTTCTTTTAAACTTGTATAGTGTTTTTTTTAAATTAGTAAATCTATGCTAAAACAAAGTATGAGAACGGGTTCCTCATTTTGTCTCCAACATTTTATATATGTGGTTTCAGATTACAGGTCATAAAGTGAAGATTACATAAGGTGATGGTTTTGGTAGTCACTGGCAGAGCTGATCAAGGTCTGCTAGGACCGTGCAGCTCTGCTGCAATAGGCGGGTCGCATAGTGGAAGAAACACTTCTCAGTACATAGTACTCATTGTGCGCTATGTACCCAGGAAAGGAAAAGGCAGAGCGGTTAAAAACCACTTCTCCCTACTCCTCAGGATTCTCAGCTGTGACTAACAGCTGACGACCTGACTTACTCCTGCTTGATTGCAGAAGCAGAGGCTTTAATCCTGTGCCATATTTTTGATATTGGCAGGGATTAAAGCCTAGGACCAAGCACTGTAAATTTACAGTGCTCGGTTCATAAGGGGTTAAATAGGCCCACATAAGCGACATCATCTAGGACCACTGGTTGCCCTTGTGACCTAGTGCTTCCAGCAGTACAGAGTAGAAGATCTGTGGCTGGTTCCAGGCATCCATTTGCTGGTTTAAACCAAGCAATATCATCCACACTCAAGTAAATCAGTCTGAGCAGCAGTACCAGATGCTGCCTACAGCCATGAGTGGTGTTGTTTGTGGGCAAATAGAGAGCCTTTAATAGCTAACAATAGATTGTGAAGGTTCTTGTTATATAGAGTAGATGAGTTTGTTGCTGTGAACACAACATTTAAATGGTCACTAACTTTGCAAACAACTTGTGCTAAGAAGACCTCCTATGCGATAACTAGCAAAATTGCAAATCACTTTATTCACCTAAAATCACATTTTTGAACTGAAAAATCCAAATAAACGTGTTGGCCACTAGGGGTCTCTCTTCCTTTTAACTCAGTGTTCACTACCTGTTGTCATATGAAGTTTGTCTTTAGTAACAGAAACATCAAGGTGAATAACAGGAAGTATAGGGGGTAATGATTCATTCTGCCTATAGAAGTCCATGGAGAGGAGTGAGGAGGAGGAAGAGACAAGCAGAAAGTCAAAGACGTGGCTGCTTGAGTTAATGGTAATTTACTTTCTCACAGCTTCTTAAATCACATCTGCACTGCTCAGTACTCCTATATAATCTCCTTTATGATGCAGTTCTGCTTGTGTGCGTTACAGAGTTGAAGGGGTTTGCCGGAAGTTGCTGAAAAAGTGGCTAAGGGCAGTCAATGGTGTAAAAGAGAAAACTATGCACTACTCACTCAATAAGTGGCCCCTGGCGCAATGCAGCTGCCTAATCCCCATCACTCTGGTCCCTGCAGTGGTCAAGGGCAATTCATTGTTTATATCACCTCTTCTTTCAATCACTAACTTCAGCGTGTGTAGTAGACACATGTGTAAGGTGGTCACATGAACTATGAACGGCACATGACTACTTCAAGAACGTCCGGAATGAGAGCAACAGGGGCCAGAAAGGCTGCATTGTACCAGGATGCATTTAATGGGTTAGTAGTAGAGATGAGCGAGCGTACTCGAGCGAGTATCACCATTTTTGAGTACATGCCTGTTTGCCCGAAAAGATTTGGTGGGCCAGCGGGGTAGAGCGTGGGGGAACGGAGGGGGAGAAATCTCTCTCTCCCCGTTCCCCCCTGCTCACTCCCGCAACTCACCGCTCACCCCTGCCAGCCCCCGAATCTTTTCGGATGAGCAGGCATGTACTCTAAAATGGTGATACTCGCTAGAGTAATTTGCCTTAACGAGTACGCTCGCTCATCTCTACTAAGTAGCGTATAGTTTTTTTATTTACACCACTCCCTGCCATTCACAATGGGAAAATCCCTTTAAGGAGTAGAATCACACATTTTCTCCATGTGTACCTCATAACTGCAGTCTCCACCCACCAGTTCAGAGTGCATCAAAAAGTGATGATAGAATATGTGAGATTTCATAAAGAGCCTCCTCCTGCTCAGATCGCCCGGACTGACAAGCCTCTCCATTTATTCAAACAGAAGAGACCTATCAGTCTTGGTGCATCGGATGGTCAGAGACCAGTGAGGCCCCGCCATTATGTCTCTAAGTCCACTGTGTCTCCAAAGTATGTTTTGTCTGAAATGCTGCAGTGTTTAGTCGTGAAGCAGGAGGATGGTGTATATGGCGCGGGGGTGACAGATGGAGGTGGAAGCTGCATACATGTCTTTTTTCAGCAAACAAACTTTATGTAGCAGAATTTGGGTTTTCACTCCATAGAAGGGCACCACAGTGCTTAAGATATGGCGTTCTGTGTGCCTTTACTGCTCCCCACTCCCTGCCACTGGTCTGGCAGGAAGAGTGACCTCTACCAGGTGCTTCAGGTGCCTTCACCATTCCCCCCTCCATCTGGCTCAATCTTTGATCAGGGCAGAAGTTATTGCCGGTAGCCAAACCAACTGCTTGTCATAGTGGCTGAGTCACTAGAGTAAGGGGCAGCGCTTCCCCCTAAGAAGAGTACAACATACATGTCCGCACTGTACATGCCTGTCCCTAGGTCAAAATATGGCTGAACATACAAACGTGGGTAGCATAAAGAATCGAAGTTCTAAAAGACTTGATTTAGTGACATGCATTTTAATGATTTTAACCAACAACATGCTGAATTACAATTTCCTGCTGTTTTTTGTTGACTTTGACGGCCAACAAGTCTATCGCTGCCCTCCTTGTGATGTGTGACAATGCCGTGCTTCTAGTGCCTACAGAAGAGCCTTTCTATTTATCATGACTAAAGTCTAGATCCCTCATTTCTTTAGGATTTGTTATGGCGTTGATTGGTGTGTTTGAAGGCTGATTAGTATTCTGCTATATAGGACTCTTCTGATTCTTAAGCAGGGCATCATTTTCTTATATTTGAATTACTTGTACATGGAGATATCCCACACTTCTGAATTTGGAAGGAATGGCCAGAGCAAGGGTTGACATTGCTGAGACACGTCCGACGCCGGACAGTCTTCCCCCCACCGCAGGTTTTTGTACAGGTTGTCCAAGTGCTCCACGAAGACCATTTTCCTGTAAAATATAATAAGCAATGATGTAATCATTCTTTAGAATAAACTTTGCATATCCACATGATTAAAATGAGCTGAGTCAGAGCTGTATGTGGCTGATCAAGGACTCTCCAGATCTGTGTTGAAGGTTTCAATAGGAAACCTCACATCGCACTCACTTGCAAATCATACGGAGTGCAATGTGTTTCCCGCCCCATTGAAAATAATGGGCGAGGCGTTCCTAGGGAACACCAAAAGATCGGACATGCTGCAATTGTTTTACCATTGCACGATGCAATGCAAAAAAGATCGCTCATGTATAGCGCTCATTCAAAAGAATGGGGTTCATATTCATGCAAGAGTTGCGCGTCTCACAAAGCACAATTCTCGCACAATTTACTCGGCCATGTGAGAAGCAGCAGAGTCTTAGTATACAATATACTCGAGGGTTGAACTCTTATTATAGAAAACAAAACTACTACAGGCAGTAGGAAGTAGTTAAGAGTAAGTTCTTTCACAGAGGTTGTCTCATCAGGCAATCCCTTTCATATACTAACGGCTCCCGGTATGTCCTGCAGATACTCTGATTTTCAGCCTTCTCTGACCAGACATGACCTGTAGCGCCTCTTTGTTCTGGTTCATATATGGGGTTCTGAGCTGGGAATCCCCCCCCCCCCCCCCCCCCCCCCCCCCGCCCAGGGCATAAGGACAGCGGGTGTCTTCATTCCCTTAACCCTACTTTGGATTACCTAGAACGCACGGCTGAGTGACGCAGACTCTTCGCTCGGTGGCTTTCCCTATACACTTCTCCAGGCTCAGTGACATTAACGGCTGCACATTGATGCAGGTGCGTTGCCTGATCTGAATGCCTTTCGCTCCACATCCTGTCTGAGAGCAAGTACTCCATGGAGACCAATGTGACCAAAAGAGAAGATCTGCAATAGTAAAAAGTAAGACAAGACTCACTATATTGAACATGTCTGAATTATAACATTAGTTTTGATATCGAGTAACATTTAATTGTATTCCATCTTTAAGCCTCTTTCACAAGGGGCGACAGTGGTATTGTCGTGAGAAAATCACAGCGATATCGCATCGGTGTTCTGTGTGATATCGCTGCATTTTCTCGCTGCAATATTGCGATTTTGTGTTGCTACAAAGTCACGTGACTTTGTAGCGCTCTTTTGCTGGGATTTTCGTGAAGGCTTGAAATATAAGCCCTAACCCGAAAATAAGCCCTAGCTGCGTTAAAAATTTAAAAATATATATCCCCTAACAGCCGCTATGCGCTTCGCCGCACGTTTTCTCTGCAGGATCCCAGCACTTGTCTTCAGTCTTCAGGCAACGATTCCTGGTCAGGTGTTTGAAAAACCACACCTCCAGAAAGCGCTGCCTTTGATTGGTTCTTGAGCGCAGCGGCTCAGCCATTCAGAGCCAGCGCTCAATGAACCAAGCACAGCTGGCTGAGCCATGGCGCTTGAGAACCAATCAGAGCCAGTGCTTCCCGGAGACGGGAGCTTTGAACCTCCAATCCAGAAAGCACTGACAAAAGACTTCAAACAAGTGCCGGGGACCTGCGAGGAGAAGTGCGGCAGAGCTGACGGCAGCTGTTAGGTGATGGTTTATTTTATTTTTATACAGCTAGGGCTTATTTTAGGGCTTTTACAGTAGGACTTCCTGCTGTAAAAGTTGCATCGCACCCCATGAAAAACGCGTTTTCATGCGATGCAACAGAAAGGAAGGTTCCATAGGGAAACATGGGCAAATTGCGGCAATATTTAGGAAAGCATGGACTTCACATACATACGATTTGTAGCACTGTAAGCATTGCAAGAAAATAGCGCAATTTTATCACCCATGTGAAACCAGCCTGATAGTCCTGCATTTCACCACCAGGTGATCCAGTAAGAATTTACTCTCCTCTCTTTTACTCCTCTTCCCCTGTGTCGGGCGCAAAGAAACATTCACAGTTTTTAATGGGATTGATTTAACAAGAAGTGTAAAACATTTCCCACAACGATGTTCATGCTGTAAAAGCTGCATGGATTTGAAACAGAATTACACCCTTTTACCTTTAAAGAGGTAGTCCGGTTACTTCCCTTTATTAATATAACAAAAAGAGCTGGACTTACCCCTCCGCTGCCCCCTGGTTCCCGCGCTGCAGTCCCGCTGTGGTATCTGGATTTCTTGTGACCGCGGCCATCACCGGAAAAGAGGCTGCTGCGTCACCGCTTGTTCTCCTGGCATCAGTGTTCCAATCCCGCACTGGATCCCGGCGGCAACAGCGGAGGGGCAAATATAGCTCTTTTTTCTTTTTTTGTACACAGACGTATTAACCCTTTCCAATCCACTGTCTGATGTCTTCCTACATTCTGATTGAAGCTTGTACAGCTCCAATGTCAGAAGACGTACGACAGGGTATTCTTACCGTCTATTGCCAGCCACTCCACTGTTGGAGCCTCTCTGGTGCACACATACTGGCATTAGCCAGCAGATGGCATCGTTGTATAACAGCAAAAAGAGAAAGCCTTTTAGGAAACTCTAAATCCAAAATTGGATAGGAAAGGGTTAGAGGGAAGGTGTCTGGTAACTGAGCAACCCCTTTAATGAGAAGCCGCAGCGGCGTCTATATGGCTTGGATTTTTCCACAGCAGATTTTAAATCCATATTGCGGAATAAATATAACATGTCACTTCCTGATGCAGAATCCATGTGGAATCTACTTCTAAAAATCCACATGCAGATTTTTCCCCAGATCCACAACTAGGTGGATCTCTAACGATTTCACTGAAGTTTGCATTGGAAAAATCTGATGCGGATCAGTGCTGTGGACAAAGCCAAGTGAAGTAAAACAAGCGATTTGGAATGTCATTTTGAATATATATTTGTAATCTCTGAATAACCTACACTGGAGATAAACGTTGGTGTTGTCAAAAACCCATTTCTTGCACCAACTCTGAACTGTCTCCCAAATTGTGTTATGTTAAAGGGGTTCTCCCACTTCTAGCTGTTTTCAGATGGCTCCATAAATTGCGCAGTGGCTCGGGTTGGTCCAGCAGGCTGAGTCCCATTCACTTCAATAGAATCCAGCCTGCTGTACCAACCTCGGCCACTGTGCAATGTATGGAGCTGTCTGAAAATAGCTAGAAGTTGGGGGAACGCCTTTAAACTTTCCTCATATGTGTCACTTTTAATGAAACTACCACCCAGCTATGTAATGACTCTGGGGCGACAGCAGTGTAATGGGCCCAGCATTTTTCTGAATTATGTATGTACGTTTGGCTGTGGATTATGTTTTCATCAGAAAATATATTTTTTAAAGGTGCCGCCTCAGGATCTATCTTAGTATAATTGCCAGAAGCTTGCTGTGTATGTCTTAAGATTTCAGTCAAGTATAAGCATCTTACATTTTTCCTACTGCCTTTGGACATATTAACCCCTAAGAGACCAGAGTGTTTCGGTCCTAAAGGACAGGACACTTTTTAACAATTTTAACCATGTGGTGATTTTAGGGCCCTATTTTTTTCTTTCTGGCCCCCCAAAATTATTTTTGCATTTTTTTCCTCATCGCATACAGGGCAATTTTTTGATACCTTTTTTTAACTGACATTTTTTTCAGTTCTTTTAGTTTATTAGGAGTAAAAAATGATATATATATATATATTTTTTTTAATTATAGTTCTTTATTTTTAAAAGTATTATATTTAGGGTAAAACAAATTAGAGGAATGGGTTCGCCATCTTGTTTAGGACGTTTTGATATATCATTTGCACAATCTTGCACTGGACTGCGCATATGGCGATGCTTTTGGTTGACTCCAGTGGTGGGCCATTTTCTTTTTTAAGTATATTTTACCATATTACATCATATAAGACCTCTGGGGGGTCATCCATAATGATTTTTTTAAATTTCACACTTTTCCACAGTAACATCCATAGGAGCCCCAGTTACAGGGGACAACATCCCCTTTGTGTAACAGTAGTCCCTGTCAGAGCTGATAAGGGGTCTGCTAAGACCCTGGACATGTTGGTGGGTCACCTGCGGTCACATGATTGGTGGGTTCCATGCAGGAAGCAACATTGCCGCTACCTGTATTCTCTACATAAAACTCACTGAGCAATATGTAGCCTGTGAAGGAGAAGGCAGTCACCGTTAAAAACTACATTTGACCTATTTTACCTATTGTACCTATTATAGAACGTTATGGCATATTGCTAGAAAAAAAACATAACAGTCTCATCAGTGTGGTTCTCACATATGAACCACTGCTAATCCCAAGAACCAATGGCCCGAGGCACAGCCGGCCTTAGCTACATGCAAGGCTGCCAACTTCTAGGGGAAGGGGGAGTTACTTTAGTGGGCCGATTCCCCTCTCCTCCTAGAATCAACTCTTAATGCAGGAGGAGTCGCTGATAAGCTGCTCTTCCTTCCTCAGGGCTCTCCTAAGTCATGTGACTAGTACAGCCCTGGGGAAGAGCAGCTGAGGAAAGAGAGCCAACTGAAGGATAAGAGCTGTCTCCTATAGGTGGGGCAGAGGCATAACTAGAAGCTTGTATTTAATAAAGGGGCCCTTGAGCCCGGTAGTGACTGCTACCTCTGTACCCCCTATAGCTACGCCTCTGGTCTGGGGTGGGAGCACATACACAAGTATATATAAAACGCACACATATGCAGGGGAGAGATACAGTATATACAGAGAGTGAAATATACTGTAGGGGAGAAGTACTGGGGGTAATGGGAAGGTAGAGAAAAATCCTTGTAGGGAGAGTATATAATTGGGGGAGAGATATAGACTGGTTGTTCTATAATGACAGTACATGTAATGGGCACTGTGAGACCAAATGTCTTTCACCCGAATGCCTGGAAATGGTTTGAACAGACACAGTGGCCTGTAACGATGGTGCCACCTAGTGCTTGTCGTATGATCAGACGATTCTCTCTCCTGGTGGTCTTTTGAGGGCATCCTGAGCCCAATCACCTTGTGTGCCGTCACACATCCACTGGTCCCAACACCTCCTAACAGTCTGGTCAGACGCTCCTCTCTACTGGTGTTCTGTCGCGGGCATCCTGAGCCCGGTCGCCTGGTGTGCCGTCACACATCCACTGGTCCCAACAACTCCTAATAGTCTGGTCAGACGCTCCTCTCTACTGGAGGTCTGTAGGGAGCATCCTCAGCCCGGTGACATTGTGTGATCTCACACATCCACTGGTCCCAGCACCTTCTAACAATCTGGTCAGATGTTCCTCTCTACTGGTGGTCTGTAGGGGGTGTCCTGAGCCCAGTCACCTTGTTTGCCCTCACACATCCACTGGTCCCCAACACCTCCTAACAGTCTGGTCAGACGCTCCTCTCTACTGTTGGTCTGTAGGGGCGTCCTGAGCCTGGTCACCTTGTGTGCCCTCACACATCCACTGGTCCCAACACCCCCTAACAGTCTGGTCAGACGCTCCTCTCTACTGGTGGTCTGTCGGGGGTCCTGAGCCCAGTTACCTTGTGTGCCCTCACACATCCACTGGTCCAAACACCTCATAACAGTCTGGTCAGAACGGCCTGGTGGGGACAATTCATCGATACGACCATTCACCTTCTCACATCTCAATAATGTGCCCCCTCTCAGACGCTGGTAACAGGGTGAAATCTCTTCTCTGTGTCGTAGAGGCGTCTGGTGGTCAACAAGCTCTACATAAGCAGAAGAAGAGGTCACTACACACAAGGGGCCAAGGGGGGAACCACTTTTAGGGTCTCAGGTGACAAGATCATTCATCTAATCACCACAACTCTCATCATTTACAGATGTGCCTGAGATGGAACTGCAGGACGAGTTTTGCAGTAAAATGACAACTTCTTCTGGGGGTGGAATTGTTATTTTGCAAAGTGTATATATGAAAGGGAACCTATTATCTACCTAAAGTACATAAAGTAACTTATGGTGCTGTTAGGGCAGGTGATAGGGACCACTTGAGATATTTTTCATACTCACCTGCTTCCTGGTTCCCACGTTGCCTGCCTGTAAAATCTGTGTGCTGGACAAAAATCTGATTCTTTTCAGAGTCCTGTTTGTGCGCTGTTCTATGCAAGTCTATGGAAGAGTGCGCATGAGGCTAGGCTGGTGTGCAGACTTTACAGGCAGGCACATGTGGGAACCAGGAAGTGGGTGAGTATGAAAAATACCGCACCCACCTACCTGTCACCTATCACCTAACGTCATTTGTTTTTCATATCTGCAGAAACTGAACGACTAAAGAATTACCATTCGTCCTTCAGTCGCTGCCAGCATTTAGACTGAATGATTATAGTTCAGATTCCCACAAACCAGCGAGAATCTGAACGATTATCATGCAGTGTAAACGGGCCCTTAGATTGCAGTTTCTATACACAGTGATATGCAAAAGACAAACGGTGCAAAATCTCAAATTAAACCCTATTGCAAAAATGATTGTTAGCCCAAAATGTATGCGCTTAAGTGAAATAAATTGCCCCCCCAAAATATCCACAGCCTTTCACCTCTTTAAAAACACACGGCCCAGCTTTTTTTCCTATATGATAATAACGTTATGAAAAGAAACTTACATTTCGGTAATAATTATATCTTACTTACCAAGTGGACATTGAAACCTAACATAATAATTGGAGCAGTTTTGCCCTCTCGGCTGCTCTGTGTTAATGCACCAGAAGCCTTTTTCTGGATTAGAATGTACAACCTCCTTTGTGTCCTTTGGTCTGGCCCATTCTGTGGTTCTGGCTTCAAGAGCAATAGGTCTAAGGCATAAACGCTGCGGATAATAAAAGCGGATGGCCTCTACTGTTTCGTAATCTCCATCACCTTCTGGATGGTCTACGTTAAACCAAGACGTCCACTTTGTAGCACCTGATAAAAAAAGATATCGAAATTATAGCTCTTCATGTAGATATCAGAGTAACCTGCTTTCACATTTGCGTTGGGGTTCTGTTTTCCTGCTGTGTTCTGGGAGAAGGAAAGGATAATCCCCTGACCGAACGGATCTGTCTTATGACGAAACCGAAGAGGGCCAAATGGACACCATTGACTATAATGGGGTTTATTCGGTTTCCACTCAGCCGCCCGGCATTTTACCAAAAGCAAAAGTGCAGCATGTAGCTCTGCTTCTTCCGGTATCTACCGGATCTGCAACGGAACCTCTGAATGAAGATGTGGACCAAGCCTAGCGCCCAGTGTCCACGGACAGATTTGAATTGCAGATTATCCGCAGTTCAAGCCGCCCATAGAGAAACATGACCGTCCGCAACTGAACTAAAGCATGCGGATTTGATTTGCGAACCTTTGGGTGTGGAAATCAAATCGCAGCATGCTCTATTTCAGTGCGGTTCCCGCACAGATGGCTTCCATGGAAGTTAATGGAAGCAGTCCAATCCGCAGCCCGTCCGCAATTGACATTGCGGATTCCGCAGGAAAGCAGGAGTTTGAAAGAAAAAACCTCTGCTGCGCATGTGCGCTGGCTGGCACTGCCACACACATCCGCGGTACAGAAATGGTACTATGGTACCATTGGTATTAAAGCTAGAATTTGGGCACTGGGTAATATGTATCACTATGGCTGAGGTCACAATGGATGGCATATTGTGGTCTTTTTATGTGGCCACTATAGCTGTGAGCACTATGTATGACATTATATAGGCACTGGGTAATATGGCAGGTAATATGTGAGCGTTGCATCATCTGTGACTATATGGTAACACTGTCTTATGGACAGCAGTGGGCACAAGTACTGCTATTACCCAAAGGCCGCCTTCTGCTGTTTATAATATGTGAATGACAATAAGAGCTGTTCCCCATATTTTGCACTATATCGACACAAAATTCATAATGGCTTCTCCATCTTCTGAGAGTTTCCTGGTAAATGTGGAGAACACAGATGAGATTTATTAAACAATTCTGAAAACAACTTTATTGCATGGAATATTTTACAATAGTTGCTCTCCGCTAAATAATTCAGCCTGTAAACTTCAAGAGAAAGGCATGACATGTCTGCTGGAATATAATAAATGCAGCAAAACATGCCTGGCATTCCATGTGGACTAGGGCTTTCTATTTCTTGGTTCTGTGTTTGGAAGTTAAACTGAATTTCAACGTATCCATTTTTTTCCCATGGAAATCAACTATAGAAAAAAATGGAGATATTTCCCTTTGAGGGCCCACTCGGACGGGTGCTTTGATGTGCAAATTTATGTGTGCAAATACACATGCGTAAAAAAATTTGCATGACCAAAGCAGGCATCAAGCTGAAAAAAAAAACACCTGGCAGCGTTTAACGCGCACATAAAGAGCCGCTGCCCGCTATCCCCTGCTGCGGCTGTGACAGCTGCAGCAGGAGATTCCTTGGATGTGAAACCCCTGGATGCTGTCACATTCAGGCGTTTTACCTTTTGTCAATGGGGCCGCGGTAGCAGCGGCGGCCCCATTGACATACAGATAAGATTGCGATCTTCTGCTACAGCTGTGACAGCTGTGGCAGAGGATTTCTTCATCTCCGCGGGGAGTCCCCTCCTCACTGAACACTGGGACAGCATTAACAAGGGGACTCCCCGCAGGGATGAAGAAATCCTCTGCCACCGCTGTGACAGCTATAGCAGAGGATCGCGATCTTCTCCCATTAACTTCAATGGTGCCGGCGCTACATTGATAATAATTGGATTCAAGCTGCCTGGAATAAGCAAATGTATATCTCGGTGTGTTCACACGTCACTGATTTGCTGTGGATTTTGTGCAGATTTCACCCTTTCAAATGAATTCAAATGGAACCTCTGCAGATCTGTACCAAAATCTGCAGCAAATTGGCAACATGTGAACGTACCCTGAGGGAAAAAAAAGGGAATAGTTTTAAGGGCAAACTGGACGGACCAGGTGGGCTTTTTCTGCCATCCATTTTTGTACATTCCTAAAGGCCATTAGTCACTAAAAGGTTGCATAATTCATTCAATCATGTTCTTGCTCCTTGGTGATTGGATTGATTAAAGGAGCTGAATTTGTAATAAATGGTTGGAAACTCGCTAAAACATATTTGATCTTAAAAAAAAGAGTAAAAATACAGTACTTGACGATCTGATGGTCATTTCTATTACTGAATTTCTTGGAAGCCATCGGGAAAGAACTGTGCAGCGATCCCTACTGAAAATCTATATTTCCATTTACTGAGAGTATTGCGGATAACAATTTATTTTTCTGGCTGCACAAGATAAAGATCAATGGTAACTTTCAGGGCTTATTCAGACGACCATATATCAGCCGGGTTTTCACGCCCAGCCGATATACGGCGTCTCTCTCTGCAGGGGGAGGAGGCTGGAAGAGCCGGAAGCAGTGCACTGAGCTCCCGCCCCCTCTCTGCCTCCTCTCCACCCCCTCCCTGCCCCTCTGCACTATTTGCAATGAGAGGAAGCGGGACGTCTTGTAGAACTATTGTTGTGGATTTCTAACATCCAGGAAATGTAATTCCGCAGTTAGAGTCTGCAGAACAAAATACAAGAAATTCCGCAAGACGTTCCGCAGATCGCATTCCACAGTTGAAAAAACAACAAAATTTACACTAATTGAGAAAATCTGCATCTGTGCTGTGCCCTATAGACAATTCCGTTCCCAAATACTAAGTATTCCAAAACATTATGTACGTTATCACATGATCGCTGCTTCAAGCTCAGTGGAGGCACAAACAAAAAACATAAGTCAAGTTTAATAAAGTTTCTGAAAAAGAAAAAGTCTCCTGCAAAATACATAAACAAACTGTTTTTTTCATTAAAAATTATCTTATTTAAAAGCAGTTTACAAAAAAAAAAACATATGTGGTGCCGTCAAAATAGTAACAACCAATAGAATGAAGTTAATTCATCACTTATATTGGATAACATGTGGTGTAAAAAAAAAAGAAAAGAAAATTGCAGATTTGCTGGTTTTTCATCCCCCCTCCCCTGAAAAAATTCTAAAAATAAGTCAATAAATGTATATGCGCCCCAAAACTGTAAAAAAAAAACATTTAGCTCCTGCTGCAGAAAAAGCAAGCCCTAAAAGGGGTACGTTGACCTAAAGATAAGAAAGTTCTGGCTGTATGAATGCAATGACACAAAATGTCCAGATGTCCAGTTTCCGTAAGGCCCCCTTTACGCAGCGTACCACGCATCTCCTAGCCCATTGCGTGTCCATTTGCGCACCCCCACATCAACTTACATGGGGACCTTTAGTGCACAAATGCACAGGAAAATAGAGGGCGCTGTATTTTTTTTTTGTGCAACTGAAATGCACATGAAAAATACGTGAATGTGAACGGACCCATTGAAATCAGCGCCCCTACGCAAACACGTCCATGGAAATCTCACCAAAACATGTTTTTATTGTGCAAAAGTAATAAAATGTAAGAAAAAAATATTTAATTTTGCCACATTTGTGCTGTCCGATAGAATAAAGTTGACATTAACATATTTTACCATATGGTAAACAATTGGGAAAAAAGCTGCAAAAACCATGGTGGAATTGTTTTTTTTTTAATAAAAGCTGGTCACTGAAAAGGCTAACAGTGTGTTAACTTTCATCTTGTGCCGTGTACACTGGGGGCCGCAGTGGTCTTAGTACCAGCAAAAACACAATGGCTCATAGCAAAATGTAACAACTCTATTATATGTATAACTCTCTTATATGTATAACAGCCGGGGAACTGCGGAGCCACCCCGCTTGTCTTCTGCATCCTCCACTCAGAGCGCTCGGCTGTATAACAGCCGGGCGCTCAGAGTGGGAAACAGCTGGATGCAGAAGGCAAGCGGGGACACCCTGCTTGTCTTCTGCATCCTCCGCTGGGAGCACTCGGCTGTATGACAGCCGGGCGCTTCCAGCGGGGGAACAGCTGGGTGCAGAGAACAAGCGGCTCCCCGCTTGTCTTCTGCATCCTCCGCTGGGAGCGCTCGGCTGTATCACAGCCGGGCGCTCCCAGCGGGGAACAGCTGGACACAGAGAACAAGCGGCTCCCCGCTTGTCTTCTGCATCCTCCGCTGGGAGCACTCGGCTGTGTGACAGCCGGGCGCTTCCAGCGGGGAACAGCTGGGTGCAGAGAACAACCGCTTGTCTTCTGCATCCTCCGCTGGGAGCGCTCGGCTGTATCACAGCCGGGCGCTCCCAGCAGGGAACAGCTGGATGCAGAGAACAAGCTGCTCCCCGCTTGTTCTCTGCAATCTCCGGAGCGCAAGGTGATCGCTTAACGTTTGAGCGATCATCTTGGGATGTAAATGACACAACGATTATCACTCAAAAGTCGTTCAAAAGACATCTTTTGAGCGATAATCGTTGTCTAAATGGGCCTTTATAAAGCTGGAGTAAGAGAACGCGGATTAGATTACTGTGTATGTTCTAATTAGTAAAGAAAGATGATAGAAATAAAAAGACGATGCATTCTCTTTAACATTCACTAAAAATGAATCCCAGCAGCCAGTGACTAGCTTACATATAATGGCTATCCACAACTTGGTAGTTATGAGGCTGAGTATTGTATAGTTCCTAGCAGAGCCTCTGTATACTGTTGTAGTATTATACGGTTACACACGGCTGTGTTATAACACTATAGGAATGGATCGTCTACCCACTTTGGAAGCAGAGTGTCCACATACTGTTTGTCCTGCTGACCTTCCCTGGTCTAGCGCTGATGATCTTAGATATCTGAATGTTTTATTAGTTTAGTTCTACAAGAATACTTCACATATTAATAAAACGAAACTTGCCTTTTTGCCCATGAAAGCAAAATAGTTTATTACTTCATGAGATAGCATCAGAAGGCTTAGAGTGGCGTCAGCACTTAAGATTCTTCAAATCTGGACATTTTACAAAAAGAAGACTACAATGAAAGTTTCTGTACAGTGAACTACAAAATAAATGAGCTTAAAGTTAACCTATTCTTCTAAAGTTCAGGAAAAAAGGTGCTAACCAGGTGGTTATCACCTGTCTATAGGAGATGTGGAGACGCAGAAGGCACTCCCCTCCATGTTTGGTGGAGTTGGGTCAGAATTGCTCTTCTCCGGCTTGCTATCAACAAGTTATACAATAAAGTATTCTCTATAGACCTTCCTGGGCTCCAGAGATGACTCTCCTGTCCATGCCTCCTAGGCCCCCTTCTTCTGCTATGAAGAACCTGAATTTGTCCTTCAGGTGACCCGACTTATCATGCCAAGACATTGGAAATCCACCCTCATTGAGGGAATGGTTAGATACGTTCTCTGATCTACATTGCATGGAGAAACCGCTGGCCCAGAATGTGGATAGAACTGACCATTTCTTTAAATATGGACTCCATGGATTTTATTCAGTGGGACTGACTTCCTCCCCTTGTGGCTCTCGGAGAATATTTGACTTCTTGGAGTGCTATATAGTACATTACTACTACCGCATCTCATTTCTCCCTTGCTCTCTTCTCTCACTACCCTCTCTTCTCACCCTCTTGCTTCTTTCCCTCTCTTCTTCTTTATATGCACTTTTGTCTTTGTTTATGGGATATTAAATAGCTATTGCAATAATCTAGCCCCGTTGTGGCTACGGCACCTTTGCAACCAGCTGGTTACGTTTATCATTATGCGATTAGGAGGAGTTTTTCACTTGTTAACCTCTGGTTTTATTATTAAAAGTGACTGACCTGTGAGGGTATAAGTATATATTGCCATATGTTTTTTATGCTTTTATACCAGTATGCAAGTTCTATTCAAAGTTAAAATGAGAAAAACTTATATGTCGCCTTACATCAGATATTCCAAAAGTTTGCAAGGCTGAGAGAGATGTGTCCAGAAATTCAGAGATGATACAGAATCGGACACGAAGGCCGTGTACTTGGCTGTTTTCCCAGAAGCGCCATATCTAGATAACGACTGTTCAACTACGTATATAACTTTCACTGTCTTAGGCCGGAAATCCGGACTTCCCATATATGGTTATGCGGTGAATTTGAGCCAATGAGCCCATCACCCATTCCTAGTGATGAGACCAAAGGGTATAAGATCCCATGTAATCTGTAATAAAGTGCGCAGTCATGTCCCCGTGTGAGGAACTATACCAGACCTCCGTGTGTGGTGTCTCTTCTTTACCGCCGGCAGCGGGGCATTGGGGTGGGCCTGATTGGTGCTGTACGCAGAATTTTCCCTGACAAATGGCGCCCAACGAAGTGGGATGGTTTAAAAACTTACTGAAAGCCCCTGTTAACAATGCATATTTTGAGTTGTTTTTTATAGATGGTACCAGGGGTGATTGATGACTCCACACTGGATATGCAGTGGTCACACAACAAGATGTCCTAAAAGCAGAATGCCTCCGCATGTCGCAGTACAAGAAGCGGAACTAAAGGCCCTCACTGAGGCGTGTAGAGTGGTAGAAGGTAAGACGGCAAACATTTACACTGATTCCCGGTATGCATTTGGCATAGCTCATGATTACGGCCCAACATGGAAGGCCAGACAGTTTTTTACCTCAGCAGGACAGCCAATTAAGAATGATGCAGCGGTGCAGAGTCTCATGGAGGCCCTACTTCTACCTGACAAAGTAGAGAGCTCACACCAATTCCTACACCGGAGAAACAAGAAGCAATGCCATCACAGACCACACAGCAAAGGCAGCGGCCCTCAAGCCGTGGAAGAAAAGAAGAAAAGAAGAATTTGATAAAAACTTTGGACTTTGATAAAAACTTGGACTTTGATATGCTAAAGACTTTACAGTTACAAGCCAGCAAGGAAGAAAAAGACAAATGGACTAAATATGGGAACAGCAGAAACAGGACGGTGTATGGCGAACAGTCAACAGCACTTGCCTACCACGGTCCCTGTGCCCCATGATGGCCCAGCCGATGCACGGAAAGACGCACCTCTCAAAGCAGAAATGATGTCGACGCTTGAACAAGGACGGGTGGCTCCTGGGTTTTCTGTAGCTGCTGCATCATTTGTCCAATTTTGCATGATCTTTGCCGTAAGCAACAGGGCAGAAGTAAATTTGCCGCATCACACTTGCCGGGACCACTCTACGCATTTCAGGGATTGCAAATTGGCTACACTCAGCTCCCACTTGTTGGGAAGTATGAATATGTGCTTGTTGTTGTTGATTTCTTTTCAGGTTGGAGACCTACTCTGTTACCAAAGTAAATAAGCAGGTAACCGCACAGGAGCTCATGAATTAAGTAATCTGCAGATATGGGGTACCGGAAGTGATTGAGTCAAACAAAGGTACACACTTCACAGGTGAAATAATGCAACACATCATGTCTGCTTTGGGTATATTTCAGGCTTTTCACACACCCTACCATCCGCGGAGTAGTGGGAAAATAGATACAAAAGACAATAGAGGAAACGGCCAAATCTTGAATTGAGTGTCTTCCATTAGTTTTTCTTTTTCTCCAGAGGGTACATGCCACAGTATCAGAGTTTGGGGAATGATTTTCTTGTTAATTTTGTCATAGGCCTCTCCAAGGAATTGTCAGTAATGCATTCTGCAGTCTCTGCTTTTCTCCCAGGTCCTACAGATGAGTGTCACAATCTGAAACCAGGTGACAGGGTCTATGTGAAAAAAGTTTGAGAGAGAAACCCGGTTTGAAGGTCCTTACCAGATGTTGCTCACCACCCCAACTGCAGTCAAGCTCGAAGGAAAGCCCACTTGGATCCACACTTCGCACTGAAAAAACTCATGATCCTGCATATCCTTTACATGCTATGGGCAGGGTTGGGGACCTTGGCGGAAGTGGCTGTCACAGTGACATTGTGGTACAATTTCTCTAACACACACATAGCCACACACACCTTTGACTACTGTACACTAGCCCCTGTTTCAGGGATCAGAACAAATTAATACAATCAAATGTGCAATATGAAGATTACACTGAGGGTGAGAATCCAACACTGCATCGTACTAAGAGATACGTTGAGACTCCCGGTGGTAACTCTGATCCACATGTATACATAGATGCAATAGGAGTGCCAAGGGGGGTTCCAGATGAATTTAATTCTAGAAATCAGGTTAAAGCAGGTTTTGAGTCCTTATTTGCTATTGTCACTGTTAATAATAATGTAGATTGGATGAATTATATCTATTACAATCAGCAGAGGTTTGTAAACTACACCAGGGATGCTTTGAAAGGGTTAGCTGACCAGTAAGGGCCCACTGCATCCATGGCGTTCCAAAATAGAGTGGCCCTGGATATGATTTTAGCAGAAAGAGGTGGGGTATGTAACTTCCTGTATGTGTATTATCCCTTTGATCAAAAAGAGTATGAGTAAGGGACTGGATAATGTGACCAAAATTTCCCTTGTTTGAAAAAAGATGAAGAGCCAGTTCCCATAGTGCCAACCACGTACTTTACCAGAAGAATGGAGAAATGTACCAGTACTGCACCTGCCCCGATCTCCTAAGATGGATTGTCAGTAGAATTCCCATTTGCCTAGGGATAGTGCAGAAGACCTTAGGTTTGAGCGAGGGCACACCCTGTGGGGTGTTAACTTGTACAGATAGAGGGTATGGATGCCTGGAAATAAGCCCAGGGAATCCATGGCCTCCTTCTGAGGTGAGGTAGGGATCCCCCTCCTAGGAGTAGGGACTTACAGGCAGTGGGGAAACCCTGACGCAAGGGAGAGGCGACCGAGGAAGAGTGCAAGGTCTGGTGCTTGATCTCCATATAAGTTTTTAGGGGGGTTTGTGAGGGTATATGTATATATTGCCATATGTTTTTTATGCTTTTATACCAGTATGCAAGTTCTATTCAAAGTTAAAATGAGAAAAACTTATATGTCGCCTTACATCAGATATTCCAAAAGTTTGCAAGGCTGAGAGAGATGTGTCCAGAAATTTTGAGATGATACAGAATCGGACACGAAGGCCGTGTACTTGGCTGTTTTCCCAGAAGCGCCATATCTAGATAACGACTGTTCAACTACGTATATAACTTTCACTGTCTTAGGCCGGAAATCCGGACTTCCCATATATGGTTATGTGGTGAATTTGAGCCAATGAGCCCATCACCCATTCCTAGTGATGAGACCAAAGGGTATAAGATCCCATGTAATCTGTAATAAAGTGCGCAGTCATGTCCCCGTGTGAGGAACTATACCAGACCTCCGTGTGTGGTGTCTCTTCTTTACCGCCGGCAGCGGGGCATTGGGGTGGGCCTGATTGGTGCTGTACGCAGAATTTTCCCTGACAGACCAATTAATTGAACCTGTTATCTGTTTCATGCTGCCCTATCCAAAGGCAATATAAGGCAAGAACAGCCACCCTCTTTACAAAGAACCATGTTTTGCTCCGAAACGGTCCTGCATTTCAGAGAAAACATGGTTTTAAAAGAGATCTAGGTATAGGGAGAATGAGAAATTGAATTTCTAAATAATATTATAGACAGCAAGGTTGGCCTAAGGATGATGGAGGCCCCTCGGCAATATAACTGATGATGGCTTCCATCCTACCTCAGGTGCCTGGACTACACTTGACACCCAATTGCAGCCATGTATGGAAAAGGTGGCTAATTATGACCCTCTCCCCTGAAGTCTATAGACGTTATGAAACTCCTTTAGACTTCAAAGGAGAGAGCCACACGCATGCATGGCCACTAGGGATGAGCGAGTATACTCTCTAAGGCACTACTCACTCGAGTAATGTGCCTTAGCCGAGTATCTCCCTGCTCGTCCCTAAAGATTCGGGGGCCGCCGCAGCTGACAGGTGAGTTGCGGCGGGGAGCAGGGGAGAGCGGGCGGGAGAGAGAGATCTCCCCTCCGTTCCTCCATGCTCTCCCCCGCAGCTCCCCGCCCCGCGGCGGCACCCGAATCTTCAGGGACGAGCAGGGAGATACTCGGCTAAGGCACATTACTCGAGTGAGTAGTGCCTTAGCGAGTATACTTGCTCATCCCTAATGGCCACCTCTCTACCTCTTGTCGGCTAGACAGGGTCAATGCACAGCCATCAGGGAACTGTAGTTTTACTGCAGAGGTAGGGGTCCTAGAGGTGAGCAGTCTGTATCCCATACTGTCTGTTAGAGACATAACTACAATGTAGCTGTGCTTAAGAGCTGATTTGATAGAGTGTAATAAACCCACAGGTCTCATTTACATAGGTCTTCAGCCTCTGGATATAAACAAGAATCTTGAAAATGGTGAGTAAATGAAACACAAAGGCCTTAATTTTTCAGTTTTCTGGCTTTAAAAAGTTGCAAGTTTGCCACGTGCTTTTCTGCACAAAACAATTTACGACTTACTTTTATTTTTCCATTATGTTCACTATTTTTAAAAAGTGGGTGTGACTCAATTGGAGGGGCGTGGTCTTTGCAACCTGATATATTTACTATAATTTATGCTTGTAACTGGCATAAATTAAATTATATTGTAAAATCTACCCAATCTCATAACTGGCATAGATTTGATTTCTGGTACACAGACTGCAATAAAATGTGGTAAAGTTATTAAGTGGTGAGCACCTCTTAAAAAATGTGGTGCATCTTGCTCCAGCACAGCTTATATTAAGAGAGGTTTAGGAAACTCCTGTCTTGATAAGTCAGAAGCATAGTACAGTGTAGCAGAGCATTACATAATTTAGCTATACAGCCCCAATGCCTAAAAAGTTGAGACGTTACGTAAAATGTGAATAAACATAAAGCAAAAAACAATGTAATGATTTGGAAATTCTATCTAGGCCCATTTTATTCACAATAGAACATAAAACATATCAGAAGTTGAAATTGAGATTTTTTTCCATTTCATTTAAAAAAATTAACTAATTTAGAAGATGGTGGCAGCAACACATCTCACAAAAGGTGGGGTGGGGCCGTGTCTACCATTGTGTAGCATCCCCTCTCCTTCTTACAACAGTCTGTAAATGTCTGGGAAGGGGGGAGACCAATTGCTGGAGTTTTGGGGGAGCAATGCTGTCCAATTCTTGTCTGATGTAGGATTCTAGTTGCTCAACAGTCCGGGGGCGTGTTTGTTAGAATAAAAGAATAAATAGGAGAGCGCTTTGGTAATGTCAAAAAATGAACAACACGATTACTAAAATCAGTGACAGAATCAGTGCTGTTTGCAGCTTCGTATATCTCAAATGAGACAATATATGTATATACATATGTGAGAAATCCACTGATAAGTAGAGAGCAGCACAACAGACTATACACTGGAACCTGTAAAAAAGGATCCAGGAACCTTGGTGATGGCAAAATCCATAGAGGAGTTTAAAAGGGGACTTGATGTCTTTCTGGAGAGGAAGGATATTATAGGTTATAAATCTTAGGTTAATTGTTAATCCGGGTATACAGGTGAGAAGGTACAGGTCCATAAAATGGAAGAATCTGTCTCAAAATGGCCGCTAGATACAAAATGGAGCATTATAAGATGTAAATAAGCTTGTGTGTAGTGAAACAATAAATTTGCAAAAATAACTTTACAGCAGGGTATTCGGTGCAATGTCTAATGATTTGGTTTTTTTTCCCATTCATCCGAGAACATTTGCCTGGTACAGCTGCTATCAGAAAAGACTCCCCCATGTCCTGAGCTTTGGGAAAAGAGCAAATCGTGCTGATAAGACGCTGCGATCATCCAAACTCACAAGAGAGAATAATCATTTGAAGGACATTTCACATATTTATTCTCACTGCGCTGATTGTTCAACAAAGCACAATTCTTGATGTTTTTCTAACCCAATAAGATTAACCTCGTGACTAATGATGTATTGCTTTCCTGTATTAGAACTATAGTCAGTCAATAAAGATTCAGTGTACGCGCCTTAAGCAGAGTGGGCTGAATACTTGCCGCGGCTCATCTCTACATATCTGTGAGAGCTAATTACTATAAATCATATAGTTTTTGGCCTCTCTGATGCATCCAGGTATGAACTAATTTGGAACCCAAGGCTTGAAAGGTTAATGTGACCGGTCATGTGTAACGGTCCTTAACACAGGCAGGTAGGAACTAGAGATGAGCGAGCATACTCGATAAGGCAAATTACTCAAACTAGTAGTGCCTTATTCGAGTACCTGCCCGCTCGTCTCTAAAGATTCGGCTGCCGGCGCGGGTGACAGGTGAGTTGCGGCGGTAAGCAGGGGGGAGCAGGGGGGAGAGAGAGATCTCCCCCCGCTCCTCCCCGCTCTCCCCCGCCACTCCCCGCCGGCCCCTGAATCTTTAGAGACGAGCGGGCAGGTACTCGAATAAGGCACTACTTGATCAAGTAGTTTGCCTTATCGAGTATGCTCGCTCATCTCTAGTAGGAACTATTAGGGGTTGATCCAGGGATTAGTCTGATTGCCATTAGGGAGTCGAGAAGGAATTTTTTCCCCAAAAGGGCTAATTGGTTCCTGCCTCTTGGGGTTTTTTGCCTTCCTCTGTATCAACAACACAGGAGGATAAACAGGCTGGACTAGATGGACATTGTCTTCATTCAGCCTTACATACTATGTTACTATGTATGTTACTATGTAACCATACAATAAACAAAGATAGTCCTCAGTGATAAAATGCTGTGAGAAAATCAAAAAAGTGCCAGTTGTGCACTTACTTAGATTAGAATAGATAAGGGCTCCTGCACACTGGCGAAAGCGATATCGGGATGGGATTGACACCCTGATATCGCTCTTGCAACCCTTCTGGAAGTCCTGGATGCGAGGCGTTTCCACAGGGAAACAGCCTCCTTTCCCAGCAGGGCTGAAGGAATTTCCTGCTGTGGCTGTGACCGCCTCGGCAGGAGATAGTAATCTTCTCCCATTCATTTCAGTGGGGCCAGCAGCAGCGCCAGACCCATTGAAATGAACGGGAGATACTTGCGGTCCTCTGCAGCAGTGGCAGGGGATTCCCTGTGGCGAGGATTTTTTTGGGGGGAGGCTTGAAATATAAGCCTCCCCCGGAAATAGTACATGACTGTTGGAAAAAAAACATAAAAAATACTAATAGATCACCTGGGAAGCGCTGTCATCTCTGGCGCGTCTTCTTGCAGCTGCCGGTACTCTTCTTCTCCTTGTCATCCAGCCGGGAATTTAAAAATCCCCGCCCCCTGAAAGCAATGTCTCTGGCTGAGCGCTGTGACCAATCAGAGGCAGCGCACAGCACCCGCACTCTTCTGTGCTCTATACACTGTTCAACATTGATAGTGTCTTTCAAAATGTGTAAGCTTCCCATGCCATAGGTACTAATGCAACCCCATACCATCAGAGATGCAGGCTTTTGAACTGTGCACTTATAACAAGGTAGATGATCTCTCTCCTCTTGAGTCCGCAGGATACGGCATCCTTGGTTTTCAATAAGAAGTTCAAGTTTGGATTCATGTGACCACAGAACAGTTTTCCATTTTGCCTCAGTCCATTATAAATAAGCTTTGGCCCAGAGAAGATGCCGGCATTAATGGATTGTGTTGAGAGAAAGCAGGTCGCCAGCAGCACAAATTGTATATCCCTCCAAGGGCTGGGCATAGATTATGCAGTAGCCAAAGAAACAGGTGAATGGATCCTTATCACCAAAATCACATGCAGCAATGAAAAAAGACTTCGGCAGCATCCAGGGTGCAAATTGATATCCAAAGTTTTATTCCCCCATCACAGAAAAACAGGCAACGTTTCGGCCATGTTAGCCTTTGTCAAGCTCGAGGCCAACATGGCCGAAACGTTGCCTGTTTTTCTGTGATGGGGGAATAAAACTTTGGATATCAATTTGCACCCTGGATGCTGCCGAAGTCTTTTTTCATTGCTGCAATGGATTGTGTTGATATATAGTTTCTTTTCCCCATGATACAGCTTTAATGTGCATTTGTGGATTGCACAGCGAACTGTGTTCACTGACAATGATTTCTGAAAGTATCCCAGAGCCCATGCAGTGATTTGCATTACAGAATCATGTCTGTTTTTAATGTAGTAACACCTGAGGGTCCATAGATCTCAATTATTAAATATTAATTATTAATATTAATCCTTTTAGTAACCCTGCCCCAACTTTTGTGAGATCTGTTGCTGCCATCAATTTCTAAATGCGTTAATTTTTTAAAATAAAATACAAAAATGTCTTCCTTCCCCCCCATCTGTAAACAAGCCCCTATACACATAAGATCCTCAGCCAACCTTGCCGAACCCGGTTGGCCTGGCAGACTTTTCTCTTATGTGTATGACCAGTTTAAGATTTTAGAGGAATTAGTACAGAAAGATTTTTTTTGTGTGTCTAACTTTTCATAGGCTTTTTTACTGAAACCGCAATACCCTTCTAAGTCCTCTGCCTATTAGCGGTTGATGTAAGATAAGACATAGGGAAAAAGGTATTGCAAATTTGGTGCAAGGCCTCCTGCACACGGGCGGGTCGGACCCTGCATGCGGGATTCCCGCAATACTTCTGCAGTGCCCACTGCGGAAGTGCCATGGGACGGACGGCTACCATTGACTTAAGTGGAAGCCGGCCGTGTGTAGCCCGCACAGAATCGTAGCATGCTGCGATTTCTTCTCTGCGAGCGAAAATCGCAAACGATTTCCGCTCATGGAGATGAAATTGGGATTTGCTATAGCATGCTATAGGGCGGTATCTGCTGCGGTGTCCGAAGGCGGACGCCCACCACGGACTCCACAATGCAAATCCGCCCATGTGCAGGAGGCCGAAGTCATACTTGCATAAATATTGAGAACTTTTTAACTTTTACTACAACAACTTTGATGTTAATTGTGGGACGGACGTTACTTTCACGCACGCAGATCGGGGTATTTTACTGTACTTTTTGTGGGCAAAAAAATGAGCATCGATGCTCCCAGCAACAATTAGTCCAATTAGAGTTCAAAATGTGCTGTATTTCCTGCACAGTTACGCAGTGCTTCATGCATCGCCCAGCGTCTTGCATGCATATTTGCATACCCCCATTGACTTAAATGGGGACTTTTGGTGCGCAAATGTGCAGGAATATAGAGCTTGCTATTTTAGGGTTTTTTTGCACGGCCGAAATGCGCAGGGAAATACATGTATGTGAACGAAGCCATTGAAATTAATTGGTTCTATTCTCTGCATATTATATGCGCAAGTTTAGTGTGTGCAAATATGCGTGCAAATACACTGATGCGAGGCCGGACTAAGGCTGCGGTCACACCTGCATTAGGGTCAGTTCAGGGTTTACGTCTATCTGTTCCATTTTTGAAGGAGAGAAACGGATAATAAATGGGAAAAAGTGATCAGTTTTTTTCTTCATTAATTACCATGCGGTTTCAAAAAAACGCAAAGGGCATTCCATCAGGTTTATGATTTTTTATGGAAAAATAACGCTGCAGACTGTGCCACTTTTTTATCTATAATACCAGAAACCCGACGGAACAGAAACAACGCAGAAGCTTGTCTGTTTGCTTCCCTTTTTTTTTTTTGGACCCCAATGAAATAAATGGGGAAAAAAACGGATCCTTTGTTTTCAGCTTTATTTCCCACGCTCGCGGGGAGCGGCGTAAATCTACCGCTCTCCCAGGATGAATAGTGTTAACAAGAATGAAACAGGAGGAATTTGCCGGTTATTTTTATAAGGCTGGAAGCTCCAGGATTATGTAAGCGCTCTACAAAGTGCAGAAATAATAAGAAGGACTTCACTTTCACTTGCAACCAAATTATTTTCATCCCAGGTGCTAAAACTGCGCCCAACGCCAACTGACTGAAGGGCACAACATCATGTTAGTCCAGAGCATTTTCTCCTACTGATGTACAAGCAGCCAAAAGGAATGTGAAAAGGAAAAACAGGCAATGTGCTGGTGAAATCACGTGCAGTGGAAGTGTGGATGTATGAGCGCGGCTTCACGGACACATGTGTGCACATTTTTGAGCATGAAAACACAGAAAATAGAACCCCCTGGCTTCAAGGAGTTAATTCTCATTTCCTTTTTTGCGTGTGCAAAAAAAAAAGGACCTGCTGTATTTTCCTGCGTATTTGCACATCAAAGGGCCCCATAGAAGTCTATGGGAGGTGCATAAATGTGCATGAAATACACAAGGTCAGGGAGGGTATCATCTCTCCTTAAAGGAGATGTCTCGAGGAAGCAGTGAATTTTTTTTTTTGCCCAGTCCCCCTAATTAAGCACACATTACTAAGCCCCCCTGTAAATGACTTTTCTAGCTGGTTTGTACTTACCGTTCCAGCGTTTCAGCAACTTATAAAAGTTTCCCCAAGATGGCCGCCAGCTCTTTTCCCGTCGCTCGCTGCAGCCCGACGTGCGCGCTCCCGAGACGCTGCCAGCCAGTGTCTCCATGGCAACCAGACGCCCCGCAGCCACCGACCGGACCCACCGCAGCCGCCGACCAGTCACCCACCGCCAGGCAGCAGGTAACCGGCGCTAGCCCCCGGCTCCCCAGCGCTACGCTCCCGGCTCCCCAGCGCTACGCTCCCGGCTCCCCAGCGCTAGACCCTGACAACAGACGAAGGCCCCGGAGCCCAGCGCTAGGCCCCGGAGCCCAGGTGAAGGCCCCGGAGCCCAGCGCTAGGCCCCGGAGCCCAGCGCTAGGTTCCGGAGCCCAGGTGAAGGCCCCGGAGCCCAGCGCTAGGTTCCGGAGCCCAGCGCTAGGTTCCGGAGCCCAGCGCTAGGTTCCGGAGCCCAGCGCTGGGCTCCGGGGCCTACCGCTGTGGCCCGGGACCTTCACCTGTTAGTCAAGATCACCCCCCGACCCATCACTTACCTGGGCGGCTTCTCGGGGCTGCTGGGCTGGGCTTCTCTGCTCTGCTGGGCTGGGCTTCTCCGCTGGGCAGCTCCAGTTTCTGCACCTTCCTCTAACAGAGGAAGGTACAGAATGGCCGCTCCAGCGCGCTCCCGAGCAGTGACAGCTCGTCTGCGCATGCGCAGAAGAGCTGTTGTGGGGAGCACACTGAAGCGGCTCGTGCTGGAAGGAGAAGACCGGACTGCGCAAGCGCGTCTAAAAAAGCAAGCTGCCAGCGAATTTAGACGGAACCATGGAGACGAGGACGCCAGCAACGGAGCAGGTAAGTGAATAACTTCTGTATGGCTCATATTTAATGCACAATGTATATTACAAAGTGCATTAATATGGCCATACGGAAGTGTATAACCCCACTTGGTTTCGCGAGACCACCCCTTTAAGGAGAGCACCTAGGAGGTGAGTGAGGAGGCTTGTAAGGACATGCAAGCTTCTCTGGGAGATACATGCAAAGAAGGAAGATGGAACAATACCTCTGCAGCGCCACCTACTGGATGTCAGACCCTTTAAAAAAGTCTTTATAACAATGATTGGGAATTGACCAAAAGCCAGAATCCATACACAGACAGCTGTTTCGGGGTTTTGCCCCTCATCAATGTACAGTAGGATCCTGGCTTGGCTAGTGAGAGGCCCGTGGCGTGAGTTGGGAAGGGTATCATCGCTCCTTAAGTAGTTCGGGGCGCAATTTCGTGCAGGCGGGGTGCCCATTTGCACACCCCCATACACTCCTAAAGCATGTCGTGTATATTTAAATGTGAGTGCAAAAATGCAGAATGTGAGGGAACCCATTGAAATGAATTGGTCCTATTGTCTGCAATTTGCGCAACCGATTTTGTGTGGGTAAAAACGTGCACAAAAACGCTTGTCTGCAGGAGCCCTAAGGGCAAATTGTGGGCAAGCTAAACACAGCGAATAGAACCCATTTATTTCAATGTGTTCGTTCTCTTCAGCGTGTTTTGTGCGCACATTTTGTGCACATAAAAAAATAGGTCCTACTCTATTTTTCTGCGCAGCAGACATGTCATTGAAGTCTATGGAAGGTGAAAAAATACGTAAGGAAAACAGTGTGACACTGCACTAAACGCGGGAAAATGAAGACAGATGGATTATTAGGCTTTAATTAGCCAAGAAATCCATGGAAAGTGCGCGCCTGGCGTGCGTGTGAACTGGCCTTGCGTATGTAAAAACTTACAGCATTATGTGCAGACAAGTGCGCAACACACAGATTATGTACCTCTTCAATCCTCGTTTATATGCACATACGCTGCGGCGAGCATTTTGCGCATATGCTGGTGTGACTCTGCCCTAAGAAATGAATTCCATCCATGTGAATGAGATCGCTACCCCCAGATGTGCGGGTAGTTCTGCAAGTCCCACTGCGATGGATGGGGCAGTCACAGACATCGCTGCAGCAGATTAGTTCCAGTGTCCTGAGATACAACTACAGCCCGTTCAGTAGTAGACTCCTACACTCAGCATGTAAGGTGCAGCTCTCAGCTTTCTGGGTATTTCAGGTATTGCAGTTTTTTTGCATTTAAATAGTCAAAACTTCATTCATATTTGACATTAAGGCTAACTTGTCAAAGCTGGAGAACAAGTCAAACACATACAATGCAGAGAAGATCTCTCATGGGCTGAGTGAGAAGGATTTAAAAACTCGGTTAAAAGTAAAATATTTCTTGTACTTACCAAAAGTGGCAGAGAAGTTGAGTAGAAGAGCGAGCAGCAGGGCAGGGTGGCAGGCTGGCATGTCTGCCCTGCAGAACACACATGGACCTGGATCTACTTGTTTCTCTGGTGCTGGACAGGTAGTGATACTAGAGCATGCTGAATATAAAGCCCGAAGACCTTGCAAGAGACGAAATAGGAACCCAACTAGAGAGTGAGAGGAACTGGAGACAACTCAAAATGTAAGACAACACGAACTCTTCATGTGCCTGACCTCCCTCCTCGTTACTTACAGTTTTTTCTATTTCTAATTATGTTTTTGCTCATTTTTCCTTTCCTTTGCTGTCATGTTTAGCATGCCATCATTGTCTTCTTATGCATGTTATACAGCTGCTAATTTACAGCAGTGACACTCACTAACGGCGCTGGCAGAACTCCTTAAGTAGCAGGTCCCTAAGGGCTTGAACAGACCAGCGTGTTTTGGCATAATGGGCACAATAGAACCCATTGATTTAAAAAAAAAAAATAGGACCTGTTCTATCTTGTGTGTGTTTGCCCACCAAAGAGCCCTATAGAGGTCTATGGGACATGTGCAAACATGCACATCTGCCCGCGCGGGTATGCGCTATTCTGCATATACCAGCAATCACCACGTTAGGCTAATTAGCCATTTAAATCATGTGAACGGTCAAAATACACTTGTTCACTGTGCAAAAAAATTGTACAGGAGTGAGCATATGGTGTAACACACTCGGCAGTCCAAGCCCTTAAATAGTGTTGGAATCACTCAGTTTACCTGCAGGCAATGGCAGACCGCGGTTGCTCGGATCCAACAGAGCGGGGGGCCGAACATCGCGTGTGCAGAAAATGTGTCTGTCTAATTACGGAAATATTATATATTCCATATCAGCCCTGAAGTGCAGCGCCATCTTGTTCTCAGGCACTAGATTAAGGCCGGCTTCACGCACGCGTATGCATGTTTGCACGTACATGGGCATAGCGTTTATGTATTTTACTGTACATTTTGCGCCCAAAAGAAATGAACAGCAAACAAAGATGCACTGATGGAAATGGCTAATTAGTCTCAATGAGTTCCAAATGTGTTCTTTTTCCGGCAGAATTACATAGTTTTATGCTTCTCCCTGCATATTGTGCCCCCCCCCCCCATTGACTTCTATTGGGACCTTTGGTGTGAAAATACGCAGAACAAAGAGCATGCGCTATTTTTTTGCGTGATTGACATGCACAAGCAAAATGCGAACTCGTTTCTCTGCCCATTGTGCATGCGAAGGTTGCATTTTAAGGAGGTGCTGGAATTTGATGCCCTAGATTAGTAGTACGTGTGCCACCAGCCAGCACTTGGATGGGTGCGGGTAATCTCCATGTGTCATCAACGGGCTGTCAGTAGGTTTTGTGTTGCCTGAACATATGTGGGATGCTGCCAACTAAGAGCGGTCTGAAGGACTCTAAGAAATAATTACAATGGAAACATGTTTTTTCCACAAGTTTGTCTTTAATCCCAAAAAGTAGATACAATTACCGCTATATCTGGTAATGTGTTATACTGGCTAACTGAATTGTTTACCGATGTAAACTAGTAGACCCCCACAGCGGCTGTAAACTAGTAGACCCCCACAGAGGCTGTAAACTAGTAGACCCCCACAGCGGCTGTAAACTAGTAGACCCCGACAGCAGCTGTAAACTAGTAGACCCCCACAGCGGCTGTAAACTAGTAGACCCCCACAGAGGCTGTAAACTAGTAGACCCCCACAGCGGCTGTAAACTAGTAGACCCCGACAGCAGCTGTAAACTAGTAGACCCCCACAGCGGCTGTAAAGTAGTAGACCCCCATTGCGGCTGTAAACTAGTAAACCCCCACAGCGGCTGTAAACTAGTAGACCCCGACAGCAGCTGTAAACTAGTAGACCCCCACAGCGGCTGTAAAGTAGTAGACCCCCATTGCGGCTGTAAACTAGTAGACCCCCACAGCGGCTGTAAACTAGTAGACTCCCACAGAGGCTGTAATCTAGCAGCCCCCCACAGCGGCTGTAAACTAGTAGACCCTCACATCACCTGTAAACTAGAAGACCCCGACATCGGGGGCTCAACCCTCCAACTCACTTGGGTTAAATAAACCATCTAACAAGAGTAACACTAGAGATAATCTGATACTGTAGAATGTAAATTACCTTTAAAGCAATGAGCAGTTGGCTTATAAATATATATAGTGGAGCATTCTATGCGCATTTAGTAATATTGTCTGATGAGCCACAGTAAAACAGATTACAGTAGTGCATATATATATATATATATATATATATATATATATATATATATATATACACACACACACACACACACACACACACACACACATACAGGCACACAGGGGTATTACAAATGATCTTCCTAATGTGAACCCCTCATAACTCCGCCTAATGATACTCCGATATATAAATTTGATATTAGTGGAAACAGGAACTCAAAAATTTTCATTTAGCAGAACTATCTAACAATAAGATGTCCTTGTGGCCAATCACAGCGCAGCTTTCATTTCTCAAGCTGCTGAGGTAGGATGAACACTGTGCTGTGATTGGCTGCTATGGACCACAAGGGCGTCTTACTGTTAGACAGTGCTGCTAAATGAGGTCCAAATGGTTTTATTCTTCCATAGTCGATGCTTGGGAGGTATGAGAGAAGAGGCTGCCGGTGAAGACCGGAGAGGATTTAGTCTCTTTGCTTTTCACTTCTACCAGTCTTATTACTGTGCAACGTCATTGCTGAACACAGTTTGGTGAAGATCATTTACAATGAAATTGTCTACAAGTGATCTAGTTGATTCTTCTGCCCCAGTGAACAGTTTGGTGAAGATCACCCAGCGGGCGCAAAGGAAAAACTCCAATTTTAAGGAAAAAGGTTGCATCTGCAAGCAAAAATCATCCAGCCGTCCAGCAGTAAGCATGCACAGGAATCCACCGTTGGAGCAAGTAGGGAATTGGATGTCCCGCAGCCAACTGTGTGGAAGATTCTGTGCAAACATGTGCAATGTTATCCCTGCCGATTGTAATGGTTGCCGGCCCGGAAACCGGATGACAAAGCCGGAGACATTCTTTCTTGTGAGAGTATGTAAACTGTAATGGAAGGCAACGATTTAATGGTGTCTTCAGTGTTTGGGGATGACGCCAAATAGGGAAGATCGTTTATAATAACCCCAAGTGTAATACAGTACATATATATATATATATGCGCAATACAGAGAGAAAGTAGTTAGACAGACAGACAGACATGAGATAGTCATTTCACATTTATAAAAAAATTATATTTTATATTAATGTGGACCCAAATAAAAATGTTTTTTTATTAAAAAATAAAATATATTCAAATGTGATTACGGACTCGAAATTCTTAAAGGGCCACTCCAGTTATTTTTTTACATTCATTATGTAACTAGCCTTTCTGTATATATAAGTCGGTTAGTAGTAACTTGTTTAGTTCTCTCCAGCTCATTTACTTGGCTTTCTGTATTCTAAAATTAGTCATTTTTTAACTCCTGTGTAATGGACCCTACCAAACAGGCTCTTTAGAGGGGAAAACAGAAAATCCTGTAAATACTGTATATTTATGATTTGGAACGTATTTAGATGAATATAGAGTACAAATGGTGATGTTAGGGTCCTTCCTGTAGGTGGTTATGAGCAGCTACAGTCTATACCATGAGATGTGCTGATGCATCACAAGATTGATAGCACAGAATAGTGAAAGAGAAAGCAAGGGCATATCTCTGTATCAAGGTGGTGCCTGATAAGCATCAGACAGGAGGCTGCACTGCATGAAAGTGACTGCAATATACAGAGGAGACCTACAGAGTATGACAGACAATCAGATGAGGGGTGTAGGGTTTGAAAAATGTGTTTTTGCAGAAGTGGCCCTTTAACAATTGTATTTTTTATCATACCAATTATTTTTCTATATCTTTTTCCAGTTCTACAGTGACCAATAAAGGCTGCAGTCAACATACACTGTTGTTGTGCGCCCTGGAAAGAAGGTTAAAACATACCACACCTTGCAGACATGTATATCTGTAGGTGGACTTGTTGACCTTATTAGTTTAACTTTTTCCTTTTCACATTGCCCCCCGTAGAGGGAACACTGACCGTATACACATTACAGGCTGGCAGCGTGTGCCCCCGGGTAGCAGGCTGGTCATTATCAATTATCAAACATCTTAAAAACCTGCATTTCTTTATACATTTTCATGTGTTTGTAGATAAACAGTAGAAACTAATGTCTTCTTTCTATTAAAAACACAGCATATACAGAATAGTACAGAAATTTGTATACTTATTGAGATAATTCGTATATTTATTGAGAGGTCCAAATTTTGAAAGCAGACAATGAGTTCTAGAGCTCCACCACACATTCTGTCCCGGGATACTTTGGTAGGTTCAATTCAAATTTCTTCTGTATATCATAAGGCAAAAATCTCCCAGCAATAAAGTGGTGCTTCCCAGAAAAATGAATAGCACATGCCTTGGGAGCGGAGAATGAAATGAGTACTTCAGGGTTAATGCCTTCAGATTCACCAGCCTCTACATCCCAACCTGCCAGGTAGACAAATGAATATTAGTTACCAGTCTACAGCGGCATAAATGGATGCAAACATGCTCAATCTCAAAAAGATGACTATATGTACAAAATATACATGTATCAGAGCATTCCATAATTTTAGCTACAGAACCCCAATTCCAAAAAAAAGTTGGGACACTTTAAAATATAAAGAAATGTAAAGAAAATAAGACAATGATTTGGAAATCCCATATAATATATAATATAATCCCTGAAAATATTGCAATTTTTTGTGCAATTATTGGCGTAAAATAAGTCAACTACTATATGATCTAAACTTAGACTAGACAGTCTTTCTCTACTATTGTGTATTTTATCCACAATAGAGCACAGAACACACATCAGTAGTGGAAAGGGAGACTTTTTTGCATTTCATTTTTAAAAAATCAACTCATTTAGAAACTGTTGGCAGAAAGACATCTCACAAAACCTACTGCCGTGTCTACGATTATGCAGAATCCCTCCTTTTTACAACAGTCTGTAAACATCTGAGCAGTGGTGAGACCAATTGCTGGAGTTTTGGGAGAGGAATCTTGTCCAATTCTTGTTTGATGTAAGATTCTCAATCAGTTAAGGGTGTCAAGCTGGTCAACATGTAGCAAGCTTTAGAGTTTTATGAGCTTGAGAAGAACAGATTTGTCAGAAACCAGGCTTTGTGTGCCTTTATTTTTTTCATAAGCTTGATGTTTGACATAGACTTATATCAATGATATGTTGGGAGAAATGCATAGTTCAAACAATGTACAGCCTAGCACACATATACCTGTAATAAAGTAATTAACCTCTTTCTTCAGCAGTCAGATTTGTCCTTCCTGATCAAGCACCATTTTCTAATCTGAGATGTGTCGCTGCTTATCCAGGTGAATTGTACTTTGTTTAGTGGTCAAATTTGGTCAATGAGTTTTCTGTTGATTTGAAAAAGGTCATTCAAAATTTACAGAAAATTGTCTTACATTCTTTGCGCCACATTTACTATGTGATTTTAAACACTTTTGAACAATTGTTCCAAGTTGTCTGGAAAGGTTGTGTGGCCTAAATAGCAAGAAATTGCTGAAAATATTGCAATTTTTTGTGCAATTATTGGCGTAAAATAAGTCAACTACTATATGATCTAAACTTAGACTAGACAGTCTTTCTCTACTATCAAATAGAGAATTTTTAAAATAATGTAACAGCTTTGCAGTTTTTCAGCGGACAGTGGAAACATGAGGCTGCTTTCACATACGCAGTGAGGGGTGAGGGGGAGGGGGAGGGGGGGGGTTCTCTTTTCATACTCTGATGAGGTAGCAGGAAAAGGGAATCCCCTGGCCGAACGGGTTTGTCTTGTGATGGAACCATACAGCGTTGAACAAAGGTTCCAGCACAGATGTGAAGGTAGCCTTACTGGCTTCTGTGCACAGATATTTCTATCACAGATCTTCTCAGCTAGACCAATGGCTTGCAGGTAGATTTTTAAAAGGTCAGATCCATACGGACATATTTGGGTGTGTATTTGTGCATGCAAAAAAGGAGCGCGTGCCATACAAGAAAATGGGTTCGTTCACGTGCGCATGCAGCGTCTGAGGAACAGCCGAGGAGATAGCGGGGTAGATGAGGCCTTGTCACAGGGCTCTACCATCTCCTCCCCTAGGCGTAGCTCGGGACCCGACCAGGTTACTGCTGAGGGAGTTTCACAGGGAAAACCCAATCCGTGGTTTACCTTAAAACCTTTTTGGTCACTCGTTCTGTCCTCTGCTGTGAATCCAGAAGTTGGAATAAAATAGTCCACACACACACATGGATAATTTTCTAAGCAAAACTGGTAACAGTCGGTAGAGCTCATTTACAAATTTGAATACAGTCCAAACTTCATAACATCAGGCTGATACAGGTGCAACAAACGATAATGGTGTGACCAAGAAGATACTCAGGAGGTCAGAAGAATCCATAGTCCCAGTTATCTGTGGGGTTCTGCTCCTGGCGAGTCACTTCTCTTAGGCCGCCTGCACACGGGCGGAAATCCCGCGGCGGTATTTCCCGCGGGATTTCCGCCACTGAAAGTTTGCATAGGAGTGCATTACAATACGCACTCCTATGCAGACGGCCGCAGTTTGGCCGCGCGAAATATCGCGCGGCAAACAAACCGCGGCATGTCCTATTTTTGTGCGGGGCACGCACTCACCCGGCCGCCGGCTCCGGTCTGCACATGCGCCGGCTGCGCCGCAGCCGGCACATGAAAGAACCGGGGCCGCCAGGCGCGGGTGAGTACACGCTCGTCCCTGCAGGCTCTCGGGTCGGGTCCCGCGGCGAGAATTCTCGCTGCCGGATCCGACTCGCTCGTCTGCAGGCGGCCTTACTCACTCTCTCTCTTGCTCTCTAGCGGTCCAGACTCACGATTAGTGTTGCACTCTGCAGTGCCCAGTGGTTCCTCTCACTCTCTCTCAGTACTCCGTATTAGCACAGAGGGGGCTTGGGTGAATTAAGCCTAGGGCAGATGTTAGCCCATCGCTCAGCCTCTTCCATCTTTGGGATCCTCGCAGGACGAGGCACACTTTCTCAATGAAAGTTCTCCTCCAGACTTAAAGGGGTTGTCTCCTGAAATCAAGTGGGGTTCAGCACTTCTGTATGGCCATATTAATGCACTTTGTAATATACATCGTGCATTAATTATGAGCTATACAGAAGTTATTCACTTACCTGCTCTGTTGCTAGCGTCCCCGTCGCCATGGATCCGTCTAAATTCGCTGTCTTCTGGCGTTTTTAGACGCGCTTGCGCAGTCCGGTCTTCTCCCTGGTGAATGGGGCCGCTCGTGCCGGAGAGCTGGTCCTCGTAGCTCCGCCCCGTCACGTGTGCCGATTCCAGCCAATCAGGAGGCTAGAATCGGCAATGGACCGCACAGAGCCCACGGTGCACCATGGGAGAAGACCCGCGGTGCATCATGGGTGAAGATCCCGGCGGCCATCTTGGTAAAGGAAGAAAGAAGTCGCCGCAGCGCGGGGATTCGGGTAAGTAATAAACTTTTTTTTTTTTTTTAACCCATCCCTTGGGTTTGTCTCGCGCCGAACGGGGGGCCTATTGAATTAAAAAAAAAACCGTTTCGGCGTGAGACAACCCCTTTAAGATTAGGCTTACTCCACTCCTTTAAACTCTCTTGTAGACTGCCTTGCAGAACAGACCAGAACTAGAGCTAGCACTCACATATTACCCTTGCAAACACATACATACATATATACATATAACAGTCATGGGACACACAACAAGATACATTTCCCAGACATAACTCAGACGTTAACTCATTTAGTGCTGCAGAGGTGCAATACCCATCAAATGCATACACATTAAAGACACTGACAATACAAATACACAAAACAAACATATTCCTACTTATGGAGGGACCTCGTTAACTCTGGGCCACAACATGTATATTTAGCAATATCAATTCTGTCAGGCAAATAAAAAATGCAGCATTTGCGCAGGGAAAGAACACATCTTGAAGTCGCTAAACTAATTGGCCATTTCAATGCTGAGGGCATCGGCACATTTTTTATTTTTTTTTGCAGGTGCAATCGCCTGCCAAAAGTACAGTAAAAACTGTTGTTGCACATGCAAATATGCAATGCCTGATTCGCAAAAATGCGGTGCAAATGCTTGTGTGAATCTGGCCTAATACAGGGGAAAAAACTGCATTAACAAAAGCTATTTTTTCTATAAGATCTAATAACCTCAACTAAAGGCTGTGGTAGCTAATGGAGAAATCGGACTCCACATAGTAAAGTGCAAAAGGACTTCCCAAGAGTCTTACCACCAACATCCCTACCACTGGGATAAACATACAACTGCCAGAGCAAGACTCCCCATGTAAGCCCTCTATAATAGATGCTAAGGACCACATGTAAGGGACCCAGAAAGAGTTGGGAGTCAACATTTTGGTTGGAAATGGAAACTTTCTGTATATCAACAACATAAACAAGAAATAATGAAGTAAAGCAGAATAAATAAACACAGAAATCAGGCCTAATAAAAACATTCAAAAATTCTTGGGAGCCAAGAGATGGTCTTATATGCTTTGTATCATGTACACGATGTGTATCTACAAGGAATATTGTACACAGATGCTGCATTAAAGTGGAACAATGCAGACAGGTACAGAAGGAATTTACTATCCCGTTTTCCAGAGATTCTGTGGATCCATCCTCTGAGTTTAACCTTTCTCCCTGTCACTGAATGGATTTCCAGACGCAGCCTGGCAGACGTTTAATGTTTTCACATGACCTCATGTCTGCTGCCTCTCATCTCATAGTTCCTTACACCAGAGAGTTCTATCAAAGCCACAAGGAGGAAAGAAGCCCGAAAGGAAACAATCTGCTAAATAAGGCAATCTGTAAACATTGTATCCAGGTTATGTCATACAACAAAGGTTTGTGTGTGCTAAATAGGAAGACATGTTGGGCCATGCACCCTTGGGACATCGTTCATTATGATCACGCTGAATATTTCAATACATACAGAGTGATAATTCAGGTCTGAACATCCCACCTCACTAAATTACTATGGTTAATGGAAGGGGTTCTGTTACCAACAGAACTTACACTAAGTTTATGGCTTGTTCCTCCGACGTCCATTGCTTGACCAAAACTGGGTGTGTATAAACAATAGGTGAAAATTCATTTAAAAATGTTTCTTTAGTCAAGCACACAGTGAAATTCATACAAAGAAGGGGCTGTTTGACAGCTAGGGGCAATTTACCTCTTAATAGAAAAAATAAAAAAAACTACCCTATCTTCAAAAGGTAAAGAAAAGTCCCCTGGTACAAGCACCAAGTCATGACTGACTCCTCGGGTGATGTCAGATTGTGACATTTTCTTGGCAGACTGTTTTTGTGGGGTGGTTTGCCATTGCCTTCACCAGTCATCTTTTACCCCCCAGTAAGCTACTCATTTTACCAACCTCAGAAGGATGGAAGGCTGAGTCAACCTTGAGTCGGCTACCTGAACCACGTGGGGATTGAACCCGCAACTTACAGGTTCTGAGCGAAAGCTTAGGACTGTATTTCTGCTGCACCCCCCCCCCCCCAAAGAGACTGACCTCCAATCCACCCAGCATATGGTATAGCAGGGAGTGATACTGCTGAATGGTGAGGAGTATAGCTTATAATTCTGCAATAAAGTGTCACGTAAGAGAATTTTCAGCAACAGGGCCATTTCAATACCTACATGGGCCCAGTGTATTAAAATGGGTCCACAACCGCCTTCCACCATTGCCCCACTCCCTCCTTTTTTATAACTTTTTTGTGGCAAAAAAATAATCAACACTACTAGTCACTAGAGATGAGCGAGCACCAAAATGCTCGGGTGCTCGTTACTCGGGACGAAATTTTCGCAATGCTCGACGGTTCGTTTCGAGTAACGAACCCCATTGAAGTCAATGGGCGACCCGACCATTTTTGTATATCGCCGATGCTCGCTAAGGTTTTCGTTTGTGAAAATCTGGGCAATTCAAGAAAGTGATGGGAACGACACAGCAACAAATAGGGCAGGCGAGGGGCTACATGTTGGGCTGCATCTCAAGTTCACAGGTCCCACTATTAAGCCACAATAGCGGCAAGAGTGGGCCCCCCCCCCCCGCACTGTCAGCGTAAAGATCGTTCTCCTCTGCCATAGCTGTAACAGCTGTGGCAGAGAAGAACGATGTTTGCCCATTGAATTCAATGGAGCCAGCAATACAGCAGGTTCCACTGAAAGCAATGGGCTGCCGGCGATCGCAGGATGAATTGTCGGGAAGGGGTTAAATATATAAGCCCTTCCCTGCAATTCATCCAGAAATGTGTTACAATAAAAATATATAACGGCGTATAAGGCGACGGGGCGTATAAGACGACCCCCCAACTGTCACCTTATATGCCGGCAATACAGTGGAGCAAAGAATAAAAATCATTACTCACTTCTTCTGACGTTCTGCGGCGCTCCTGCAGGCTGTCGCTCCCTCCTGGTTCCACGGCAGAGCATTGCTTTCTGGACGCAGGGCTTGAAATCCCCGCCTATAGAAACACAGCCAATCACAGCCATTCAATGACATAATTGTCATTGGCTGTGATTGGCTGAAGGCACGTGTGTTTCTGGAGGCGGGGATTTAAAGCCCTTCGTAGAGAAAGCAATGCTCTGCCGGAAACCAGGAGGGAGCGACAACCTGCAGCAGCGGCGCAGAACACCAGAAGAAGTGAGTAATGATTTTTATTCTTTGCTCCACTGTATTCCCGGCGTATAAGGTGACAGTTGGGGGGTCGTCTTATACGCCGGTATATATTTTTATTGTAACACATTTCTGGATGAATTGCAGGTAAGGGCTTATATATTTAAGCCCTTCCCGACAATTCATCCCGCGATCGCCGGCAGCCCATTGCTTTCAGTGGAACCTGCTGTATTGCTGGTTCCATTGAATTCAATGGGCAAACATCGTTCTTCTCTGCCACAGCTGTTACAGCTGTGGCAGAGAAGAAGGATTTGTCTTCTATATGTTCTCAATGGGGTCGGCGCTGCTGCCGCCGGCCCCATTGAGCGCATATAGAGAAGATTTATGGCCTTAAGAAGGACCGTTGGGGTTCTTGAAACCTAAAATCACTCCTAACACTCTCCCTATAGCAGCTCCACCAAGATACCACTTTCCCTGAACTATGTCAGAACGCATCTGTGGCGAGCCGCGGGAGGGGCAGATTTTAATACTCGGGTGACACCTAATCTCGCCAGCCACTCACTGCAGGGGGGTGGTATAGGGCTTGAACGTTGCAGGGGGAAGTTGTAATGCCTTCCCTGTCTTTCTATTGGCCAGAAAAGCGCGCAAATTTCTCAGGGAAGAAAATGAAAGTAACCCGAACACCGCGTGGTACTCGTTACGAGTAACGAGCATCTCGAACACCCTAATACTCGAATGAGTATCAAGCTCGGACGAGTATGCTCGCTCATCTCTAGTAGTCACCTAACTTAGCTGCCTGCACTTCTGTGGTTCACTGCAATCTCCATTGCTTCCAGGTCCAGGAGGCAAACTTTTTAAGTGGCTCCCCATTCTGGTTCACTTGATGTTCATATGCCCTAATTGGGCTTATAGACAATTCCTTTAAAAGACTGGTTATGTACATTCAGAAAAATGATCTATGGAAGAGACCAGGCATACTTTAGCCAGTGTTCCTGACTGATCCCATTAGATTTATGCTGCCCGTGATTTCTCATGAACTTCTTGCTAGTTTTTCTGCATGTTATTGCTATTAATAAAATTGCATTGAAGGGAAAAACTTTGCAGATTTTAGAAACTAATTCTACAGATCTGATAAATGTGGTGTTCAAAGTCAGAAATGGCTTAACTTACAATGCTGGGAAGAGGGGTGTGCCAAACTACGGGAAACTTGGTGTTGAGCTAAGATAGGTTGAAGAATAAGGAACAGAAATGAAAGTAGACCATTGTTTTCCATTGTTTTCCTCCTCGCCGAACAACACGGCTTTTGAAGACACCAGGGGATTTGGAATTATCCCTGAAGTGCTGCAGTTGACTTAATCTTGACACATTTGAAGAATAAAGAACACACTGCATTCAATATACATATTGGTCTACTAGTGGGCAGTGCACTTCTACTTCCATGTAACATAGTAACATAGTATGTAAGGTTGAATGAAGACAATGTCCATCTAGTCCAGCCTGTCTATCCTACTGAGTTGATCCAGAGGAAGGCAAAAAACCCCAAGAGGCAGGAGCCAATTAGCCCTTTTGGGGAAAAAATTCCTTCCTGACTCCCTAATGGCAATCAGACTGTTCCCTGGATCAACCCCTAATAGTTCCTACCTTCCTATATACCCAGATTGACACTTAACCTAACATTTATATCCTGTAATATCCTTCCTCTCCAGAAAGACATCTAGTCCCCTTTTAAACTCCTCTATGGATTTTGCCATCACCACTTCCTCCGGTAGAAAGTTCCACAGTCTAACTGCTCTTACAGTAAAGAATCCCCTTCTATGTTGGTGATGAAACCTACTTTCCTCTAATCGCAGCAGATGTCCTCTTGTTACCGTCATGGTCCTGGGTGTAAACAGATCTTGGGAGAGATCCTTGTATTGTCCCCTCATGTACTTATACATGGTTATTTGATCGCCTCTTAACCTTTTTTCTAGAGTAAATAGTCCCAATTTGGATAGCCTCTCAGGGTATTCCAGTCCCGTCGTTCCATGTATTAGTTTAGTTGCCCTTCTTTGAACCCCCTCAAGCACTGTGACATCTTTCCTGAGCACCGGTGTCCAGAATTGTACGCAGTATTCCATGTGAGGCCTGACAAGTGCCTTATATAATGGAAGGATAACGTTCTCGTCCTTCACCCCTATACCTCTTTTAATGCACCCCAAGACTTTATTTGCCTTTGCAGCAGCTGACTGGCATTGGTTACTCCAGTTTAGTCTATTATCCACTAATACCCCCAGATCCTTTTCCATATCACTTTTCCCCAGCGGTACCCCATTAAGTGAATATTGATGACATCCGTTTCTCCTGCCCATGTGCATAGTCTTGCATTTTTCAACATTGAACTTCATTTGCCATTTTCCTGCCCAAGCCCCCAGCTTATCCAGGTCCATTTGTAGCCGCACATTGTCCTCCGTTGCATTAATTATATTGTATAATTTAGTGTCATCTGCAAATATTGATATTTTGCTGTGCAGCCCCTCTATCAGGTCATTGATAAATATGTTGAACAGAGTGGGGCCTAATACAGAACCCTGTGGCACCCCACTAGCGACTGTGGTCCAATCAGAGTACGAACCATTTATTACCACCCTCTGCTTTCTATCATTGAGCCAATTTTTTACCCACTTACACACGTTTTCGCCCAGTCCGAGCTGTCTCATTTTGTATATTAGCCTATTATGTGGCACGGTGTCAAAGGCTTTAGAGAAGTCCAGATATACGAGATCAATAGATTCTCCTTGGTCCAGCTTAGAGCTTACTTCATAGTAGAAACTGATCAGATTTGTCTGACATGAGCGACCCTTCATGAATCCATGCTGGTGAGGAGTTATTCCCTTATTCTCCTTGAGGTACTCATCGATGGCGTCTCTCAGAATCCCCTCGAAAATGTTTCCCGTTACTGAAGTGAGACTTACTGGCCTGTAGCTACCAGGCTCACTTTTGCTCCCTTTTTTGTAAATTGGAACCACGTTGGCAATGCGCCAATCCAATGGTACAACACCGGTCTTGATAGTGTCTAGAAATATTAGGTATAGCGGCCTAGCTATCTCGTCACTTAGTTCCCTTCGTATCCTTGGGTGTAATCCATCTGGGCCCGGCGATTTATCAATTTTAGTTTTCTTTAGACGCTTCCGCACCTCCTCCTGCGTTAGGTATGAGATATTTTGTGAGGGGTTCGTTTTATTCCCCTGCATCTCGTGTGGCATTTCCTTTTCCTTTGTGAATACACTTGAGAAGAAACTGTTTAGTAGATTTGCTTTCCCTTCGTCATCATCAATGATTTCTCCTGCATTGTTTTTTAAAGGGCCAGTGCTCTCCCTGCAAATCCTTTTGCTGTTAATATAGTTGAAAAATAGCTTCGGGTTGTTTTTGCTTTCTTTGGCGATCCGTCTTTCTGCTTCCTCCTTGGCAGTTTTGATCGTATCTTTGCATATTTTGTTTTTTTCCCTGTACGATTTTAGCGCTTCTTCGCTGCCTTCTTGCTTTAGTAGTTTGAACGCTTTCTTTTTTTCGTTTATTGCCCCTCTTACCGTCCTGTCGAGCCACATTGGTTTCCTTTTAGTTGAGTTTCTTTTATTTTTAAAGGGAATGAACTGCTCACATGAGGTGATTAGGATCCTTTTAAACTTTTCCAATTTGTCCTCTGTCATTTTTGAGGATGTTGTCCCAATTAATGTTACCGATAGAAGTTCTAAGCTGATCAAATTTCGCTTTACTAAAGTTTAGTTTCTTTGTCGCTCCTTGATAAGGCTTCCTATTGATTGACAGCTGGAAGTTGATTATATTGTGGTCACTGTTCCCCAAGTGCCCCATAACCTGCACCCCCTTTATACGTTCCGGTTTGTTGGTTAGTACTAGGTCCAGAATGGCTCTCCCTCTTGTTGGTTCCTGTACCAGTTGGTTCAGGTAATTGTCTTTAATTACTCTCAAGAACTTATCACCCCTGTGAGATTTGCAGGTTTCCTTCTCCCATGTTATATCTGGATAATTAAAGTCCCCCATGATAATTACTTTGTTGCGGTTTGACACCTCTTCTATCTGCCTTAGTAGTAAGTTTTCAGTTTCTTCTGTTGCTTTTGGTGGTCTATAGAAGACCCCTATCAGGATTTTGTTATTTTTTCCTCCCTGTATTTCTACCCACAGAGATTCCACCTGTTCGTCTCCTACCCCTATATCCTCCCGTAGCCTCGGCTTCAAGTTCGATTTGACGTACAGACATACCCCTCCCCCTTTCTGGTTCCTTCGGTCTCTTCTGAAGAGATTGTACCCCTGCAAATTCACCGCCCAATCGCACTTATCATCAAGCCATGTTTCCGTAATTCCGACTATATCATAGTTTGCATCAGTCATTCTCGCTTCAAGCTCACCCACTTTACCGATCAGACTTCTTGCATTTGTGGTCATACAATTTATATCATTTTTTTTGTTTTTTAAATTTGTTTTGTTGCTATTCGTACTTATGGCTGATCTATCAGTTCTAACTGTACTAACCCCACCCCCTGCTCGACCCCCATTCCCTTTGCTTGGACCCGGATCGCTAGTTACACTGGCTACCCCACTATTTCTCATTTTACCCTCCCCCCCCAGTCCCTAGTTTAAACACTCCTCCAGCCTTCTAGCCATCTTATCCCCCAGCACAGCTGCACCCTCCCCATTAAGATGCAGCCCGTCCCTACGGTAGAGCCTGTAGCCGACAGCAAAGTCAGCCCAGTTCTCCAGGAACCCAAATCCCTCCTTCTTACACTAACTCCGGAGCCACTTGTTTACCTCCCTAAGATCCTGCTGCCTTTCTAGTGTGGCTTTAGGTACAGGTAGTATTTCCGAGAAAACTACCCTGGAGGACCGTGCCCTAAGCTTGGATCCTAAGTCCCTGAAATCATTTTTGAGGGCCCTCCATTGACCTCTAACTTGTTCATTGGTGCCAACGTGCACCATGACCGCTGGATCCTCACCAGCCCCTCCCAGTAATCTGTCAATCCGATCCGCGATGTGTCGAACTCGAGCGCCAGGAAGACAACACACCGTTCGACGATCCCGGTCTTTATGGCAGATTGCCCTCTCTGTCCCCCTAATAATTGAGTCCCCCACCACTAGGACCTGTCTAGCCTGCCCTGCACTCCCCGTCCCCGTCTCACTGGAGCAGTCATCCCCCTGGCATTCAGAGGGCATGTCGTGCTGCAGCGGTGCTGGCTCTGTAATGGCATCGCCCTCATCTGCCAACGTTGCAGACATGTTGGGTTGTGCCAGTTCAGGACCAGCCTCCCTGGATCTATTCCCTCTACGCCTCCTTCTATCTGACACCCAGCTGACTGCCTGCTCCCCCTGCTCTTCCGTGCTACCATCCACCCCCGCCTCTACCCCAGCGAGTGTCTGCTCAGTGAGCACCAAACACCTTTCCATGATGTCAATGGCTCTCAGTGTTGCCAGTTGCTCATTTAGATCCAGAATTTGGGCTTCTAAATTTGCGACGTGGACGCATCTTGCGCAACAGTATGCACCCTCGATCGGCTGGTCAAGGACCGCATACATTGCACAAGTAGCACACTGGATGACATTGCCAGACATAGAGCTCATTCTAATGGGGATCTACAATTTACTTGTGGAAGTAGTGAAGATAGACTTGTTCACACTCCGCTCACACGCTGCTACAACTGCTGCAACCGCTGACCCGCCGCTGCAACCGCTCACCCCCTCACACGCTGCCGCAACCCCTCACACGCTGCCGCAACCCCTCACACGCTGCCGCTCTCGGTTGTACATAGTGACAACCATAGAATTGACAACCATAGAGTAATATGGGCTTGTATGTTTTGGCTAACACACCTTAAACATCAGTTGCCATTTTCACAAAGGCAGAATTAACCCCTAAGTTTACATCCTGTGGATGGAGCAGGTTCAGAAGTGAGCCCAGGCCATCCCTTAATGGGAGCTGATTGTAATCGCAGATGGGTGTCCAAGCCTGCCATGCCTGCGATCGCTATTATTGCTGGTCCGAGCGTGCTCGAGGGGGCGACCGGGGGGGAAAGAGAGAGAGATCTCTCTCACTCTCCCCCCTTGCTAACCCCCCCCCTCCAAGCACACTCGGACCAGTAAGCAGTTACTCGAGATGAGCGATGCTCGCTCGAGTAACTGCTTTTTCTGAGTGTGCTCGCTCATCTCTAGTCCTTATGACAAAAATAGGCTGTGTTCTTAAAGAGTTAAAACATTCTGGAACATTCATGAAGACGTTTGTACCGCTGAGTGAAATACCAGTCTGAAGAATTGTTGTGGTGTGTGCTGGGTACGCCACAGACTAGTGAACTATGAAAAGTATCTCGCACCGCTGCTTTTATCTTTAGAAAAGTGAAGGAAAGGCCAAGTAGAATAGAGTCATTCCATTAGTACAACTGTTAAGCTGACCATATACATAGACAAATGTTGTCTGACCCCACTGATTTTAGCAGACCATCTATGTGCATAGGCGTTTCTAGACTTTCCCCCAACAGCAGGTGTCAGGGGAAAGAAAGATCGGGCATATTGAATTTCAACATGTCTGATCCTTCGTTCTCAAGGGAGTCTGACGGTGTTTGGCAATGGCTTATTCCTATTGAGAACACATTTACCACATGCATGTGGATGGAGGGGTGGGAAGGTAGAGCTGTCCACCAAATAAGTATTCAACTGACATCTTTTAAAGGTATATGCACACCTTATGGTTGGGAAATGTCAGCTTTGTTTGACACAAATTGTCACAAGTGGTGTAATTATATTAATAAATCTTCAAGTGTATCTGGAAAAATACACAAATATAGTTTGGATTCATGTACCACATGGCATGGGCCAGGCATGGCCACATGGTGGGGCACTGTAATGGAATAGCTAACAGGGGTTCCCTAAATAACGATCGCGAGACACAAGTAACTGGCAACTGAATTACTTGCTACATTGCAGTCCAATTAATAACTTGATCTTCTCAGCCTGGAGAGGACCTTCCCATCAACAGTAGTCATGTTTAGGTAACAACGTGGCTTTCCTTTTGCTTCTCTGATACTTCCACTTCGGATATAGATTTACTGAGGGGACCTAGCACCTACAGTACATTACGGCCACACGGGGCTTCACTCAACTGCTGCCTGCTATGAATTTCTCCTGTGGCTCCTATCACAGCAGCTACTCTTCACAAATCTGCAATACCCCACTTCACCACTTGGGCTATTGCCCACACTCTAACCCAATTTGGCTGAAATGGTATTCTTATTAACAACCAAGCACCCCCCAGTGGGAATACTGAGGAACATACACAATTTAAGGTCTCATTCACACAGGCAACATAAACCCTGTTGCCTTGCATTGGGCTGTTCAAAAGTACGGAATAAGTTGGCGCTATACAAATAAACATTATTATACGTTTTTCATGCGAATGTCCTATTTTCGTCCATGTTGCTGCCTGAAATCACCTTTGCAAGTCTATGGGAGTTAAAAATACAGAGTGAGGGCTTATTCAGACGACCGTATATTGGCCGGGTTTTCACTATTTGCAATGGGAGGGACCAGGGCGCGGCGGAGCTAAATTCTGGGACGTATTTAGGCAAGAAGGCAGGAGAAATCAATTGGTCCTTTTTTTTGCGTACATAAAGATACAATGAATATGCTTGCAAACCAAACACAGGGAGGACCAAATATGCACATACACGCCGTGAAAATGGGACATATTTTAAGAGCTGTATGCACGTACACCCCTGTGAATAAGCCCTAAAGGGGGAAGACCATAGTGTGCTTAGCGAATGAATGCACAATAATATACAGTCACTTTTTGGCGTATTAATGTCCAATGACTGACTAATAATCCCTGCAGTAGAAGGGGTTAAACACTATGAAAACACATTAAATGCTGGAATAGTCCGGAGGGTCTCTGCTTACCCCTATAGTCATTTGAGAGGATGGGGAGGAAATGAACATTGTTTATAGCAGGAAGACGTCCCTGTGATCTTATTGCTGTATTCCCATCCTACAAAACAGGAAACCAATGGAAGAAACTTCTGGGTGTGACTCACTGAAGACAGCCTGGAGAGGTTTCCTGCCGGCACGGATAAGACGGCTATCACCTCCTCAAGATGGAAACCACCTTTATTGTCTTCAATGAAATTACACCGCAGCATCGGTTGTGATGTAAGTATATGACAGTGGTGAGCTATAGTCATTCAGTTTTGCGCTTACTGAAAACTCTCCTCTAAAGCCAAGATGGAAGGTCTAAGTGTTCCAGCACATCAGCAGGAGCGAAGATAGAGAATTAAAGGCCAAATCTGGATTACTTGTGCTCTGTACCAAAGATAACATAGAAATGTACTGCAAATACAAAATCTGGATAGAAAGGTTAGAATGGATATAAGTAAGGTAGTCTGACTCAGTGGTGTAAGTAGGAGGGGATGGGGAGCTAGTAGGGTGTGTTGGAGTCAAGGAGGCATTCTGCCTTGGCCAGGGTACATAGAAGGAATCTTTCAGCTACTTTAAGCCCTATAAGATACGCTTATAGACACAAGGTAGGTGAGCAACTGAGTCTGGGGATATAAAAGGTTATACTTACCTTCCCCACCGTTCCCCCGATTTCAGTGCTGAAGCCGGCAGGTGCAGTGAATTGAGTCGCGCACCAAGCAGCCCATCAATTCTAAGCTTAGAATGAGAGGACTACTTAGTGTGCCGCTCAAAGCGCTGACATATCCGGACTCAGCAGGTCAGCTAATAGGAGCCCATAAGCTTAGCTGGCAGTCTCTTTAAGTACAGCACAGAGTCATTATAATGTTTACGCTCAACAGGTGAATAATTAGGAGCATGGGCCAGTGCAATAAGGCAACTGGGGGATTGCACAGATAACTTTGTGCGCCCCTTTATTTGGAAAAATATCAATAGGAAATCTAGTAAGTAAATGTATTGGTAACTGGTCCATGCAGGTCATATATACCATGGTGAAACAGGCGCTACAATTCTACTCCATTCTAGTCCCATGAGTTGCCTGCTTAGGAGCCCGTGCCTACAAGTGATTTCCATGGTAAAACTTGCCTCGATTTATTCTAGTCTGCAGTATGCTAGTCATATATGTGCATGGCTTGCACATAAAGATGGCATGCAGCTTTGGAACTGTGGCATGGAAGGTTGGAGTTCAAGGCGTCTAATGGGACTAGAAAAAAATGTTATGAGCAGAGAATGATAAAATAAAGAAAAAAAAAACACAGCTTATCCATTTAGTGGCCTCTCAGGCTGGCATAAGTGCCCCTCTCCCTGCTGTTTCAGTGCCGGAAGCTGCTGCGTCAGTCATTGTACACATGGCTGTTATGGCCAATCACTGACTTAACTGATGATACTGCCATGAAAGGCAAGTGACCACTAAAGATAGGGATCAGTAGCTTCAGGGACTGCAGCAGCAGGGAACAGGGAAGTAGCTTCAGGGACTGCAGCAGCGGGGATCAGGGAAGTAGTTTCAGGGACTGCAGCAGTGGGGACCAGGAAAGTAGTTTCAGGGACTGCAGCAGTGGGGACCAGGAAAGTAGTTTCAGGGACTGCAGCAGCGGGGACCAGGGAAGTAGTTTCAGGGACTGCAGCAGCGGGGACCAGGGAAGTAGTTTCAGGGACTGCAGCAGCGGGGACCAGGGAAGTAGTTTCAGGGACTGCTGTGAGGACCAGGGAGACTGTGCTGGACCGGGACGCCACTTAACAGTTTTTGTTTTCTTGCATTTAACACAATTCCCTGCCCATAAAATTTTTTTACAGTTCCTGAAAACTCCATTAATTTAGTAATGAAAGGATATCCAACTGCATGTGACAAGGTTGGCAACAGCACAGGAATTGTTATTTTGCCTCATATGGGTCAAACAGGTCTGAAAAAGGTTGAATTTGATAGATTTGTCTTTCTTTCAATCTATATAAAATTCTACAATTTTCTTAAGGCTCCATCATGGATACAGTTCTTTACTATGTTTAAGCCTTTAGCATCACAGAACATAAGTTTACATCCAGGTACTTAACGCAACAGGACATCATCGGCCCTCCGCTATGTAATCTCGGAGGGCCAATGCATTGCCCTCTGTGCTTGCCATAGGCTGTCATTATCATAGCATGGCAGGTTCATGTCCGCTCACCTCCGGGGGCATAGAAAATGTAGGAAAAAAGAGAAAAACAGAGAGAAAAGCACTTACAAAATAGTAACAAAAAAACCTTTTTTGTGCACTTTCCTCTCTTTGTATTAAAAAAAACCAACCCACATATTTGGTATCATCATGTCTGTAACTACTTGTACAATAACTTTAGCAAACTATTTATCCTGCACAGTAAAAACTGTAAGAAAAGAAGGGGAAAAAAACTGAGCCAATATGCTTATTTTGTTCATATTGTCTCCTAAAAACCACAATGAAAGTGAAAAAACGTTTGTACTCCAATATGGTACCAATAAAAACTACAGCTCGACAGACTCACAGAGCTCTGTCCATGGAAAAAGAAAAAAGTTATGAAACTTTGTAAGCAGCAATGCAAAAAAAAAAGTCAATAAAAAGGTAAAAAGGGGGTTTTATTGTGCAAAAGTTAAAAAAAAAATAAAAATATAATTTTGGTGTTGTCATAATCATACCGACCCGCAGAAAGGAATTATCATCTAATCTATCCTGTGTCATTGATACTGTAAAAAAAAAACTATTTTTTCTTCCTGCCCACTAAAAGACAGGAATTAGGTTTACCTGTTAATTCCTTTTCTTGAAGTCATCCTGACAGCATACACATGGAGGATGTCCACTGGACCCCTGTTGGGACAGGAAGCGGAAAAACATACAAAAGGCACCTCCCGCCACCTGCTCACCAGTCTGTACCAAATAACTACAGTGACCCGGCTTTGCTTAATCACTCATTTTTAATACCGAAACCATAGTACAATACGTTACTTCACGTAGAGAAGAATAACTGAAGGGGAGGGAAAAGCCCCTATGCTGTCAGGATGACTTCAAGAAAAGGAATTAACAGGTAAACCTAATTCCTGTCTTCCCCTCGTCATCCTGACAGCATACACATGGAGGAATACCAACAACCAAGGGCTTTAGGGAGGGACCACTGCCTTCAGAACTTTCCGCCCAAAGGCCGTGTCCCGGCTGGCCCCCACGTCCAGACGATAGTGTTTTACAAAAGTATGGGTGCTTGACCATGTGGCGGCTCTGCAGATCTGGTCGGTTGTCGCCTGGGCTCTCTCCGCCCAGGAACAGGCGACCGCCCTAGTAGAATGGGCTCTAACTTCGCCCGGGAGTGGGATCCCTTGGGATCTGTATGCCTCTTCTATGGCCCTCCTGACCCACCGCGCTAGGGAGTCCTTAGTAGCGGCCCCTCCTCTGCGTGGACCCTGAAATTGAATAAACAGGTTATTAGATTTCCTAAAAGTATATGAGACCTCTAAGTACTTCAGAACTGCTCGTCTCACGTCTAGGCTATGGAACCTCTGTTCCGTAGTGTTACGGGGTTCCTGGCAGAAGGAGGGAAGTACTATTCTTTGCTCTCTGTGAAAGTCTGTGAGGACTTTCGGTTGAAAGAAGGGGTCGGGCCTAAACTCTATCTTGTCCGGGAAGATGGTCATATATGGGGTTTTTATAGAGAGGGCTTGGATTTCCCCGATCCGCCTGGCGGATGTAATGGCCACTAGGAAGGCAACCTTATATGAGAGGGTCTTAACTGAGAGTTCTTCCAGGGGCTCGAAGGGGTGTGCGCAAAGGGCCTGTAAAACCAGATTCAGGTCCCATGGGGGCATGGTTCTTCTTATAAAGGGGTGGAGTCTGACTGCTCCTTTAAGATATTTTTTGACTAGCCTATGGTCGCCTAAAGGGAAGTCAAAGAAGGCTCCCAGGGCGGCCACCTGGACCTTAAGGGTACCAGGTTTTAGGCCCATGTTCAGTCCATCCTGAAGGAACTCTAGAATCTTATTAATGTCTGGTTGTTGGAGGTCGTGAATACTGTGCCCCAACCACCTAGAGAAGGCATCCCACACCCTGGTGTATATGTTCCTGGTGGACTCTTTGAGGCTCTCACATAAGGTGGTGGTCACCCTCCCTGATAGGCCCTGGTTCAGGTATTTTACCCACACAGCTTCCAGGCCGCTAGTCTGAACTGTCGGGCTTTTGGGCAAATCAGGGGACCCTGTTGTAGGAGGTCGTCTCTCCACGGCAGATGTAGGGGCTCCTGTGATGATAGCGCGGCCAGGAGCGGGAACCAAGGTCTCTTGGGCCATAACGGGGCCACCAGGATAACGGAGCCCGGGGACCCCTGGATCTTCTTTAGAACCCGAGGGATCAGGGGGATAGGTGGGAAGGCGTATGTCAGGTCCCATTCCCACGCTTGGGATAGTGCGTCTATTCCCAGGGAGCCCCCGTCTGCCCCCCTGGAAAAGAACCGGGGACACTTGTTGTTCTCCCGAGAGGCAAACAAGTCCACCTTTGGAGTCCCCCATCTTTCCATAATCAATTGGAATGCCTCTGGATGTAGCGCCCACTCCCCAGGGTCTATCCTCCTGCGGCTGAGGTAGTCTGCCATGGCATTCTCTGGGCCCCTTACGTGGAACGCTGAAACGGACGGCATCCGCTGCTCTATCCACCCGAGCACTTTCGCCGCCAGGTCTTGTAGTCGGGGGTTCCGCGTGGATCCCTGGTGGCGAATGAGGGACACAGTTGTTATGTTATCCGAAAATATCTTAATGGGTCTACCCCCGATCTCTGTCTCGAGGTCACGGATGGCCCTCCAGACCGCGCAAAGCTCCTTGTAATTGGAGGATTGAGTGGCTTCTTTCTGGTTCCAGCCCCCTGGACATAGTGACAGCCTAAGTGGGCCCCCCAGCCAGTTGCGCTCGCGTCAGTGAAGATGGATACTGGGGATGCCGGGTCCCAACTTGTGGACCTGGCGAGGTTGGAGATAGACGTCCACCACCCCAAGGAGGACCTTACTTTATGAGTAAGGGTGACTTCCTGATCCAGGGAAGCTGGTGATTTGTCCCAGTTGCTCAGGATAAAGTCCTGGAGAGTTCTACCATGTAACTGGGCCCACGGGACTACTCCAATACAGGCTGTCATGAGACCGAGGACCCTCATGCCTCTCGTAAGGGAGACTTGGGAGGCTAACGAAAGTGCCCGGCTTTCGTCTTGGATCGTTTTTTGCTTTTCTAGCGGGAGGGAAGAGCACTGGTGGTGTGAGTCCAGGATAACCCCCAGGAACTTTTTCCTTTGTTCGGGCTGAAGACTGGATTTGTCGAAGTTAATGACCCAACCTAGCGACTCGAACAGGTGGAGGGTGAGGTTGACCCGGTGCTGGAGTTCCGAAGATGATCCTGCTATAAGCAGGAAATCGTCGAGGTATGGGACAATTAGTACTTTGTCCGTCCTTAGTGCTGCTACCATCTCCAATACTAGTTTGGAGAATACCCGAGGTGCGGAGGAAATCCCGAACGGCAGGCATGTGAATTGGTAATGCGAGACTAACCCTTCTATCACCAGGGCGAATCGAAGAAACTGTTGGGAGTCTGAGTGTATGGGAATATGATAATAGGCGTCTTTTAAGTCCACCGTGGCCATGACGCTATCTGGTGCGATTAGGGGGATCGCTGATCTTACTGATTCCATTTTAAATCTTCGGTATGTTATAGATTTATTCAGGTATTTCAGGTTGATTATAATTCTGTAGGCCCCGTTAGGCTTCTTAATAAGAAACAAGGGGGAGTAGCACCCTTTGAACCGTTCTTCTGCGGGAACCGGGATAATGGCCCCCAGGGATAGTAGGTCCCGTACCCCCGACTGGAGGGCCCGGGCCGACGCGGGTGACTGGCAGGGGGTAACCACGAACCTCCGGGGAGGGGGGGCGGAAAACTCTATTCTATAGCCCTCTGAGACCAGGCGTAGGGCCCAGGGATTGGAGGTTATTTCGCTCCATTTATTGGCGAACCCCCTAAGTCTGCCCCCCACCTGCCGGATCCCGATGGGCGGATTCTCACCCTTTCCGCCTTTGGGGTAAGACCAGCGTCCGGTTTTCCCCTTCCCCCTGTATGTTCTCGTGGGAACAAAGGGAGGAGGGTAGGAGGAGGAAGGCCGCTTGACGGGTCTCTCTGCTGGTAGTCCCTGACTTTTGTCTGAAGCCTTCTCCAGGAGTGTATCCAGGGAAGGTCCAAAGATGCGGTGTCCTTGGAAGGGCAAGGAGCAAAGCCTGTTCTTTGAGGCATTGTCCCCTGTCCAGGCTTTTACCCAGACGGCCCTCCTGGCTGTGTTCGAAAGTGCCGCCGATCGGGCCCCGAACCTTACTGACTCCATCGAGGCGTCCGCCAGGAAGCCGGTGGCCTGTTGGAGGAGGGGAAGGCAGTTGGAGATATCTTCCCTCGAACCCCTTTGCGAGACCAGTGCCTGGAGTTGGTCTAACCAGACCGTCATGGATCTCGCTACCGACGTGGCCGTAATGTTGGTTTTCATGGTGAGGGCCGCCGACTCCCAGGCCCTCTTCATTGCCGAATCCACTCGTGAATCCAGTGGGTCCCGCAATTGGGAGATGTCCTCAAAGGGGAGGGCAGCCTTCTTTGAGACCCTGGCGACCGCCAAATCCACTTTCGGGACGGTGTCCAGGAACTCAATGTCTTCCGGGGTGAAGACCATACCATCTTTAAACTCCTTAGACAGGAAAAACTTATGTTCTGCCTGTTTCCACTCGGTCAAGATAAGCTGTTTTAGGATATCATTGACCGGGAATGATGGTTTGGGCTGCGGTATGAGTCCCCGGAACAGGGTATCCTGGAAGGATGGCTGCTGCGGCGTCTGTTCCTCCACCTGCATGGTGTGACGGACCGCTATTAGTAGCTGCCCCAGATCCGCCGATGCGAAGTAGTACTTCCTCGTGTCTTCCATGGGCGGTATGGATTCTGAGGGGGAATCTTCTAAGAACCCTTCCTCAGAGTCTGATTCTTCTATCCGTGACCGCCTTACCCTTTTCGCGGGGGGCGGAACGGAAAGAGACGAGAGAGAGGCCTCGATCTCCTCGCGGATCATAGCTCGGATGTCCGATATGCCCGAGGGGCCTTCCTCACGGACCACTTTCTCTGTGCAGTCTGCGCATAAGGGTTTGGTGTGTCCCTCGTCCAGTCGCCGCAGGCAGACTGGGCACTTGCGCACGCGCTTCTTGGCCTCTCTGCCCTTTTGTGCTTCTCTGTCCTAAGAGACGGAGACAGCAAAAAAGGGGGGTTTTCCAACACCTGATCCCTTCCTTACCCCTGGTGTGAGACCCCCGGAGGTCTACTCACCAGCAGGCTGCTCTCCGTGTCTTCTCTGGCCGACATCTTTACTTAGGTGCAGACCGAAGACATGTGGGGAATATGCTGCTTTTCTCCTATTTTTTTTTTTTGAGATTTTCAAATTTGGCGCCTTTTTCTCGAGGCCCCGCCCCCCCGTGACGCGGCCGTGCTGACGTCATGCCGCCGCGCCGGACCCGGGGGATACACTCTACGTCGGGGCTCTGAGGAGGACGCATTGATGTCCGGGATGTCGGATCGAGCGCGTCAGTCGGCCCGCGCCGCGCGCTCTCCCCACCCCCCTCGCTGGCATACCTGCTCAGCCGCTCTGCCCGACGGAGGATCTCTGGAAGCCAGGGTAACGGAGCCCGGGTCCTGATGTCCGGAGCGGGCGCCTGATGTCCGGAGGGCGGCTTCCAAGCCCTGCAGGTACCGGGCTGTATCTTCCCAGTGCGACAACCCCACTGGGCAGCGCACTGGGGAAGAGTTCCCCGCAGGGAACGTGGTGCTGGTTTTTGGGATCCTGCTGGTGAGGGTCCCCACGTAGGGTCTCACCCGCGCAAGCTCTGCCAGCCCGACCAGAGAGTCGTCCCCCCACGGGCGGACAGGCTGCATAGGAGTTTTCTTTCTTCTTTTTTCCTGCCTCCAGCATACACCTGGAGGCTTCCGCTTGAACTGTCCTGTAGGGACAGGAAGACACTGGTGAGTCGGTGGCGGGAGGTGCCTTTTGTATGTTTTTCCGCTTCCTGTCCCAACAGGGGTCCAGTGGACATCCTCCATGTGTATGCTGTCAGGATGACGAGGGGAAAAATTATTTAAAAAGTTTTACAATACAGTACATGTAGCCAAAAATGGTAGCAACAAGCCCTCGTGCAGACAGGTCGATGGAGAAATAGATATAAAATTTAAAAAATGTATGGCTTTTGAAGAGTTCAGATAAAAATCCCCCCAAAATTGGTGCATCCTTATGGCCAAAATAGGCTGCGTCCTTCATGGGGTTAAAGTTTTTCCCTGCATTGAGTTCTGACTGTCACTTGTTTATTAATGCACCCTGTTCCTATTTGGTTCCATCTGACACGTTGCCTCTCAGTAGTGTCAGCGTTCGTCTCTCCTGGCCCGTACACTTGATCTCACCGCTGCCTGTGCGGATCGCCATCTCCATTTAGACTTGGTGTCACTTTCCCCAGAACACACACAGCTCCTTCCCGCCAATGATAACAGATTTTAAGATTGCCCGGATTACTTGCAGTTGCAGGGTGTTAAGTAAAGCTTGTGGTTGGAGACAAGAGTAAGATTATACCTCCTCTCACCTTTCAGTTATCACGCTGCCTGTGTGGAACAAATGGTTTTAATCAAATTCTATCCTTCCAGCTAAGAACACTGCAGCCATTCTGTACTGATAGACCAAGGCCGGTATCTATGTTTATCTGCACTGCAGAAACTGTATGATCAGCTACTTGGGTCACTCATGTCGGAGTGGAAGCTGTTGCTCTGACCCCTGTATAATTTACAGCACTCGTAATTGCAGGCACAAGTCTCATTGAAATCAGTAGGAGTTTCGCCTGCAATTACAAGTGCCATCCACTATACAGGGGTCGGAGCAATGGTTTCCGCTCCGACTTCAGTGTATCCTCGCACTGACATTGAGTGCTGCCTGAAACCCACAACAATCGCCTTGTGTAAAAGTACCTTATACCTCAATAGTCTCAATGAGAGATTAGTCAATGTTCTGGACTGATGGAGCCCTTATCTCTTCTCTGCTGCACTTTTTATCATTTATGATACCAACAAAGTTCAACTGGTCTTGAAGTATGCTGAAATCACATTACTGCTTCTCACCTGATGGAATGTCCAAACTAATGATTGGTATCTTTATCTGCTTCAGTGTTGCCAAAATCGTCGCCCATGGTTCTTTCAGTTCCCCAATGTCTTCTTCCACACCCAGTACCGCATCCACCACCAAGTTGTATGCATCATTAATTAGCTGCACCTGAAATATAGAACAAAACATAAAGGCTCTCAGTACTGGAGTGCTAGTAGTACACAAGGAGGGTCTTGTGTCTAATGTTAGGTCTAGTATTATATGAAGGACAACATTTCAGCCGACTGTACATTATTAGTTCGCCATCATCTTACCTATCTTGATCTACAGATATCTAAATATTTAGAGTAAGTGCCACCCTAGTCTACTAGGTCTATGCCACGTTCACCCCCCTGAATGGATGAATGGAAAATTAGGCCTTGTGGCGGCTAAATTGGCTATGGCCTGAGCAGATTAGGGAAAAACGTAGCTCTGGTCACTTCTGGACACCCAGGCCACTTACTAGGGTGTTAATAGTAGTTAATGGTGCAACTAGAGATGAGCGAGCGTACTCGGAAAAGCACTACTCGCTCGAGTAATTTGCTTTATCCGAGTATCGCTGTGCTCGTCCCTGAAGATTCAGGTGCCGGCACGGAGCAGGGAACTGCAGGGGAGAGCGGGGAGGAACGGAGGGGAGATCTTTCTCTCCCTCTCTCCCGCCCGCTCTTCCCTGCTCCCCGCTGCGACTCACCTGTCAGCTGCAGCGGCACCCGAATCTTCAGACCCGAGCACAGCGATACTCGGATAATGCAAATTACTCGAGCGAGTAGTGCTTTTCCGAGTACGCTCGCTCATCTCTAGGTGCAACTAAATTAAATTGCGAAGAATTGTAACAACATTTCCTATTGTGATTTATGGAAAATACAGTGTAGTCATTCGCAAAAAGTGACTGAGCTACGCTTGGCTCTCTATACAGCTAATGGGGTCATTTTCTTCTCCAATTACACACAACCCTGCTTTTGACCAATAGTGTTATATGTTTGGGGCAGCCATTGGGGGAGAGAAGAATCTGATAAGTTGGGTTTCAGCATGATCAATCCTTTGTTCCGCATAGATATAAGCCACTAGCTCCCAATGGAAATAATCATATATGCAGTCAGTTAAATGGACATACAGTTAGGGCCAGAAATATTTGGACAGTAACACAATTTTCGCGAGTTGGGCTCTGCATGCCACCGCATTGGATTTGAAATGAAACCTCTACAACAGAATTCAAGTGCAGATTGTAATGTTTAATTTAAAGGGTTGAGCAAAAATATTTGCTAGAAAATGTAGGAATTGTACACATTTCTTTACAAACTCCACATTTAAGGAGCTCAAAAGTAATTGGACAAATAAACATAACCCAAACAAAATATTTTTTGGTTCAATATTTTGTTGCGAATCCTTTGGAGCAATCACTGCCTTAAGTCTGGAACCCATGGACATCACCAAACGCTGGGTTTCCTCCTTCTTAATGCTTTGCCAGGCCTTTACAGCCGCAGCCTTCAGGTCTTGCTTGTTTGTGGGTCCTTCCGTCTGAAGTCTGGATTTGAGCAAGTGAAATGCATGCTCAATTGGGTTAAGATCTGGTGATTGACTTGGCCATTGCAGAATGTTCCACTTTTTTGCACTCATGAACTCCTGGGTAGCTTTGGCTGTATGCTTGGGGTCATTGTCGGTCTGTACTGTGAAGCGCCGTCCGATCAACTTTGCAGCATTTGTCTGAATCTGGGCTGAAAGTATATCCCGGTACACTTCAGAATTCATCCGGCTACTCTTGTCTGCTGTTATGTCATCAATAAACACAAGTGACCCAGTGCCATTGAAAGCCATGCATGCCCATGCCATCACGTTGCCTCCACCATGTTTTACAGAGGATGTGGTGTGCCTTGGATCATGTGCCGTTCCCTTTCTTCTCCAAACTTTTTTCTTCCCATCATTCTGGTACAGGTTGATCTTTGTCTCATCTGTCCATAGAATACTTTTCCAGAACTGGGCTGGCTTCTTGAGGTGTTGTTCGGCAAATTTAACTCTGGCCTGTCTATTTTTGGAATTGATGAATGGTTTGCATCTACATGTGAACCCTTTGTATTTACTTTCATGGAGTCTTCTCTTTACTGTTGACTTAGAGACAGATACACCTACTTCCCTGAGAGTGTTCTGGACTTCAGTTGATGTTGTGAACGGGTTCTTCTTCACCAAAGAAAGTATGCGGCGATCATCCACCACCTTTGTCTTCCGTGGACGCCCAGGCCTTTTTGAGTTCCCAAGCTCACCAGTGAATTCCTTTTTTCTCAGAATGTACCCGACTGTTGATTTTGCTACTCCAAGCATGTCTGCTATCTCTCTGATGGATTTTTTCTTTTTTTTCAGCCTCACGATGTTCTGCTTCACCTCAATTGACAGTTCCTTTGACCGCATGTTGTCTGGTCACAGCAACAGCTTCCAAATCCAAACCCACACACCTGGAATCAACCCCAGACCTTTTAACTACTTAATTGATTACAGGTTAACGAGGGAGACGCCTTCTGAGTTAATTGCAGCCCTTAGATTCCATTGTCCAATTACTTTTGGTCCCTTGAAAAAGAGGAGGCTATGCATTACAGAGGTATGATTCCTAAACCTTTTCTCCGATTTGGATGTGGAAACTCTCATATTGCAGCTGGGAGTGTGCACTTTCAGCCCATATTATATATAAAATTGTATTTCTGAACATGTTTTTGTAAACAGCTAAAATAAAACTTGTGTCACTGTCCAAATATTTCTGGCCCTAACTGTAGTATGTGTAGAGAGGCTGGGGGGAAATAACTGAAGGATGAATGTCTTTGGCCAACCATTATCCTGTGTGTATGGCCAGCTTCCGTTGATATAGTAGATCACATTTGCATAATAATGACAGAAGCAATCATTTTAACATTTACTTTGGTTATGAGTGAGTGAAAGGCTCGTCTCATCAAGATAACCCTTTTAATTATGACCTCTTAGGGGTAGGGGAAAAAAAACCTTTATTACATAAAGGAGTGAAGGGTTGCCATGTTAAGGTTACCCCTTTAGGGAAAAAAGACATAAATCAAAATCTATGCCAGATGCCTAAAGCAAAGAACTTATACTGCAACATAATGAGTGAGATAAGTTTTAATTACTTTTGGCTGAACACATTGATTTAAAAATGCTTGAAATGAGCTACCAAATGCTTTCAGAAATATACTGTAAGAAACATAGAAAGTTGAGTGCAGAAAAAATCCCACATGGTCCATCTGGTCTGACCTTATATTATTTCTCTCTTGGGCCCCCTGTCCACAGACGTGTATTCATTGCTATTCTCCGCTCGCGGCGGGCAATTCACAGCATGCTGCAAATCGCCCTGATTCTCCGCGGCCAGCCTATCAGATAAGGCTGACCGATGGAGATTCGGCGGCGGCTCCCGCGGCTGAGAATCGCCGCAGGACTTCGCAACGCCCGTGGACAGGAGGCCTTAGGATAGATATATATTATCTCAGGCAGCTTGAATTCATTTATTGTTGATTTTCTATCCACACCCACTGGACGTTTATTCCAAGCAACTACTACTCTTTCAGTAAATAATATTCCTGACATTGCTTCTTATCCCCCCAACTAATCCCAAATTGTGCCCCCTTGTTCTACTTTTTAGCTTCCTAATACACTTCTCTCCTGAACCTTATTTATACCTTTAATAGTTTCAGCCATGCCCCCCCCCTCCCCTTCTTAACTACAGACTATAAAATTAAGTTCTTAAAGCCTTTCCTGATAACTTTTGTTCTGGAGATCTTCCACCATTTTTGTAGTTTATCTTTGGTTTTGTTCTGTTTGATCAATGGGGAACATTTACAAAAGCTTTTACGCCAGAATTCTGGCATGAAAAAAGTTACACATTTTTGCACAGGTCCCACTTGTGCAAAAAGTTGGCGACATTTTAGCTCTTTGATCTGGCCTCATAACTTTTTTAAAAGTGGGCGGGGCTTATTGATAGAAGGCATGGCCGACCCAGACTGACAGTTTTATTTATAATTTAAGGTCAGAAACTCGTGCATATTATGCCTGAAATGTACACCCGGTCGGACCCGGCGTACATTTGTGAGAAGGAGCACAGTGGTTTTGGGATGTGCCTAATGCATGAAGAAGCGTGCAATTTTTCATGTATTAGGTCAACTGTGCACTGGGGAAATTATACTAAGCCCGGTGTTGGAAATGTGGGACTCAATAAATTTCCCTTGATGCCTTTCTGTAGATGAAGCCTCCAGAACTGAATACAGCATCCCAGATCTGATCTCACCAGAGCTCTATATAGAGGGATCACAGCATTTTGTTCTTATTAATTCATCTAACATCTTACTTCTGTTGGAAGGTAAGACAGGAAGGGAATGTCCATCTTCTCACACTGAATTGTTAAGTCCTTATAGACAGTGTCTATTGATTTCTTGGGGTAGAAGATTGTTGGTTCATAGTCCTAGGAAAGAAGATCTTGAGATGGTTATAAGTAAGAAGTAACCTTCTAATAAATAACTATACCACATAAGCTGCATTGTACCCACAGAACTATCACAGCTTTGTTCATACATATAGGGATAATTTCCATCCCTGCTGCTGTCCAATTACATAATATAATTTTTCAATAAAGAGGTAAAAAATAGATGTTCTGTGCCAGTCTAGAGCCATGTTATTTGATTGAACCCCTGCGGCTTTGCATCTGAGTTTATTTAGAATTAGACATGCAGCCTATGGAAAAGGAACAACCGCTGCTCACTGTGTATGAACAGCAAATAATCATATTATTAAACTGAATTGGAAAACATTGTAAGCAAATATATGAAAGATTTCACTCTGTTCTAAATTTAAAGTACTTCTAATGGGAGGAAAAAAATAATGGCATTAATAAGTTTATTTATTTTACACATTTAAGTAGTGCATACGTATTGTACAGCACGATACATCCCTTGATGTCCCCATCAGGGCTCACAGTCTAAGTTCCCTATTGGTGAGATTTTGGAGTGTGGTGGTAAACCGGAGTGCCTGGCGAAAGCCCACTCGAACATGAGAACATATAAACTCCATGCCAATCTTGTCCTTCGTGGGATTGGAACCTTAGACTCATGCTGCAAGACAACAGCGCTAACCAGTGAGCCATCATGCTGCCCCACAGTGTATGAAGTGTAAAACTAGTAGGCGCTGAGTGCTCCTAATATAAACCTCTATTACAAGTGTTGAGGGGAGACAGCGGTTTGTATACATTTCATGGCAATAAGCTGAAAAGGACATTTGGGAAGATCATTGTAAGCTACTTTCTGCCAGTCAGTTGACCTTAGCCAAGCAGCATTGCTCAGAGCAGTTGTCAGCTCACAATGCTTCTTCCAAATATTCCTCTCATACATATTATGACAGTTTTTGTCAGTCACAGATATTAGTCTCAAACAATACATGTTCTGGTTTAGAATACCCATTTTCAAGTAGTTGAGTCCCTTATTCTTCACCTCGGAGCTAGGTGTAGCTACATTGGTTTCAATGATGTAATGCCATTTTATCCCATTTCAGCTGATCACTGATAGTTCCAAAATAGGTCAACCCACTATTATGACTCTTTTAATAAGTTCAAGCAGTAAAAGTTAGAGTATACGTTCAATTTAGGTGATACTCAGCGGGTATTAATCAGGAATGCCTAATTATTATTCAATGCATCGGAGAAGAACACAGTGAGAAACACTCAAGTGATGTTTCCAAGCTCTTCTGAAGAGTTTTATTATTTGCATGGTTTATATAGAGGAATGCAAAGCAGTGATAATAATTGTCCAACTGTCATTAGTAACATAAGTGCAGCATTTTTCTCCAGCATTCTGTTGCAAATCACAAACAAGGTCTTCTATGATGTTTGCATATATTAGTTCACTTCATGTCCCCTCCACAAGCTGGTTCTAGCAGACTGTTCTACTTTTGACCATTTTCCATGAGTCATTTAAGTGAACACTTTTAACCATGGTGGGTAATGTCCACAAGGCAAGTGAATTAATTTTAACTCTGAGGAATAATATGCCGAAACAACTGTTAGGTCAGTCTTACAAAAGCAAACCAGCTCTTTAAAGTGTCTTTCTTTCAAGACAAGAGTACTTTAATTTGAGCATGTGTCACATTTAGTAAGAAACTGGCACTAGGAAAGTTATGACACACTAATGTCAGAAATATGGGATATGATTTAGGGTAACATTGGCCTCTTTAAAAATGGGATGAAGGAGACACTGGCAGCCATCCTGTCTGTTTGTGAAAGTATTTTCTGTGCTCTAGACCTTGCCTTATTTTCAGCAGGAGGGGTCACAAACTTCTTGATCACAGCATGATGGTCTATTGTTAGGTGGTAGCCATGTTTTATTTACTAATGTCTAGTAAATGCTATAATCTGTAGCCTCAGGTGTTGAGTAACAAATTAGGCAGGTATGGTAAAATAGGACGAGATAGTCATGCATTCTGCCCTTGACAGGAAGGAGTTAATACAGAAGAATTTTCGACTTGCATTCAAGTAACACTGTATTTTACAATTTGTGCTTTTCATAATATTCCTCACCAGAGACAGCTATGATTTCGATAACAGGAATCAAAATGCTCCCAAGACCATTTGGTAACTGGGTGGAGTATAAATGACCCAACAGATATTGACAGAGGAGGTTTTTCCATTGTGTAAAGCTGAGAAGAATTTATAGACAATATAAGACAATAAAACAATTTTCCTTTGTAAACAGACCCAAAATAACTAACTATAAAGTAGCACAAGTGATTGCCAATGAGTGGTTGGGCAAAGAGCAACGAAACCTAAAAATGGTTATGCTTGCACAGTCTTGACATTGTGGAGTAGCATGGTAGAACAACAATCTCCGACCGCACACACTCAAGTACAGCTCTATTCTAATCAAAGGCTGTGTCACATGGGGCGGATTTTCCATAGAAATCTCATGGTTGTGTCACAGCGAAAAACCGCAAGATTTCCATGGCGTAAGCGCAGCTTCAAAACCCGCGGCACTTAGCTGCGGGTTTTGGAGTGACTTCACTGCATGCTTTTCCGTTGCGGCCGGCTATCCCACAGAGAAGAGTGAGGCCGCAACGCAAAAAAAAAAAATTGACATGCTCCATCCTGGTAATCTGCGTCGCAGCGTCAGCTAATGCGGCTTTGCTGTGCCGGATTGTCCACCCCGTGTGGATGAAATTTTTGCCAAATGGCTGGCTAATCGGATTAGCGGACGTAGGCAGATTAGTCGCAGCGAAATTCCGCAAGGAAATTCAACGGCAAATCCGCCCTGTGTGAACCCAGCCTAATTGTCGAAACATCAATATAAAGGCATGTACAATACATATGTGGTTACTGCAAATCCCTAAAGAATCAGGAACACTGAGCTTCTATCTTACCTGCAGAGAGAAAAATTATTTGCTTGAGAACAAGAAAGAGTCAAGTAAGAAACCACGAGATCTCCATATTGTGGGTATTCAGAGTTCGGATACTTTTAAACTGAACGATTAGAGTTCAAAAAAATTGTTCAAATGAGTGAAAGTGAACGATAATCGTTTGGTCTAAACATGAGCCAATGACTAAACAACGATCGAGAATTATTCACTCTTCATTCATCGTTCATTATATACAGGCATGAAAACTGAGAGAGATCTCCCCTCCCCCATTCCTCCCCGCTCTCCCTGCCCCCCGACGGCACCCGAATCTTTTGAGACGAGAGGGCAGGTACTCGCAAAAGGCAATACTCGCTCGAGTATTTGCCCTTAGCGAGTACGCTCGCTCATCTCTACGCGTAACGTAATACGCTCACTCCTGCACTGGTTGTTTGTGTAGTAGATGAGTGTATTTAGCGCCCGTGCATATGCAAATACAGAGCGTATTTGCGTAGCCACCGCTCGTTCGCACTGGCGGGGAAATCACCCTCTGCGCAAATTTAAAAGGCTAACTTGCCTAACAAGGTTGTGGTGATCACATGTATGCTCTGTGTTTAGGGCATACCCGCGAGGGTGAAGGTGCATGTTTGTGCGCCTCCCACAGACCTCTATGAAGGTCTTTGGTGTACAAAATGCAGAAAGATAGGGTGCACAAAAAGATGTGAGAATAAACCCATTGAAATCAATGGTTTCCATTTTACACGTTATGCGTACGGGAATTTCCTGCGTGCATAATCACAGCGTATCACGTTTGTCTATCAAAGCCCTTAGGGATCAAGCCCATTTTTATTTGTGGCAAAAGATGCATTTTGACTAAACAAACAGTAGAGCTGCGAACTATCTTGACCTGGTAAAGTCATCTTTCCGATGTACTGAATATATAAGTTTCATGTTATTACAATTTAGTTTATTTAAAGATTCAGAATTAATAGTGAGGTTACCGTATCTTTCCGTGTATGGGACGCCCCCCTACTTTCTCATCCAAAATTAAGAAAAAAAGATTTTAAACATAAAACATTACATAGCATTGTTCTATGTTTAAATCCCACTATAGGTCCCTGTTATACTCACCGGACCGTCCCCTCCGTGCTGCCCGACAGGTCTCTGCAGCTCTTCACAGCACCCCACTGTCTCGCGAGAGGTTGCTGTTAGAGATTCCTATAGGGACCAAGCGCAGGAGACCGGCCGGGCAGCGCTGAGAGGAGATGGCTGGGGAGTAGACTGTGTTGTATGTATGTATTGTATATGTGCTGTGTGTGTAATGTTTATGTGTAGAGGGTGCAGGCATACTCACCTACCCGCACCACTGCCCTGCTTCTCCACACTGCTCTGCTTCCCCGCTCCAGTAGTGTGACGGAGCCCTAAGGGCTCCTGCATGTCCATGAGCGGTACCTTGCAGCTGACATTCATGTAAGTTTTCATCAGATAGTCTCCCACGAAAACTTACATCCCGTGTATAAGACGCGGTGCGACTTTTGAGCAAAATACTTGTCAAAAAATCCGTTTTATACACGGAAAAATACGGTATATCTTGAACTTACTGCATTTTTTGCAATTTCCAGTAAATCATGGCAGAACTGCTACATGTAGACTTACTAGATTATATCAAGTATAGAGGTTTTCTTTTGCCCATCTACTCGGAGATTTATTTGTTTTCATACACTTGCTTGAATGTATTTAATCTACCATTTATTGGGCAAATGATGATCATTAGAGATGAGCGAGCACGCTTGGTAAGGGCAGTTACTCGAGCGAGCCTTGCTCATCTTGAGTAACTGCCTTCTCCTCTGAAAAGGGGGCAGCGGGGGTGAGCGGGGGAGGGGGAGTGAGAGTGATCTCTCTCCCCCCGCCCACCACTCACCCCCACCCCCCCTTGAGCACGCTTGGAAGAGAAGGCAGTTACTCGAGATGAGCGAGGCTCGCTCGAGTAATTGCCCTTACCAAGCGTGCTCGCTCACCTCTAATGATAATATTGACATTTACATATGTGGTTATGTACATAATCAGCAATGACAGATTACACACTAGATTGTCAGCATATTATGGCTGCAATAGAATCCCACAGTATAGCAATTCCAGAGCCCTAACAGAACAGACAGGAATGTTGTGTCTACAGAGACATTTTCCAGGTGGACAGCCTGCTACTTCAGTTATTTTTGAACACAGAAAAATGAAAACAACGTAAAAAAGGACATTTTTAGTATAAAAACAGAGATCTCCAATCTTTTGTACCTTTGGAGCCACATTGAACTTTCTGTGATGATTGGGAGCCACATTATATTAAAAAATGAAGGTGAGACATTAAATGTGGAGAAACAATAAAACAGTGATTATGCAAACACTTGGGGCTCAAAATACGTCGCTGACGTTATGCCACCCAGATTGGCATTCTTTGGTCTGTAATAATGTAAATGGTCGGTGCATATGGTTATAAACTAGGACTCAGATGGAGATCCACACACCGAGGTTCTGGTTGGCAACCACTGGCATAAGAGATGTGGCAACAAAACCCTGAAAATGTAAGCGAGCAGCTTCAACTACAGATCTGTCCTGGTACAATATGTCTCTCTAACTGATGCATTATGATAGCTGCGCACAGAGTCCCCGGAGTTTGTCTTGTCATACCTCTGAGCTAGATAAAAAGGTCACTGTGAGTCACCGAGGTAATATGACAAACTAAATTACTGGGTACAGAAAATGCCATTGAAATGTAGGAGGGGGAAATCATTTACAGGGGAAATGCAACAGGATCACTAATATTTTCTGCCAAAATATGAAGTCTTGTTACATTGTTGCTATTTTAGTTTTACAATATTTTGAATGATGTTGATATTGATATCTATTGCCATGATCAGAGCTCATCGGCTGCAAGCTAAAATACAAGATTGGAGTCAACATTATACCACATCTTGTCACTCAGTATAAAGGCTCGATACTGTGACCAGTCTGAAGGCAATAACCTGGGGACCCAACAAAGAAAAGCCATTCCTCTGTGAAGAGGTGGTTAAGAATGGGAAATGTGAGAATCATTGATACTCCCTTTTCATTGGTTTAGTAAATACCAAAGCAATTGCGGTGAATGACCCCCACCCCTGTGCTGGACAGTAAGGTTACAAGATATCCCAGCAATTCACCACCTAGAATACATTGGTATTGCTATCAACTTAGTATGACAAGTTTTTCATAATGGCAAACTGCCATTTAAAGAAGGCTGATGTTGTGGATGTTATATTGTGTCCCTCAATGAGATTCAGTGGTTTTAGGACTGTTATATTAGTTGGCTCAAAAATTAGATATAAGAACTTGAATAGTAAAGAATCAGTAGATTTAGAAGTAAGCAGCATAAATTCATAATACATTAAGGAATACATTCTGAGGCCTCTTTCACACAAGCGTCACTTTAGCGCTCTGATGGCCACATAAAAAAATCGTGTCTACTCTTTGAAGAGGAGTGGAGTACCGCAGTGTCCTCCTACACTGTAGTCTCGCCAGCAGCTAACAACAAGATGATTCAATTGCACATTATACATCAATGTTATTTGACACCAAGAAGACTGTATAAGATGAATAGAACCCCTAACACACAAGGTCATCGCTGTCAGACACACAACGCTAATTTTAACTGTCTGATGTGGAGTTGCCTGTTGATATACTTCTTGTGGATGGAGGTTACAGACTTCCTGGGACAGCTATTGGGGGTGCCGCTCCCACCAAACCCCGCTGTATGTCTGCTAGGTATACTGAATGAAGAGCAGTGGCAAATCCATATCCACATTATTCTTAGTGAGGTTCTGTTTCTGGCCCGTAAGGCTGTAGCATTGCGCTGGGTGGATAGGAGACCCCCAAGGATTCCCTAATGGCGTAATATAGTCAATTCTATTCTCCCATATGAAAGAATAGTATACAAAAATAGAAAGTGCCCAGGTAAATTCTACAAAATCTGGGGAATTTGGTGCGGCTCATCAACCACAACCAACACGCAAAACGCATTTCAGCAATTTAGCCCTTCACAGGTGTGATGATGATATCCTGAAGTCTGCAAACTATCTTTTCAGATACTCTATGTTACACAGTCTATATTGTTTTAACTGATTTGTGGGCTTGAACCAGGTTACTCTCAGGTTGTCACTGAGTAAGATAATCTGATCTGTTCTGTTATAATAAAACGAGTTAAAAAAATTGTGGCTATCGAAAGTGCTAAAACGCATAACAAAAAGAATAGCGATTTCACCTAGTTGCTGCAGCGTCTTACAGTGCACTGATGCCGCAGCCCCGAAATCCCTCGGCCGCCAAAACAATAAAGGGAATCCCCGCAAGGATTCTGTTCATTGTTTTGGTGGCCGGCAAAGAGACGCGGAGTGAGTTTAACACTGCGGGGATAAAGGGAATCCTCGCGGAGACACTCTTCATCTCCACAGGGACTCCCTTAACCCCGGGGATGTTAAACTTCTTCCCACCCCTTTTGCCGGCTGGCTAGGAGACTATGGAGCCGCCGGAGTTGTGCCGTCAAAAGAAAGGATAAGTCCTATATTTTGACAGAGAGAAATCTCAGTGTCAAAACTTTGATCTTTTGACACGCAATTTTTTTAGGCACATCAAAAAATCGTTTGTCTGAAAGACCCCAAAGGAAGCTATAGGTTCTTCTAGATTTTTTTTACAAACCTACTCCGTGTTAAAATGACGGTTGTGTGACAGAAGCCTGAAACGGTTAATACCTTGAGGTCTGCGACTGTTTAATAACAACATTTTTGGTGTTCATTACGGTATCATCTGGTCACAAAAATGACATTGCTCTATAATAATGGTCACAGGTACAACACGTGGAGGCAGATTTATTGAGACCGGCATCTCATGTAACCGTCTTAAATGCATCTTAATAAATTTGGAGTGTCTTGGGCTGTTACTTACAACAGAAAGGTCTGTGTTTGCTATGGGCATGAATAGAGGCGCTATAACATGCCAGACAGCTATGGCAGTGACTTATCTCCTGTCTTACCGAAATTAGCGGCTTTGGATGACTGTTGTCTAATGTGTAAAAACTGCAGGTAATATACCCCCACCCCTCTGGTCCTGGGCCAGTATTTTGTCCTGAAGCCGGAAGGTTGCTTTAATTTTTCATAATGTAATTTCCTAATATAATATTTAAATTAATATCTGTGCTTTAGTATTGTGTTGGTGAACAAGGCATTTTTGGTATTGTGTATAATTAGTTGACTAGTAATTATTAGGAAATTATAGCACCAGTATATCTGGTGGCACAATGTGTCACACAGCTCTGCTACATGCACGTCACACCACACACACAGCTCTGGTACATGTACATCACACACACAGCTCTGCTACATACATTTTTCATCCCATACAACAGGGATCACAACCAGCACAGTAGTGGGCCGGCACACATTGATCATCCCCTGGTCATGTGACCCCAGACTCATCCCACACAGGTGACTGATCACATCACAGGTGCTGTAAGCACACAGCTGCTGTCCAGCTCTAGAGGTTTGTAATAAAGTGAAGGACTTGTGATGACGTCACTGTCATGTGATCAGGGGCGGGGCATGTGACTCACTCACTGACACAGTGCCCAGATGACTGATCACATGACGGTGACATCATCACAAGTCCTGTAAGCTCACGGCTGCTGTCAGGCTCTGCATGTTTTATGACCTTTGTTGATGCCCCCATCATGTGATCAGGGGTGGAGCATGTAACTCACTCACGGAGAGTGGTCATTAGTATTTTGACTATACTGTCCAACAGAAAGCAATGGAAAGGAGAACCAGGAATGGATCCTAACGGTAGTGGGAACATAGCCTTATAATTGTTTAATATTTAGTAGAATTCATACATATTGGATATACCGTAACTAAATTGTTGATTATATCGTAAAGATTTTTCTCCATCATCTCAATCTAAGGGCAGAGTCACATGAGTATATGCACAAAAACGCTTTCCACCGCCGTGCAGCGTATTTGTGCATGAACGAGGTTTGAAGAGGTACATAATCTGTTTGTGTCTGCTTATAGTACTGTAATTTTTGCGCACGCAGAGCCAGTTCACAAGCGTGTGCGACACTCCTTTTCTGTGGAATTTAATGGCTAGATATACCCTTTCCGTGGATTTCTTGGCTAATTAAAGTCTAATGGGGTGCAGAGGTGTTCTTGTCCCTGTGTTTTGTGCATTGTCGGACCCTTCCCCTTGCATATTTTTTTTTACACCTCCTGCAGACTATGGCACTTTACCTGCACAAAAAATAGAGCAGTTTATGAGAATAAACTCATTGAAATCAATGGGTTCTATTCTTCGTGTTTAGTGTGCACAGATTTTGCGTGCGCAAATACCTGTGCAAACGCAGTCATGTGACGGAGCCCCAAAGAGAGTAGAGCAACATGTCTGGCCTGAGAACTCAGTCGGAGACTTAATATATCTTTCTGTTCAAGAAATATGTATGCCGCATAACTGAATCCATTTGCTGCACTAGTAGACTTGACCCGATACCCTTTTACTTGATGAATTAGGCATGAGTCAGAATCATGTGGAGGGAAGCAAGAAAGGCAGACAAAAGGAAATATTATTCTGTATGAGCCACCTTTGAGATGCCTTTGACACCTGAATCACAAATTCCAGTATCATGCACTCTTATTGAAGCAGACTAGAAAACAACATGGTCTGTGACCCTGTAATGTCTAAAGCAGGCACCGAAGTTCTGTCAATAATAGCTATTAAGGTCAAGTGTAATACAAGCAGAAAAATCCAGAAATCCACACAATCTGCAGAGCGACGTCTGTGTGACCAAGATACAAAACCGCACCTTACTGTCTCACTAGAAGTAATTTGGTGAGTTATTTAGTGAAAATAACCCAATTCCTCGGGGGACCGCTGCTGTACAATACTGCATTACTTGCACAAACAGGATCTCCCAGCTGGCATCCCATGGAGATTGCATCTGCTCCCTGCAACCTCAGGTGTGTGTATTGTGCCAAGGATGGTTGCTCTCCATAATTCCCAGCACTTATGAGACTTTTAACCGTTCTGTTCAGAATTCTGTGTAACCATACTATTACAGTAAAGTAGGGAAAATCACAAATATTAATTTGCCAGGAAAAAAAGTTTACGGAATCTGAGGCCACCAACATAGATAATCACAGTGATGTCACATTATAATAATTCTGGTCACAGTGTCTGACAATACAGGAATAATTCATGAGGTTACAGTATATTTCCCAGTACAGGAACAAAAAACACTGAAGTCATAGGAAAAAAGTCATGGCTCACAGTGATGTCACAGTATGGGAATATTGCACATAGTGATGTCACAGGACATAGTGATGTCATAGCTGTAAAACATAGCGGTATTGCACTTAAATGTGAAGAATTACAGTGATGTCACAGCACAGGAATCATAAACAGCATCATAACACAAGGAGAATGTACACAGAGATGCTACAAGACAGAGTATATAGTAGATATAGAAAGCTTACACACCCCTTTTAAAATGCCAGGTTTTTGTCATGGTAAAAAAATAAAAATAAGAATGTTTTCAGATTTATTTCCACTGTTATCTGTACAATTCCAATAAAAAACAAACTGAAATCATTTAAATGTGGAAAGAAAACTAAAATAATGTGGTTGCATAGATGTACACTCCCTAAAACTAATACTTTGCTGTCATAAAGTCAAAGGGTACGTCAACGTTCAGCCTATTTAGGTTGGTGTCTATCAGCGTGGCACATCTTGCCCTGGCAATCTTTGCCAAATATTGCTTACAAAAGGAATATTGCGGTAATATCTTTATGGACCAACTTGTCGGGAAATCCTACTAGAAGAGCCGAACTTTATATGGGGGAAATCAGAATCCCTGTAACTAATGGCAGCGGAGTGCTGACTGCTAGTTATCAGGAGGTTACATGTGATTGGCTAATTCTGAACACAACCACACCCCCAAATATAAGAGGGTGTGAGCACTTATGCAACCACATTATTTTAGTTTTATTGTTTTTATTTCTCCACCCTAAAAGATTTTAGTTTATATTTCAATGGAATTATACAGATAACGGGCCACATGGAACAGGGAAATAAATCTGAAATGATTCATCTTTTTTCATGATTTTTTTTTACACAGGGGTGTGTAGACTTTATATCCACTGTAAATGCAGTAATATCACAGAACGGAATAAATACAGTCATAAAGCTAAATGATAGAGATGACACAGTTATTTGTTAGCTGTTTCTATTGCAGAGCCTTCCTGTGTCTGGTCCACCTCAGTAGTTGTTCCTAGGTGGATACTGGTACTCAGTCTTGTTTCTATGCAGTGCAGCAGATAGAGAAGTATGACTAAGAGGGACAATTACTGAGGTGGACACACAATAGAAGCAGCAGGTGGCGCTACTCTAACTTTCATTCTGGAATATCTGGGGATATTTACTGTATATATTTTTTTAAATAAGTGTAAAATAAAAAAAAGAGGTTTATAATTTTTGGCTGGGTTTAACGTTAAACAATATTTTTTGTAGGACAATCCCTTTAGTGACCCACTTTTAAATTCAGGTTCAAAGGAAAGATGTATAGTGTTCTTGGTTTTAGAGAGTTGGGTAAGAGTAGCAGAAAGACTCTTGATAAATGCATTGACAATTTCATACTACAATCCAGAACTGTTAGGCTGAGTCCACATCAGGACTGATTTGCTATTATTGCAAATGCAGTGGAATTTCTGTGTGGAGAAATTCCATGGCGAATCCGCCTCGTCTGGACACCCTTAGACTTTTGTGTTATCATACTTTGGTATTATTTATAAACCTCCTGCAAATCCTACTTGGATACCGTGAGTCCTTTCTGGTACAATTAGTTCTGACTTCTGAAGAGCGGCTAGGAGGTTACGGTGAAGGGAGGCTAGTCCCAGAATCAGCAGTGGAGACAATCACAGCTCATCCAGACAAAGTCCTTGCTGTTACATTTTATTAATGTCCTCAAAGACATTTCATAAAAGGAAGACAATAATTGCTGGCTCAGTCACCTTCCCTCCAGAGGACTACATGTGCCTATTCTAATTTAGCCTTAACTGTTCCATCTCAACACCTTAATTAAGGTCCAAAGGGCCTGAAACGTCATTAAGGTATCACATTTATAAAAGTGTCATATTTGCAATTATTGTCTTCATACAAGCTTCCACAAAGGACGCTTGTCTTTGGGCGCATTACTAAAATGTCACAGACTTTGTCTGAGTGTGTTGTGATTGCCTCTACTCTTAAGTACCATTAGTTCTCCAGCAGATACATAATGTATACCAGCTATTAATATATAATGATTGCAGAGTTAAAGATATGCTTCGTGTTGTCTGCATTCCATGGGGCTCGTTCTGAATATATGAGCCACCTCCTTCCCAAGGATGTTACATGATGCATCAGTAAAGGAATACAGACATGACATAAACTAAGGAATTGGTTGGTAACCCTTCCCCCCTCCCCCACCACCAACTAACTGGAGGGAGTAAAACATTCATGTTAACCTGTCCATTGAGAAGACCACTCACAAATGCGCGCAGATTTCGAGCACAGACCAGGCCAATGGCACCATTCTGCTCCGGACCACAAATGATCAGAATGGTCGGCTGTTTTTTAGGAAGTGTTTTTAAGGGATACACCTGTCAAATAAAAGAAGATCTGTTCAGTCCTACTTTCTGTGCATTCTTATGGATTTCTTATAACCTATCAAGACATAGAAGCTCAGAAAAAGAGGTTTTTTTCATTACTGAATCAATGGGAGATGAAAGAACTGATGGAAACTTGTCAGTTTGTCATCTGTTCTTCAATCAGTTTAGACAATTTGCCGATCAGAACTTTTACACGTGCAAATACACCCGTGTGAGGCCGCCGTTACATGAATGTCCATTCATTTGAAAGATCACCCTGTAAGGACTTCTGCAGATGAGTGTTTTTGTGAATGCAAATTCGCTTGTGCAAAACGCAGAGAGAAGAAACCATTGATTTCAATGGCTTCCTCACATTATGCATTTTTGCGCACAAATTTCACGTTGAGTATAAATATGTGCAGCATGCTCTATTTTTGTGTGAATTTAGGCACCAAATGCACCCAATCCACCAAAATCATGCACTAAACTGCACAATTTTGTGGAGTAATTGACAAAACTGGGATTCATTAGGTTGCACAGCCTGTTACATTACGGTGCAGGTGTGTCCTGCACCGATGTGACCAGTCCCTTCAGCGCAGAAAAGTGCAGTTAAATGCGCCAAAACATGTGCCATAGAACTCCCTTCACAGCACAATTGTGTCAGCTACGGTAAAACACCATGTACACTGACAGTTTTTACAATGATAGTTTGAGTGACAGTTTTGAGCGATCATCTTTGCATACCTTATAGTAGCTATCTAGCTACTATACAGTTATGCAGCCAAAGCGGGACACAGCCACAGTCGCTAATAGAACAATACAGCTGTTTTGCATAAGCAAACAGCTGTAGTGCTCTCCACACTTACCGCCCATGCCCTGCTGTGAATTCACAGCAGGACACAGGCACAGAGAATCTTATCAGCGCAGCCGGCTGTGATAACAGCTGATCTTTCAATTAAAAAGAAATTAAAGTGAGCGATCAACAACTCTTGCAGGAAAACTGCACAATGTCAGTGCATTTAGACGCAATGAGAATTGCTCAAAAGACGTCTTTGAGCGATTTTTGAGCGATTGTCCTTGTGTCTAAATGGGCCATTAGCGTGTAAGGGTTTACATTGGTTTGTATAGAAATAATTGCGCTGCCCCTCCTTGGTCCTCTGGCATCCACCCTGCAAGGGGCACAAACTATATGGGATCCCTCTCACAATACAGACCTTGGTGACGGCCGTTGCACAGCTGTGTCCTAATATCTCAATTAGTTGCTGCTTCCCAAAGCGGTAATCTTCCAGTAATTCTGCTTCTAAGGCTTCTGCTTCCTGTTTACTGAAGGGAAAAGACATAATAATTAACATTCCAAGTGCAGGAGCTAATGTTGGATCAGTCATTACAACACCCAAGTAGGTAAGTGCATGAAACAAGACTTTCTCTGCAGTTGTGCATTGGCCGTCCTAACATCTCTATAGCTCTATTATATTTATATATTTCTCTACATGAAACATTCATATTTATAGAACCACATTTGTTGCAAGTTAGACAAAGAAGGAAGAACTAAAGTGTCCATTGTGGGAGCTTCTATAAACACAGGGATCACATAGATGGGTATAGATGGCGGAGCTGTAATGTATTTCCTAAGTTACAAAATATCAACATAATGGAAACACCTTGGATTGATAATAAGTATCCAGGTGCTCCCATCAGGCCCTCTTCACACAGGCATATGCGTTTTTGGAAACACTTCATTGCAAATTATTTCCACAATGTACAAGGCATTTTTGCGAGCAGCAGACGAACATGCCCTTGTTTATATGGCACATTTACACACACATTTACACACTTGTAACAGACTTCTATGAGGATCTTTGGTGCGTAAATTCGCAGAATAGAGCAGGTTCGATTTTTTTTTTTTTTTGCGTGAATGAGAAATGCCTGTGCAAAAATCAGGAAATGAGAGCAAACCCCTTGAAATCAATGCGTTCTGTTCTCTGCATATAGTGCTCATATATTTTACTCGTGCAACTACACCCATGTGAAGACGGCCTTAATGATCAATGAATAATCGTTCATTTTATGCAGGCGATCATTGTTGGCTCATTCACTTATTCTTTGGTTTAAATACGGATCGTTCTCAGTCACTAATACAACGAATGTGAATGAGTGAACGAGCAACAATGTATCTGCCTGACATCATTTGTTTGTTCAAATGTAAATCTGCTCATCCGAACGGACCCTTACTTTGTGGCCAGTGGAGGAAAAGTAAAAGTAAAGGCTGCCTAGTAAAGCAATTATTTGTATTGCTAGATGTATCACAGTGTTTATGAACAAGTCATCAGAATTAAATGGTTGTCTGGTTTGGAAAACCCATTTTAAAATACCTTTTTTAAAAAACTTAGTTAACAGAGAAGGATCCCCTGTTCAGGAGCTTCTTTCTACTAGTCATTTTCTTTATCTGTGAGGGTGCATTCACACGAGCATGTGTGTATGCATACATAGGTGCGCACAAACATGCGTGAATGCAGGTCCGTGCCCATTGCCTTCAATGGGGCCATGGCTGCTGCTGGTGGCCCCATTGAAAACAATGGGCTGCTGCCAACCTCTGCATTAATTTTCGGAGAAGGGCTTATACTTAAAGCCCTTCCCCAAAAGTCCCTGCAGGGCTTGCCGGCAGCCCATTGCTTTCAATGGGACTGCAGAAGCGCCAGTCCCATTGAAAACAATAAGAAAACATTGCGATCCTCTGCCACAGCTGTCACAGCTGTGGCTGGGGATTCTTTACTCCCCAGGGGATTCTTTACTCCCCAGGGGATTCTTCACTCCCTGCTGTCACAGTGTTCAATGACAAGGGGACTCCCCGCTGGGGAATATTGACACGCACCATGGACCTATGATGCACACATGTCCTATGTTTTGCAGGTACGTGCGTTTGCACGCCTGTAAAAAACGGACATGTGAACAGACCATAGGGAACCAATGGTTCTAATAGGCGCATGGTTTTGTGCGCACAATTGTACGTACATAAACACACTAGTCTGCAGGGGTCTATTGGACCGCGATTTTAACATTATAAGTCCCATAGACCCCTGCAGAAAAAAAACGCTGCGAATTTCGCAGTGAAAAAAAAAACTGTAGTGTCTGTCGCTCGGGAGGAACCTATACATTCATGCAGTACATAAACAACCCATTCATTGTAATAGAAACGGTGTAATACTTCATTTTCGCTGTGGCAGCCCTCCATAGACCTGAATACTAGTTGACGAATTCTTCCACAGATTTCAGATGATTAGTGGGGTCCCAGCAACATAAAACAGTGATTAGTTTACCATCAGGGGGCCGTTCTACCGAAATGGGTCTGCCCAAAGCAAAAAATCCACTTAAGACTACTTTATTAGATATTGAAGCAAATTCGCTTGTGCTTTTTAAGGGCCCTTTTACACGGGATGACTTGGTCGTCTCAGCAATAATCGTACCTCTGCTTTTACATCATCGCTAGTGAATAGAGGCAGAGCATTGGGGATCGCTCCGGCTCACCCGCCTCTATTCTGTCAGGACAGTGTCCGGGATATGGGGGTCCCTGAGATATCCCGCAACCCCTGTCCCTGCCTACTTGCCCCCCTGGGCTAACCCCCAGGGCGACAACTGGGCGACGGTCCCTACCCTCACTAGGGAAGCGGGACACGGGAGACAAACAGACACTGAGACAAGCAACGGTAGAATGGTCAGACAATCCGGGTCGGCAACAAGAGGGTACGCAGTACGGAGGGGTCAGGCAAAACGTAGTCAAGTCCAAAAGCAGGTGTCAGAAAAGCCGAGGTCACAAGAGCAGTCAGGATAAACGCGGGTGCAGCTGGAGAACCAAACTAACACTGGCGAGGCCTGAGAGGAACACACACCTATTTAAATGCTGTCAGCGCTCCCGCCCCAGAAGCTGATTGGGGCGGGGAGCCTGACAGCAGCAGGGCTAATCAGGGCGGTGCTGGGGACACGCCCCCAGTCTAGCTGCACAGACAGTTACTAGGGAAGCCAGCCTGGTAGTCAGGACACTAGAAGCACCAGCTGCCTCCCTAGTAACCCGGCGGCGACCAGTCTTACAGCGGCCCGGGGAGATCACAAGAACCGGGGTACCTCTGCGCCGCGCTCCCGCACCCCGGGTGGCCGGACCGGTGGTGCGGGCACGGCGGCCCCGAGAGTTGCCGGTTCTGACAGTACCCCCCCTTCTACGGGGGTACACCGGACCCCCATGGCCAGGTGCGGGCTTAAGCGGGAAAGCCCTGTGGAATGCCTGGACTAGGCGTGGCGCATGAACGTCCCTGGCAGGGACCCACGTCCTATCCTCAGGGCCAAATCCTCTCCAGTGGACCAGGTACTGCAGCCCACCTCTAACCCGTCGGGCATCCACAAGCCTTTCTACTTCATACTCCAGTTCCCCCTGTACCAGAGAGGGAGGAGGCGGGTTCTGGGTGGGGAGAACTGGAGTCACATACTTCTTAAGCAAGTTCTTGTGAAAAACCTTGTGGACCTTCCAAGGGTCAGGAAGTGCCAACTTATATGACACCGGGTTGATAACCTGAGAAACCGTAAATGGGCCAATGAACCGAGGAGCAAGTTTCAGGGAGGGAACCTTAAGTCTCAGATTCTTAGATGATAATAAAACCTGCTCCCCGACCACAAAAGGTGCAGAGATAGTACGTCTTTTATTTGCGTATTTACGCAGTTTCTCTTGGGAACCCTGAAGGTTCTTACGAACCTGGGCCCAAACTGTGCACAGTTCTTCGGCGGATATGTCGGCGGCCGGATTGTTCGAGACCAACGGAGTAGAAAGCGAGAACCGGGGATGGAACCCATAGTTACAAAAAAAAGGTGACAGTTGGGTCGACGAGTTACCATGGTTGTTAATAGCAAATTCGGCGAGAGGTAAGTAGTTGGCCCACTGATGCTGGTTATCAGAGACAAACAGTCGCAGATACTGGATAAGTTCTTGGTTCATCCGTTCCGTTTGTCCGTTACTCTCGGGATGGAAGGCAGAGGAAAAGGACAAATTAACGTTTAGATTTTTACAGAAGGCTCGCCAGAAGCGAGCGACGAACTGAACCCCTCTATCAGACACAATATCCTCGGGGATCCCATGTAACCGAACAATCTCCTTGATGAACATCTCAGACAAAAGCTTGGCGTTAGGCAACTTGCCAAGTGGAACAAAATGAGACATTTTGGAGAAACGGTCAACTATTACCCAAATGACCGTATTCCCCAGCGAGGATGGCAGATCAGTAATAAAATCCATGGACAACTGGGACCATGGCCTGGACGGAATGGGCAAGGGCAGAAGAGGCCCCTCAGGACGTCTCCTGAGGTTCTTCCCCCTTGCGCAAACCGGGCACGCGGACACAAATACCCGTACATCCTTGGCCATGTGCGGCCACCAATAGAGTCTGGCCGCTAACTCCAGAGTACCCCTGATACCGGGGTGTCCAGCTAGGACTGAAGCATGTGTCTCCTCTAACACTTTCAATCTCAGTGACAACGGGACAAATAATTTGCCTTCCGGAAGGGCTTCAGGAGCAGATTGTTGAGCGGCGTGAATGAGAGGTGAAAGGTCGGAGGAGACAGCAGCGAGGACCACCCCAGGGGAGAGAATGCTCTCAGGCTCCGGCTCGGAAGGTTCCGGAGAACCAAAACTCCTAGACAGGGCATCAGCCTTGACATTCTTAGAACCGGGTCTATAGGTAACAACAAAATTGAACCGAGAGAAAAACAAGGCCCAGCGGGCTTGCCGAGCATTTAACCTCTTAGCGGAATCTAGATAAGTGAGGTTTTTATGGTCAGTGAGTACCGTAATCTGGTGATGGGCTCCTTCCAAAAAATGCCTCCACTCTTCAAAAGCCCACTTAATCGCCAGCAATTCCCGGTTGCCTATATCATAGTTCCGTTCGGTGGACGAAAACTTCCTAGAAAAATAGGCACACGGTCTAAGGTTGGTGAGAGTGGAGGGACCTTGGGACAGTACCGCTCCCACACCAAACTCAGAGGCATCTACCTCCACCACAAAAGGACTGGACAGATCCGGTTGTACTAGGACAGGTGCAGACGAGAACGCCGCCTTTAGGGTATTGAAGGCCCTCAGAGCCTCAGAAGACCAGGTCCTCACATCTGCCCCCTTTCTGGTGAGGTCCGTTAGAGGTTTAGCCACCACGGAGAAGTCTTTAATGAATTTGCGATAGTAGTTGGCGAAGCCGAGGAAGCGTTGAAGGGCTTTCAACGACCCTGGCTGGGCCCACTCCGTGATGGCCTTCACCTTTTCAGGATCCATCTGGAAGTCGCATGGCGTGATGATATACCCCAAAAATGATATCCTTTGTACCCCGAAAACACATTTCTCGAGTTTAGCAAACAGCTTGTTATGTCTGAGTCGAGCTAGCACAGTCTGAACGTGAGTATGGTGACTCGGCAAGTCGGAGGAAAAAATCAAAATGTCGTCTAGATATACAACCACGAACACCCCCATGATATCCTGAAACACTGAGTTCATGTACCCCTGAAAAATGGCGGGGGCGTTACACAATCCAAAAGGCATAACTAGGTATTCAAAATGCCCGAGGGGCGTATTGAAGGCGGTTTTCCACTCATCCCCCTCCCGAATGCGGATGAGGTTGTATGCTCCCCTGAGATCAAGTTTGGAAAACCATCGGGCACCAGCGACCTGGTTGAGGAGGTCAGGAATGAGTGGAAGAGCATACTGGTTTCGGACTGTGATTTTATTTAGCTCTCTATAGTCAATACAGGGCCGGAGACCCCCATCCTTCTTCTCAACGAAGAAAAACCCGGCACCCACCGGGGATTCTGAGGGCCGGATGTGCCCCTTGGCCAGGCTGTCCTGGATGTAGTCCCTCATGGATTCTCTCTCTGGAACCGTAACGTTATAAATGCGGCCCTTAGGAAGTTTGGCCCCAGGAATCAAGTCTATTTTACAGTCCCATTCCCTATGAGGGGGCAGAGCTTCAGATAATTGTTTGGAGAACTCGTCAGAAAACTCGGAGAGGTATTCTGGTAGGGGGCTCCCCTCGCAGGTGGAGATTCCCACCTTCACCGCACGAAGGTGGTTGGCACAGCGGGGACCCCACTTTACCAGTTCCAACGTGTCCCAATTTACTACCGGGTTGTGCTCCCGGAGCCAGGGGAGGCCTAGGACGACGTCCACAGACAAATCTCTCATCACTAGAAAGGTGCAGGTCTCCACGTGTAAGGCTCCTATAGTAAACCTTACTTCAGGGGTCACCAGATTAACCACCCCTGCTTGCAAAGGAGTGGAGTCCACTCCTGAAACCAGAATCGGAGTTTCTAAACGTAACAAAACCCCGGACAGTTGAGCAACGAAATTAAAGTTAACGAAATTAGCCGCAGCCCCCGAATCGACAAAGGCTTGCCCAGTACGGTGGAAAGCATGAAATTCTAGGGTGCAAGGCACTAACATTTTGGACAACACAGGGAGTACCTTGGCTCCTAGACAGTCCCCCCGACAACTGCCTAGGAGCGGGAGTTCTTCCTGCCGTGGCTTCTTAGCGCAGGTAGCAATGCGGTGACCCGGCTCCCCACAGTAGAAGCAGAGGTTCTTCTTCAGGCGGTGTTCCCGTCGTTGCTCGGGGTTCACGGCTCCCAGCTCCATGGCCTCGGTGGTGGGAGGGTAACAGGTCGGGTCAGTCGAAGAAGTAGACGTGGGGAGTGGGGTGGTCCGAGCGGCGTGTCTGGCCCTCAAACGTCGGTCGGCTCGAATAGCCAGCGACATGGCTTGCTCCAGGGTTTTAGGCTCTGGGTGGGCCACAAGTAGGTCCTTGAGACCCTCAGACAGACCGGTCAAAAATAAGTCTTTTAGGGCGGCATCGTTCCACCGGGATTCCGTACAATGTTGACGGAATTGGGAACAGTAGTCCTCCGCCATCTTACAACCCTGGCGCAGGGCCAGAAGTTTGGAGACTGCGTAGCCCGCCCGGTCGGGTTCGTCATAAATTTGACCCAGGGCGGAAAAAAAGGCGTCAAGGGATAGTCGGGCTGGAGAGCCAGCTGGTAGCGAGAAAGCCCAATTTTGGGGCTCTCCCCTCAGGCGGGTAATTACGATTCCCACTTTCTGGTATTCAGTACCAGAGGAGTGGGGGCGGAGATCAAAGTAGAGCTTGCAGCTCTCTCTAAATGCAAAAAACTGATCTCTCTCTCCGGAGAAGCAATCCGGAAGCGTGGCTCGAGGTTCTGACATCGTTCCTGGAGCGGACGAGGGCTGCATGGGACCTGCAGCTGCCACTTGTTCCCGTGGCTGCAAGCGGGCTGTTAGGTCCTGGGCAAGGGTCGTAAGGACCTGGACCTGGTTCGCTACAGCCGCCACGGCCTCCATCGAGGGGCTCAAAGTTGCCGGGCGGATGCAAGGGTCTGACCTTAGTTCGGCCAGTGTTACTGTCAGGACAGTGTCCGGGATATGGGGGTCCCTGAGATATCCCGCAACCCCTGTCCCTGCCTACTTGCCCCCCTGGGCTAACCCCCAGGGCGACAACTGGGCGACGGTCCCTACCCTCACTAGGGAAGCGGGACACGGGAGACAAACAGACACTGAGACAAGCAACGGTAGAATGGTCAGACAATCCGGGTCGGCAACAAGAGGGTACGCAGTACGGAGGGGTCAGGCAAAACGTAGTCAAGTCCAAAAGCAGGTGTCAGAAAAGCCGAGGTCACAAGAGCAGTCAGGATAAACGCGGGTGCAGCTGGAGAACCAAACTAACACTGGCGAGGCCTGAGAGGAACACACACCTATTTAAATGCTGTCAGCGCTCCCGCCCCAGAAGCTGATTGGGGCGGGGAGCCTGACAGCAGCAGGGCTAATCAGGGCGGTGCTGGGGACACGCCCCCAGTCTAGCTGCACAGACAGTTACTAGGGAAGCCAGCCTGGTAGTCAGGACACTAGAAGCACCAGCTGCCTCCCTAGTAACCCGGCGGCGACCAGTCTTACAGCGGCCCGGGGAGATCACAAGAACCGGGGTACCTCTGCGCCGCGCTCCCGCACCCCGGGTGGCCGGACCGGTGGTGCGGGCACGGCGGCCCCGAGAGTTGCCGGTTCTGACATATTCACAATAAACAGTCAGTTGTTCATAAGTGCTACTGCCTGTTTATACATCAGAAACTGAACAGCGAACGAATTCTTGCTCATCGCTCAGTCGAGGCATGCATTTACATTGAATGATAGTCGTTCAGATAGCGGCTGGGTGCAGGAATCTGAATTATTTATCGGCCCGTATAAAAGGCGCTTACTGAGAATGGAAATGGGAAAGGATGATAAGACAATAAACCATAAAAATCACCAGTAATGCTATGTGCATTTGATGTGTATAGACGGTGAAACCTCCCCAACTGACCACCTCTTTGATAAGACCACCCCCTTATACAGACCTGTTTGTCTGTGTCAGATTTTTAGTTCCCCCATTAAATATGTGCACTACATTATAATCATCTTCTCTCAGTAGACCACCCCCTAGAAGACCGCTTATTAGAGATGAGCGAACGCGTTCGTCCGAGCTTGATATTCGTGCGAATATTAGGGTGTTCGGGATGTTCGTTATTCGTGACGAACACCATGCGGTGTTCTGGTTACTTTCACTTCCTTCCCTGAGACGTTAGCGCGCTTTTCTGGCCAATTGAAAGACAGGGAAGGCATTACAACTTCCCCCTGCAACGTTTAAGCCCTATACCACCCCCCTGCTGTGAGTGGCTGGCGAGATCAGGTGTTCGCCTAATATAAAAGTCGGCCCCTCCCGCGGCTCGCCTCAGATGCGGTGTGAGTTAGATGAGGGACAGTGCTGTTTATACCGGAGCTGCTGTAGGGAAAGAATTGGTAGTTAGTGTAGGCTTCAAGACCCCCCAAAGGTCCTTATTAGGGCCACTGATAGCTGTGTGTTGGCTGCTGTTAGCAGTGGGATTTTTTTTTCTTTCTCAAAATCGCCTCTGCAGACCGTTGCACCTGGCATTAGGGACAGAAGTGCTGCATAGGCAGGGAGAGTGTTAGGAGTGAGTGTAGCCTTCAAGAACCTCAACGGTCCTTTCTAGGGCCATATTTATCCGTGTGCAGTACTGTCCAGGCTGCTGTTGGCTGTGCTGCATTTTTTTTGGGCTTCTCAAAATCGCCTCTGCAGAGCATTGCACCCTCCATTGATACTGCAGGGAAAGAATTGTATAGGCAGGGCCACAACACAGTTATTATTCATAGAATATACGCAGTGCTGCCTGTTGGTGGGAAAAAACTGAAAACAAATCTATTTGTCCAGCCTGTGTCCGTCCTTACGCCTGTGTAGACGTGTGAGCTGCGTGAAAAACATTGCTAAATCATACGCAGCCAGCTACGCTTTACTGCTGGGTTCGCCATTTGCTTTCCTTAATTGGGAAAAAAAATACCTGCTCTCCAAGAGTTATAATAACTCTGCTACCCTCACGTTCTGTGACACATAAGCAGGGACACAGCGCAGTTATTAAACTTCGCAGGTTCATTGAATATACGCAGTGCTGCCTGTTGGTGGGAAAAAACTGAAAACAAATCTATTTGTCCAGCCTGTGTCCGTCCTTACGCCTGTGTAGACGTGTGAGCTGCGTGAAAAACATTGCTAAATCATACGCAGCCAGCTACGCTTTACTGCTGGGTTCGCCATTTGCTTTCCTTAATTGGGAAAAAAAATACCTGCTCTCCAAGAGTTATAATAACTCTGCTACCCTCACGTTCTGTGACACATAAGCAGGGACACAGCGCAGTTATTAAACTTCGCAGGTTCATTGAATATACGCAGTGCTGCCTGTTGGTGGGAAAAAACTGAAAACAAATCTATTTGTCCAGCCTGTGTCCGTCCTTACGCCTGTGTAGACGTGTGAGCTGCGTGAAAAACATTGCTAAATCATACGCAGCCAGCTACGCTTTACTGCTGGGTTCGCCATTTGCTTTCCTTAATTGGGAAAAGAAATACCTGCTCTCCAAGAGTTATAATAACTCTGCTACCCTCACGTTCTGTGACACATAAGCAGGGACACAGCGCAGTTATTAAACTTCGCAGGTTCATTGAATATACGCAGTGCTGCCTGTTGGTGGGAAAAAACTGAAAACAAATCTATTTGTCCAGCCTGTGTCCGTCCTTACGCCTGTGTAGACGTGTGAGCTGCGTGAAAAACATTGCTAAATCATACGCAGCCAGCTACGCTTTACTGCTGGGTTCGCCATTTGCTTTCCTTAATTGGGAAAAAAAATACCTGCTCTCCAAGAGTTATAATAACTCTGCTACCCTCACGTTCTGTGACACATAAGCAGGGACACAGCGCAGTTATTAAACTTCGCAGGTTCATTGAATATACGCAGTGCTGCCTGTTGGTGGGAAAAAACTGAAAACAAATCTATTTGTCCAGCCTGTGTCCGTCCTTACGCCTGTGTAGACGTGTGAGCTGCGTGAAAAACATTGCTAAATCATACGCAGCCAGCTACGCTTTACTGCTGGGTTCGCCATTTGCTTTCCTTAATTGGGAAAAAAAATACCTGCTCTCCAAGAGTTATAATAACTCTGCTACCCTCACGTTCTGTGACACATAAGCAGGGACACAGCGCAGTTATTAAACTTCGCAGGTTCATTGAATATACGCAGTGCTGCCTGTTGGTGGGAAAAAACTGAAAACAAATCTATTTGTCCAGCCTGTGTCCGTCCTTACGCCTGTGTAGACGTGTGAGCTGCGTGAAAAACATTGCTAAATCATACGCAGCCAGCTACGCTTTACTGCTGGGTTCGCCATTTGCTTTCCTTAATTGGGAAAAAAAATACCTGCTCTGCCACAGTTAATAACTCTGCTACCCTCACGTTCTGTGACACATAAGCAGGGACACAGCACAGTTATTAAACTTAGATAATTCATTCACTAGAGGCAGTGGGGCCTTTCGTTTTCCAAAAAGGGCAAAAATTATATTTGGCCTGCAGTCTTGCGCCAATTTATTTCCTGCCTGGGAAATCTAATCACTGGTAATACAGCATGCTGAGGGGTAGGGGTAAGCCTAGAGGACGTGGACGTGGACGTGGCCGAGGACGCGGAGGGCCAAGTCAGGGTGTGGGCACAGGCCAAGCTCCTGATCCAGGTGTGTCGCAGCCGACTGCTGCGCGATTAGGAGAGAGGCACGTTTCTGGCGTCCCCACATTCATCGCCCAATTAATGGGTCCACGCGGGAGACGGTTATTAGAAAATGAGCAGTGTGAGCAGGTCCTGTCCTGGATGGCAGAAAGTGCTTCGAGCAACCTATCGTCTACCCGCAGTTCTGCGCCGTCCACTGCTGCCAATCCGAATCCTCTGTCTGCTGCTCCTCCTTCCTCCCAGCCTCCTCACTCCACTACAATAACACCTGCTCAGGAGCGGGAGCACTCCCAGGAACTGTTCTCGGGCCCCTGCTTAGATTGGGCAGCAGCGGTTCCTCTCCCACCAGAGGAGTTTATCGTCACTGATGCCCAACCATTCGAAAGTTCCCGGGGTCCGGGGGAAGAGGCTGGGGACTTCCGCCAACTGTCTCAACAACTTTCTGTGGGTGAGGAGGACGATGACGATCAGACACAGTTGTCTTGCAGTGAGGTAGTAGTAAGGGCAGTAAGTCCCAGGGAGCAGCGCACAGAGGATTCGGAGGAAGAGCAGCAGGACGATGAGGTGACTGACCCCACCTGGTGTGCAACGCTTACTCAGGAGGACAGGTCTTCAGAGGGGGAGTCAAGGGCATCAGCAGGGCAGGTTGCAAGAGGCAGTGCAGTGGCCAGGGGTAGAGGCAGGGCCAGACCGAATAATCCACCAAGTGTTTCCCAAAGCGCCCCCTCGCGCCATGCCACCCTGCGGAGGCCGAGGTGCTCTAAGGTCTGGCAGTTTTTCACAGAGACGCCTGACGACCGACGAACAGTGGTGTGCAACCTTTGTCGCGCAAAGCTCAGCCGGGGAGCCAACACCAACAGCCTCACCACCACCAGCATGCGCAGACATATGATGGCCAAGCACCCCACAAGGTGGGACGAAGGCCGTTCACCGCCTCCGGTTTGCACCCCTGCCTCTCCCCCTGTGCCCCAACCTGCCACTGAGATGCAACCCCCCTCTCAGGACACAGGCACTACCGCCTCATGGCCTGCACCCACACCCTCATCTCCGCTGTCCTCGGCCCCATCCAGCAGTGTAGTTCAGCGCACCGTTCAGCCGTCGCTTGCGCAAGTGTTCGAGCGCAAGCGCAAGTACGCCGCCACGCACCCGCACGCTCAAACGTTAACCGTCCGCATCGCAAAATTCATCAGCCTTGAGATGCTGCCGTATAGGGTTGTGGAAACGGAGTCCTTCAAAAGTATCATGGAGGCGGCGGCCCCGCGCTACTCAGTTCCCAGTCGCCACTACTTTTCCCGATGTGCCGTCCCAGCCCTGCACGACCACGTCTCCCGCAACATTGTGCGCGCCCTCACCAACGCGGTTACTGCCACGGTCCACTTAACTACGGACACGTGGACAAGCACAGGCGGGCAGGGCCACTACATCTCCCTGACGGCACATTGGGTGAATTTAGTGGAGGCTGGGACAGAGTCAGAGCCTGGGACCGCTCACGTCCTACCCACCCCCAGAATTGCGGGCCCCAGCTCGGTGCTGGTATCTGCGGAGGTCTATGCTTCCTCCACTAAAGCACCCTCCTCCTCCTTCTCCTCCTCTGTCTCACAATCAAGATGTGTTAGCAGCAGCATGTCGCCAGCAGTCGGTGTCGCGCGGTGTGGCAGCACAGCGGTGGGCAAGCGTCAGCAGGCCGTGCTGAAACTACTCAGCTTAGGCGATAAGAGGCACACGGCCCACGAACTGCTGCAGGGTCTGACACAGCAGACGGACCGCTGGCTTGCGCCGCTGAGCCTCCAACCGGGCATGGTCGTGTGTGACAACGGCCGTAACCTGGTGGCGGCTCTGCAGCTCGGCAGCCTCACGCACGTGCCATGCCTGGCCCACGTATTTAATTTGGTGGTTCAGCGCTTTCTGAAAAGCTACCCACGCTTGTCAGACCTGCTCGTAAAGGCGCGCCGGCTCTGCGCACATTTCCGCAAGTCCCACACGGACGCTGCCACCCTGCGCACCCTGCAACATCACTTTAAGCTGCCAGTGCACCGACTGCTGTGCGACGTGCCCACACGGTGGAACTCTACGCTCCACATGTTGGCCAGGCTCTATGAACAGCGTAGAGCTATAGTCGAATACCAACTCCAACATGGGCGGCGCAGTGGGAGTCAGCCTCCTCAATTCCTTTCAGAAGAGTGGGCCTGGTTGGCAGACATCTGCCATGTCCTTGGTAATTTTGAGGAGTCTACCCAGGTGGTGAGCGGCGATGCTACAATCATTAGCGTCACCATTCCTCTGCTATGCATCTTGAGAAATTCCCTGCAAACCATAAAGGCAGCTGCTTTGCGCTCGGAAACGGGGGCGGGGGAAGACAGTATGCCGCTGGATAGTCAGGGCACCCTCCTGTCTATTTCTCAGCGCGTACAGGAGGAGGAGGAGGAGCATGAGGAGGATGAGGAGGAGGGGGAAGAGACAGCTTGGCCCGCTGCTGACGGTACACCGGCTGATTGCCTGTCATCCTTTCAGCGTGTATGGCCTGAAGAGGAGGAGGAGGAGGAGGAGGATCCTGAAAGTGATCTTCCTAGTGAAGACAGCCATGTGTTGCGTACAGGTACCCTGGCACACATGGCTGACTTCATGTTAGGATGCCTTTCTCGTGACCCTCGCGTTGCACGCATTCTGGCCACTACGGATTACTGGGTGTACACACTGCTCGATCCACGGTATAAGGAGAACCTGCCCACTCTGATTCCCGAAGAGGAAAGGGGTTCGAGAGTGTTGCTATACCACAGGACCCTTGCGGACAAGCTGATGGTAAAATTCCCAGCCGACAGCGCTAGTGGCAGAAGGCGCAGTTCCGAGGGCCATGTTGCAGGGGATGTGCGTAGATCGAGCAGCATGTACATCCCAGGCAGTGCAACAGTCTTTAAGGGCCTGGCCAGCTTTATGGCTCCCCACCAAGACTGTGTCACCGCTCCCCAGTCACGGCTGAGTCGGCGGGAGCACTGCAAAAGGATGGTGAGGGAGTACGTAGCGGATCGCACGACCATCCTTGGTGACGCCTCTGCCCCCTACAACTACTGGGTGTCGAAGCTGGACACGTGGCCTGAACTAGCCCTGTATGCCCTTGAGGTGCTTGCTTGTCCTGCGGCTAGCGTCTTGTCGGAGAGGGTGTTTAGTGCGGCTGGGGGAATCATCACCGATAAGCGTAGCCGCTTGTCAACCGACAGTGCCGACAGGCTAACACTCATCAAGATGAACAAAGGCTGGATTTCCCCAGACTTCTGTTCTCCACCAGCGGACAGCAGCGATATGTAAGCAATACGTAGGCTGCACCCGCGGATGGAAGCTACGTTCTCTCTCACCATCCAAAACGGGGACATTTCTGCTTCATCAATCTGTGTCTAATATTCCTCCTCCTCCTCCTCCTGCTCCTCCTCCTGAAACCTCACGTAATCACGCTGAACGGGCAATTTTTCTTAGGGCCACAAGGCTCACTCAAATAATTTTTCAGAACAATTTTTATAAGTTTCAATTAGCTTAAAAGCGTTGGAACTTTAACTTGAACCAATTTTTCGTTACACTGGGCTGCCTCCAGGCCTAGTTACCACTTAAGCCACATTAACCAAAGCGATTCACCTGCCATCTTGATTGGGCATGGCCAATTTTTACTGAGGTACATTAGTACTGTTGGTACACCAATTTTTTGGGGCCCTCACCTACAGTGTAATCATAGTAATTTCTATGTTCTTCGCCTGCACTCATGGTACAGAAAGGTGTGTGGGGTTGGCCTACAGTTTAGCTACATAAATGTCACTTGTGCCTTGGCTATACTAAGGCTACTGAAATGGAACGAAGACTGCGCTCCCGCTATACTGCTGCTTCAGAATTGTTACTGGGGCCTGTCTTGAGTGCTACTATTGCTTACATGGAACGAAGACTGCGCTCCCGCTATACTGCTGCTTCAGAATTGTTACTGGGGCCTGTCTTGAGTGCTACTATTGCTTACATGGAACGAAGACTGCGCTCCCGCTATACTGCTGCTTCAGAATTGTTACTGGGGCCTGTCTTGAGTGCTACTATTGCTTACATGGAACGAAGACTGCGCTCCCGCTATACTGCTGCTTCAGAATTGTTACTGGGGCCTGTCTTGAGTGCTACTATTGCTTACATGGAACGAAGACTGCGCTCCCGCTATACTGCTGCTTCAGAATTGTTACTGGGGCCTGTCTTGAGTGCTACTATTGCTTACATGGAACGAAGACTGCGCTCCCGCTATACTGCTGCTTCAGAATTGTTACTGGGGCCTGTCTTGAGTGCTACTATTGCTTACATGGAACGAAGACTGCGCTCCCGCTATACTGCTGCTTCAGAATTGTTACTGGGGCCTGTCTTGAGTGCTACTATTGCTTACATGGAACGAAGACTGTGCTCCCGCTATACTGCTGCTTCAGAATTGTTACTGGGGCCTGTCTTGAGTGCTACTATTGCTTACATGGAACGAAGACTGCGCTCCCGCTATACTGCTGCTTCAGAATTGTTACTGGGGCCTGTCTTGAGTGCTACTATTGCTTACATGGAACGGACACGTGGAGAGGGCACGTAGTGCCTCAAAAACATCCCCCTCCTCCTCCAACAGGGAAAACATTGTTGGCAAATGCCTTTGCATTGGTTCGTCTGGCGGCAGTCCAAGAATTTCACCTTTACCGACACTACTAGAGAGCCCCCCCACCATCCCCCCGCCACGGCCCACTTAATCCTGGCCACATTCCGAAAACCAACAAAATACAACCGTGGTACTAGGTCCGCAGTCACCACCACATTACCACCAACGCGGTTACTGTTAAGGTGCATATAACCACGGACACGTGGAGAGGACACGTAGTGCCTCAAAAACATCCCCCTCCTCCTCCAACAGGGAAAACATTGTTGGCAAATGCCTTTGCATTGGTTCGTCTGGCGGCAGTCCAAGAATTTCACCTTTACCGACACTACTAGAGAGCCCCCCCACCATCCCCCAGCCACGGCCCACTTAATCCTGGCCACATTCCGAAAACCAACAAAATACAACCGTGGTACTAGGTCCGCAGTCACCACCACATTACCACCAACGCGGTTACTGTTAAGGTGCATATAACCACGGACACGTGGAGAGGACACGTAGTGCCTCAAAAACATCCCCCTCCTCCTCCAACAGGGAAAACATTCTTGGCAAATGTCTTTGCATTGCTTCGTCTGGTGGCAGTCCAAGAATTTCACCTTTACCGACACAACGAGAGCCCCCACACCATCCCCCCGCCACGGCCCACTTAATCCTGGCCGCATTCCGAAAACCAACAAAATACAACCGTGGTACTAGGTCCGCAGTCACCACCACATTACCACCAACGCGGTTACTGTTAAGGTGCATATAACCAGTCTGACTGGGGCATGCAGACACCTTGACAGAATGAATAGTGTGTGGCACATAGGTTCCCCATTGCTATGCCCACGTGTGCAGCTCCTGATGGCGGTGGCACAGGATTGTATTTCTCATTGCTTCTGTACAGCATTGTGGGCTATCGCCCCGCCCCTATTAAAGAGGGTCGCTACCTAGCCGTGCCAACCCTGTGCAGTGTGTGCCTGCGGTCCCTCGTCGTGGCAGACGCACTTCTAAATAGACGTGAGGGTGGTGTGGCATGAGGGCAGCTGAAGGCTGCGCAGGGACAGTTTGGTGTGCGCTGTGGGGGGGAGGGGGTGCGGTTGGGCAGCATGTAACTCAGGAGAAGTGGCAGTGGAGTGTCATGCAGGCAGTGATTGTGCTTTGTTGGAGGTAGTGTGGTGCTTAGCAAAGGTATGCCATGCTAATGAGCGCTTTTCAGAAGTAAAAGTTGTTGGGAGGGGGGGGGGGCCCACTCTTGCCGCTATTGTGGCTTAATAGTGGGACCTGTGAACTTAGGATGCAGCCCAACATGTAGCCCCTCGCCTGCCCTATCCGTCACTGTGTCATTCCCATCACTTTCCTGAATTGCCCAGATTTTCACACATGAAAACCTTAGCGAGCATCGGCGAAATACAAAAATGTTCCGGTCGCCCATTGACTTCAATGGGGTTCGTTGTTCGAAACGAACCCTCGAGCATCACGGGAAGTTCGTTACGAATAACGAACACCCGAACATTTTGGTGTTCGCTCATCTCTACCGCTTATCAATGCAATTTGGGGTGATCGTTTCAAAGAGTTTTCTCGAGGTATGGATTTTGCAGAACCTTTTCTCATCTCTTGCCAGATGTATAAGGGAACACATAGTTTTATGTCAGTCAATCATAAAAAAAGTATTTCTTAAAGAAGTCACAACTGAGTAAGAAAGAAAGATTCTGAGAAAGACAAGCAGATCAGATGCAAGTGCTCTCATTTGTGATTTGCAAAATAAGTGGCCATCCCGGAGACCCTACATCACACGTCTGATCCTCACCAGAGTTGACAATTGAAAGCGAGTATTTAAATATTCATGAACTCATTTTAGATTTGCCTGGAAATTATCTGTCACCATTGAAAATTAGTTTTAGTTCTAAGTAAACTTTTGAAGTGAAATATCCCCCTCCTGTGGCGAGGAAGAGGAACAGCTTACCCTATGCCCAAAGCACAGGAGAACGAATCCCTTTTAGAAATAAGTAATAAATATTATTAGCTCACTCTTCATATGATACCAGTTAGGTCACTAATCTGCCTCATTTGTTTGGTTCTCAACAGGTGGGACAAGCCCATAAAGCCAGTTGTCTAACTGTATGGGTTACAGCAGCGTGAGGGCTCGTTCACACTAGTGTTTTTTTAATAGATCCAGTTTTACGGAAGTGAAGAAGAAAGCATCTATAAGTATTCAGGTGGTGGTACTTCATTGAATGTGGCACAGTGGTTCGTACAGATGCCTTGTGTTGCTCGGGTTCTAGGTTTAAATTTCATCAAGGGTAACACCAGCTTTGAAAACCTCCATCCAGCCAACACCTTTGGTCAGATTTGAACTAACCATGTCAGCACTGCAAGGCAGCAGTGTTAACAACTAAGCCACCATGCTTGTTCTTCCATTGCCAGAAAAAAAAAAGGAGCAAGAAAAATAAATATAGAAGGAACATAAAAACCCAATACACACGTTACCCTTAGGGCTCGCTCAAATCGCCCTCACCATCCATGTGAAAGCCATATGGAGGCGAGGTGTTTCATGTGAAAACAGCCTCACATCACTTCGGGGATGAAGGGAATCCCTGCTGCGACTGTCACAGAGGCTGCCACACCAGAGGATCACGGAGTTCTTCCATTGCACACCAAGGGTCCCTATAGAAGGTGCGCAAATGCATGCTCAATGCGTGCGCAACTGCGCAATTCCATGAAGAAAAAACATATCTGGACCTTAAGCTTAATAGTCATTTAAATCGTTGCATAGTAGTGTCCCGTGTGCAAAACTCACTGCCCTGCATGCGTTGTATTTTTTAATGATACCATATAATGTATTCAAAAACTCTAAAAAAAATTTAAGGTGAGTTGAAATTTTAAAAACTGCACTTCTGCCATTGTATTTTGGGTTTTATTTTTACGACACTTAAGGTGAGGTAAACATGACATGTTTACTGTATTCTGCAGGTCAGTACCGTTATGGTGATACCAAATTTATATTGCTTTTTATGCTGTATTACCTATAGAAGAAATAAAAAACATTTTTTTATTGACCTGTGTTGCCATACTCTAAGACCTATAACTTTCTTAGCTTTCTATCCCTGCAGCTGTGTGACAGCTTGATTTTTGTAATAGTTTGCATTAGTACCATTTTGGAGTAGATATTTTATTGATTTTTGTTAATTTTGTGGAGATGAAGTGACCAAAAACCGCACAATATTTTGCTTACAGCGTTCATGTCGCAGGATAAATACTGCTCTATTTTAATCGCAATGACCTATAGCTGTGAAGATACCTATTATGTTTATTTTTTTATTGTTTGGATTTTTTAAGTGTTAATATTCAATTTCTTTTATATTATAAAAATGTTATTAGACTTAATTTTACAGGCATTTGTAGTCACAATAGAGGACTTGACTTGTGATTGATTGATCACTTTTACAATATGCCGCAATACTGTACTGCAGTATATTGTAAGTAGTATATTCATCCATTTCGTGATTGAGACTTGACCCTTGCTAGAGTTAACTGAAAGGCTCAAACTTGTGCAGTAGACTCTCATGCCAATGTTTCAGTACACATATAGCAACCAATTAACAAGCTGGAATCTATGGCAGGCCTGGGAGCCTGCACTAGGCTCAAGCTGTCATAGAAACCCATCAGCTATCTGCGATTGAAAGCGAAGAGGGTGCCAATGGCATGACTGGGGGATGATAGGCCCTTCCGGCTTAGCTGTTGCAGTCATCATTGATCACAGTATTAAAGTAGCTAATGTCCATGATTGGAGCTAGCTCCTATTAGGCCATTGCTGGTGGGTGTCAGCTGTGTCAAAGAGACATTCATGTATGTCATTGGTAATATATGTCAGTATGTCTTCTTCAATCAAACCATATATAAAGATAAAGGCGACGTAGTAGAGCAAAAAAAATTAATTTACTTTGCAATGATGTATTGTATATTTATACAAAAAAATAAAAGATATATGCCATCACTTATTTAATGTGATACAAAAATCCACAGATGCCTATAAATCTGGAAAGACACACACACACACACACAAAAAAAAAAAAATCACTAAATAATTGGACATCAATCAGCCCGCTGTCTGTACGTCTAGCCATACCAATTAGAAAGGGGACAGCTGTCGGGCACTTCTGCGCCTGAAAGGCGTCCTGAGTAAAAGGACCCTAAACCAATGCTAGACACCTCTGTTGGTGACCTCTCTCGAGAACAAAAAGATCCAACATGTTCTAATTCAACATGCCCAACCCTCCTGACTCAGGGAAGAGTCCTTGAATTTCATCATGGGACCTACAGGTAATCTTTTTCCACTATTGATGTCTAAATTCATGAATCTACCATTAGACAAACTAGATCTATATGCGGGATGTGTCAGGAGGAAATCGTAGCTGCACAGAAGGAACTTCAAAGCAAGACTAGAATTTGCCCACCAGGACTTCTGGAACAATGTGCTCCAGACAGAGGAGGCTACGATTATTGGGCCATCGTACCAGAAGACGTGTTTAGACATCATGAAAGAGTTGTAGCAGAAGAGCCTGAGGCTAACTGTAAAACATGGGAGCCGGATTGTTAAGGTTATAACTGTCACAAGAGAATCTACTGGGAGTTCTTCACTATACAGTGGATGCTTGACGATAATGTGACACAATCTGTCAGAAGGTACGTTCACATACAGTGGAGAATAATGTGAATTTTCGGCAGCAGAAAAGCGACACCAAAGTCTGCATAATTTCTCAGTCAAAAACCATGTCAAAATCTGCACCTTCTATTATTGGAAGGATGAATCAGCTGTTTGATATGGTTTTGGATGCAGAAATTATGCAGATTTTGGGACAAATTTTCCACAGCGGAAAATCCGCACCATATTCCGTTAGGTGTGATCATATGGAGAAGGAAAAATATATCAGCCACTAGTGGGCCTGGCAATATGACACTGACCCATGGATAGGTGATAACTGCATTTAGTGGAAAACCCCTTTAAGTATTATTTTCTATTGAAAAAAATACATTACAAGAGAGATGGGCCGTAAGGTTTGGGCGCAGTTCGGAGTTTAACAAGCCAAATGCAACTCCCGATTGCCAATACAAGACAAAGAACATATTGGTTGGTTGGTTCTCTGACTAATATTTGGATTGAAGAGATTAAAACAGCTGACCCAATAAATAAGACATTACTGTAAACACAACTTCATGAAGGACATTTCTCCTAACTGTATCCCTAATAATCTTGTAGAAAATACCCTTAGTCATTGAACAACCAGCTACATATAAGTTTCATCTCGATGCTTTGCCCTGGCTCCAAGTAATGGAGAGAATATTGAGAACCAAGAGTTGTTCTTGATTTATCGAAGGCCAGCTGTTCTTCTAATCATATCATCTGGCATCCCTGAAAATGATTGTCTTGATTTCCTAAAGATCGATGTGAAGAGACTCTGACCACACTGCTTTATTAGCTCATTATCACTAAATTACTGGGATGATTTACTGTGTGAGGCTAACATCAGGGCAGCTGTCATTACCATGGACATTAATTCATACTTTGTGTTACCGTTTCTACATGCTTTGATGGTTGCTTCTTCTCAGGTTTTAATGCTGTCCTTTGTTGGAGGCCATAATGTCCATCAATGGTCTCCAGAGAGACAGCTGGAGTATTTCCTACACAGAGGGCCAACCACAAGGGTGAGGTAAGATGTGACAAACACCTGGACTACTTCTGAAGCAAAAGAATTCGGAGCTGTACCTTTCCTGCCACCAACGAGTAACATGCAAGTTTACAATCCAAGGACAGCAGAGCAGTAGACAGTCTCCTAGGTGCGAACAATTTATGAAATCCAAAAAAGACAATGTCAGGATGTGATGAGCTCTTCCATTTAGTGCTTTGGTGAGGAAACAGCTCCTATCATGCAAAAATAGACCTTTTATCTAAAAGAGTCTAACATAACCAATCAGTATTTCTCTGTAAAGTTGGGAGTCAGAGTATTATGGTAGGGTGGCCAGCAGGCCCTGCATTGAGAAATGTATGTGGATTGGGTTGGTGGTACCAAAAGTGGGCATTGAGAAAGCTTCTTCCACCCAGATTCAGCCATACACACAGTATCCCAAAGATGTTCACACACTTGACCATGAAAAATATCTGCATAAAAGCTTTATTAACAGATGTATATAAACATCAAAGGATAGCTGTAAGTCATATTTGACTCCTGCAATCACATTATATGCTTAAGGTGGTCTCCATTATCATCCAGACTCTTGATTACGGCAAACTACTGCATGAACAACATTGGTGCTTGAAAGTAATGCATATAGATGAGCAAAGTTGCCACAGTGCAACAGAAAGCCTGTTGGTTATGACCCCCACCGAAGTAAAACATAACCTTTATTACGTAAGTGTAATAAAACATATATGCTCTAATGTTCTAATTCAACATACTCAACCCTCCTGACTCAGGGAAGAGTCCTTGATTTTCATCATGGGACCTACAGGTAATCTTTTTCCACTATTGAAGTTGCCACAGGGCAACAGAAAGCCTGTTGTGTAAGTGTATTAAAACATATATGCGGATATTAAAATTTACTTTACAAAGACTCTTGCAGCTCCTATATACTAAAGTATTCATGGATCATAGATCATGCCATAATGTTATGGAAATTGAGGGGTCACCAAACTAACTCCTAACAGGCTGGAATATGGAGGGGTTGAACATCAGCGGCAGCTCTCACTCACCCATTCATGAATTCATGAATGGGTGAGTGAGTGCTGCCTCTGATTGGCTGAGTGCAGGGACCAATCAGGGGCAGCTCTCAGCTGTAATTCACTGTCTGATTGGTGAGGGCTGTGACCAATCAGAGGCAGCCCATTCAGCAGGCGAGGATTTTAAATCCCCACCTGCTGAATACTACACAGAGCAGTTCAGGAGAACTGTCGGCCGGCCGCCGCTGAACTCCGGCTGCAGGAAAAAGGGGAGTATAATTTTTTTTTATTTTTACACATTTCAGGATGCTTTTCAGGGAAGGGCTTATATTTTTGAGCCCTTCCCGAAAATTCATCCAGCGCTCGCTGGCAGCCCATTGCTTTCAATGGAGCTGGCTGTATTGCCAGCTCCATTGAATTCAATGGGCGAACAGCGCTCCTTTGATCGGGCCCGTTTCGCCGAAGACGCTGCTAGCTGCAGATTTTTCGGCGAATCGTCGGCCCCGGTCACGCAATTTGCGGATGCGCATCAGTCATGCGATCCGCAAATCGCGTGAAACAACGCCCGTCTGACCGAGGCCTCAAGGTGCATTTACACACACAGATGATCAGTCAAAATTCGTCAGACACTGACAGTCTTAAGTGATCATTTTGCATAGCTACTAATGGGCTAATCAGCCCTTTAGTACTTCATGTATTTAGAGAACAGCAGGTGGTCTGTTCTCTAAATACATCGCTATTGTTCTCCAGTGGGGAAGCAGATGTTAACAGTTGTTAAAGAATGTTATCCACAATTATCAGCGCTGCACGCAGAGAACTCAGCGTGTGGTCTGTCTTATCTTATTGTCCTGAGCGATGAGGATTTCATGCGGACCTGAAGTCAGCGATGGACGAAAAGTGCACGATGGGCACACATTTGCACACAACGATTATCACTCAAAAGATGGCTTTTGAGTGATAATCGTTGTGTGTAAAAGGGGCCTTAGGGGGTCACCAGGCCAGAGTGTTATCTGTGCTGTGGATTTCTCATACGTCCCAGTCACGCATGAACCCTGTATTAGGAAATTGTAATTAGATAGAAAATGATTTAATTAAGTGAACATCCAAATGTATCTTTTACTGTGAAAGTCAACAGAAAGCAAAGCGAAATGAATATGAATAGCTAAATCTTCTAAGTGTTAAAACACACCCGACCATGTATCTGTATAAGTGTCACAGCGTCTGCAAAATGAGCTTTTAATGGCATTACTGCCCACACACATTAACAAGGTTTCAGCTGATTTCAGCCGCTTTGTAAACCCCTCTGGAGAGAAAGCAATATAATTTTTTTATTTCTCGGTGTTCGTCTCCCCAAGGCGCACTTACAGTATCAAGGGCTCGCACTGGAGCAGCATCTGTGCCGTGAGGTTGGGGGATGTTGAGTAATTAGAGTATGCTATTAAAATGATCATTTCAACACTACCATACACAATGCAAGCTCGAGCTGTATACAGTAGGATAAGGGATGGATTCCTAATTCCAACGTATGAACAAATTATTCTCCCAGGTTTAATTGTCAGTATCAGGAATTAATGTAATGAATGGATTGCCCATTCGGAATTACCTCAACTTTATTGGTACTTTATAGATAGGACACAGGGCCGGCAGAGAGAACATTTTATTAATAGAATAGTCTGCTGCCTCATGCGTAAGTGTAGTAATGAAATAAAAAATATCCACTGTATGAACTTAAACTGGATTATTCGAGCAGCAAAGGCATAGCCTAAGGAGGCAATTGCGCTTCTGCTTAGAACAAATCACCCAAAATTCTGTTGCGATACCTTTAACTAGAATGTTATTAAGCGGAAGTCATTATACACAGGGGTGGACAAAAAAGTGGGAACACCGTACGAAATGCATGATTTAAGTTACATGAGATTATAAATCATATTTCAATAAGACATGTAGAGACCAATTTTAAGTGGAGGTAATGTGATGCAGATGCTGCCAGGCAGAGGTTGTTCTGCCTGGCATCTGCCAGATGCAACAAGGTTCCATTGGTTAGCTGGCTTACAAAACCACCCTGAGCAGGGAAAGAGGTGAAGTAAACACAAATTTGGCAGGAAAGCTCTCAGCCAAGCAGGCATCAAAAGAGGAGCTCAGTGCATTCAAAATCCCATGTATTTTGTACAGGGTTTCCATATTTTTGTCCAATCCTTTATATGTGTGTAAGTGAAATTAATAAACCTGTGAGCTTGGATCTCTACCAGTTTCCAAGCATGCCAAACCCATTCAGTAATGACTGCATCTGCTATCATCACTGGAGGTCTATGATGCATTCTAAAGATGGAAGCTGGGCGATCAACCATCCGCTGGATCATTTCTATAAAAGATGTGCACATCAATATGATGGACTAAACTAGAAGATCAGGTAGACAGTTAAAAAAAATGTAATAGGATTGCACAAAGCGGCAAATGATCTATGTAGTCTCAGCTGGCAATGGCCAAAAAGATCCCAGCTGACAGATTACTTTTGGAAGACTATCTGCTTGTTGGCCATTGAAGATGATGATTCATGCTTGATGTTCAAAAGACAGCCACAATCAGCCATTTCAGCTAACAGTAATCTTATGTGTATGGGCAACTTTAATCTCCAGCAACACAAATCAGTTGATCTTAGAAAATTATGTCAAAGAAAAACACTCAAGTCCGGCTAGGTTTTGCCAAATCCTACATCACGTCTGCCGGAAGCATGTGGGAGAACGTGCTCTGTCTGATGAGACCAAGGTTGGACTTTTAGGCATTTAATCCAAAAGGAATATTAGGCACAAAGCCAACACTGTATCTCACCAAAAGACCACAAGACTGGCAGTGAAGGAGGCAGCTTATGCTTTGGGGCTGTTTTTCTGCTGTTGGAACTGGGCTTTAGTCAAGGGGGGGGGGGAATTATGAACAGTCCCAAATATCAGTCCATTTTGGCAGAAAACCTTCAGGCCTCGGCTAAAAAGCTGAAGATGAAGAGGAATTTCACCTTTCAGCACAACAATGACCGAAAGCAATCCTCCAAATCAACATAAGAATGGCTTATGCCAGAAGATGAAAGTTTTGGAATGACCCAGCCAGAGTCCAGACCAGAATCCCATTGAAGATCTGCGAGTTGACCTAAAGAGGGCGCTACACACCATATACCCTCGTAATCTGACAGATTTGGAGCACTTTTGCATGGAAGTATGGACAAAGATTGCCAAGTCAAGATGTGCCATACGGATATACATCGACCCATAAAGATGGAATGCTGTCATAAAGGCAGAGGGTACATCAACAAAGTATTAGTTTTAGGGTGTGCATATTTATGCAACCACATTATTTTAATTGTTTTTGTTTTTCCACCCCAAAAGATTTGTTTTCCAATGGGATTGTACAAATAAGGGCTCACGGTGAAGGTGGAAATAAACCTGGCATTATAACAGGGGTGTGTAGACTTTGTATATCCACCGTAGGACACATCACTCTTATGTGGTTCGATGGAGCTCATGACCAGTCACTATAACACATAATGCTAGTTTTTTATTATTATTTTTGCATCTCTCTTTCCAAGGTCTTGTCAGTGGATACTGAATTGTCCTGTTTCTCTATTCATTTCAGTGCTTTGGAAATGTAATCTGTGAGATAGAAACAGATATTCGGATTTAAGCAGTCTACCACAGTAAATTAATTTCTTGCGCTGGATTTACAGCTGTTACTAATTCTCTATCCAATCTGAACTCATTATTGGGCTTGAATACCAAAATTAGCCGTAAGAACAAATATCAGTGTTATATCCTGGCAATTGTAAGTTATGTAAATTGAAGAAATTAATAGCTCTTACGCAATACTTGAGTGCCTGCACTAAGGTTCCATATTCATTTTGCATTTTCAGTATATTCAAATGTGTCCGTGGATGAATAAGCACATTTTTCCATTAAATTTTAGGTTAGGAATCTTAATTAAATCTTAGAAGCCGCAATACGCACTTTTCATTAACCTACTGTTCCACTGGCTTAGTGTGGTATATAGCTTAGTGTACATAGGCTAAACATAGAAGCAATTACTGCCTGAAGATAAGTGTGACAAATCATTGCCCTCATTTATTTACAAGTTATTAGTGTGTACGAGGCAGAGGATAACAGTCAACGTTCTCTGGACCTGTGAGGAGACACTAATCCTAAAAGGAAGGTATGAGGGGCCAAAGAAAATGCAAAATGGAAACATTAATATAAAGTTACAAAACAATATTTTGAAATACAGTGTACGTTTAGAGGAAAGCAGGTTTCATCACCAACACAGAAAGGGGTTCTTTACTGTAAGAGCAGTTAGACTGTGGAACTCTCTGCCTGAGGAAGTAGTGATGGCAAAATCCATAGAGGAGTTTAAAAGGGGACTTGATGTCTTTCTGGAGAGGAAGGATATTATAGGTTATAAATCTTAGGTTAATTGTTAATCCTGGTATACAGGCAGGTAGGAACTATTAGGGGTTGATCCAGGGATTAGTCTGATTGCCATTAGGGAGTTGGGAAGGAATTTTTTCCCCAAAAGGGCTAATTGGTTCCTGCCTCTTGGTTTTTTTTGCCTTCCTCTGGATCAACAAAACAGGAGTATAAACAGGCTGGACTAGATGGACATTGTCTTCATTCAGCCTTACATATTATGTTACTATAAAGATACTCAGAGTCTGCCCGGGTCATTAGTTAGAAATATCCCATCTATGACACCTCATCTGAGCCCGATCCTCATCTGATCACTTCTGGTGCCTCCTTTTCTCTATTTGCTTATAACACATAATATCAACTGCAGTAAGTGGCTTCACAAGTGAATGTCTGAGAAAAAAAAAGCACAGCATCAAGAAATGTTACATTGAGGCATTTGTACAGGAGGTGATACATTTTAAGGCTGCTTAGGGAGCACGAAAGGGGGATCCCCCGGCCGAATGGATCCGTCTTATGATAGAACCAAACAGCGCTGACTATAATGGGGTCTGTTTGGCTTTCGCTCAGCTGACTGCATTTTACCGGATGAAAACGTTCTGCATGCAGGACTTTTTCTTCCGGTATTTTGTGCCAAATCTGCAATGGAGATTCCAGCCCAGATTTGAAAACAGCCTAAAATAAGCCAGAGCTAAGATTTTTGTTACAAATGGAAAGCTATGGATGGTGAGGAGTTGAGAGTTCACAGATCTGGAGTCATTGACGGTGGTGTGAAGTGTCAATGTACTTAGTCATAAATCCAGATGTTAGATTGAGTCATTGTGTCAATGACTGGAACTTTCTTATCAGCTTAAATTCCCAAATTTTCTCTGTCATTCCTAAATGTTCCTTTAAGTATTAAGACCTTTAGCCCCGTACAGTTACATCATGGAGGATCAGGGTTTGTATGTACGGGGATCTGGAGCCAATCCCGTTTCATGCAATTCGGGTGCAGTCTGTTTCTCACAGCTGACACAAGCTGGCAACCCTTTAAATGTCCTGATTGGAGTTTGGGGAGTCCCAAATGGCCCTGCTGAGATGAGACCACGATGTGCCATTTGGTTGCCATGGCAGCCAGGGTCCTCTTGAAAGCCCCCAGGGTTGCCATTGCAGATTGCCTACCAAGCCAAAGCAGTAAAAATGGCAGAATTGCATTTTCTTTTCATTTCACTCTACTTAGAAAAGAACTTGGGGATTTTAGTTAGCTGTAAGCAACTGGAGCAACCAGTGTCAGGCAGCTGCTGCCAAGGCAAATAGTATCATGGGTGCATCAAAAGAGGTCTAAGAGCACATGACGACAACATTGTTCTTCCTCTTTACAAGTCACGGGTCAGACCACACATGGAATATTGTATACAGTTTTGGGCACCGATACTCAAGGAGGACATATCAGAGCTTGAGCGGGTACAAAGGTGGGCAACTACGTTAATAAATTGAATGGGCGGACTACAATACCCAGAGAGGTTATCAAAATTGGGGTTATTTAGTTTAGAAAAAAGACGACTGAGGGGCATATATAATATGTAAATATATCCAGGGACAGTACAGAAATCTCTCCCATCATCTATTATACCCAGGACTGTAACAAGGGGGCGCTCCAATAACTATGTAGAATATATCATGGGACAGTACAGAAATCTCTCCCATGATCTTCTTTTAACCAGGACTGTAGACGTAGAGGGCGTCCCCTTGTTACAGTCAGAGGAAAGGTTTCTACACCAACATAGAAGGGGGTTCTTTACTGTAAGAGCAGTGAGGCTATGGAACCTTCTGCATGAGGATGTGGTGATGGGGAACTCAATAAAAGAGCACAAGAGGGGCCTGGACGCCTTTCTTGAGTGATACAATATTATATGCTATAGTCACTGATTACTTCAGAAGGGTCCGTGATCCGGGGATTATTTTGATTGCCAGATTGGAGTTGAGGAGGAATTTTCTCCTTAAATGTTTTGGGTTTTTTTTGCCGTCCTCTCGAACTGGATAGACATGTATTTTTTCGGCCTTACATACTATGTTAACATTTTCTATAGTCTTCCACTATTCTACCTCTCCTTGAGATGGTGGCATGTACAACTTCAATAATTTGAGTACGTCCACATGGGGCAAAAATGCCCCCAAAAATACAACCCCCCCCCCCAAAAAAAAACCTCAAAAACTCTACAGTTCGTCACACAATAAAGAAGCCCTCACAGAACACCGCCAATCGAAAAATAAAAAACTTATGGGGCTTTGAATGCAGCAATGCCAAAAAAAAATTCTAAACAAAAAAAAAAAAGGGTTTTTTTTGTGCAAAATTTGAAAACCCTAAAAAAATATAAAAATAGTGTTCAGAGTCAGAGGAGGCTCGTCTACAGAGGAGGCTCGTCACCCATATGGGCCCCTCTGTGCAAGTAAGTGCCTCTCCATCAATTATCATTAGTACTGAGTAAACACACAGGAGCGCCGGGGTTATTCACACATTATTCTCCTATTCATTTCCGATCCCGGTCTTGGCTTCCGGCTCCCCCGAGTGTGCCCTTCCTGGTTCCGCATGGTTGTCAGGAATTACAGTGTGGTATCAAGGCATTCTTACGTGTGACATGATGGTTTGGTCGACCACCACATCAGATTGGTGTCCTCATCTTTATTAATCACCACAGTAGTTTTGTCTCACAGGCGGGGCGCTCTCCTAATTTTCCTAAAAACATCTATCATTTTGGCATTGTTGTAAACGTACCGACGAGCAGAAAAAAAACTATTGTGTCATTTATGCTGCACGATTAACGCTGTAAAAAAAAACCGCAAAAAGCAATGGCAGAATTTAGGTTTTTTCATTCCACTCCAATAAAATATAGTGAACGTTATACCAAATAAATTATACTAATAATAGCTACACACAATGGCCTCACACAAACAAGCAGCCCTCATATGGCTATGTTGGCGGGAAAATAAGTTATGGCTTGTGAAAGCTGGAGATTAAAATCCCCCCAAAATTGTTGCGTCCTTAAGCCCAAAATAGTCTGTCCTGAAGAGGTAAATTGGGCAGCTGACACAGTCAGAACATCAGAGCCACGTTGAGCACCCTCTTCTGTTGCTGCATCGTCCAGCACATGTGACTGTAGGAGGCTAGTCATTTCTTGGGAGCTGCTATCTTCTCCACAATAGATGATGACAACACTCAGTAAAGTCACTTAACACCTGGAACAACTTTGAAATCTGTTCCCAGGAATGGTTTGCAGAATGTTAAGGCAGCAGAAATGCAGTTCTAAACTCTCTCACTCACAACCTAAAGGTTGCAGGTTCAATCCCCACTTGCCTCAGGTAGCTGGCTCAAGGTTGACTCAGCCTTCCATCCTTCGAGGTCGGTAAAACGAGCGCCCAGGTTGCTGGGGGTAAGGATGACTGGGGAAGGCAATGGCAAACCACCCCGCAAAAACAGTCTGCCAAGAAAACATCACGATGGGATGTCACCCTAGGAGTCAGTCATGACTCGGTGCTTGCACCAGGGGACTTTACCTTTACCTTACTTCACACTGTACATAAACCAGTACACAAAATAAACTCTGACCATCTGGCCACTAACTAAACAGTCTCTTTGTCCCTCACTAATTCACCTACTGCCAAAGCCAGTGATTCCACACCGAGGTGCCTCTGAATTGTTGCACCCTTTCTGTGCCGGACCAACCTCCCAGTGCCATCTAGTGACTATCTGTATCACTGCACTGCTACAATGTATACACAGTATGTGAAATGTATGGAAACTTATGTCTTCTGTATGTGTGTGCGTGTGTATATCATGTACTGTATCTATTTAGTAAGTTTGGTTCTCTTATGGCTCCATCTTCGGATGGAATCAAACAACGCGAATGGACCCCATTGTCTAATGGTGTCCGATCGTCTTCCACCCAGCTGCCCGGCTTTTAGCCGGAAGAGCATGTATGCAACACTTTTTCTTCCGGTATTTTGTGTCAGATCTGCGACGGAATCTTCCAACGCAGATGTGAAACCGGCCTTATGTATGTATGTGGTAAGATTAGCACTGGTACTATATCTATGTAGTGAGCTTGGTTCAATTACCAGATCTGTTATTATATTTATGCAGTAAGCTTGATTTTGTATCATATTTATGGAGTAAGCTTGGTTTTGGTATGATCTCTAAGAACTAATCTTAGTTTACTTCTATTACCATATCTATGAAGCGGTTTGGGTATGCAGTAAGCTTAGTCCTGTTATTGTATCAATGTGGTACGCTTGGTTTGGTTACCGTATATATGTAGAAAGCTTAGTTCTGGTATCATATCTATATAGTAAACTCAGATCAGTTACCGTATCTATGTAGTAAGCTTGGTTCTGTTACACTATTTATGCAGTATGCTTAGTGCTGGTGCCGTACCTATGTTCACATGGGTGAGAAGTCTCAGTCAGAGGTGTCTGGCAATAGTATGGGAGAAGGGCCAAGCTGAACTTTTGCACCAGGATCCAAATACTTGTAGCTACTTCTCGGTCCCTGGCTCTCCTGAGCACAACTGTTTTCTATGAATGAGTCATAAAATAGGATTTTTATTGAAAACCCAGCTGCTATTATTCACATTGACAGCATGAAATGCATTGGCATGCAAAAATAGATGAATTCATTCAGTCTATGCAAATATGTTAGATTGCAGAATAACAATGAAGCAGTTAAATCCCAGATGGAAATCTGGGACTAATGGCAGTAATCCCTATGGGTAATATACATACACCATGTCCCATGCATGCTCTGATTGCTCGCTGCCATTACTGAAGCGCATCTGAATGTGACCGCCATACTATACTGGTATTCCTGTATTATAAATGTAAATATTAATAATTCATGTGCTCTAACATTGCCATGTCACTGTCCTACATAATTGCATTTGGAATCCTAAATCAACTTTATATCAAAAGTTCTGAAAGGGAGTTTATAGCTGTTTTCAGCTGCTTTTACACCGGGGGTGATGTTGTGTCAAATAAATCCACTGCCAAATCCACATGTCTTTTGCGTATTTCTGGATTTGATGCATATTTGTTTGTGATGTGAATTTACACCCTGTATGAGGCTTCCCTCTCTCAGTATTTTTGTATTTTTTGAGGCCTTTAAAAAAAACCTTATGAACGTCATGGATTCTTTACAAGAGTTTTTGGGCTGGCTTTTTTTAGCCTTTTTTTCTATAAAAAAAAAACTCAATGGCAAATAACTAATATAAACAAGCCTATATGCCATTTCGTGCACCACACCTTGACCCCCTTGCGTCACCTTTGGTGAATGATTTTGGTGTCATTAGATTTGTGACATCTGCCGTAAAATCATAACATTAGAGTTTGATACATTCAGTCACCCATCAGGCCGGTTCAAAGTTCCTATGTTAAGTCTAGTGGCGCTGTTGTGCTTCAGCCAACCGCACCGCAAAGGGGATCAAGCGTTGCTGAGCGACGTTCATATCAAGTGCTTACCAGTCTGACTGTTCCCATGTCCCCAAACCGTGGAAGACTGAGCCATGCACGCGAACAGTTCAAGCCGCATCCTCGGCTCGACAGTTCTTAAAACATTCACAACCATTTTACCAAACATTTTATTTTCGCGTAGCGAAGATCGGGTCAATCAAGTATTTGAAAAAATGCCAAGCCTAGACAAAGAAATACAATAAAAGTGAGAAAACAAAGTTTGTACTAGACTTCATAACTTCCTATTTACTTAAGCATTTGGGCCGTTGGTGTTATTTTTTTTTTACAATCACAGCAGACTGTTGATATGGCATTTTTTTCTAAAGTTATTGCATTGTTTTTTTCTATAGGATATGAAAAACACCAGAAGAAAAGCACTTGTTAAAAATGGGAGAATAAAAAAGAGATGCCTTCGTTAAAAAGAACACAACACACTTTTTTACGTGTTTTGGGGGGCAAAAAAATAACACAAATAAAAACCCCTTTTTTCATCATGCTTCGCTTCCCTCTGCCCCCCTTTTTGCTGATGTTAATCTATGCTGCAGGGGTGGTCTCTGGACAAAATCAGTCTTCTTCCCTTCTGGCAACCGACAATATAGTCTTTTCTTACTTCCTCTGCAGATGAGTCTTCTGAGGTTTATTGCATAGGCTGCAGACCTTCCCTGACAACCAAGGCAGAAGCTATTTCTGTTGGTCTGCAGTGAAGAGAGGACCCCTATGCAGAGATTCTACCATGGGGCAAGTGACTCAGTATGTGTGTTCATCCTAATGTGTGAGCCAAAGTAAGAAAGTTGCCTCAAACTTTCATTAATATGATGTTTGAGTCTGAAATCTGAGGATGTTCTTATATGGACACAGGAAACCAACACTTAACTCATTAGGTGAATCTGCAGGTAACTATCAACCTTGAACACCAGCAGGCGCCATACTATATTAGTAACTGCCATCTCTTCAACTGATCATTTTTTAATTGCATGTAAATAAGAAATCTTAAAAGGGGTGTTCCCAAAATGTACTTTTATCACAGGGTGGCTGATAAAAGTCTGATCAGTGGTAATCTTCCCACGGTGACCCCTACCGGTTCCAAAAACAGGGGTCCTGTCAGGGGCATAACTATAGGGGATGCAGTTGCTCCCACCCCTAGGACCCTTAGGGGGCCCATAAGGCCTCTCTTCTCCATATAGTAAGCCTAGTAGTATGAATAAAGCATTATAGTTGGGGGCCCTGTTACAGATTTTGCATTGCAGCCCAGAAGCATAAAGTTACGCTTCTGGGTCCCGTGTCCCCCTCTTCTCCTCACTGCAGGCTTACGGCACTCCTCGCAGTGAGGCAGAGATTGAATGGAGTGGTAGTCAAGCATGTGCAGTGCTGCTCCATTCTTTTTCAGCAGAACTGGCATCAGAGATAGCCAAGCGCTTGGATATTTCCGTCAGTCTATTGAAATGAATGGAACGGCATGTCCACATCACTGTGGGGGGGGGGGGGGGGGGGGGGGGGACAATGAGCCTGAAGTGAAGAGGGGAGGGGAACATGGGATCCCTATTCTTGGGATCTATGAAGGTCTTAGCAGTAAGACCCTCACTGATCAGACTTTTATCACCTATCCTGTGAATAGGTGATAAGTCAATTTTGGAATAACTCCTTTAATATTATATGATCTGCACAATGAACAGCGTTGTAACAAAAAGCCTAGGTCTCATAGCAAAACTTTTAATGCCCCCCTACCTTGAGCATGAACATTTAGGATGTGTCCACATGGCAGAGCTTTGCCACAGGTTTGATGCAGGGAATTTTCACAGATGGCTCATCAAATCTGCATCATCTAAGTGTCCCATTCATTTGAATGGGAATACGTACCTTAGTCTATATAACATGGATTTTTTCTGCACTTTGAAATTCATGTGCAGAATCCACAATGGGAAATCTATGCATTGATCTGCCCAATAAAAAGGGCTTATTCCGCATGTGGATCTTCGGTAAACTTAAGTCAGCCACTGAGCCGTGAAATTTCTGCTGTGAATTTTGAAGTGGCATCAGTAATAATTCCTGCTTTAATGCCCCATCAGTAATAATACTCACCTATGCCCCCATCAATAATAATAATGCCCCCTTATGCTCCGTCAATAATTAGGATCTTTTAGGGTATGTTCACATGATGTAATGCAACACTGAATTTTCCTCATGGATTCCACTTCAAAAACCGCTACAGAAATGCGTAAGCCTTATATTTCTCTCGCAGATTAGCACGCAGATTTAGCCTGTCAGTTGGCAAAACCTGCATTTGGAATTTGCAACGTGATTCTGCGTGCAGCCGTGCAAATCAGTGATATGTCTGCTTGTGAGACTAGTTCACCTTACAGTTACCTTGTACTCCTTCAAGTCATCAAAATCACCCGCTCACCTAACATGATCCATATAGCTCACCACCAGGGCTAGCTCCAGGTTTATGCAGGCCGTTGGCCGATAGAGCCTCAGTAGGCACGCTTTCTATCTCTATATCGGCCGTTATAGGGGGGTGCTGGCTTAGGTATTATAGTAAGCCAGCAACCAACACCTCAGCGATGACGTCACTGACAACTTATTTAGTATAATGAAAACAAAGATCTGGTACCGTGTTAGCCAGTAGTCAGCAAGAGAAACGACGAGAAAGAGAAGAGAAGAGAAACCAATCACATCCATATCTGTGCCTTGTCATAAGTATGTATGTTATAAGTGTGTATAAATATGCATGCCTCTTCAGATCCAATCCATTTAAGCCGGAAGAAGTACCCTGCGTTGGTACGAAAGCTCGCTATTATTACATCATGTATTTTTGTTAGCCATTAAAAGGTATCATATCTACAAGATTACGTCGTTTCTCTTGCTGACAACTTATTGAAACGCAGATGGAAGTGCTGTTCTGACACCACTACTCCAGATTAATTTTAGAAGCCACTGGATAAAACCTTTAACCACTAATATATTTTAAATACACCACTTTTTACCCATTTAACATATAGATGTCACATTTTGCCCCCAGTGGTCAGTGGCAGGGTGCACCTAACCTGGACATGTGGTCCAACAAGTATGGCCAGTGGTGTTACATATCATTGGCAGCACAGTGGGTCAATATCCTGCAGGTGGAGCATGAGACCAAAAGTGGTGGTCCATGTTTCATGGTACTCCCAAGAGTTGTGGGACATTCATCCTTGTCTGTCCCCTCCTCACTCCCCTCCTCCTCCTTCATACCATTTTTCAACAACCTCCACATCGGCACTGATATCCGCATGTGACAAAATCCGACCTCCATGCAGCTCTGCACCTGGTAAACACCAAAATGCTGTCCTAAAACATGTCATGGGGAGCGCAGCCACAAGGCCGAAGAGCTGTTGACGGCTCTGTAGACCAAGGCTGACCCCGTACAATCTGAAGCCAGGCAAGGTTGTGTGTGATAATGGGGCCAACCTGCTGGCAGCACATCGCCTTGGCAATGTCACACATGTACCTTGTGTGGCCCATCTGATGAACCTGGTAGTGCAGCGTTTCCTAAACAATTACCCAGGTTTACCTCCACTGTTGAAAAAAGGCCAGGAAACTCCGCTTGCACTGTTGGTGCTCACACCCAGCCGCCTCTTGTCTGGCAGAGGTGCAGTGATATTTCGGGCTACCACCCAACTGACTCATCTGCCACGTGCCCACACTGTAGGGTTCCACATTACACATGTTGCAGAGGCTAAGCTAGCAGCAGAGAGCAATGACGGAGTACCAGTTAGTGGATGTCATTAGCAGACATTGTGTGGTCGGTCACTTGACGCCTGTAGAGCGGCTGCAGATCAAAGACGTCTACAATTTTAGCCTGCTTTGAGGAAGCAACAAAATGGTCAGTTGTAATGATGCACTGATCAGCATGACCATCCCTGTTGAAACAGACATTATAGGGTGTCAGGGACAATGATGCGCTGTCTCAGAAGGAAAGGATATCAAATCTCCCAACTGCCAGTCCGCCATTACTGAACACTGCAGGAGGGGGTGGGGTGTCCGGAAGTGTGCTATCAGGGTGTTCAGCCCAGCTCAGAGTGGGATAACTGACAGATGCATCCGCCTGTCCACTGACAATGTGGAGCACCGGACGTTTATAAAAATAAATCACAGGTTGATTTCACCTGACTTCTGCATCGCCATGGCAGATTCCACTGATTAGTTGGCACGCCGGCAATTGTTACTCATATATGACCGGACATAGATTTATATCATAGACCACACGGTGCCCTCAAGGTTCCGCTGCTGGTGTTGGTTTTGGTGTTGCTGCTGCTCTCCTTCTCCTGCTTCCGCCATGTTTCTTCCTCCTACTTTTCCCCCAAATGAAGAACATGTCAATATATAGCCTTCATGTTTCCACGAGGAGCACACTCGGCCCAAAAGGTGCTGCTGATGGTGGTGAAGCTGCTGCTCTCCTTCAGCTTCCGCCATGTTTCCTCCTTATCCTCATTCTCCCAAAACGAAAATTTTCTGAAGCACAAGAATCATCTGTAGCTCTACAGCTTTTCCTTGTAGAAGGCCCTTGCTCGGCTGTTCTGTTCACCTGGTAGAATTTGTAAACTTAGTGACTGCTTTTAAAACAGGCAGGCCAACTGCTGTCTTTCTTGGTGCATTTTTTGATCTAGAAGTGACACCCCTGTTGTCACGATCAACCTGGATGCCATGCACACCGCGTCTAGGACAGATGCAAAACTGTGTCAACATTGGAAAAATGGAAAACACAATGCTGCAGTAAAACCCCTATTCAACAAAAGGCAAACACAAAATAAGAGAAAAAACTGACCCTGCTCCCAACCTGGAAAGATCCCTGCCTAAAAGCAGACTGACCGCTCTGAAAAGTGCAAACCTGCTGAAGCCTCTCGACCTGCTACCTAACCCTAACAGGAAGCAAGAGAGAAGGCCAAACCACAGCACAAATAACCAAGAGTGAGGGAAATAAACCTAACTTAAAGATGCAAAGCTTACTCCAGGAGGACTTGGACACGGCTCCAACCAAGTTAACTCCAATAATTAGCAATGAGCTAAGAGAGGGGTAAGAATATAAAGCCCTCCCTACCTGCTGATAGGTAGACTACAGAAGAAGTCACACCTAATAAAACTTCTCTCAGAGGTGGGGGACTCTGAGGGAAATACCAGTGCAGCATCCGAGGAGCAGGCCCACAGCCGAGGAGACAGCAGGGGTAGAGAAAGGCCTTGCCATGAGGCTCTACCATCTCCTCCCCTGGGGGTAGCTCGGGACCTGATCAAGGTGCTGCTGGGGGAGATCAAGAGGATAGTAATCAGGGGTTACCTTAAGTCCAATTGTCTCGTGACGCCACCGTTCTGTCCTCTGCGACAGATCTTTCAGATGTAATAAAATAGTCCTCACACAGGGTAATTTTCTGAACAAGAACTGGGAACGGTTGGCTCTGTCCATTTACTGCAAACTCTCAAACTTAAATTCCAACAAACAGTCCTGGTACAGATATAACAAGCCAAAGAGGTGCAACAGGGAGGATTCTCTGGGCATTCGGACAATCCACAGTCCTAATTATCTGTGTGATCCCGCTCCCGGCAAACTCTCTCTACACCAGTCAACACTCACTCTGCTGTATCTTCGCCTTCTCGCTAATGAAGCGGTTGGTCTCACTCCCAGCGCTCACCAGAAACACCCAGGATTACTGAGTAGGTTAAGCCCAGGCTGAGTATAAGTCTATCGCTCGGCTCGCTCCATTCTCTCAACACTCAGACTCATGTCCAATGTCTGTATCGCTCACTCACTGTCGGACCTCACTCTTCCTGGCACTAACTAACTCCTATATATATTATATATATATATATATATATATATATATATATATATATATAAGCATGACACACACAAAACGATACATTTCTTAGAACATACCAGACATTAGCCCTGCAGCCATGCAATACACATAAATCAAATGCACTCCTCAAACAAGACACAAAACAATGGCACGAGACAGACATATAACATTGTGGAGGGGCCCTATTAACCCTGGGCCACTACATCAAGCATGTTCATGTGATTTCTGCAAGCCTCAATAGTTTGAATGGGACAGTCACATAAATTTCTGCAAAAAATCTGCCACAAGTGAACATATCATTAGTGTCTTAGAAAGTATTAGCAACCATTATTATATAGTAATAGATCACAAACTGAACATGAGTCAACAGTGTGATGCAACAGCAAAAAAGGTAAATACAATTCTGGGATGTAGTAAGAGAAGCATAGAGTCTAGATCACGTGAGGTCATTATCCCCTCTACTGTTCCTTAGTCAGACCTCATCTGGAATACTGTGTCCAGTTCTGGGCACCCAGATTTAAAAAAGACATAGACAAACTGAAGCAAGTTCAGAGAAGAGTTACCAAGATGGTGAGCGGTCTGCAAATCATGTCCTATGAGGAACGGTTAAAGGATCTGGGAATGTTTAGCTTGCAAAGAAGGCTGAGAGGAGACTTAATAGCTGTCTACAAATATCTGAAGGGCTGTCACAGTGCAGAGGAATCAGCCCTATTCTCATCTGCACAAGGTAAGACTAGAAGCAATGGGATGAAACTGAAAGGGAGGAGACACAGGTTAGATATAATACAGTGAGGGGGGATCAGTGAGTGGAACAGGTTGCCATGGGAGGTCGTGAGTTCTCCTTCAATGGAAGTGTTCAAACAAAGGCTGGACAAAGATCTGTCTGGGATGATTTAGTGAACCTGCATTGAGCAGGGGGGTTGGACCTGATGACCCAGAGGTCCCTTCCAACTCCACCAGTCTATGATTCTATTCTATGATTATAATCAATAATATTATTAATAAAGCAGAATTTGCTCATGTACGCTGGAAGCTTGAAGTGCTGGACAGTGAGTGGTTCGCTGTAATTATCTACACTATGAGCAATATTGGAAAAATAGAAATATTTTTTTCCATTACATTTCAGTTTGGAAGTCTAAATAAAGCCCAGTGACTTAGCTGGTGTGCAGCATCTTAGATGAGGGAGCAGGTGCAAAGGAACCGGAATCCTCCTAATAAGATTCGTGCACAGAGAGGGGAAGATGTGCCTTAATTATATACTCAATTCCCAGACATCACATAGCGCTGGATGGGGAGCGGAAGCAACTTCCTACAGTCATCTCCAACTGAGAGACAAGGCATGGAAGCCGTTAAGGAGGGGTCCGGCCTCCCAGGTGTATTTATAGGGAGAAAATCTGCCTAATATGCAGACCCTGTGATATTGGGTGAAGAAGTGTATAGGAATAGCAAGAAGCATTGAGGCAGCAGTATTTATACAAGTCCGACACCCATCCAAAAGAGTACTATAACCCGAGGTGACGGCCCTAATAGATTTACTTTGTTCTTAAGCTTTAGTAAAGTCTTAATTTGTGCGTTTCATTGTACTGCTCTGAGCAAAATCCTTGTATCAACTCCAGATCTGCTGAGACATGACTGCAAATTTCCTTCTGTGTCTCTTATGGATATTTTACTATTTTATTGGCTTTACCCAGAAGAAATCGCTTGTTCTATTAACATGCAGCCATTAAGAATGTAAAGTGCGATAACAACTCATCCAAACCCAGTGGTGTCATTCATGCCTGACCAATCGCAGCATTCACCCTACTGTTGAATACAATAATTGTAATATACTGTACTTTCTCTGTATAGCACGAAAGGCTCATTTACATGTAAATAGGCTGCCATGGGCTGTCCGCTAAATACAATGTAATCAGCTGCTCCCATGGAGAGCACAGCATGTGGTCCCTGCTATCTCTCTCCAGCAGAACAATGGATTTTATTCTCACCTAAAAATCATTCAGCTGAAGAGTGAGATGGAAGCATTTACACGCAACAGTTATTGTTTGAACGCATTTTGAGCGATAATCGTTGCGTGTAAATGGGGCTTAAGGGTGCATTCATAAAAATTCATTGCCGAGGCGTATTGCGCACCCAAAATTTGCAAGCATAATATGCAGTGAATAGAACCCATTGATTTCAATCTGTTCACTCACATGAGTGTTTTTTATACGTGCATTTCATCTGAAGCCACCCGTTATGGCGGCACCTCACGAGCGTATGCGCATATACGCTTGCTATAGTGGGATGTTTATGCGCTATACATGGCGCATGATCATAGGTTAGTGCGTGATTGCAGGCTATTGCACCCGTGTCAGCGCATTTTATGTACTTTATTGTGCTGCCGGGACCATTCACATCAGCGCAGTGCCAGCAGTGCCATGTCGGACCACCTATTCACTAAGCAGGGCAGCCTACTTGTAAGCAGATCAGCTGACTCACTAGGCCCAGATGTTTTAGTTTAAGTCCGCAAAATTGCGCAGTTCACTGCATGAGTTTGGGCAGATGGGCGCCTTCCATGTGCAATTGTACAAAAAAATAGAGCATGTTGTGTGTTTTTTTCTGCGCTCGAAATGCGTGTGGAAAAACACCACATGTGAAGGAACCCGTTGAAGTGGAGGTTTTCTATATGCTGCGCATTGCGGACGCAAGTTTTGTTGCCACAAATGCGCTCGTGTGAGGCGATCCGTAAACTAATTTAACCTTTGAAAACCTTTAAACTAATTGTCCAATGGGAGCATGCTTTTTGCTCAAGCAAATATGCACGACTTGCACACAAAAATACAGTATGAGGGCTTAAACAATTGGGTATGCTTCAGTCCTGATTTGCGGCTGCGATCATCACGTCTGTAACACGGGATAAAACGACACTGTTGATTTTAATAGTTTTGTCGTCACAATGGGGCATCTCATGCAGTGATACCACGCACGAGAGAAGATGGGGCAGGACCTATCTCCTTGCCCTATCAAACCCCAGTTCATGCGCTAATACGCTTTGTAGCGGTGAGCGCGTTAATACATGCACCCAACTGCTTCAGCCTAACACACACAGGAATGCACAAAAACACAATGCCCATCACACAAATACGCAGGTGCACGTAAATACGATGACGCCCATCTGAAGCCAGTCTACGGTCCCCTTCACACAAACGTATACTTCCAATAGTTTACGATGCTAAAACTCACAATTGTATGCAAATCGCATGGCGCGCGAATGCAATGCAATTTTTAAAAAAGATCCAATTGGAAACAATGGGAGATCCCTTGTGAAGAGTCGCCCAAAAATATAATGGAAAGTCAATGAAAAGAACGTGCGTGCAAAACCGGCTAACTGGTATATACGACCAGTCCTGACTCGGCTCAAGTAATAGACCCCTGCCAGGAGGGTGAGAATGGTGCTGTACTTTAGTAAATCCGATCACGAGACCCCTTACAACTCGCAATGTTCATCCCCTCGTGATGTTCGCTTTTTGAGAGCTGCGCGCTCCAACTCTGCCTACTACGGAGCAGTTTCCATGGAAATCCACAGAATTACGGTACACATCCAAGCAGACGGCAGCAGAAGTAATGGGAGGAGAAGCTCCCTCGGGGGTCTCACAGTCACTAAGTGATCGGGTCATCCCCACCAACCCTAAAGCCATTTTTAATTTTGATATTTCTGATTAGCCATCCATCCTGCTAGGTGATGAGGAGCGCAGCGCTGAGCGCAGATATGGGGCTGGCAGCGTGAGATACAGCATATCTTTAGCAAAGGCAACAGAGTGCTGAGCATGGAGCGTTCGCCGTGTATCCCTGAAGTGACAGCGCTGCAGCTGCACGACCTCAGCAGGCGGGAAGAAGCGCAGGGAAATCCAGGTCAGACCATTAACACTGACACTATTCCCACAATGCATTGCCTTTCAGGCTGGGTAGCAATGTGTCTGTGTGACTTGCACAAGGGTGCCAACTCTAAGGAAACGTCACCCAAGACAGAAACGTACATTTATACCGCTGCAAAAAAACCCAGTAAGAACAGAAACTGGACAGGTTACTAGAACCATCGGCTTACGGCCGGCGTCACACGCGATAAGCGGTGCGTAGAACCTATTGATTTCAATGGGTTCATTCATATGCACGGATTTTGTGCGCGCATTTCAGAACCAAAAAATGCACAACATGCTCTATCCGCCTACGTATTTGCGCAGGAAAATAGCGCACATTGAACTAATTAGACTACCTATTACAATCAATGGGAGCACGGTTACGCATTTTTTTGCACATGCAAAAAGTACAGTTAAAGGGCTTAAACAGATGGGCGAGTCCATGAAAATCACGGCCGCATAACGAGACAAAATTAAACCATCGATTTCAGGGGTTTCCTCTTCACTAGCGGGATTCTCGTGCATCTCGTGATATTTCTGATTAGCCATCCATCCTGCTCGGTGATGAGGAGCGCAGATATGCTGCTGGCAGCGTGAGATACAGCATATCTTTAGCAAAGGCAACAGAGTGCTGAGCATTGAGCGTTCGCCGTGCATCCCTGAAGTGACAGCGCTGCAGCTGCACGACCTCAGCAAGTGGGATCGAGAAAGACAGGGCAGGGCGTATCAACCCGCTCTTCTTTTCAATCTCATGCGCTACATCGTGGAGTTTGAATAGTCAAAATAAGAAAACCTGCTTCAAGTGCTAATACACCCCGTAGCAGCGAGCTTATTAGCGCACACACCCATGTGTTTTTACCCAAACACACAGATGGATGCAAAAACGCAACGTCCACCGCACAAATATGCAGCGTAAATGCGCATATGCCTGGGTCACACGGGCGTATAAGTATTTGCTCGCACTTGAGTGCAGCGTTTGTGTAGAAAGAGCTATACTTTTTGTGCAAGCATCAGCATATTTTATTTTTCCGAGCACAAGGGCGTGTAGATTTGCGTATGGGGAAAAAAATATGCACCAATTTAAATGGCTAATTAGTCTAACGAGTTCCAAATGTGTTCTTTTTCCTGTGCCATTACACAGTGTTTCACGCATCTCTTACTGTATTTTGCGCGCATTTGCACATGCCCATTGACTCCTTTGGGGATTTTGGTGTGCAGGAAAATAGAGCATACTGGGTTTTTTGCTTTTTTTGTGAGATGCGCAGGAAAATTATGCATCTACCCATTAAAATAAATGGGCTCCGTTTACTGAGTATTGCACACAATAATATGCCCATGTGACGCCGGCCTTAGACCTGCAGAGATTTTTGGCTACAAGCTATTTGCTCTCTTAGCGCATTCCATGATTAGATGTTCTGTCTAGAAGTCTCCCCATATTAGAGGAACAACTTGATTCCTTAAAAGTGTATTCTGGCAAGATTAATGATGGCACCTTTGGCACTCAAATGAATGGAGCGGACGTTGGGCATGCACTTCGCAGCGCACCAATGACTTTAGTGAGAGCACCAGAGATTGCCAAGCGCTTTGGTTTCATTTTTTTGGAGACCAGCCTGTCCTCTGTTCTAGGAATCATGGAGGTCCCAGCAAAATCAATCGTGGGCTTATAGGGATTGGTCCATAAACAGAGTCCTTGTCCCTTTTCTGTTAGTTTGAGACGTTAAGCCCACATCTGGGCCAAATTTACATCCACTAACCAGCCTTATGGTGGTTTCACATCTGCATTTGGGGTTCCGCTTTCCTCATCCTTTCCGGAAGCATGAGGTGGGAATCCCCGCAGCTGAAGGCTCCGTCTCTAGACGGAACCGAACAGCGCCAGACGGACCCCATTGACTATAATGGGATCCGTCCCCTTTCCGCCCCGCTGCCCGGCTTTTGGACAGAAGATAAAGCGCTGCATGCGGGGTTTTTTCTTCCGGCATTATCAGTCGTATCGGTGACAGAACTTCCGGTTGGAGGACCCAGCGCAGACGTTGACATAGCTGTAGGAGGTCTTTTCATTGATTGGCTTATAGGTTTTTTTTTTTCAACCAATCATTATTAGTGTTTATAACATTATTAACCATATTAACAGGTATTGCCAGAACAGACGGATTCCGCAATTAGAATCCATCCGTGTGAGACCCTCCGTTAGTATGAAATAAACTAGGATTTTCACCCGTAATTCTAAATTGGCCCTCTCTTAGTACATCAGAAGCCCGAGCAGCAGCCACAATTTAGTAACAATGTTTTATTTACTTACAAGGATACCAGCGTTGGCATGGAAACCGAAGATAGATTGTAATTTTGTTATTAATAGAACATGCTGACAACATGACAGCCGATCTTCATTCTCTGAGAAGGTAGTTCAAAAGAGACAACAAGTATGGCTGCACTTCCTGTTGTCAGTTTTGCACAAAGGACTTCTACAAATGAATGATAAATGCCAATATCTTGATTACCTTTATAGGTAAAATACACATAATGATCAGCTCATTGACTGCTGCTTTGACTTTCAGTCTACAACTAAAGATGAGTGAGCGTACTCACTAAGGCACATTACTCGAGCGAGTAGTGCCTTAGCCGAGTATCTCCTGACTCATCTCTAAAGATTCGGGGGCCGGCCGGGGGTGTAGAGCGCCGGGGAAGAACGGAGGGGAGATATCTCTCTCCCTCTCCCCCCCCCCCCCCCCTGCTCCCCACCACAACTCACCTGTCACCCGCGCCGGCCCCCAAATCTTTAGAGACGAGCGGGGAGATACTCGGCTAAGGCACTACTCGCTCGAGTAATGTGCCTTAGCGAGTATACTCGCTCATCTCTATCTACAACTATTTGGCCTTTTTTATGTTTTGGGTGGAATTGTCTTTGACACAGCTTATGAAAAACAAGTCCCAGGCCTATGGTAATAAAAATAATCATTGGTGCTACACGAGCCAAGGGGACCTGAAGAAGCCCTAAGGGAGGTGAATGGCCCTTACAAGATGTGTTACACTTGATATTCAAGGGTTACTAAATAAGTTAGTTTGAAGGTCCCAAATGTAGCATTTCCTGGAGACTATACTTACACAGGACAGGTCGTCGGGTGCAAACAAAGTTTAAGTATTAGTTTTCGACCAAGTGTGTGTGCAACCATTAAAGGGGTTGTCCCGAGGCAGCAAGTGGGTCTATACACTTCTGTATGGCCATAATAATGCACTTTGTAATATACATTGTGCATTAATTATGAGCCATACAGAAGTTATAAAAAGTTTTTTACTTACCTGCTCCGTTGCTGGCGTCCTCGTCTCCATGGTGCCGACTAATTTTCGCCCTCCGATGGCCAAATTAGCCGCGCTTGCGCAGTCCGGGTCTTCAGCAGTCTTCTATGGAGCCGCTCGTGCCAGAGAGCGGCTCCGTGTAGCTCCGCCCCGTCACGTGCCGATTCCAGCCAATCAGGAGGCTGGAATCGGCAGTGGACCGCACAGAAGAGCTGCGGTCCACGAAGACAGAGGATCCCGGCGGCCATCTTCAGCGGTAAGTATTGAAGTCACCGGAGCGCGGGGATTAAGGTAAGCGCTCCGGTAAACTTTCTTTACTTCCCTGCATCGGGGTTGTCTCGCGCCGAACGGGGGGGGGGTTGAAAAAAAAAAAAAACCCGTTTCGGCGCGGGACAACCCCTTTAAACTTGTGTCCAACTCTATAGGGAACCTGCCCCCTCCCAACAGAACCATAAACCATAACCGGTGCTGTTCAGGGAGGTTGACAGGGAGCTGGAGGATGGTTTTTCATACTCATCCTCTCTCCCGATCCTGCACTGTCACCCGCTGAAGTCCATGTGCCGCATAAAGACTGACTCTTTTGAGATTGTCGCGTGTGCGTTCTACGATCAAGTCTTTGGGAGTGTGTGTTCATGCGAATCTGAAAAGAGTCAGACTTTCATGCAGCGCATGGAGTTCAGCGGGTGACAGCGTGGGATCGGGACAGCGGATGAGTATAAAAAAAATCCATCACCCGGTTCCCCGTCACCTCCGTGCCATAACTTACTTATGGTGCTGTCGAGAGGTGACAAGTTCCCCTTAAAGGGGTTGTCTCGCGAAAGCAAGTGGGGTTCAGCACTTCTGTATGGCCATATTAATGCACTTTGTAATATACATCGTGCATTAAATATGAGCCATACAGAAGTTATTCACTAACCTCCCCTGCGCTGGCATCCCCGTCTCCATGGCTCCGTCTAATTTCAGCGTCTAATCGCCCGATTAGACGCGCTTGCGCAGAAGGGTCTTCTGCCTTCGGGTCTGTCCGGCAGCAGCGGCGTTCTGGCTCCGCCCCTTCTACGCATCATCGCGTAGCTGCGCCTTATCACGTGTGCCGATTCCAGCCAATCAGGAGGCTGGAATCGGCACACGTGACGGGGCGGAGCTACGCGATGACACGTAGAAGGGGCGGAGCCAGAACGCCGCTGCTGCCGAGCCGAGGGCAGAAGACCCTTCTGCGCAAGCGCGTCTAATCGGGCAATTAGACGCTGAAATTAGATGGAGCCAAGGAGTCAGGGAAGGTAAGTGAAGAACTTATGTATGGCTCATATTTAATGCACGATGTATATTACAAAGTGCATTAATATGGCCATACAGAAGTGCTGAACCCCACTTGCTTTCGCGAGACAACCCCTTTAAGTGACTATGACCACTATGCTTTCTGTACCACTTCATGAGAAGCAGAAAAATAACAGTATTGGGTACTCCTCTATACAAGCTGAAAATGGCAGGTTTAAATGACTACTTTTACCAACAGTGAAATGGTTAAAGCCCAATAGGAAAACTGCAACAATATGTAAGTCTTCAGTGAAGTACATGAGTAATAAGTACCAGTTGCAAAAATGGAGGGTGTTGGCATTGTGCCCGCAGGGGTTGTGTCTTGCTGGATTTACATGGATGTTTCTGTATCTCTGAATGAAACCAATTACACTCCAAATGGAATTCTTGGGGCTCTGATGCCCACCAGCTTCTCATGAATATATCCAAGTAGAGCCGATCAATAGGAGGGGAGCCAATCAGCTATCGGCACATGAACGATACTAATGCTGGAGTCTTGTGGGTGACAGGTAAGTATTCTTTATATTACAGGTACAGAAACAAAACATATTGGGGTCCTTCAACAAGTATGTATCACATATAACAATCATTTATAAGCACAGTATTCTCACTAAGGAGGCGGGGCAAGGGCCAATTATATGGACATAAATATACAGATATTCCTTAATGCCATAGCTATATATTTATCACTGGATAATGTTAATAACCCTATCTGCTTTACTATATTGCTATCTTCCCCCAAGAAACTGCCAATTATATTTTCATGTCAATTTTTATTCCCAAGACATTTACTAAAACATTCCCATTTTTTAATGTAAATATATCCTTCAATTAATTTATATTTTTTCATTATGGATGGCTTTATATAAGCCCTTTTTATGTATTTTATAGATTTTCAACATTGTCAACTATGATTGAAAACAGAACTGCCGTTTGAAACACGCAAGCGAGCTAAAGATTTAATGCCTGTTAACCCCTTAAGGACCAGACACTTTAGGGATTTTACCCCTGTGGCGGTTTTACTGCTCTATTTTGTTTCCTTCAGCTACCAAAATTATTCTTACTGCAGTTTTTTTTCCGTGACACATAGGGCGATTTTTTAAATATCTTTTTCACTGACTTTTTTCCGTTTTTTTAGTTTTATTGGGGGTAAAATGCTAAAAAAATATAATTTTTTAACATTTATAGTTCTTTTTTTTAATTTAGTAAATTTATGCTAAAACAAAGTATGGGAATGGGTTCCTCTATTTGTTTTGGACGTTTTGATATATAGTATGTATGGTTTTGGTTTACAGGGCGATTATAGAGACAGTTTTGGTTGGCGTCGGCTTTGTGTTATTTTCTTTCTTATGTATATATTGTTTCATTCTGTAATATTGTTTTCTTTGTGTATGAAATTATGTTTTTTAGTATCTATGTCCCCCATGACGTCATGTAAGATCTCTAGGCGACAGTCATTTTTTTTTTGACACTTTCCCACTGTAGCTGAGGCATCCATAGGGCCCAAGTTACAGGGAAAAACAACCCCTGGAGTGACATCACCGGCAGAGCTGGCCAGGGTCTAGTTTGACCTTCCAGCTCTGCTGTAGCTGGGAACCTCGGAGGTCACATGACCCCCGACTCCTGTAGTGAAAGCTACAGTTCTGCTTTCACTTTCTAGTACACTACGCTCATTGAGCATTGTGTACTAGGGGAAGGAAAGGCAGGAAGGGTTAAAAACACCTCCTGCCTTCTCCTCTGGGTTATCAGCTGTTACTTACAGCTGATAACCCGTTTCTGCCTCTGATTGATTGCAGAGTCGGGAGACTTAGAGCGCCACCGTAATTTTGCCATCAGCGTTGCTTTGAGCCTAGGACCAGGCGCCGTAGATTTACAGTGGCTGGTCCTAAACGGGTTAATGTTTTCAGGGCTTTGAAGGAATATAGAAATATATTTCACTTTATTCATGGTTGAGAGCCAAAATCTTTTCAGAATTGGTAAAAAAATATATGTAGGCTGGAATGGATCTCGAAGCAAATAGACCCCGTGCCTCACCACCTTAGTGCCAATAGTGTTTTTATAAAAGCCTGAGCGGCAAATCTATGAAGCCTGGCATTTCATATAATAAACAGTGCATTGGGTGGAGTAAGGGTGCTTTCAAAAAAATCGTTTAAACGAGCAAAAGCCTAAATGAGCTTCTTGCTCGCCGTTCGTTTTATGCAGACATAAAAGTCATCAGTCATTTTTTGTTCTGCTTAAAGAGCGTTTGTCAACAATGAATCTGCCTGTCCAAAGGCTGCAGGAGAGCGAACAAGCCAGCGGTGACAATACTTGATCATTCACTCGTGCAAATGAGAATCGGCTTGTCTAAAAGGAGCCTAAAGATGCAACTAATGTGTTAAGTGCAGCGACCGAGACACGAGGCCTACGCTGAGGAGCTGGTGGGGTAGGATGACTTGTCACGGTGGCTCTACCAGACTCCTCCCTAGGGACGCATGCAACCTCGTCCAAGGCACCGCTAGGCCTCTTCCAGGCAATGATGGGATAGCGGTTACCTATATATGTGTATTGGACTTAAGAAGTTGTCACTCGTGACGCCACCGTTCCTTCACACCCTTGATTATCCGGTGGTAGAAAATAATAGAGTCCACACAGTTAACTTTGGAAACTCAAATCACTGGGAACGCACAGTGACTGGAAAACTTTACTTCTTGATTTTCAAGAGACAGCTTTACACGCCAGTACAGAAAGACAGTTTAGAAGACAGTCAGGGAGGAGGACACGGATGAAACTGGGCCTACAGTTGCTCTCTGTATGACTCCGCTCCTGGACACACACACACACTCCGGGATGCAGGATAACACCAGAGGGGGACACAACACTCCGCAGAAACTCACTTGAAATTTATGAGGTTAATTGCTGCACAACGGACTCTCTCTCTCTCTCACTCCTCAAAGGCGGTTCCTGGAATTGGAGACCTCAGGAAACCTCTCTTTTGCTTCCATTCCTTCACCACGTGGCCGGCACTCTCACTCCACTCCCAACCGCTGAAGATTGAGCCTCAGAGAACTCCCTCCAAACACACCTTGCACTCATATCTATAGCATTCAATCATCACATGACTAGACAAACTTGTTACATTTTCCAGACATGTCCCAGCCACTTGCAGACATTACCCTCTTGCATATTGCATGGAGCATCCACATAAAAGACATGACATGTGTGACAATTATGGAGGGGCCAGATATACATGTTTCAGGCCACTACATGAGGCAGCGAGCCGCTTAACAAATTAGATGCATCTCTAGCTCAACATGCACCTGTTTCTGGCATAAATTAAAGCAAATTTGAATGGCTGCTGGACTTACTATCCCCTCTGCTAAGCCTGTCCATTTAAATGGGGTTTTGTCATAAAAAAAAAAAAAAATTAAAAAACGTACCTATTCCTCCACAAGTAGTCTTATCGCATCTTCCCCTCGCTGATCCTCTCCAGTCCCTGGGGTCACCTCACCGCAAGCCGGACGGATCCTCTTCTTCTTGTTATGGAGCGTCTATTCTCGGTATTCTTCTTCCGGCAGGTCAGTGTAGGTTACGTCACTAGTGACATAGCGTTCATAGCCTAGCAGGTAGTCTATTGCAGAGACTGTGCATGCGTGCTGTCTCGTTGCAAGTGTTCATATACTATTGCAGAGAGACAGCACAGATGCGCAGTCTTGACAATAGCTCAGCACTCCCTGCTAGGCTGTGAACACTACGTCACTAGTGGCCGGGTACATTGCCCTGCAGGAAGGAGAATACCGGCAATGAACGCTTCATCACCGGAGAAGACGAATCAGACGGCTGGAGGTGACATGACCCTGGGGACTGCAGGAGACAGGAGAGGATGCGGTAAGGAGTCTGCCTGGGCAGGAATAGGTAAGCATAGAATTTTTTTTCTTAATGACAAAACCCCTTTAAGGATAAAAGTCATAAATTTCATTGTACACCAAATGCTTTTGAATTTTTTTATGCCAGTTTTTGGTGTAGAAATATTCGATAAATCTGCCCCTGTGTTTTCTATTATATGTGGCCCCATCCTGCTGAATTCTGCGAAGCCTCCTAAGCGTTCATCCAGACCAGGAAAAAACACCACTGGCAGTAGGATGAATTATTCATTCCCACTCTATGCATTAATAGGTGTGTAGTCACAGCCACATGAGAGGGTACTGCTGCATGGCTTCCATCACCCTGAACAACACTTGTTCTTTTCTGTATTTCAAGTAGAGCCAACTGAAGTTTATGAGGAATGTCATTCACTGGATCCCTTTCTTTCTAGAGATTGGTGGGGGTTTTGGTTCAAGGACTCCCCTCAATATACAGAACTTCAGTTCGATGGCACGTAAAAAGATATTGGAATAAGTACATTCTTCTGAAATACATACTTCACATGGCCACTCGTGTAGCGAAAAAGAAGAGACGTGTTTAAATCAAATCGTTTTTGTAAAATCAAGATTTTTTCTTTCCTACTTCTTGAACAAGCCTGTCTTTGTACTGATTTGTAAATTGCTGTCAGATATAGAGGAGTGATATCTAAGTGGAAAATGGATTGTGCAAGACCAGTTACATTAGTAAGCTATCATTTCGTACTAAGATACAATGTAGTTACAGGGTCGCACAAAGCTCACGGCTATACTGCTCTAAAGAACGCGTAAACGGGTTAATTCAAACTACTTTGAAGTAGCCCATTCACATGATCTGAGGTGTCAATCACCATAGGAGTGTATGGAAAGCACGCAGCAAAGATTGGTCAGGTCTTATCTTTGCCCGCACCTCGGAGATGACACGCGAGTTTGCACTAGCAGGTCCTATCTTTCTCAGGGCGTGGTCACATAAGCGTAGGCGTATTTACGTTCGCACGTGCTCAGCGTTTAATCGCCGGAAAGAACGTTTTTTGGCGATCATGACCAGAGCTAGAAAGCGTATTATCGTTTGTTCCTACTTTGCAAACTATCTTTTCGGCCATCGAATATGCGTTGGCGCGTATTTCGGTCGCATATGTTCCGGTTTTTTTTCGGGTTGCCGTTTTTACGCGCCGTAAAATCGCCCGTGCGAACGAATACATTGGAAACCAATGCCTCAGATGGTCACGTTTATACGATTGGGCGCAAAAATGCGCCGTTTATGCGCTCGTGTGAACGCACCCTTAGGGCGCCCACCCACTGGCGATTTTTTTTTCTTTGCGTTTTGCGTTTTTTCTCAAGAGCAATTAGAATTGAATGTACTCCTGTCCACTGGCGTTTTTTTTTGCGTTGCGTTGCGTTTTTTAACATAGGAACTGTCAGTTGCATATGTGTCCTTATTTTTCTCCTAATGCACCCATGAAAGTCAATGGAAATGAATGGAAAAGCCGCGAAAACGCGGCGAAAAACGCGGCGTTTTTCACGCACGAAAATCGCAAATGCCAGTGGGTGGGCGCCCTTAGATGTGTGAATTCAGTGCATCTAACAATTGTTTATGTAAACATTTCTATAGGAACCCATTGGTTCCTATAGAAGCGCATCCTGTGCATGCCTCTAATGCGTGCCCACAGCGCCCGTCTGAACGAGCCCCATGGCCAATTTATTCTGCTGAGACATTCAGTTTCTCACTCATTACTAGATCATAATTTGTTCCTCAACAAATCTATAGATGATAGATATGAGGTAGATAAATAGATCGTAGATAGAGGTAGGTAGAGATAGATAGATAGAAGTACAGAGAGAAATACAGAGAGAAATAGAGAGATAGATAGATAAATATGACAGATAGATAGATAAATATGACAGATAGATAGATAGATAAATATGACAGATAGATAGATAGATAAGAGATAGATAGATATGAGATAGATAGATATGAGATACAGAGAGAAATACAGAGAGAAATAGAGAGATATGACATAGATAGATAAATATGACATAGATAGATAAATATGACATAGATAGATAGATAAATATGACATAGATAGATAGATAAATATGACATAGATAGATAGATAAATATGACATAGATAGATAGATAAATATGACAGATAGATAGATATGAGATAGATAGATAGATAGATAGATAGATAGATAGATAGATAGATAGATAAGATAGATATTCTCAAATTTGCTCTCATGTCCTACTATCTTCTTTCACTTCTATTTTTTCAGGCTTGTCGAGCTTGTTCCACTTGACACAAGCAAAAAAATCTGAAAATCACTCCATTAGCATCCGGGAATGATAATTACAACATTACCATTTCGTGTTGATTAAAACATTTAAATGCAATCAAGGGAAGCTTGCAAAAAATACATCTTAGCATAGTCTTTTAGTTTTCTCCATTCAATGGGTATTCACAAACTTTGTGTTGGAATATCTATCTAACGTCCATCCGCCCGCATTTGGGCTGCATTCCCACACAGCAAAAACTGCTTGCAGCTGAAGCCATTGGCCAGGCGATCCTACTGATAATGTCAGCGAGATCGTGTGGCTACTGGCAGCCATGGCTGGGCAATGTCTCAGCCGCAAGCTCTTGTTGCTGTGTGGGAATGCCATCTTACCATTCCTTTTAGAAAAACGTTAATTATATTCAGCAGGAAGTCATTTCATTAACCCATGGCACATTTTTTTCCATTTGCAGAGGGCAAATAATAGGCAAATAATATTTAAAGAATTCTGATGCATCCATTTGCTGTAATTAAGCTAATTAAAAATCACGTTCCGTCCAGCTTCCATTAGTCCACGTTTCATTGATTGATAAATGTAATGTTCAGGTCATTTGTGTGCTGCGCGGATTGTTGGCACATGTGCATTTATTGCTACTAGTTTGCATTTCACACAGTTACATATGGTACGTTTAAAATCTTTGTGCTCGTGCGTGGCCTGTGGGCAGAGGAGGAGCCACTGGGCCCTGGAGCCATGGGGGGCCCAAAGGCCTCTCTATCACATTAGAGGACACCAGTATTACAAATGGCACATGCCAGACTAGGATTGTATATGATTACTGGTGGTGACATATAAAGGGGGAAATTTGTGTTGTGATGTCTCTGCCCTGATGAAGCTACATGGGGTGGCAGCTACACACTTCAGGAAGTCTCTGTGACTTAGCGCACTGAGTTTGCTGGTCTAGTATGCATTTATTCTTGGGCGAAATTTGCCCCGTTCATCTTGCCTAGCATTTTATACTTTGGTCCAACTTTTCTGGATATATTTAACTGGATGCCACAATATTTACACTGCTTGGGTTACATTGTATCTATAGTTTGCATATTTCTTGCATTGTCTTGAGAGATTGGATTCATTTTTGGGTATCTTCATAAATGTTGGCCATATGAACCCATTTTTATCTATAATTGACCTGTACTGTATGTGTAGAATCCTCATATAGAGTACAAGGATTAATTCAGATGGTTTTAACTGTTCTCTTTTTTTTCACTTTAAGGTCTCTTTCACACGGGCGACAAAGTTGCACAATTTTCACCTGTTGCAGCAATGCTACAAATCTCATGTATGTGAGGTCCATGCTTTCCTATGAGTTCCTTCACATTTGCAAGGTTCTCAAGAAGGTCCACAAAACAAATCTGCATGCTTCAATTAAGCTGCGGACGCCCCTGTCTCCCTACGGGCGGCTTGAATTGCGGATCGTTCACAACTCAAACCCGCCAATGAACATTGAGCCTAATGGTTTTGATGTAACATACATTTTTTTCTATTTTTCATACCTGTCGGGAGTGCATAACTTTTTTTGAATGTGTTTCTTTTCATGCCTGAGAGTTGAAGAAGGGTGAATACAGTACAATCATGAAACGAAAAAAACTACATATTAGGGCTTTATTCACGCAAATATTTTTTCGCGGCTGACACATCTGCCGAAAATCACAGTCATATAAAGCATTGGATTCCAATGCATTTGTTCAGATGGGCAATATTCCGGCACGTAAAATCAGCCTGCCAGAAAAAAATAGCACATAGGCCGCCTGCAGACGGCCGGGTCGGATCCGGCTGCAAGAATTCTCGCCACGGGACCTGACCCGAGCTCCTGCAGAGAGCAGCGTGTACTCACCCACGCCCCGCAGCTCCAGATCTCTCATGTGCCGGCTGCCAGGCAGCCGGCGCATGTGCAGACTGGAGCTGGCGGCGGGTGAGTGGCGTTTCAGCCCCGCACAGAAATAGAACATGCCATGGTTTGTGTGCCGTGCGAGATTTTGTGCGGACAACCCGCGACCGTCTGCATAGGATTGCGTTAGCAAATGCAATCCTATGGCAGCTATCAAGGGCGGAAATTCCGCGGGAAATCCCGCCGCGGAATTTCCGCCCGTCTGTAGGCGGCCATACGCTACAAATTCCGGTCAACCGCTTTTACGTGTGGCCAGAAAAGATAGGTCTAGCCCTATCTTTTGGCCGCGATCAGCCGTCAACTTCCATACAAGCCCCTTGGGAGCTGCTGGCAAGGGGAGGGACTTTAGCAGCAGTTCATGTTGCTAAACTCCCTTCCACCTTTCTCCCCCTCCCTTTGCCGGCGGTTCTAATAGGCTTCTATGGGAGCTTCTATGCCTGCTATCAGCAATCGGGCTGACAGAATTCGACCATGTGAATGGGCGAGACAGGGTGAGATTTAGCCACGATTTGTTTGCGGCTTCCTCTCGTTCATGCGATTCTCGGTCGTGATGCCCGTGTAAAAGAAACCTCGAAGGGTTTCCCAGGACTTTACTATTGAAAATCTGTCCTTAGGATAAGTTATCAATAATTGATGGGCAGGGGTCCACTATCATTATGGACAGAGCTGAAAGCATACAGCTCTGTCTATAGTGCAGCTGACTCAATATCATCTGAACGTCAGGGACCCCATGGATCAACTATTGATAACGTATTCTGCGGATAGGTCATCAATAATAAAGTCCCGAACAACCCCTTTATATCACAAGTTCCTAATATCAATCAATATAATTAGTTGATCACAGCACACACTTCACCTTAAGTTTGCAGGGAAGGAAACCATCACCGAAGAGGTGCACGCTCGTCAAGATCCTGGATCCTGGATCGTATGTTGAACAGCAAAGTATAGATGAGCAGCACTCCGGGGGTTCATATCAAAGATTGTACCTTTATTATGCCCACAACTGTGGGCATAATAAAGGTACAATCTTTGATTTGAACCCCCGGAGTGCTGCTCATCTATACTTTGCTGTACAAGTTCCTAATATGATATTTTTTTTTCTATATTAGCTTTTAAATGTTGAATCTATGACTATCATATAGCACAGCTTCTATGACATAACGAAAAAGTGAAGTAGATTATAAACTAAGATTCTAAAACATCTGTTAAATGCTCAATGACTCTTTTTGCTGCATAAAGCAGTTGGCTGCTTAAAGTGTAATTAACTTATTAGATGGCTTTTCAGAATAAGATGCCGTGTGTCCTTGAGGAATAGCACTATTTCTGTCCATTATATGACTTCTATCCTGTAGTTTTCGTCATTTGCACAGTGTATCTGTGATTCTCATTTTTTTCAGGACTGGCGACTGCTGTGCTGTGTTTTATATACTGCGGCACATAGAATTACAGTTTCTGGTCTTTAACTGCCTGTAACACAGAGATATATAACATCATCCTGAGGGTGCGGGCAGACGAGCGTAGGCGTATTTACGTTCGCACGAGCGCAACGTATAATCGCCCGAGCGATCGTTTTTCACCGATCACGACCAGAGCTAGAAAGCGTATTTTCGTTTGTTCCTACTTTGCAAACGGTCTTTTCGGCGATCGAATATGCGTTGGCGCGTATTTCGGTCGCATATGTTCCGTTTTTTTTTTAATTGCCATTTTTACGCGCCGTAAAATCGCCCATGTGAACGAATACATTCGAAACCATTGCCTCAGATGGTCACGTATATACGTTTGGTCGCAAAAACGCGCCGTTTATGCGCTCGTCTGCCCGCACCCTGAAGGCGTGTGCAGCATTACTGAGCAGTGTGAATGTGAATAAACAGCAGCAGATAACTCACCATTAGCTCTTGCATCACATCTGTGCAATCAGTACTTAAAAAGCCTTTAAATGTGCTTTAGATATTTTGTGTAATGTTTTAACTTAAATGATAGAGTTTTGTTTAGATAAGTGTAGAACAGCCCAGTGACTCAGCACTCCCAGTTAACTAATCAGCATTAGACTTTATTCATATGAGCATTAAAGGGGTTGTCCCGCGGCAGCAAGTGGGTCTATACACTTCTGTATGGCCATATTAATGCACTTTGTAATGCACATTGTGCATTAATTATGAGCCATACAGAAGTTATCAAAAGTTTTATACTTACCTGCTCCGTTGCTGGCGTCCTCGTCTCCATGGTGCCGACTAATTTTCGGCCTCTAATGGCCAAATTAGCCGCGCTTGCGCAGTCCGGGTCTTCTGCTGTCTTCAATGGGGCCGCTCGTGCAGAATGCCGGCTCCGTGTAGCTCCGCCCCATCACGTGCCGATTCCAGCCAATCAGGAGGCTGGAATCGGCAATGGACCGCACAGAAGCCCTGCGGTCCACAGAGAGAGAGGATCCCGGCGGCCATCTTCAGCAGGTGAGTATGAAGACGCCGGACCGCCGGGATTCGGGTAAGTACTACCCGGTTTGTTTTTTTAACCCCTGCATCGGGGTTGTCTCGCGACGAACGGGGGGGGGGGGGGTTAAAAAAAAACAAAAACCCGTTTCGGCGCGGGACAACCCCTTTAAATCGGTCGCCGTTTTTACGGCTGGCCGATATACACTACCATCTGATGCATTGGATTCCAATGCATCAGATCAGAAGGGTGATTTTCCGCCAGGTAAAAGCGCCTGGCCAGCCAAGATAGTGCATAGGAGCGCATTTCGGCCAGCAACTTTTACGCCAGCCAGGAAATACAGTTCAGGAACTATCTTTCCCGTCTGGAATTCGGCCGCTGCTATAGACTCCTATGGGAGCCTATGACAACTGCCAAAGTAGAGAGGTGAGAGGGGGTTTAGCAGCATGTCTGCTACACTCCCACCCACTTTCCTCCTCTCCGCCCCTTGCTGGCTGTTTATACTGGGGGGGTGGGAGCTAGTTGCTATCCTCCCACCCCGTCCCATCCCCTCCTATTGCTGGCAGCTGATAAGGGGCAGAGAAGAGGTGGGAGCTTAGCACAATATTTCCTGCCACATCCTGCCCCTCCTTTTGCTGAGACTTGGCGAGGGGGCGGAAAGGGGGAAGGCAGTTTAGCAGAGCCCAGGCCATCTGAGGGGATGGACAAACAGCAGATTTGTGTGCCTGTTCATGTGCTTTAATGTCGCCAGCAGGCGCACGTAAAAACGCCTATGTTCGTGTGAATAAGCCTTTAAACTGAGAGGAGGAGAAAAGGTTACATAAGTTGTTGTGATTTCCCAGAAGTTTCCGCTGGTTTAGGGGACAGATCCTAACAGTTTCTAACAGCCACTTCTGGATGTGACTTCTGGAGGAGTAGGGTGCTTACTGCAGGTTGCAGACTTCTAGGGGTGTGGTGAAACCCCACATCAGCAGTACAGAACAGATAGAGAGGCAGCCACTCTTACAGCCACAATCTTCAAGATGGGCATTTAGAGACCTGGATTGTAAAGGACTATACCCTTCATGATCTGGATGCTGAGTCAACTGTAACCCTACCTGACTCCCTGGACTTTCTTCCACTGGCGGATACTGCACTACGCCAAGACATAGTACCAGAGCCCAGCCCTCACCACCATTCTCCTAACTTTTCACTGTAGTATTGCCAGGTGGGAAAAGGTCTGTATTGGCCTCTGTGAAGATCACCTCCCACTCTGGCATACTACATTTGTGTAGGGGTGTCTTTCCCTCACCCTCCTCTCTGCTCTCTATACAATTTAGTGAATTGGATGACTAAATTTGTCATGTCGCCTGTCAATCATTACACAACAGTGGACAACAAACTAGGAGGAAGGGAGATTCCTAGTGGCCCCAGACCATCACACCAGCAGGGTGCTGCTCCATAGTAAAGGAAGGATTGCGGCGCTCACCCCAGGCTTTTTTTAGACACAAACATACCTGTCGTCAGCGCCGAAGACAATGACGTCGTCAGCATTAAAGACAATCTGGTTCCACTCCATAGCGTCCAGTTTTGTCAATCATGACACCATTGAAAACGGAGACAACGGTTGGTGGGTGTCAAAGGCAGTACACAAAATGGGTGCCGTGAGACCAAATGTCCTTTAGCCAAGCCCCTGGAAATGCTTCTGACTGACACAGCGGTGTAACAATGGCGCCACCTGTCTCTGGATGGTAGATAACAAAACAGTTGGAGCTACTCATGCTTGTTGGATGATCAGACGATCCTCTCTACTGGTGGTCTGTCAATGGCGTCCTGAGCCCAGCTGCCTTGTTGTGCATGTCCAACACTTCCTAACAGCCTGGTCAGAATGGCCCAGGTGTCCCAGTTTCTCATATTCCAGTAATGCACCCCCTATTAAACTCTGTTAACATTGGTAAGTCAAGTACAGTAATATGTCTTTGGACTACACTGCATAGTAGGCATTAGACTACAACGACATAGAAGGAGGTTCTTGACTGTAAGAGCAGTGAGGCTATGTAACTCTCTGCCTAAGGATGTGATGATGACAAACTCGATAAGAGTTCAAGAGGGGCCTGGACACCTTTCTTGGGTGATACAATATTATATGTTATAGTCACTAATAATAACTTCAGAAGGGTCAGTGATTCGGGGATTATTCCGATTGCCAGATTGGAGCCAGGAAGGATTTTTTTTTCCTTAATTGGGGAAAATTAGCTTCTTATTGGTTTTTTTTTGCCTTTCTCTGGATCAACATTGGGGGGTAATATGCTGAACTGGATGGATATATGTATTTTTTGGCCTTACATGTTAGAGTGTATACTGTAATTCCCTTCATCTGCCCGATTACTCAATATATTCTATTTTTCCAGAGATCCCATTTCCAGTAAAATATTAATGTACTTGGAGACTCAAAATGCTTAATTGGTTTGCTACACTATTCCCCTAGTCTGGAAATGTACTCTAGTAACAGACTGTAATCTTTCCATTTACAATGACGCTGCTTTGCAACTTTGATGCAGCTAAAATAATCGGTTTAAGGACCAAAAAGGAGAAATTCAGTGAATTTTAGTGCCGTTCTTGGCTGAAATGGTATCACAAGCTATCAACATTAGAACTTATGCACACAGATCCTTGATAGTAGTATATTGAGTTTCTCTGGTTGGTATTAGACCCATAAGTTGCTGTACGGTATTCTTCTTTTCTGTAATACGGTATGAGGGAGTATGTCACCATTTTTTTCCCCTTAGTTTTTGTGGATTCATCCAGGATTTGTGAGAAAATTACCTTTCTGTGTCTCTTAGTGTAAGTTCACACATTGCAGATTTACTGAGGATTTTCTGTAGCTGAAAAATCCACATCATTTGATGCTGTGGATCTGCATCAAAGTATGCACTAAATTACAGGGATTTTGGTGCGGATTTGCTGCAGAAAATTTATAACATGATAAGATATCCTTAAAGGGGTTGTCCCGAGGCAGCAAGTGGGTCTATACACTTCTGTATGGCCATAATAATGCACTTTGTAATGTACATTGTGCATTAATTATGAGCCATACAGAAGTTATAAAAAGTTTTATACTTACCTGCTCCGTTGCTAGCGTCCTCGTCTCCATGGTGCCGACTAATTTTCGCCCTCCGATGGCCAAATTAGCCGCGCTTGCGCAGTCCGGGTCTTCTGCTTTCTTCTATGGAGCCGCTCGTGCCAGAGAGCGGCTCCGTGTAGCTCCGCCCCGTCACGTGCCGATTCCAGCCAATCAGGAGGCTGGAATCGGCAGTGGACCGCACAGAAGAGCTGCGGTCCACGAAGGTAGAAGATCCCGGCGGCCATCTTCAGCGGTAAGTATTGAAGTCACCGGACCGCCGGGATTCAGGTAAGCGCTGTGCGGGTGGTTTTTTTAACCCCTGCATCGGGGTTGTCTCGCGCCGAACGGGGGGGGGGTTTAAAAAAAAAAAAACCCGTTTCGGCGCGGGACATCTCCTTTAATGTAAAATCAAAGATAAGGAATGTTTAGATCAGGGGTGTCAAACTTATTTTAGCAGCGGTATAACACAACGTTCTCTCTGATCTGTGCAGTCAGCTTGCAGGATACAGACAGGCAGGCTGGAACAGTCTGTCCTCTGCAGGATGGTAGCACTGACCATTCAGGATGTACAAGCCTCATTACAGTCTGAGCCCCAGCAAGTAGTGCTGTACTGTAAGATAGGTTAAACAGGAGAAGCAGACAAGGGAGTGCACACTTAAGGCTCCGTGGTTGCATTAACAGCCACAGCACCCAGTCCGAATGCACCCGACGTTGAGTATAAGACCAAGATGGCGACTGCGATCCTGGTACACAATAGCAGGCTACAAAGGAGTCCACAGTGCTCCACAGAGTCTTCCTGCTCAGGAACCTTCGATCTAGAAGAGGCTCTTCTGCCTGTGGAAGTTGTGGGCCACATAAAATAGTGGGCTGGATTTGGCCCATAGGCCAAGAGTTTGACACATGTGGTTTAGGGGCTTTGAAATCCTGTGGGTAATGTATTATGAATCCATAATGTGACTGTATGTATGAGGCCTTACATTAAATTAAAGCCACCATCCAGTTTTAGAATAAAATTCTGTTTCAAGACAGGAGGAAGAGGAGGGTATATTACCTGCAGTTCTTCTCTACCGCCCCTCCAGCATACCAGTTCTGGGACTCATTTTCAGCAGTCCAAGATGACTTCAGCAATTTTCTACCTAATGCACACTGTACTCCACTACCGATCACGTGGGCTACTTCAGCCAATCAGAGCAGGTATAACGCATGGGTAGTCCAACACTACCTGTGCACTGTGGAGGATTAGGCCTCTATCCACGCTGCTGGGGTATTTTTTCTTCTCCCCTGCAGGGGAATCCCTTTATCCCTGCTACAAGGGAATTCCTTCTTCTCCCCTGCAGGGGAACCCCAGCATCTGCGCTATGGGGGAATTCCTTCTTCTCCCCTGCAGGGGAACCCTGCCATCTGCTTTATAGGGGAATCCCGGCATCTAGGGAATTCCTTCTTTTCCTCTGCAGGGGAACCAAACATCTGCACTGCTGGGGAATTCCTTCTTCTCCCCATCATGGGAACCACAACATCTCCACTATGGGGGAATGTCCTCTCCCCTGCAGTGGAACCCCGGCATCTGCGCTGCTGGGGAATGCCTTCTCCCCTATAGCGCAACCGCTCTCTCCCAGCTATGGATGAATTCTTTCTTCTCCCCTACAGGGGGGCCGCCCCGGCATCTGCGCTATGGGGAAATTCCTTCTTCTCCCCTGCAGGGGAACCCCAGCAACTGGACTACGGGCGAATTCCCTCCAGACCTGCTGAGATGAAGGGAAGCTCCACGGAGAAGGGAGTTCCCCCAAGGCTTTCCTTCATTTCTCCTCCTGGAGCTGCAGCACTTTTTTGCTAAAACATGCAGCTCCCAATTGTGTGAATGGGCAATTTCACCGCTAATTAAGCCCATGACTTGATAGTGAGAATTAATCCATTCACGCGATTTTCTGCTGCACTAGCTGTGATTTTTTTTTTTTTTTTGTGCAGCTAGCTTCTGTATGGTTTTGTAGGTCGTGTGAATGAGTCCTGTCTGAAAGACCTTCAGTATGTTGTCAGAGTTCACTCAATCAACCTCCTTAAACAAGTTGTCCAGTTGTTATCTATTTATAGCCTATCCTTAGGATAGGTCCTCGATAGTCCCTGGTGGCGGTTGGCCAGGACCCCTAACGAGGCTGGCATGTTTGTGCACAGAGCTGATTTCTGCAGGAAGCAGAAAGCTCAGTTCTTACTGCAGTGGCCAGACTTGGTATTGCAAGCAGAGTTCCCATGCTAGTGCTCATGAGTTAGAGCTAATTGTCAGGCTGGATTTGCAGGTCCAGGTGCAGCCTAACAATTAGCTGCAAATCGCGAGTGTTAGCGGCACTCGTGTAATAGTGCCCTTATTGCAGCAGGGTTTTATTATATCTTCTAACACGCATGAAAGCTGTTTGTAGATTGTACTCAAGTGAGAGACCTGATTGTGCCAGCTGGAAGCAGTGTCTTATTTTGGAATGAGAAAATGTGCAATTAGCTGTTTATCGTGTTTATTTATAACGATGATAACGCCATGGAGAGGGTCAGGGCATGGAGGGGGGGGGGAGCATGTGTTCTCTTCAATACAAAGAAAATCATCTCAGCTTTTCTTGCATGTTTCATATTGCCAAACTGTTTCCATTCATATTAACACAATCAAGAAATTGAAAAGTCACACATTTTGTTGCAAGTGGGGTCTGCAACTAAAATTGCAACTTTTTTAACCCCAGAATTCTAGCACACAAGAGTTCATAAATTCACCCCCTAAGGCCGAAGAAGAAATGTCCTTGAAATGGGATTCAACACAGCAATGACCCAAAACACACCAGTAAGCCAAAAACATCTTGGTTACCAACTGAATTGAGGTAATGGAGCCATCAGCCCAATCACCAACCTCAATCCCAGAGAACTTGTGGGGTGAAGTGCAGTTTATGGGGCAAAACTAAAAATGCTGAATGGTGGAATGTAGAAGAATCTTCCTAGACTGGAATACCTGTCCAGAGGGGCCAGAAGTTGGTTGATGCAACACAGAAGTCAAGCAGTTATCAGAAATAACGGTTATGCTACCAAATATTGGCTCAGTCATTCAAAGTAAAGTAAATCATAAACATTCTTTCACTTTATTTATAACATTTTGGGGTTTTTTTATAGAAAAATGCTGACACTGCTATTTTTTAAAACAGCTAAAAATTATTTTCTTTACCTTCTGTAACAGAGTAACACAAACTGGATAAATTAAATGGAAAGTAATTTAAGTCCCCAGTATATACACGGTGGCAGATTTACCTAGACTAGCACTTTATATGCAGGTCTAAGCAAAGAAGGTACTGTCATGAAGAGCGACAAATATATTAAGAGGCAAGTCTCCCATCTGCTAAATCTCAAATCTATGTCAGGTACAAGCCGGCATAAATTTCTGCTACCTTGTTTCCCCAAAATAAGACCTACCCTGAAAATAAGACCTGCCTTGATTTTTTCAGGGAGGTTTGAAATATAAGCTCTACTTTGAAAATAAGCCCTAGCTGCATTACACTAAAATAAAGGAAATGCATTACCTAGTAGGCGCTAGGTTTTATTTTCGGGGGATATCTTATTCTACTTAGCAGGCTCGGTCCAGGTCCCTCCCGCTGCTCTCCAGAGCTCCATCACGCTTCTTGCAGTCCTCGGCCACCCACAGAAGAACACTTCCTACTTTTGGGATTTATAAATCCCACCTCCAGGAAGCGATGGCTCTGATTGGTTCTCGAGCGCTGCTCAGCCAAGCAATGCAGCGCTCAATGAACTAATACGATGACTTGCCATTCAATGCTGCGGTTCAGACAATTCCTAAATCCCGCCTCCACAACGCGATGCCTCTGATTGGTTCTTCATCCACTGCTCAGCCAATCAATGCAGCGCTTGATGAACTAATCACAGCCATCAAATTAGTTCATTGAGTGCTGCATTGATTGGCTGAGCCATCAGAATCCATCAGAATCAATCAGAGTCATCACTTCCTGGAGGCGAAATTTATGAATCCTGTAACGAGGAAGTGATCTTTTGTGGGTAGCCGAGGATGGCAAAAAGCACATCGGAGCTCTGGGGAGCAGCAGGAAGGACCTGGACCGAGCCTGCTAGGTAAGTAGAATAAGACATCCCCCAAAAATAAAACTTAGCACCTGTTATGGGGCAAAAAGTAATAAAAGACAGGGTCTTATTTTCAGGGAAACAGCATAATTTAAATTAGCTTCTGGTGAAAGTTATAGTAGAACTGATGAGCTGCGACTGGCCATGCCCTCTAATGCTAAGCTCCACCCACTTTTAGAAGTAGTGTTCATGGCAACGCAAAACAGCATAATGACATAATTTTTTGGCATGAAAACCCACTTGTGCCAAAATTGCAACTTTTTGACCACAGCATTCTGAAGCAAAGGAGCTCATAAGTTCCTTTCCCTAGGGTTTAATGATAACATACTGGCTTCCTGCAGTCACCACTAGAGGGAATTTACTGCATACTGAATTATTTTTGACTTTACCAGCTGGTTGTTGGCTGCTAAGCTGCTTCTAGTGATAGGTGCAGGTAGATAGCGGTCTATGCTGAAGATTCGGAGCTCTGTATCAGAAATATTGAATGCTTTAAAAAATAAAATAAAATCAGCACAGAATTTTGAACTTAGATTAAAATAGTATAAAAAAATGAACATTCACTTATAGCATTGAGAATAAAGTAAGCCATTACAAACCCTCTATCTTCACACTTTTCATGTGCACAAAAGCTCCCTTTTAATTATATTCCTGATAGCTCTTCTTTAATCCTGAGAAAGCTACATAATTACTTATTATGTGTTCCATGGCTGGTATTACGAAAAATGTCCTAAGCCCATCTGTCACACTTACAGGCATGGAGCAAGGCTCTGGAAATACTATTTGATATATGCCTGCATGGAAATGGAAGCGTTATACGTCTACTAGTGCGGCTGGATCTGCGAGCTGAACAGGTTCTGCCAGAACTCCTTTTAAATTCAGTTATCTTTAAAGGCGCGTTGCAAGAGGAAAGAAAACTGGCAGAAGAAGAAAAAAATATATAATAAGAGACGCGTTCTGTTAAATCCCCCGCCACTCCATCCCGGATGCGCCCATAGTCCAGGGTCGGCATTTCCTTACATGCCAGCAGCATTGCTGTGCCATGCCGCTCAGTCGAGTAAATGAAGTAAATGCAGTAACATTTTAGATTTAGGACAAATCACAAAAAAAAGCAAGAACTGGAGAAAAGGGTGGGTTGGGGGGGGCACATCGATCAGGAGGGGTTAAAGATGTCTGATGTCGCATGAGAGAAGGCGTCCAGGGAAAGTAAGCTGCAGGCCTGTTGCACAAAAGCCACAGAAACCACTAAAGAAGTGATCGCTTCAGACCTGGTTGATGACTCTATGGCCTCATTCACACGGGCGATGCGGTTCTACACTGGCTCCGTCGCAGCCGAAAATTGCATCGATGAGGTATACCCGTGATCGAGTCCCAAGATCAATCAGCGTTTCTCGTCTATTTACACGGGCGTATCGCATGAAAAATACGCTGCAGTGCGGAATTCAGTCGGTCGGCAGAAATCCCCAGAGTGACCTCTATTGCTTAAATAGAGCCAGACGTCTTCGTTTCCAAGTGCCGGACGCAGGTAAACTCCCTCCCCCTCCTTTTTTTCTGCTCCCATAGGAGTCTATGGGAGTTTACTGCGATTTTCGTCAAAAGATAGGTCAAGACCCATCTTTTGAAGCAGCATGAAAAATCAGTGACTGAAAACAGTTGCCGATTTGACGTTTTAATTGTGCGATTTTTTCACATGGCCAAAAATCACCCATGTGAATGAATGCACTGGAATCCAAGGATTCACGTGGTCATAATTGTTGGCCGACGTTTTATCACAGATAACTAGCCACATAAAAATGCTCATGTGAATAAGGCCCGTGGCTGTGAAAGGGTTGTTTAGTTTAGAAAACCCATTGTCCTATTAGGTTCTTCGACGTAAGAGAGGCGGTCCTCTCTTGGCCAGAGAGGAAAGCCGCAACATGAATCTCTCTCGCTCTGGAGGTCCTACTCTGTCCTGCATTACATTGATCTGAATGGACACAAAGTAAAGTTTAATTTCTATTATAATAGTACTGCAGGCAAATTAAATACTTACAGGTTATGTCTGATAGTTTGGGGTCCCAGCAGGGGGACACTTTCTGATCAGCTTATTGTCAAACAACTCGAACAACACAGAGATTGTCCAAAGCAGAGAACCCCTTTAAGAAAAGTTTCCACCAAAAAGGCATTAGCAGTTTTTTACTGCAACTATCCATCAGTAAATTCCTTAGGCCTCCTACACACGGCAGAGCACGATATCGAGGCGTGAAACTTGGCCCGCTATTGCACTCATGCACATGTGATCTACCGTCGGATGCAAGGCATTTTTCTGGGGGAAAAAAAAGACATGAATTTGGTGAGGTTGCAATCTTTCAGCATGGCCTCCAGCCACATCAGAGGATCGACAAGTGTTTCCCATTGTTTTCTATGGGAAAATTTGCTTCGCACTCACGTGCACGTCGCGCGCCATGTGATGTGCTTTTCTGCCCCATTGAAAACAATGGGCAATGTGTTTCGAGGAATGGCCAAAGATAGGACATGCCACGATTTTTTTTTCCACACCACTATGCGATGCTGGGGGGGGGGGGGGGGGACGCTCGTGTATATGACCTCTTTCAAAAGAATGGGGTTCATATTCGTGTGAGATTTGTTCATCTCGCAACGCACAAATCTCACACGATTTCCACAGCCATCTGAAAGCGGCCTTACTGTTGGCTACACTTTTTAATACGGTTTTTAGAAGAAAAAAAACTTGTTGTGACAACGTGGTCATTGAACATTTTTCTTCATTGACAGGTATACTAGAGTGTTTGAAATTTGCAAATAGCTTCCTCATTATTCCAAAATGTCTTTCCTTATGGGCGTGCCTTGACTGAAGATGCAGGCAGATGAGCGGTTCCTTCACTCCATACACCAACTAACCTGAGGACTCATTCTAATGCGTCAAAACTTGATTGATTGCTCCAAAACTGCCGTTAAACAGTTCTGTAATCCTAAAGGGAACTTGGGAATCCTGTAAAATTCATTCCATATCCAATGGGATGATAAAGTACATTTGCTTGAATCTCCTTCTGAGGCCACTTTTTGGCTTGATAGTTTCTCAAATGGGTTCACCTACAGGTAATAATCACACCACACCTGCATCCTACCTGTACAACATCTGTGAAGCACAGTGGTGAGATGATGGAGATTGCGGGAATCTGAACAATATGTCAGCCCGTGTAAAAGGGCCCTTAGTTTGCGCCATGCCCCTTTCCCCATAAGCCCCTGTTCCTTTGTCAAGCATTGCAAAAAGTGTCTAAAAAACACATAATAAATGTGATGCAAGGTATGTAAACCACTCTTTTGGTACAAAATGAACCAGAATTATGGCACTTTGTAAATCTGCACCAATGTCTTCCCCAAACAGCAGACGGGCGAACATTCCCCAGCAGTGTTCTGAATGAATACTACGCATTTTGGTTGTATAGTAGTCATTTTAATGAGAGAAACCTTCCATAAAAAGGTCTTATGTTCTACGAAAACATATCCAATAAAGACATCTGAAGGAAGCATACAGTAGTATTCCCAGAGAATTATAGATGGAATAATATACCTAAGAGGCTTAGTTATAAGATTTCGATTATGTGACAGAATCATTAGAGTGTTGCCATTTTCCCACACAAGGACCGGTGTTACCGTTAGGCACAGCCAAGTTATGGGGTGAAGCAGGTACTAAGAGGACATGCGAGTGAGCCTTGTGTAAAGCTCTGTTCACATTGTGTCCGAGGCTCCATCACATATTCTGCCATATTTCACGGGGCAAACAGGTGCTGCAGGCAGTGCGGTGAGGAGACCTCAGCGGAACAAGGCGTATTGGACAGAACATTGTGGTCGGCCTTCCAAACAAAAGCCAAAACGCAGATAAGAACGGAGCCTAATAAGAGGGAGAAATCTTGGGGACTATTGGACATTCCTAACTGATTTTTTGCAGGTTTTGAGGGAAAGACATAAGATAAGAAAAATGTTCCAGTTGTTTATGATTTTTTTTAATGCAGTCTAATATTTACACTATACATTAAATTTATTTTTTTGGACTCTACGGCTGGTTTCGCAGATCCGGCACAAAATACCATAAGAAAAAGTGCTGCATGCAGCATTTTTCTTCCATCCAGAAGTCGGGCAGCTGGGCAGAGACCGAATGGACCCCAATTATAGTCAATGGGGTCCGCCCGGCACGGTTTAGTTCCATCCTGAGACTGAGCCGTTTGGCCATAGGGATTCCCCTTTTCTGCTCTCCGATTGGAGCAGGAAAACGGAAAACCAGGCGCAAATGTGAAAGCGCCCTAAGCTAGTTTTTGTAGCTGTAGCTGAGCTTATCAGAAGTACTCAAGATACACAGCAAAGCCAACAGACGGACTTATAAAACTAAAAATTTGAGAGAAATGCAAGAACAAATAATTAATGCAAATCATGGATGCCGTAGCTTCAGACATTTTTGGCTTTTTGAATACATATTTTGATAGCAAAGTCTAAAATATCAGGTTGTATGTAGAGACCCGTTACATTAATAAGAATCTTCCATTTCATAGTAGTGCATTATGTCCCAGCTGCCATCTTCTCCTTAGTAATTGGAAGTGCCACAGCTACCTTCAAATATGCCCTTTCATATACAAGTGAGTGAGCTCATATAGCATGTGGACCGATTGTTACTAATATGGTTTTTGCCAGTTCCTCTTTAAGAATATTGCCTCTTGGATAGGGCCAGATACACATGAACGTATTTGCGCATGCAGTACTCGGTGGATAGAGCCCATTGATTTCAATGAGTTTGTTCACATGAGTGCATTTCCTGCGCATTTCAAATAAACCGCAGCACGCTCTATTTTCCCGCACACCAAAAGTCCCCATAGAAGTCAATATAGATGCACGCACAATGCGCTAATCGATGCGTGAAACACTGCATAATTGTACAAGAGAGAGAACATCTGGAACTCATTAGCCATTTCAATCGGTGTGTATTCTTACATCCGTGTAACATATCTTACATCCGGAAAAAGTACAGTAAATACGCTGGTGCGCACACAAAAAAGCATCATCTGTTCAGCGAAGACGCTCTGCTTATGCGCACGCAAATATGCATGAGCTGGTGTAAATTAGGGTAGGTTCACATTCATGTCGGGGGCTCCATTTGTAGCCACAGGTATGTATCCAGTAGAAAACGCCAGACCAAAAAAAAAAACACATAGCATGCTGTGCAATTTTATGCAGAAAACAGTCGTGGGGCAAAACGGAAGGCGAATGGACCCCAATATAGTCAATGGGATCCATCAAGCGCTTCCGTTTCTGTATGAAACCAAGTAACTCATTTGAGATTCATCGTTACGTAAAGAATTGCAAATCAAAAGCCATAACTGACGGTATAATGTTAAGCGGTTTCCCCTGATCAGCTTTTACCGCCTCAAAATGCCTAATAAATAATTGACGTCAATATAAATATTCTATACTAGAAATGGTATCCAGTAATTATAACGCCAGGAACGATCTAGTATTCCCTCTTCATGGACACAAAGGATAGAACTCATTCTTCTAGGTTCTCCATAGTGTTGGAATAATTTATGACTTTACGATTCTAAGTGTATATTCAGATCACAAAGTAGGAACAGGGGATTTTCTTATTTCTCCAATCGGACATCTGCCTGCTAAAGAACCAGCTATTAGTTTAAAATACCCGGTGGGAACATGATAAGACTGATACGTGCAGCAGCGCTGTTGCTAGATAACACTGCTTATCTAGGTCTGTGAAAAGGAGGTAAGAAAGCCGTTATATAAGTGAGAGATGACTAAGGGGGCAGCATGGATTCATGCCTCCTAGCTTTATTAAAGGGAAAATGTCAGCTGGAACATACTGACCAAGCTGCAGGCATGATGTTATAGAGCCGGAGGAGCTGAGCAGATGGATATATAGTTTATGGGGAAAGATTCAGTAGGACTTGTGTTTTATTCAGTTAGATCTCTGCACATTCTGAGCTGAACAGTCCAGTGGGCGGAGTTGTGTATGACTGCACATACAGGAAAGGCTGTCAATTACTGATAGCCCCGCCCACTGGACTCTTCAGTTCAGCATAAGCAAAGATATAAATAATTAAAATACAAGTTCTACTGAATCTTACTCCATAAACTATATATCAATCTGCTCAGCTCCTCCGGCTCTATAACATGATGCTGGCAGTTTGGACAGGGTGTTCGAGCTGACAGATTCCGTTTGAACAGAAGAGGGTTTCCTAAACTACTGAAAGAAATGTCAACCAGATTTATCAAACAGCTGAAACACTTTTTGAGAGTCTTCCAACAGGTTATATTTTTCAAAAAAAAAATGGGCATGACATATATAACAACATGTAAAGATTGTTGTCTTAAAGAACTGGAGCCAACCTAAACCTAATGACTCCTGCACACTTGCGTTTTTCTTGCGCATTTTTTTCACGCGATATCGCTGCATTTTTTTTACTGCAAATGTCAATGGGACTTTCTAATGTTAAAAACACATTGCACAAAAATTGCAAAGCACCAACGTGCGCTTTTTGTGCGATGCGTTTTTACCATTAGAAAGTCTCATTGACATTCTCGTTAGCAAAACGTAGCAATATTGTGTGAAAAAAAAACGCACAAGAAAAATGCAAGTGTGCAAGAGCCTAATACACATGCCAGATTAAAAGAATGGTCTAACTGATGACAATTTTATATCAACCCCAACTCTATCCCAAATCGCCAGCGAAACACGCCATCTGAAGCTTTCCATAGCATTGCTATGGAAAGCGCCGGCCCGTGTCCATGGGCAGGGAATCATTGCAATTCTCCGTTCGCGGACGGCAATTCGCAGCATGCTGCAAATTGCCCCGATTCGCCGCAGTCAGCCTATCAGATTAGTCTGACAGAGGAGATTTCGTCTGCGGCTCCTGCTCCCGAGCGGCTCCCCCGGTGGAGATCTGCCACAGGATACCGCAACACCCGTGGACAGGGGGCCTACATTTTTCAAGTTTAACAAACATTATAACACCGTAATAACATCTAAACACAAATATTGCATTAAACATGATAACAGTAGAGAGAGCCCCAATTAAAGTTGCAATGAATCTTGTTAAGAAACTTGGGAAAGGGAAGGCAGAGAAGAGATGCATTTCAAAATAGCAATAGGTGTCTGGAATGTCCCCTAGACATCACAGAAGAGGAAAGTGCCGAATCCAGGAATCCCATCACCTGTGAAAGGCTTCTAGTCTATTATATCTCATCAAAAACAAAGTTCCTACAAATAGGGTTTAGAGATTGTATCGATTAGCATAGATAGAGAAAGAAATATGGGAGACTTTAAGCTGCGAGCTATCAGAAGAATTGTCAAAAAATATAAGGGACATCAATCTCCTTTTGTCTGGAGGAAAGCTGTCTATTCCTAAAGAGAATAAAGCCAAAGCTGGTGTAGGTTGGAGGTAACAGAGTAACATAGTAGATTAGGTTGAAAAAATGCACACAGACACACACAGACACACACAGACACACAGACATACACAGACACACACACACACTTGACCCTGAGAAAGGCAACAAAAAAAAAACAAAAACAATGAGGTAAAAGCCAATTTTCCTTTTTCAAAGAAAAAAAATTACCCCCTGACACCAATCTGACAATCGGAATAAGGCTGAGAGGAAAATACCAATAACTTTGCTTATCAGATTTAAAAAATCTCTGACCACGATCCCAAAATACAAGGTTTTTCCCAAAAATATGGAGTAATGAGCCAACATGCTTGCATAACCTCCAGCATGTATTAAATGAGCCTGGATATAATCTAGGCAATTTAGCTGGGTTATAGTATCATCAAGGCACCACCCTAGCGGGGCAATAGCCCTAGCCAGGCGCCACCCTAGCGGGGCAATAGCCCTAGCCAGGCGCCACCCTAGCGGGGCAATAGCCCTAGCCAGGCGACACCCTAGCGGGGCAATAGCCCTAGCCAGGCGACACCCTAGCGGGGCAATAGCCCTAGCCAAGCGACACCCTAGCGGGGCAATAGCCCTAGCCAAGCGACACCCTAGCGGGGCAATAGCCCTAGCCAAGCGACACCCTAGCGGGGCAATAGCCCTAGCCAAGCGACACCCTAGCGGGGCAATAGCCCTAGCCAAGCGACACCCTAGCGGGGCAATAGCCCTAGCCAAGCGACACCCTAGCGGGGCAATAGCCCTAGCCAAGCGACACCCTAGCGGGGCAATAGCCCTAGCCAAGCGACACCCTAGCGGGGCAATAGCCCTAGCCAAGCGACACCCTAGCGGGGCAATAGCCCTAGCCAAGCAACACCCTAGCGGGGCAATAGCCCTAGCCAAGCAACACCCTAGCGGGGCAATAGCCCTAGCCAAGCAACACCCTAGCGGGGCAATAGCCCTAGCCAAGCAACACCCTAGCGGGGCAATAGCCCTAGCCAAGCAACACCCTAGCGGGGCAATAGCCCTAGCCAAGCAACACCCTAGCGGGGCAATAGCCCTAGCCAAGCAACACCCTAGCGGGGCAATAGCCCTAGCCAAGCAACAATCTAGCGGGGCAATAGCCCTAGCCAAGCAACACTCTAGCGGGGCAATAGCCCTAGCCAAGCAACAATCTAGCGGGGCAATTGCCCTAGCCAAGCAACAATCTAGCGGGGCAATAGTGCTATCCAAACATCTAGCGGTAAAATTACCATCAAAGCAACAATCTAGCGAGGTAATAGGACCATCAAAGCAACAATCTAGCGGGGTAATAGTACCATCAAAGCAACAATCTAGCGGGATAATAGTGGCATCAAAGCAACAATCTAGCAGGGTATAAGTACTATGAAAGCAATAATCGAGTGGGGTAAAATTACCATCAAAGCAACAATCTAGCGAGGTAATAGGACCATCAAAGCAACAATCTAGCGGGGTAATAGTACCATCAAAGCAACAATCTAGCGGGGTAATAGTACCATCAAAGCAACAATCTAGCGGGATAATAGTGGCATCAAAGCAACAATCTAGCAGGGTATAAGTACTATGAAAGCAATAATCGAGTGGGGTAAAATTACCATCAAAGCAACCATCTAGCGAGGTAATAGGACCATCAAAGCAACAATCTAGCGGGGTAATAGTACCATCAAAGCAACAATCTAGCGGGGTAATAGTACCATCAAAGCAACAATCTAGCGGGATAATAGTGGCATCAAAGCAACAATCTAGCAGGGTATAAGTACTATGAAAGTAATAATCGAGTGGGGTAAAATTACCATCAAAGCAACAATCTAGCGAGGTAATAATACCATCAAAGCAACAATCTAGTGGGGTAATAGTACCATCAAAGCAACAATCTAGTGGGGTAATAGTACCATCAAAGCAACAATCTAGCGGGGTAATAGTACCATCAAAGCAACAATCTAGGGGGATAATAGTGGCATCAAAGCAACAATCTAGCAGGGTATAAGTACTATGAAAGCAATAATCGAGTGGGGTACCATCAAAGCAACAATTAGCGGGGTAATAGTGTCAAAGCAAAAATCTAGCAGGATAATAGTGGAATCAAAGCAACAATCTAGTGGTGTAATAGTACCATGAAAGCAACAATCTAGTAGGCTAATAGTGCCATCCAAACAACAATCTAGCAGGGTATAAGTACTATGGAAGCAATAATTGAGTGGGGTAAAAGTACCATCAAAGCAACAATTAGCGGGGTAATAGTGCCATCCAAGCAACAATGTAGCGGGGTAAAAGTGCCATCCAAGCAACAATGTAGCAGGGTATAAGTACTATGAAAGCAACAAGCTAGTAGGGTAATAGTACCACCAAAGCATTAATCTAGCGGTGTACCCAATGACAGTTTTAACACCCGAACTTTTGGGGATTTCCATCACGTTTTGTAGCCATGTTTGATAAGAGACAGGGCACTCACTGCCCTATTGTTAATTACTGTACAATGTATATCATCCTCTCATTTCTTACAATAATTCTTAATGATTTATCTGACCGATCACTGTCATTACATAGTAGACATTACATAATAGGCAAAACCTATAAATCATCCGTTTACCACTTAAAAATCCCTGTTAAGAGCAGAGTAGAGAGAAATCTATTCAATCCCTTCTCCAAGCTAACAGTATGGACCTCCATGTGTACAGCTCAATTATTCATCTCCAAGACACTTGTAGAGTAATTGTCTTATTGTTCATTCTACCTCCACGGCTCAGTAGAACGATGACACTTGAAACTGTCAGCCTCAGCAGCAGAAAAACATTATTGCACATATCTAATGGCGAGAACAATACCTCCAATGTGTTAACCATTTTATGGAGATCTATTCGTAGATCACAGATATACAACATTACCATTTGCTGATTGATTTAGGTTAGTGGAAAAAAAACCCTTTGAAATGCTCTTGCCCATTAGTTTCCATAAACCCACACCCTAGAATTAGCTCCTAGCAGCTGAATCTCTAGGAATCCATGCACAAGGGTTCTTGCAGGCGGTAGCTGATAAACGTCTTACCTGATATACTTTAAAGGCTCCTGTCCATCCTTGTTTTCAAACCCTGAGTTGCTCATTTTCCTGGATTGTAGCTACCTGAATGTATCTCTTGGCGTCTAGATGCACACAGATGATTGTCTCTGTGTGGCTGCATGTAGAGATACAGCAGACGAATCAGCCAGTAAGCAGCCGGCATCACAGTCTGAATTCCTCCGGATTGGATCCCACTGGCAGGTGCCCACCGCTTATGATCATTTAACCCTTCAGCAGACATACAGCTAGCCCTTGCTTCATTCAGCTAGTCAACCATATAGCAACATGAGGTGGAAAGCCCACGGATAGGACTCTTTCATTCACTTAGTTCAACGTAATTACATAAAAAGCACAGGATGCTAGTTCTGTTCAGTTTATGAGGGTTAGAGCACATTTTGCGCAGAAGAACAGATAAAAGAAGGTTAGTTAGAGAACCACAAAATCAGTATGGAGCTCCTAATCAATATGGAGCTTCCAGGCATAAAATTTTCAATTAGGGCTTCGACTTATGAGTGCAGCCGCAAATACGCTTACCGATATGGAGCACATTTGCGCAAAAAAAAAAAAAGCAGAACTATAGGGTAAGACCTATCTCTTCTCGCACATAGGAATATCGCTCAAGAAATACGCTCGTGGGAACAAAGGCATTGAAATCAATGGCTTTGCCACGTTTTGCGGGCGTGATTTTCATGCCCGCAAAACGTTCCGAAAACACATTCCATCTGACAAAGTTTTTACATCTATTTAAGGCTGCTTTGACGAGGTCTTGAAAATTGCTAGAAATTTGTGCATTGCGAGATGTGTCCTCCATCTTGCATTTGGGTAGTAGTTTCACTGGACGCCAATAACAGACATAGTGTAATCAGCAGCCAATTGAGCACAGAACAGAGAAGCTGCATCATGTTTATATGCCTAGATAACATGAGGTCTGTTAGGGACAGATATTCTACAGAGGATATATTGCTGCTGGTGTGAAAGCTTGTATACAGGGGTTATATTGGAGGGAACAGACAAATAAGGTGCATCACATTTATAATCTTATATATGTGTGGTCCGTTGTTAGGGACAGATATTCTACAGAGGATATATTACTTTTAGTGTGAAAGCTTGTATACCAGCACCTAAACGGATTTCTATTGGAGAGAACAGAGAAGCTGCATCATGTTTATATGCCTATACAAAACGTCGTCTATACATTGGCAACATGGCCCATTCTCTACCACTTGTACCACCACCGACACGTGCACTAACCATGGCTTTCTTCATGTTTTCTTTTTACTTAGTTTTTTTTTTTTGTTTACTTTTTAGTGTAGTTTTTGTAACTTATCAGCTAACTTTGTAGTTTGCAAATAACCACAGATAGCTGCATAAGACCTGCAAATAATTTGTAGTGGCTGGACTAGCAACTTTGACCAATGTCTGAGGCCGCTGACACATACTGTGTGTATTTACTGTTTTCCTGTTTGTCTTTCTTTTTGTTTTATATTTAACAAACCACAATCCCTGGAAAGCATGATCTGTCCAAATAGAAGACCATAGAGTATAGCTTGTATCTTTATGAGCTATCCTTGTTTGGTACAGCATAATTGAATTCTCAAAACCCTACTTCTAGTTGTGTAAGGTCTGCAAATAATGGTGATTTTAAGTAACGCCTGAGGCTGTTGACACGCACTGTGTGTACTGTTTAACCATTTGCTTTTCTTTTTGTTTCATATTGACAAAAAAAAAGGAAAACTAAATAAGCCACAATATGTAAGAACAGAAGGCCTCAGAGTATAGCTTGTATCTTTGTGAGCTGTCCCTGTTTGGTACAGTGTAATTGAATTCCCCAAACCTCACTGCCAGCTGCGTATTGTGTGCAAATAATTCATACTGGCCAGACTGGCAACCTTGAACGATGTCTGAGGCTACAAACAGAGAACTGCAATATTCTACACACCAAAGCATAGGTTGTTTGTCTGCTTTGCTGCTATATACATTGACAGCAGCAGGAAGCCTGCTCCCTCCTCCGCTCCTGTAGCCGCCTCAGCCTGCACCTTCCTCCGCTCCTGTAGCCGCCTCAGCCTGCACCCTCCTCCGCTCCTGTAGCCGCCTCAGCCTGCACCCTCCTCCGCTCCTGTAGCCGCCTCAGCCTGCACCCTCATCCGCTCCTGTAGCCGCCTCAGCCTGCACCCTCCTCCTCTCCTGTAGCCGCCTCAGCCTGCACCCTCCTGCGCTCCTGTAGCCGCCTCAGCCTGCACCCTCCTGCGCTCCTGTAGCCGCCTCAGCCTGCTCCCTCCTGCGCTCCTGTAGCCGCCTCAGCCTGCTCCCTCCTGCGCTCCTGTAGCCGCCTCAGCCTGCTCCCTCCTGCGCTCCTGTAGCCGCCTCAGCCTGCTCCCTCCTGCGCTCCTGTAGCCGCCTCAGCCTGCTCCCTCCTGCGCTCCTGTAGCCGCCTCAGCCTGCTCCCTCCTGCGCTCCTGTAGCCGCCTCAGCCTGCTCCCTCCTCCGCTCCTGTAGCCGCCTCAGCCTGCTCCCTCCTCCGCTCCTGTAGCCGCCTCAGCCTGCTCCCCCCTCCGCTCCTGTAGCCGCCTCAGCCTGCTCCCCCCTCCGCTCCTGCAGCCGCCTCAGCCTGCTCCCCCCTCCGCTCCTGTAGCCGCCTCAGCCTGCTCCCCCCTCCGCTCCTGTAGCCGCCTCAGCCTGCTCCCCCCTCCGCTCCTGTAGCCGCCTCAGCCTGCTCCCCCCTCCGCTCCTGTAGCCGCCTCAGCCTGCTCCCCCCTCCGCTCCTGTAGCCGCCTCAGCCTGCTCCCCCCTCCGCTCCTGTAGCCGCCTCAGCCTGCTCCCTCCTCCGCTCCTGTAGCCGCCTCAGCCTGCTCCCTCCTGCGCTCCTGTAGCCGCCTCAGCCTGCTCCCTCCTCCGCTCCTGTAGCCGCCTCAGCCTGCTCCCTCCTGCGCTCCTGTAGCCGCCTCAGCCTGCACCCTCATCCGCTCCTATAGCCGCCTCAGCCTGCTCCCTCCTCCGCTCCTGTAGCCGCCTCAGCCTGCTCCCTCCTCCGCTCCTGTAGCCGCCTCAGCCTGCTCCCTCCCCCGCTCCTGTAGCCGCCTCAGCCTGCTCCCTCCCCCGCTCCTGTAGCCGCCTCAGCCTGCTCCCTCCCCCGCTCCTGTAGCCACCTTAGCCTGCTCCCTCCCCCGCTCCTGTAGCCGCCTCAGCCTGCTCCCTCCCCCGCTCCTGTAGCCGCCTCAGCCTGCTCCCTCCCCCGCTCCTGTAGCCTCCTCAGCCTGCTCCCTCCCCCGCTCCTGTAGCCGCCTCAGCCTGCTCCCCCCTCCGCTCCTGTAGCCGCCTCAGCCTGCTCCCCCCTCCGCTCCTGTAGCCGCCTCAGCCTGCTCCCCCCTCCGCTCCTGTAGCCGCCTCAGCCTGCTCCCCCCTCCGCTCCTGTAGCCGCCTCAGCCTGCTCCCTCCTCCGCTCCTGTAGCCGCCTCAGCCTGCTCCCCCCTCCGCTCCTGTAGCCGCCTCAGCCTGCTCCCCCCTCCGCTCCTGTAGCCGCCTCAGCCTGCTCCCCCCTCCGCTCCTGTAGCCGCCTCAGCCTGCTCCCTCCTCCGCTCCTGTAGCCGCCTCAGCCTGCTCCCTCCTGCGCTCCTGTAGCCGCCTCAGCCTGCTCCCTCCTGCGCTCCTGTAGCCGCCTCAGCCTGCTCCCTCCTGCGCTCCTGTAGCCGCCTCAGCCTGCTCCCTCCTCCGCTCCTGTAGCCGCCTCAGCCTGCTCCCTCCTCCGCTCCTGTAGCCGCCTCAGCCTGCTCCCTCCTCCGCTCCTGTGGCCGCCTCAGCCTGCTCCCTCCCCCGCTCCTGTAGCCGCCTCAGCCTGCTCCCTCCCCCGCTCCTGTAGCCGCCTCAGCCTGCTCCCTCCCCCGCTCCTGTAGCCGCCTTAGCCTGCTCCCTCCCCCGCTCCTGTAGCCGCCTCAGCCTGCTCCCTCCCCCGCTCCTGTAGCCGCCTCAGCCTGCTCCCTCCCCCGCTCCTGTAGCCTCCTCAGCCTGCTCCCTCCCCCGCTCCTGTAGCCGCCTCAGCCTGCTCCCCCCTCCGCTCCTGTAGCCGCCTCAGCCTGCTCCCCCCTCCGCTCCTGTAGCCGCCTCAGCCTGCTCCCCCCTCCGCTCCTGTAGCCGCCTCAGCCTGCTCCCCCCTCCGCTCCTGTAGCCGCCTCAGCCTGCTCCCTCCTCCGCTCCTGTAGCCGCCTCAGCCTGCTCCCTCCTGCGCTCCTGTAGCCGCCTCAGCCTGCTCCCTCCTGCGCTCCTGTAGCCGCCTCAGCCTGCTCCCTCCTGCGCTCCTGTAGCCGCCTCAGCCTGCTCCCTCCTCCGCTCCTGTAGCCGCCTCAGCCTGCTCCCTCCTCCGCTCCTGTAGCCGCCTCAGCCTGCTCCCTCCTCCGCTCCTGTAGCCGCCTCAGCCTGCTCCCTCCCCCGCTCCTGTAGCCGCCTCAGCCTGCTCCCTCCCCCGCTCCTGTAGCCGCCTCAGCCTGCTCCCTCCCCCGCTCCTGTAGCCGCCTTAGCCTGCTCCCTCCCCCGCTCCTGTAGCCGCCTCAGCCTGCTCCCTCCCCCGCTCCTGTAGCCGCCTCAGCCTGCTCCCTCCCCCGCTCCTGTAGCCTCCTCAGCCTGCTCCCTCCCCCGCTCCTGTAGCCGCCTCAGCCTGCTCCCTCCCCCGCTCCTGTAGCCGCCTCAGCCTGCTCCCTCCTCCGCTCCTGTAGCCGCCTCAGCCTGCTCCCTCCTGCGCTCCTGTAGCCGCCTCAGCCTGCTCCCTCCTCCGCTCCTGTAGCCGCCTCAGCCTGCTCCCTCCTCCGCTCCTGTAGCCGCCTCAGCCTGCTCCCTCCTCCGCTCCTGTAGCCGCCTCAGCCTGTCCCCTCCTCCGCTCCTGTAGCCGCCTTAGCCTGCTCCCTCCCCCGCTCCTGTAGCCGCCTCAGCCTGCTCCCTCCTCCGCTCCTGTAGCCGCCTCAGCCTGCTCCCTCCTCCTCTCCTGTAGCCGCCTCAGCCTGCTCCCTCCTCCGCTCCTGTAGCCGCCTCAGCCTGCTCCCTCCTCCGCTCCTGTAGCCGCCTCAGCCTGCTCACTCCTCCGCTCCTGTAGCCGCCTCAGCCTGCTCCCTCCTCCGCTCCTGTAGCCGCCTCAGCCTGCTCCCTCCTCCGCTCCTGTAGCCGCCTCAGCTTGCACCCTCCTGCGCTCCTGTAGCCTCCTCAGCCTGCACCCTCCTGCGCTCCTGTAGCCGCCTCAGCCTGTACCCTCCTCCGCTCCTGTAGCCGCCTCAGCCTGCACCCTCCTCCGCTCCTGTAGCCGCCTCAGCCTGCACCCTCCTCCGCTCCTGTAGCCGCCTCAGCCTGCACCCTCCTGCGCTCCTGTAGCCGCCTCAGCCTGCACCCTCCTCCGCTCCTGTAGCCGCCTCAGCCTGCACCCTCCTCCGCTCCTGTAGCCGCCTCAGCCTGCACCCTCCTCCGCTCCTGTAGCCTCCTCAGCCTGCACCCTCCTCCGCTCCTGTAGCCGCCTCAGCCTGCACCCTCCTCCGCTCCTGTAGCCGCCTCAGCCTGCACCCTCCTCCGCTCCTGTAGCCGCCTCAGCCTGCACCCTCCTCCGCTCCTGTAGCCGCCTCAGCCTGCACCCTCCTCCGCTACTGTAGCCGCCTCATCCTGCACCCTCCTCCGCTACTGTAGGCGCCTCATCCTGAACCCTCCTCCGCTACTGTAGCCGCCTCATCCTGCACCCTCCTCCGCTACTGTAGCCGCCTCATCCTGCACCCTCCTCCGCTACTGTAGCCGCCTCATCCTGCACCCTCCTCCGCTACTGTAGCCGCCTCATCCTGCACCCTCCTCCGCTACTGTAGCCGCCTCATCCTGCACCCTCCTCCGCTACTGTAGCCGCCTCATCCTGCTCCCTCCTCCGCTACTGTAGCCGCCTCATCCTGCTCCCTCCTCCGCTACTGTAGCCGCCTCATCCTGCTCCCTCCTCCGCTACTGTAGCCGCCTCAGCCTGCTCCCTCCTCCGCTACTGTAGCCGCCTCATCCTTCTCCCTCCGCCCCTACTGTAGCTGCCTCATCCTGCTTCCTCCTCCGCTACTGTAGCTGCCTCATCCTGCTCCCTCCTCCGCTACTGTAGCTGCCTCATCCTGCTCCCTCCTTCGCTACTGTAGCTGCCTCATCCTGCTCCCTCCTCTGCTACTGTAGCTGCCTCATCCTGCTCCCTCCTCCGCTACTGCAGCTGCTTCATCCTGCTCCCACCATCTTCATCGACATTGACATCTACCTCATATGCTAATATGTTCCAGGTCTGCAGCCAACCCTCCATCCTCCAGCTATGGGCGGGAAAAAAAAAAAAAAAAAAGAGCCATGCCAACTATCGACAAGCAGAGCCTGAACACAAGTACTGCACAGCTGCTTGCAATGGAAATGCTGCCCTTCAGACTAGTGGACAATATAAGGCTCTGCGATAACCCACAATAACATGCCCAGACGCCTTTTTTTTCCTTCCAAAACTGTCCCCGTCTTGCTCTGCCATGTGTCCCGCCTTGCTGGAGCATGTGTCTGTGCACCTAACCACAAACGCAATCTCCAGCATGTGTGGCTAGGGGCGTTCAGAACACATGGGGTCAATGCCCTGCAGGGGGGGGCCCAAGCCAAAAGTGGTGGTCCACTTTCATAGTACCCCCCCAAGAGTTGTGGGACCTTTATCTTCGCTTGTTCCTTCCTCACCCACCTCCTCCTCTTTCTCCATCTCTTCTCCCCACCTTTGAACACCCACCACATCGGCAAAGATATCTGTATGTGACAGAATCCTACCTCTATACAATGGTGCATGTGGTCCACGCCAAAATACTGTTCTAAAACTCATATGTATAGGGAAATGCAGTCACTCGGCCGAAGAGCTGTTGACGACTCTGTAGGCCCAGTCTGAAACATGACTGAAATTGCACAATCTGAAGCCAGGCAAGGTCATGTATGGCCATGTAGCCAAACTGCTGGCAGTCCTCTCTCTTGGCAATCTCACACACGCATCTTTCCTGGCCCGTGTGATGAAGCTGGTAGTGTAGAGCTTACTAAACATTTACCCAGGTTTACATCTACTGCTGGAAAAGGCCAGGAAATCATGCAAACACTTTCGGCGTTCACACCTAGCAGGTGCTTATGTTGCAGACTGTTAGCCAGCAGCGGAGAGCAATCACAGAGTACCAGATGGTGCATTCCGCTAGCAGACGCAGTATGGAGGTGGGTCACTTGACATCTCTGGAGTGCCTGCAGATAAAAGACATGTATGCAATTTTAGTCTGCTTTGAGGAGGCAACAAAAGAGTCAGTCGCCATGACGCACTGATCAGCATGACCATCCCTGTTGTCCCCCCAGTCAGGGGCAATGACACGTTGTTGTCACAAAAGAAAGGAATACCAATCTCTCAACTGTCTGGCCAGTGCACCATTACTGAACACCACAGGGAGGGTGGTTTTAGGCAAGAATGGGGGGGAAACTTCTCTAACATGTTTTTCGACCCATGGGAGAAGTATAGAGGAAAAAGAGGGGGAGGAGAAGGGGGATAATATAGGTCCAGAGGCAGGGGATGGGGCTACTCAGTGTTCCTTCCACTCATCACTACCTCCAGTTATTCTATGTGGATAACGGGATCACCCAGAGGACACTTTTAGGTCTGACTCTGAGGAATGTGGCATATGAGTGCTTTTATGCTGCATTGCTTGCAGAAGGACCTTTGCATAGCCCACATCAAAACATCAGATCATTACTGGGTTGCTACCCTCCTTGATCCTCGCTACAATGCCAAAATTACAAATCTCATTCCAACAGTGCAAAAGAACCTCAAAATGCAGCATTATCACGACAGACTGTTAAGCGGTATGAGCACAGCATTTCTCCATGGGTGTAGGAATGCGGCAGCTACCTGGTCATCTGCCATGAGCCGCAATATAGTGGAATAGTTTTTTCAGCCTGTTGCAGTTTGCAGCAAACACAGGGTAGGACTAACAATCACAGGCAGCACTTAAGCCCCATTTACACAGGACGAGTGTTGGGCAAACGATGCCCAACACTCGTCCCTGTGTCTCTGCGCTCCATCCACAAGCCAATCGGCAGCTAGGGGCCTGACAGGGGCGTTACCTATTGCTACCGGCTGTCAAACCGGTGGAGACAAGATACAACAGTACCATTGTGTTCACCTGGTAGAATTTGCCTTTGCAAACTTTGTCACATTGCTTTTAACCCCTTAAGGACCAAGCACGGTAAATATACGGCGCTTGGTCCTGGACTTTCATCTCGGCTGATAGCAAATATACGGTGCAGGATTTAAGTCCCTGCAATCAAGCAGGAGCAGGTCAAGTTCTGTCTGTTAGTCACAGCTGAGAACCTGGAGGGGAAGTGTTTAACCGCTTTTGCCTTCTCCTTTCTCAGTACATAGTGTTCAATGAGCACTATGTAATAAGAAGTGAAATTGGAAGTGTTTTTTTCCACTAGCTAGTGATCATGTGACCATATGAGGGCATATACGCCCTCTAATCCGAAACCATACATATTATATATCAAAACGTCCAAAACAAAATGAGGAATCCATTCCCATATTTTATTTTAGTGTAAATATACTAAATTTAAAACAAACACAAAAAAAACTATAAATGTTTAAAAAAAAGTCATTTTTTAGCTTTTTACCCCCAATATAACTAAAAAACGGGGGAAAAGGTCAGTGAAAAGATAATTTAAAGACATAGCCCTATATGTCATGTAAAAAAAAAAAAGCAGCAAAAATAATTTTGGTAGCTAAAAGGATTAAAAAAAAGTAGGGCAGTAAAAACAACATGGGTAAAATCCCTAAGAAGTGTCTGGTCCTTTAGGTACAAAACAGACTGGTGCTTAAGGGGTTAACACAAGCAGCCCACCTGCTGTCTTGAGTAGCAACATTTTTGGTAACTTTACAGCTGTTCCTTGGAGCAGGCCTGTGCTTGAGTGTTGTCTTCACTTGGTAGAATTTCCACGTGTAAAATGTATGACATTGCTTGTAAAACAAACAGCACACTTGCTGCCTTCTTAGCCGTAATTTTTGATCTAGGAGACTATGTGGGCCTTTTTTCAGTGACACCCCTGTCCTACCATTGACCACTATACACTATTTTGTAAGGAGCACAGTGTTCCCCAGATGTGTGGCTGTATTCCCATGTAATTTGGAGGGCCTTTGTCCGCCAAGGGGACCTTCTGGAGGGCAAATTAGTGAACTTGACTTTCACTCCCTTTACTGGGAGTCAGAGTTGACGGTCCCGATTCCCGATGCATTCATGAAATCAGCCCTATACTGACACAAACCAATTATTCCACCAATCGCTCATCAACAGTCATAACCACACCTCCCAATATTGCATTTAATGAGTCTAGAAGACGTGAAAGACTGCAATGTTTCTGTGTGTTACTGAGGACGGGAATATTTAAAGTGTCACTCTGATTGTTTATTTTTTCATTCATTATGTAGCCATTCAAAATGGCCCTATTATTAATGCGCCACTAGTGGAAGTTTGTCAGCAATAACAAAAAAACATTTTTTTTTTAAGTCCCAGAACACCTCTTTACAACAGGGCATTACTATCACTTGATGAAGGCCACAAGGGGCATTATCATTATATGGGGCAATGCGGGGCACTATTACTTAATGAGGACCATGATGGGCATTATCATTTACCTCTTGATGATGTGGCCCTTTTTTTAATTTTTGGTTTTTCCTCGACATTTCCAAAAAATAATTATTTTATTTTTCTGTTGACATAGCCGTCTGAGGGCTTGGTGTTTTTTGCAGGACGAGTTGTATTTTTCAATTTTACTATTTAATGTACCATATAATGTACTAAAAACTTGTAAAAAAATTTATGCGCAGTGAAAGGGAAAAAAATGCAATTCTGCCATATTTTAGGAGTGGTCTTGTCCCTATGGCGTACACACTGCAGCTAAAATGACAAGATATCTTTATTCTGTGGATCAAATTTATTTATATATATATATATATATATATAATGTTTTAGCTGTACTACTATTAAAAAATAAAATCTTTGAAACATAATTATTTTCTGCCCCCATCTTCTGACAACCAAAACTCTTATTTTACTGTCGATACAGCGGTGCGAAGAGGCGTTTTTTGCGGGATGCCATGTGGTTTCTATTGGTACCATTTTGAAGTGCATATCATTTTTTGATAGCTAATTATTACATTTTCCTTGAAGATGGGGTGACCAAAAAAGCTCAATTCTGGTATTGTGTTTTTTTTCTGACAACGTTCACAGTGCAGGATAAATGATTCACTACTTTGCTAGATCAGACTCTTAGGCCTCCTTCCCATGAATGGATTTCCGCCACGTAATTCGCGGCGGAAATCCGCTGCGTTGCCCACAGCTATTAGGTTCTATTGACCTAATAGCTCAGGGCTCACGGTGCGTAATTCCGCACCGTGAATTCACCCGTCCTCACCCGTGGCAAGCTCTATTTGCCGCGGGTGTACGCGCAGACGGCTTCCATTGCAGTCAATGGAAGCCGTCCGTTCACGCTATCTTCCGCTGTAGCACAGCGGCAGATAGCGTGAAAACGCTTCCCCACCCACCGCCGGCGCGTCATATGACGCAGCGGAGGTGGGCGGGCAAGCGTCATGCGGCAGCGAGGACGCCGGATCCGCAGGTAAGTATGGGGTCTCCTGGGGGGCGCCGTGACGGGCTCCGCCGCGGAATTTCATGACGGAGCCCGTCACGGCCGTGTGCAGCCGGCCTTACGGACGCAGCGATACCAAATAGGTTTTTTGCTTTTATTGTTTTCACTTTTTATTAAAAAAATACAGCAAAGGGTTCTTTTTTAAACTTTTAATCTTTCTTTTTTTTTTTTACAATAATATAAAACAATTTCACTAATTTTTACTCTTTTTTTTTTTAGTCATTGGTGGTATTATGGACAGGGAGATTCTGTAGACGTTTGGAAAACAAAGCCAGATGGCTGGGACATTGAGAAGTCAAAGATGTGTGTGTGTCAAATTCTGCAAGGAAGAGCTGCAACTGGGAGAAGTTTTCATGGTGATCTGGGCTGGATGGAAGAGAAAAGAGAAAGTGAACAACTCCAGTCACAGAGGAAGTCCCTTGTGAACACTGGAGATAATGGTACACAATCTACAGAGCATCTGCAAAGAGCACTTTGGTGGTCACTGTGTAGGGGGTAATATTGCTCTTAATCAGTGTTTTTTTTCAGTGCGGATTTATAGCAGATTTATCTTCTTCAATTGAAGGAGGGGGAAGTCTAAAGCAGATCCACATTAAAATCCGGACAAAAATCAGCCACGTGTGAGCGCACAACAGTATATAATAAAACAAAAATGATACTCCCTTATAGAGATGAGCGAATGTACTCGTTAAGGGCGATTTCGCAATCGAGCATCGCTATTTTCAAGTACCTGGCTTTTCGGGTGAAAAGATTTGGGGGGTGGCGTGGTGGACCAGGGGGTAGCAGTGGGGAACAGGGGAGCTCTCTCTCTCCCCCCCACTCCCCTCTGCAACCCCCCGCTCACCACTGGCGCCCCCCGAATCTTTTCACCCGAGTAGTCAGGTACTCGAAAATAGCGATGCTCGATTGCAAAAATCGCCCTTAACGAGTATGTTCGCTCATCTCTACTCCCTTATAAATGTTCCTCTAGTCCTCTGCCGCCGTTCTGGAGCATTCACGGGCTGGTTTCATCATTCATATGATTGCAGAAGGCAATCATTAAGTTCAGCGGTCATGTGCCATTCATGCAGACACGATAGCTGCGGCTAATGATTGTCTGCAGCGGTCCGGTGAGTGATGAACTGGCCCATGAACAATACAGGAGCTTCTAGCACTGACAAAATTCTACCGATGGGAGGAGGGCGTGATGAAGCCTTGTGGGGGGAGGTGAGGTGGGGGGGTCCAAGTTGTGTGCACAGCCTCAGGTCCTTTGTCCCCTTAATCCGCCACTGCTGCACATATTCACATGAAGAATACACATGCATGTTCAGATAATGGTTTGTGACACCTGGAGTTCAGCATATTAGTCGTTCACATGGGAGTGAGCAGCTGTTAGTTTAGTGTTATCATTGCAGAAAGTATAAAGTAAGGACACAATCTAATTTATTTAACAAATACAGTACTTTGCGTACAGAGGTGGCATGCATGTATTGGGCGCTTTGGCTTTGCGAGGGCTAATGCACAATATTAGTTTAATTTGGCAACGTGATAATTCAGGGGCCAGGGTATGCAGTGCTTTTAGGGCCAGAAGTAATGTAAAGAGGTTTTACCAAAACAAGGTATCCCCTATCCACATAACTTACTGATCGATGGGGGTCTCTCCACTAAGACCCTTGCCGATCGAGAACAGGGGTCCTGTGTCCCATTCTCCAGTCACTCTAGGAGTTGCTTCTTCCCCAGCAGCGGCGTCACTCTGAATGGAGTGCTGACCTGGCATATGCCATCAGCGCTCCATTCATTTCAGTGAGAGTTATGGAAATACCCGAGCGGGTGCCAGTCAGGTATCTTGGCAGTCCCATTGAAAATTAAGTCTTTAGATTTAATGAGATTGACAAAGACAACAAAACTTCCCAGCAGTTGTACTGTATCACTCTTCTAGGTACCCAGCTGATTACATTGGTATTCCCGAGATTGACTTTTATCATCTACCCATAGGATAGGTGACAAAAGTCTAGTCAATGAATGTCTCCACATCAATCCTGAGAACAAGGGTCACATGTACCCCTCACACACTCTTTGCAGGCTCACTGCACCCCCAGCAATAAAGAGGAGATTGAGTGCTGCTTTATCCATTTCAGGTACCAAGAACGGTACCAGGACCGAATTAGGCAGCAGACAGACGTGCACGAAGATACAAGCAAGGACAGGGACAGGATCAGACGGTAAACAAATGTACACACAGGAATAGGTACAAAATGCCTAAGCTGGGTGACTGGAGCAAGCTAACACCAAGCTAAGAAACAAACGTCAAGACGCAGCAAATATACAAGACAAAGGGCAGACTGAGAAGACAGGAGTGGGAAGGCTATGCAGGATGAGAGACGCAAACACACAAATGGGATAAGGTGGAAAGACAAGGAGGCAACCAATGAACAAAATACAGATACAGGATCAAACAGACAATAAGACAGTGCAGTGTCCTGTAGGGTGACCCCGGGCACATGGCATGCGCTAAGGAGCTGGGAGGGCAAGATGCTGGCGTGTCACGGTGGCACTTACCACGCTCCCTCCCAGAGTGACGCACACAGCCAAGGCCAGGGCAGTGCTGGGCCTCTAACGGACACCACTGGCATGAGGATGCCCAATAAACATTAGGACAAATGAAGGGGTTGTTACAGGTGATGCCACCGTTCCGGCATGAACATCGGCGGGGAAATAATTGAGCCACAGACAGTAGTATAGTACTTCAGGTCCCCAGGAATGGTCAGAGCCTGGAATAACTTTACTTAACAGTAACTTCAGCAATACACAAGGCACAAATGATAGATTTGGAAAGTGCAGGTAATAGACGGGCTAGAGTACTTCCACACGGTGACCCAGACTGCAGGGCACCTGTGTGTGATGAATTAAAAACGCGTACCTCCACTCTGCAGGACCTAGACTTCGGGATGCTGGAGTGTGACAAATGACAATAGAGTACCTCCACCCTAGAAACAGACACTCTGGGAAATCTCTCCCCCTCCTCCAGCTTCAACACATGAGGGCTGGTGCCCCCATGTGCCTCTGTGCTTTGCTCTCTCAGCTCCAGAAGATGGACTCGACCCCTTTCCCGCTCTCAAGCACTCACATTTATAGCCTCACTCATACCACGTGACAGGATAGAATTGATACATTTACAGACAGTCAGCTCACACTTTGCAGACATTAACCTCTCAATTGCTGCAGCTGTGCAGTACACATAACAGAATGACAAGACAGTTTTGCACAGAGCATCAACACAAGACTGACATTTATAACATTTATTGAGGGGGTCATGTACTGGGCCACTACAACAGGAACAGGCGACCTAGAAAAGCTGGGTGTCAGAGACTAACACAACAACCCTCAGGCAAGGAGGAAGTGCCTCAGCCCAGCTTAAACAGGAAATTAATGCCCATTAACCCTGTAGCTGGACTGAGAGCCAGAGAGCTGGATAACTCTTTCAGTAGTGGAAGAAAACAGATATTTAGGCAGGGTTCACACAGGGCGGATTCCCGTTGGAAATCTCGCGGTTTGGCCGCAGCAAAAACCGCAAGATTTCCTCCGGGAGAACCGCCGCGGTTTAAGCCGCGGCGGCACCGAAGCAGCTCGGCCGCATGCTTTTCCATTGCGGCCGGCGCTCCCATAGAGGAGAGCGGGGCCGCAACGTAAATAAACAAAAAAGGAAAGGTAAACAGACCTGCTCAATCTTTGGAAACCGCGGCTGCGGCCGCCGCAGCCGCGATTTCAACCGGATTTACCGCAGCGGATTAGCCGTCCCGTGTGGACGAGATTTCTGAGAAATCTCATCCACATGGCTGGCTAATCCCGAGATTAGCGGCCGCGGGCGGTTTTGCCGCGGGCGGATCTGCTGCGGCAAAACCGCGGCAAATCCGCCCTGTGTGAACCCAGCCATAGAGTCCATACACACAGGAGGGCCAGAGCGATGCTCATGTCTGCTGGGAACTGCAAGAGAGCAGCAGACACGGGTAGCAGACCTAACAGCATTCTGACATAACACACATGGTAGTGCACCTTATAAGGTAATATCACCCCTTGTCCCTCTAGACAGTAATAATGCCTCTGTGTGCCCCTAGAAACAGTAAACTGTTTAACTCACTAAATATGCCACTTAACAACAATAGTGATCCCTCAGTGCCGTCTTAAGCATCAACTTGTTTCCCCTTAAGCATGAATTGTGCCCAGGGAATAAAAAAAAATTAACAAAAAAAGAAACAGCTTACCTAACAGTCCATTCCCAGAGACAAGTATCTTTCTTCACTTTGTCCTTCCCGACGCAGTTGGTGTAATATAGTGCCAATTTCATGCCACCTGCCCTAGGATGCTGATATCTCATGCACAGGCCCTAGCATTCTACTGGATTGAGACTGGTAGAGCCAGAGACTCTACCAGTTACTCAACTGTTGACAGCAGCCCACTCTCCGGAAATCTGCTGGATCTAGTAGATTGGATTGTAAATTAAAAGGCCCAAACTGGCAATCAAGTCCCTGGTGTCAAGGCAATGGATAAAAATTGCCTATCTCAAGACCAAATTACCCATCTTTCAGAAGCAAAGATAAAAAGAGGGTATTGTCATGGATGTACAGATCAGAGAACTGAAAACGTGACGATTAGAGATGAGCGAGCACCAAAATGCTCGGGTGCTCGTTACTCGGGACGAAATTATCGCGATGCTCGAGGGGTTCGTTTCGAGTAACGAACCCCATTGAAGTCAATGGGCGACTCGAGCATTTTTGTATTTCGCCGATGCTCGCTAAGGTTTTCATTTGTGAAAATCTGGGCAATTCAAGAAAGTGATGGGAACGACACAGCAACGGATAGGGCAGGCGAGGGGCTACATGTTGGGCTGCATCTCAATTTCCCAGGTCCCCACTATTAAGCCACAATAGCGGCAAGAGTGGGCCCCCCCCCCCCCAACAATTTTTACTTCTGAAAAGCCCTCATTAGCAATGCATACCTTAGCTAAGCACCACACTACCTCCAACAAAGCACAATCACTGCCTGCATGACACTCCGCTGCCACTTCTCCTGGGTTACATGCTGCCCAACCCCCCCCCCCCCCCCGCACGACCCAGTGTCCACAGCGCACACCAAACTGTCCCTGCGCAGCCTTCAGCTGCCCTCATGCCACGCCACACTCATGTCTATTTATAAGTGCCCCTGCTAGAGGAACCGCAGGCACACACTGCAGAGGGTTGGCACGGCTCGGCAGCGACCCTCTTTAAAAGGGGCGGGGCGATAGCCCACGATGCTGTACAGAAGCAATGAGAAATCCAATCCTGTGCCACCTCCATCAGGAGCTGCACACGTGGGCATAGCAATGGGGAACCTATGTGCCACACACTATTCATTCTGTCAAGGTGTCTGCATGCTCCAGTCAGACCGCGGTTTTTTATAAATAGTCAGAGCCAGGTACAACTCCGCAATGGGAATTCCGTGTGCACCCACAGCATGGGTGGCTCCCTGGAACCCACCCGCGGTACATAAATATATCCCATTGCATTGCCCATCACAGCTGAGGTAATGTCGTGCTTAATGCAGGTGGGCTTCGGCCCACACTGCATGCCCCAGTCAGACTGGGGTTCTTTACAAGTGGACACATGCAGTTACAACTCCGTGTGGACCGACAGCATGGGTGGGTGCCAGGAAGCCACCGGCGGTACATAAATATATCCCATTGCAGTGCCCAACACAGCTGATGTAACGTCAGCTGTAATGCAGGTGGGCTAAAAATTAATTTGATTACACTGTAGGCGAGGGCCCCCAAAAATTGGTGTACCAACAGTACTAATGTACGTCAGAAAAATTGCCCATGCCCAACCAAGAGGGCAGGTGAAACCCATTAATCGCTTTGGTTAATGTGGCTTAATTGGTAACTAGGCCTGGAGGCAGCCCAGTTAAAATAAAAATTGGTTGAGGTGAAAGTTTCAACGCTTTAATGAGCCTTGAAACGTATAAAAATTGTTTACAAAAATTATATGACTGAGCCTTGTGGGCCTAAGAAAAATTGCCCGTTCGGCGTGATTATGTGAGGTTTCAGGAGGAGGAGCAGGCGGAGGAGGAGGAATATTATACACAGATTGATGAAGCAAAAAGGTCCCCGTTTTGGATGGTGATAGAGAACGATGCTTCCATCCGCGGGTGCAGCCTACGTATTGCTTAGGTATCGCTGCTGTCCGCTGGTGGAGAAGAGAAGTCTGGGGAAATCCAGGCTTTGTTCATCTTGATGAGTGTTAGCCTGTCGGCACTGTCGGTTGACAGGTGGGTACGCTTATCCGTGATGATTCCCCCAGCCACACTAAACACACTCTCTGACAAGACGCTAGCCACAGGACAAGCAAGCACCTCCAGGGCATACAGCGAGAGTTCAGGCCACGTGTCCAGCTTCAACACCCAGTAGTTGTAGGGGGCAGAGGCGTCACCGAGGACGGTCGTGCGATCGGCTACGTACTCCCTCACCATCCTTTTACAGTGCTCCCGCCAACTCAGCCTTGACTGGGGACCGGTGACACAGTCTTGCTGGGGAGCCAGAAAGCTGGCAAAGGCCTTGGATAATGGTCCCCTGCCTGCGCTGTACATAATGCCTGATCTCTGCGCCTCCCCTGCTACCTGATCCTCGGAACTGCGCCTTCGGCCACTAGCGCTGTCGGATGGGAAGTTTACCATCAGTTTGTCCACCAGCGCCCTGTGGTATAGCATCATTCTGGAACCCCTTTCCTCTTCGGGAATGAGAGTGGAAAGGTTCTCCTTATACCGTGGGTCGAGCAGTGTGTACACCCAGTAATCCGTAGTGGCCAGAATGCGTGTAACGCGAGGCTCACGAGAAAGGCATCCTAACATGAAGTCAGCCATGTGTGCCAGGGTACCTGTACGCAACACATGGCTGTCCTCACTAGGAAGATCACTTTCAGGATCCTCCTCCTCCTCCGGCCATACACGCTGAAAGGATCACAGGCAAGCAGCATGTGTACCCTCAGCAGTGGGCCAAGCTGTCCCTTCCCCCTCCTCCTCATGCTCCTCCCCCCCCTCCTCCTCCTCTGGCCATACACGCTGAAAGGATGACAGGCAAGCAGCATGTGTACCCTCAGCAGTGGGCCAAGCTGTCTCTTCCCCCTCCTCCTCATGCTCCTCCCCCTCCTCCTCAACGCGCTGAGATATAGACTTGAGGGTGCTCTGACTATCCAGCGACATACTGTCTTCCCCCGCCTCCGTTTCCGAGTGCAAAGCGTCTGCCTTTATGCTTTGCAGGGAACTTCTCAAGAGGCATAGCAGAGGAATGGTGAAGCTAATGATTGCAGCATCCCCGCTCAGCATCTGGGTAGACTCCTCAAAGTTTCCAAGGACCTGGCAGATGTCTGCCAACCAGGCCCACTCTTCTGTAAATAATTGAGGAGGCTGACTCCCACTACGCCGCCCATGTTGGAGTTGGTATTCTGCAATAGCTCTACGCTGCTCATAGAGCCTGGCCAACATGTGGAGCGTAAAGTTCCACTGTGTGGGCACGTCGCACAGCAATCGGTGCACTGGCAGATGAAACCGATGTTGCAGGGTCCGCAGGGTGGCAGCGTCCGTCTTGGAGTTGCGGAAATGTGCGCTGACCCGGCGCACCTTTCCGAGCAGGTATGACAAGTGTGGGTAGCTTTTCAGAAAGCGCTGAACCACCAAATTAAAGACATGGGCCAGGCATGGCACGTGTGTGAGGTGCAGAGTCTCCACCAGATTACGGCCGTTGTCACACACAACCATGCCCGGTTGGAGGCTCAGCGGCGCAAGCCAGCGGTCGGTCTGCTCTGTCAGACCCTGCAGCAGTTCGTGGGCAGTGTGCCTCTTCTCTCCAAAGCTGAGTAGTTTCAGCACGGCCTGCTGACGCTTGCCCACCGCTGTGCTGCCGTGCCGCGCGACACCGACTGCTGGCGACGTGCTGCTGCTGACACATCTTGATTGCGAGACAGAGGTTGCGTAGGAGGAGGAGGAGGAGGGTGGTTTAGTGGAGGAAGCATACACCGCCGCAGATACCACCACCGAGCTGGGGCACGCAATTCGGAGGGTGGGTAGGACGTGAGCGGTCCCTGGCTCTGACTCTGTCCTAGCCTCCACTAAATTCACCCAATGTGCCATCAGGGAGATATAGTGGCCCTGCCCGCCTCTGCGTGTCCACGTGTCTGTTGTTAAAGGGGTTGTCCCGCGCCGAAACGGGTTTTTTTTTTATTCAATAGGCTCCCCGTTCGGCGCGAGACAAACCCAAGGGATGGGTTAAAAAAAAAAAAAGGTTTAGTACTTACCCGAATCCCCACGCTGCGGCGACTTCTTACTTACCTTACCAAGATGGCCGCCGGGATCTTCACCTACGATGCACCGCGGGTCTTCTCCCATGGTGCACCGTGGGCTCTGTGCGGTCCATTGCAGATTTCAGCCTCCTGATTGGCTGGAATCGGCACACGTGACGGGGCGGAGCTACGCGATGATGCGTAGAAGGGGGCGGAGCCAGAATGCCGCTCGTGCCGAGACCCAAGAGAAGGGAGAAGACCCTTCTGCGCAAGCGCGTCTAATCAGGAGATTAGACGCTGAAATTAGATGGCAGCATGGAGGCGGGGACGCCAGCAACGGAGCAGGTAAGTGAATAACTTCTGTATGGCTCATATTTAATGCACGATGTATATTACAAAGTGCATTAATATGGCCATACAGAAGTGCTTACCCCCACTTGCTTTCTCGGGACAACCCCTTTAAGTGGACCTTGGCAGTAACCGCGTTGGTGAGGGCGCGTACAATGTTGCAGGAGACGTGGTCGTGCAGGGCTGGGACGGCACATCGGGAAAAGTAGTGGCAACTGGGAACCGAGTAGCGCGGGGCCGCCGCCATCATGCTTTTGAAAGCCTCCGTTTCCACAAGCCTATACGGCAGCATCTCCAGGCTGATCAATTTGGCAATGTGCACGTTTAACGCTTGAGCGTGCGGGTGCGTGGCGGCGTACTTGCGCTTGCGCTCAAACAGTGGCGCTAGCGACGTCTGGACGCTGCGCTGAGACACATTGCTGGATGGGGCCGAGGACAGCGGAGGTGAGGGTGTGGGTGTAGGCCAGGAGACGGTAGTGCCTGTGTCCTCAGAGAGGGGTTGGATCTGAGTGGCAGGTTGGGGCACAGGGGGAGAGGCAGTGGTCAAAACCGGAGGCGGTGAACGGCCTTCGTCCCACCTTGTCGGGTGCTTGGCCATCATATGCCTGCGCATGCTGGTGGTGGTGGCTCCCCGGCTGATCTTGGCGCGACAAAGGTTGTACACCACTGTTCGTCGGTCGTCAGGCGTCTCTGTGAAAAACTGCCACACCGTAGAGCACCTTGACTTCTGCAGGGTGGCATGGCGCGAGGGGGCGCTTTGGGAAACAGTTGGTGGATTATTCGGTCTGGCCCTGCCTCTACCCCTGGCCACCGCACTGGCTCGGCCTGTGCCCACACCCTGACTTGGGCCTCCCCCTCCTCGCCTGCGTCCACGTCCTATAGGCCTACCCCTACCCCTACCCCTCAGCATGGTGTATTACCAGTAGTGCAGAAACAGAACGCTGTAATTAAATGTGCCGCTTATTGGCCTGTGGTTGGAGGCTGACTTCGCTTACGGAACGCCAGGAAATAATTTTGCGCAAGCCTGCTGTAACACTTAGCTGGCTGCGTATGAATTAGGAGGACTACTACACCCAGCACAGACCCAGAACACTGAGGACAGTCACAGGCAGCCCAAATAGATTTTTTTCCCCAAATGTTTTTGCAAAGGCCCACTGCCTATATTCAATCAATATGTCTTCTGTCCCTGCCTCACAATATATATGTCTTCTGTCCCTGCCTCACAATATATATGTCTTCTGTCCCTGCCTCACAATATATATGTCTTCTGTCCCTGCCTCACAATATATATGTCTTCTGTCCCTGCCTCACAATATATATGTCTTCTGTCCCTGCCTCACCACTACTGGCCCTGCACTATGTCTAATTACTGCAGGGCGCAATGCTCTGCACGGCCGATATACAATAAAAAAAAAAAAGTGCAACACTGCAAAAAGCAGCCTGCACACTACTGCACACGGTTAGATGTGGCCCTAAGAAGGACCGTTGGGGTTCTTGAAGCCTAAAATACTCCTAATGCTCTCCCTTTAGCAGCTCCGGCACCAACAGCACTTTCCCTAAACTATGTCAGAACGCATCTGTGGCGAGCCGCGGGAGGGGCCGATTTTTATACTCGGGTGACACCTGATCTCGCCAGCCACTCACTGCAGGGGGGTGGTATAGGGCTTGAACGTCGCAGGGGGAAGCTGTAATGCCTTCCCTGTCTTTCTATTGGCCAGAAAAGCGCGCCAACGTCTCAGAGATGAAAGTGAAAGTAACTCGAACATCGCGTGGCACTCGTCACGAGTAACGAGCATCTCGAACACGCTAATACTCGAACGAGTATCAAGCTCGGACGAGTACGTTCGCTCATCTCTAGTGACGATACATTCAATGAATGCTTAATAGGCAAATAAAAATCTGCCTGACAGTTATCCAAGAATGTGAAATTTCTTGGGAAAACGAGATTCCACGACTTTAAACAGATTGTGACCAACGTGTTAAAATCATACAATGATTTGGGATGCAACATGTCCCTTAAAGTAAATACAAATAGTAAATCAGCTCACTCAGTCCAGTATAAATTGACAGCTTGATGCAATCTTGAAAGGTGCATAAATGCTCTTGTGGACAACTAGGAGAGGAGACTTCCAAAACAAGATTGTAAGATCCAGCACCAACCTGATGAATAAAAAAACTTCACTTTATTATGGCATCTTCAAAAACCGTTCTGACGGCCATGGTGCCTAACCTCATAAACCGCATAGATTACTCAGATATTGTTTAATATAAATTTACATTTACACACAGAGGCATATGTAGTTTATAAGTGGATTCTTGGAGGTATAGTTTAAACATTAAGGCCCGCATTTGCCATGACTGGCCAGACGGTGAATTGGGTAGTTGTCGAGATAACCTAGCCCTTCACCATGCCGAACATGTTTATTTCACCTCCCTTGTCTCCTCACTATCCCCCAACCCCAAATGACTCTTTGACACCTTCCATTCCCTTCTCAGCCCCAAAGAACAGGCCCCCGTGATGGATCTGACTGCTGGAGAACTAGATACCTATTTCAAAAGGGAAAAAAACCCCACTAACAACATCCGAAAAGAAATCTCCAAAAAATGAACAGCTAGCCCCGATCCCAGTCTCCTCAGCACTGCATCCAGGTTGCTTTCTGCTGCCTGCCCCACCACCTGCGCTAGTGACCCTCTCCCCTCCTCCTGTCCCTTTCCCCAGCTCTCATTACTCACCTCACCACAATCTGCAACCCCTCCCTAACCTCTTGCACCTTCTCCTCCTCATTTAAACACTCCATCATATCCCCTCTGCTTAAAAAAAAAAAACAATCCTGGACCCGACTGATGCTGCCAACTACCAACCTGTCTCAAACCTCCACTTCATCTCCAAATTACTAGAACGCCTGGTCTACTCCCGCCTCACACGCTTTCTCTCTGACAACTCTCTCCTTGACCCCCTCCAGTCTGGTTTCTGCTCTCTACACTCAACCAAAACTGCCCTCACTAAAGTATCAAATGACCTGATGACGGCAAAGTCTAGAGGTGACCACTCCCTACTAATTCTGCTTGACCTCTCTGCTGCATGTGACACTGTTGACCATGTTCTGCTCTATTGGTCTAAAAGACACTGTCCTGGTTCTCCTCCTACCTCTCTGACCTCTCCTTCAGTGTCTCCTTTGCTGGCTCTATCTCCTCTCCACTACCTCTCACTGTTGGGGTTCCCCAGGGCTCGGTCCCCTTCTCTTCTCTATCTTAACAGGCCCCAATTGGACGAACCATCCACAAATTCGGCCTCCAATACCATCTCTATGCTGACGACACCCAACTATACTCCTCCTCCCGTGAGATTTCCGAACCATTCCTCCAAAATATTACCAACTGTCTGTCTGCTGTCTCTAATACTATGTCCTCCCTTTTTCTCAAACTTAACCTCTCTAAAACTGACCTCCCCTCAACATTCCAGTGTCTGGCACTATCATAACCCCCAGACAGCACGCCCACTGCCTTGGTGGGGGTCACACTGGACTCTGATCTCTCCTTTACCCCCCCACATCCAATCTCTGGCCCAAACATGCCACATGCTCCTCAGAAATGTTGCTAAAATATGGCCGTTCCTCACCACGGACACCCTAAAGACACTCGTGGTCGCCCTCATCCACTCCCGACTTGACTTCTGCAACTCGCTATTCATCAGTCTCCCCCGCACCAGATTAGCTCCACTCCAATCCATACTAAATGCGGCAGCTAGTCTCCTTTTTCTATCTAGCCTCTGCACTATGCCTGTCGCTGCATTGGCTGCCCATCCACTGCAGAACTAAATTTAAACTCCTCACCCACAAAGCTCTGCATGGCGCCGTGCCACCAAACATCGCCTACCTCCTGTCCGTACACCACCCAGACTGCTCACTCCGATCCGCTAACACAGTCAGACTAAACACCCCTGTAATACAAACCTCACATGCTCGCCTACAGGACTTCACCAGAGCAGTACCCATCGTCTGGAACGCTCTACCCCAAGGCATCTGGACAATTCCCAATGCATAAGATTTCAGACGCTCCTTACAAATGCACCTCTTCAGGGAGGCATACCAAATCCCCTGACCTAGTCCCCCACCCCTCCCTTTGGCTCCCCACACCTTCCACTCTGCCTATCACATACGACCTCTACCCCTGCACATCCTTACCACCCCACCCAGTTTGCTTTCTAATAACTGATTTGTACATGAAATCCCTACTGCCTGTGTTCCCCATGCCTTGCTCCCCCCCCCTTAATTTGTTTCAAACTGATTGTACCTCACTTTGTAATTGTTGTATTGTTTGCATTTACCCAATGCTTGAAAGCGCTGTGGAATAAGTTGGCTCTATACAAATAAAGATTATTATTAGATTCATGCCAAATGTATTTAAGAACTTGTCCAGCCTCTCTCCCTTTCGATCCGACATCACGTGTGAAGAGACAATGCTGCTTGTGCAACACCCCAGAGGAATACTCTGGACACTTGACTAACATGAAGAGCTGGGAGGGTTAAGTGTCGGCTTGTCACGGTGGTACTTACTGGTCTCTGGTCTCAGAGGGATGACACATAGCCAAGGCCAGAGAAGAATTGCAGGCTAGCATAGGGAATGCCAATAAATGGGTCGATGGGGGTAGTAGTCATCACTTGTGATGCCACTGTTCCCACACACTGGTACGCTATGTGGCGGAGAATAAACACATAGACTTGTGTATCATACCTCGGGCCCCCAGGAACGGTTAGGGCCCGGTATAACTTTACTTAAGGTAACTTAGACAAACAATTATTCGCAACAATGCCGATACAATTCTTCAAAGTGTAGCAGAACAGAGCATAGAGATCAAGGAGGATACACAGGATGAAACCGCCTGTCTGCGTTATCTGTATGGTACCTCACCTGGACTGGGAGCACTCCGGAGGAGGAAGAGGGGTAGGGGGCAGTCCACAGACACTCTGGTAACAATTATTTACTTAAAGGATTAGTGATAACACCTTCCACAGAAGGCATGTGGGTGTGACTCAGCAGCTTATCTCTATATGGTGATCCTGGAGTTGGACGGCTGCATAGGAAAACTTGTGAGGTGAATTGGTACCTGAACAACGGGGCTCTATAAGCAGAATTACTCGGGGATGCTCTCTCTTACCGTCTTAGGACTCACTCTACTCACATCCACCCTCCAATCACTACAGGATATCTCTCCTTTTCCTCCATCTTCACCTACATGAAAGCTGAAGTTGCTTCCATGTGGCTCTGTGTTAGCACTCTTTCTGAAGACAAGATGGAAGACATTTTCCCGCTCTCAATCACTCCTATTTATACCTTCACTCATACCACATGACATTACAGACTGATACATTTACATGCAGGCAATGATTTTAGTGACGTTAACCTCTCAAGCGCTGCGGCTGTGCAACGCACATACTGGGAATGACAAGACCAGCTTTGCACAGTGCATCCAAATAGGACACACAAGTATGACATTCATGGAGGGGACCAGGATGATGTGCTGGACCACTACACTTGCGTGGCAGGATAAGTATTGTGCACATGCCCTTTTCTAATTAAAATGCTACTTGCACAAACTTTTTGGGGGTTGAAGAGTCGCATTGGGCATCCATGCCCAATGGGGCATTTTGACCTCTCAGTATTTCTTTGTCAGATTGTTCTTTCCTTAGTATACATATAGCTCTACTGTGGATACTAGGCTGAAGCCGATTCTGTAGACCAGGGGTGCCCAACCACCGGTCCGCGGCGTTGGGTGGTTAGCGCCGGTCCGTGGCACAGCCGTGAACTTTTTCTCTAAACACAAGGCCCGCGGGCCGAATCCGGCCCGCTGCCTCGTGTTATGTGGCTCGCGGCATGCCGACACAGCTCACCACTGAAGCGATTACCAGCGGGGGCACCGCAGCTTCCCGCTGTTAATCGCGCTGATCAGGGCGCACACTGACGTGTGCAGCCCGGAACGCTTCCTCCCCGAGTCCCCTGCTCATTAGTTCCGCAGGAGAGGACTTGGGGAGGAAGCGTTCCGGGCTGCACACGTCAGGGCAAGCAGACAGAGGGCGACGCTGACAGCAGGGAGGAGGTAAGTATATGGGTTAGGGGGCTGCTTACTACTGGGGGGGGCTACTTATTACGCGGGGGGGCTGGTTATTACTGGGGGGGGGACCTGCTTATTACTGGGGGGTGGGGGCTACTTATTACAGGGGAAGAGGGTGCCTATTACTGGGGGGCTGCCTATTACTGGGGGGGGGGGGACCTGCCTATTACTGGGGGGGGGGACCTGCTTATTACTGGGGGGGGATAAATTATATGCTGCCCTATGTGTGTGTTGGGGAGGGGGGGATAGATTATATACTGCCCCTATGTGTGTGCTGCCAGGTGGGGGGGGGGATATATTATACTGCCCTATGTGTGTACTGCCAGGACATTCTAAATGTCATAATTAAATAAGAATTCACTACACTCAAACCCCCTTCATAGCCCCGCCCCATATAACCAAAGCCCCGCCCACGTCCTGCCCAACCCTGCCGGGCCTTGTAAAAATGGTCTTGCTTGAAGCTGGTCCCTGGTGTCAAAAAGGTTGGGGACCACTGCTGTAGACCAGTATTTCTGATTGTAAGCCAAGGCAAGACTCTGATCACACAGTCTACTGCACCGTAAGAGCATAGCATACGAACAAAGCATGTATCACCTGGAGTACACTTGTCACATAGACTGTAGACAGTTGTGCTTTGTGAGATTTTAAGGAGAAATAGAAATAACTCATGTTGGTGTTATGAGGATATACAGTAGGTGAGAAAATAATAGCTTTTTGCTAAATACGCACAATGTAAAAAAGTTCAAATTTCTGAATAGTGTCTTTACAATTAAAGGGGTTGTCCAGTTGTAAAGTATTGATTGCCTACCTCCAGGTCATCATCTCAGGGGGCTGCCACCACAGACCTCTGCCTATCAGATGTTATCTTTGCCACAAAAATACTAAACTTCAGGAAGCCAAAGTCCGATCCGCTTAGAGAGGCCATTAACTTATTGGCTGACACAATGTCCCCAAAAACAAGGGTACAAACAAACTATAGGAATTTCATTTTAGGGCATTTTAAAATATAAGTGGTTCATACCTTACAGGAATAAAAGGGTTGGGTATAAGAGAAAAACAATGCGGCTAAATGAATATTCCGCAGCAATGTCCATAATAGCATGCAATGTAAAATTATTCTTGCATGCACACGAGCGGAAACCACTTGCGATTTCCGCTCGTGGAGGAAGGATCACAGCTTGCTCTATTTTAGGCTGGATTCACACGAACGTATATTGGCTCGGTTTTCACACCCAGCCGATATAAGTCGTCCTCATCTGCAGGGGAGGGGGGGGGGATGGAAGAGCCAGGAGCAGGAACTGAGCTCCCGCCCCCTCTCTGCCCCTCTGCACTATTTACAATGGGGAGAGGCGGGACAGGGGCGGGGCTAATTCCCGCCTCCTTTCATTGCAAATAGTGCAGAGGGGCGGAAAGGGGGTGGAGAGGAGGCAGAGAGGGGGCGGGAGCTCAGTTCCTGATCCTGGCTCTTCCATCCTCCCCCCTGCAGATGAGGACGACATATCGGTTTGGCTTGAAAACCGAGCCGATATATGTTAGTGTGAATCCAGCCTTAGGCCGATATACGTCGCCTCTCTCTGCAGGGGGGAGGGTAGAAGAGCCAGAAGCAGTGCTCTGAGCTCCCGCCCCCTCTCCGCCCCTCTGCACTATTTGCAATCAGGAGAGGCGGGGCTAATTTTAGAAAACGTAGCCCCGCCCCCACCCAGCCTCCTTTCATTGCAAATAGTGCAGAGGGGCAGAGAGGGGGTGGAGATGAGGCAGAGAGCGCGCGGGAGCTCAGTTCCTGCTCCTGGCTCTTCCATCCCCCCCCCCCCCCACAGATGAGGACACCGTATATCGGCCTGGCGTGAAAACCGAGCCGATATACGGTCGTCTGAATCCACCCTTAGTGCGGGACTCGCACGGATGGCTTGCATTGCAGTTAAGGACCATAACAAGGCATCAGTCTGAATTAATTGAGATGATCAGATAGCCAATCAAGGTTTTTATAAAACGGAGGACCTCCTGATCCTATAGGGTACCCTGGTATGAGGATTAAAGAAACAGAGGTTTTGCTGCATGATCAAGTGTTACGGGGGATGCATGTAAGGCTCAGTTCACACCATGTTTTGGCAACAATTTTTTTTTACTGCATACTTAAAGGGGTTGTCTCGCGAAAGCAAGTGGGTCTATACACTTCTGTATGGCCATATTAATGCACTTTGTAATATACATCGTGCATTAAATATGAGCCATACAGAAGTTATTCACTTACCTGCTCCGTTGCTAGCGTCCCCGTCGCCATGGTTCCGTCTAACTTCGGTGTCTTCTTGCTTTTTTAGACGCGCTTGCGCAGATGGATCTTCTCCCTTCGGCTGGTCTTGGAAGCATCAGCATTTTGGCTCCGCCCCCTTGTACGCATCATTGCGTAGCTCCGCCCCCGTCACGTGCCGATTCCAGCCAATCAGGAGGTGATGACGCAATGACGCGTACAAGGGGGCGGAGCCAAAACGCTGATGCTTCCAAGACCAGCCGAAGGGAGAAGATCCATCTGCGCAAGCGCGTCTAAAAAAGCAAGAAGACACCGAAGTTAGATGGAACCATGGCGACGGGGACGCTAGCAACGGAGCAGGTAAGTGAATAACTTCTGTATGGCTCATATTTAATGCACGATGTATATTACAAAGTGCATTAATATGGCCATACAGAAGTGTATAGACCCACTTGCTTTCGCGAGACAACCCCTTTAAGGGTTTAAAAAAAAGAAAAAAATTGCATATCATTTCTTGCCAGGACATAAATATGCAGTCTGCTAAGTTTGTCTATCCTGTCAGGGAAAAAAGAAACACAACATGTACATTCAACAAAACAAAAAAAATAAATAATAAATTATATATATATATATATAAAATTGGATCACAAAAGAGAACATTGGATCTCATTTATCAAAACTCTCTGAAATAGAAAATGTCTGTTGCCCATAGCAACCAATCGCAGTACAGCTTTCATTCTTAAACTGCTGTACTAAAGCAGCACTGTGATTGGTTGCTATGGGCAGCAAAGACCGGTTCTCTTTTAGGGTTTGTTCACATATACCAGAAAATTCACATCAAAATTTGCACCATTTGATGCGGATCCACAACCGACTTCAACCTTTTAATTTAAAAAGTGTGAAGAAAATCATAGTCATGTCCACCCAAGACGTGTGGAGCAGTTACCCGCAGAACTCACATAAATGCACACAGTGTCTAAACAATACCGTTGACCAAAACACGGGAAACACTACCCCTATATAAACTAACACAGAGAAAGGACCTGCCTAAGTGCAGGCAACTCGTCCGGACAAGGAAAAACCTGGCATCGTACCTCGGCCACTAGTTGATCCTACGCGGGACAGGGAAAATAACGTAGGAAATAATGTAGAAATGAAAACAAGTGCAGACTTAGCTTTAAGATGCAGCAAGTAAATGGGAGATCCAGGACCAAGCTCTGACTGCAATCAGAGAGAGACTGAAGATTAGCCTCATGTCCACGGGGAAAATCAGGCCCGCTACGGATTCTACATGTAGAATCCGTAGCGGGTCCCTCCTGCCCCGCGGACATGAGTGCTGAAAATAGGAATTTAAAAGAATTTACCCATCCGTAGCGGGCGGGGAAAGTCTTCTCTTCCTCACGGCCGGATCTTCTTTTTCGGCCGGCGGATGAACTCGTCACGGCTGCGGCAAGAAAGATGCGGCCGTGAGGAAGAGAAGACCTTCCCGGTCCGCTCCGGATGGGTAAATTCTTTTAAATTCCTATTTTAGGTCTCCCGCGGATCCGGGCGGCTTCCATTGGCTTCAATAGAAGCCCGCGGGAGCCGTCCCTGCATGAGACCCGCATGAAAATGGAGCATGGTCCAGATTTTTTCATGCTCCATTTTTTTTTAAAATCCCTTTTATTGACCATCCGCGGGTATTTATCTACCCTGCGGGTGGTCAATGCATCCCTATGGGGTTCGGATCCGCGGGCAGGAGAAGAGTTAAAATCTGCTGCGGATTTTAATTCTCAGCAATTCAGCTCAGCATCAAGCCAGGCTAGATAGCCCTGACAATTACCCACAGGTGAGACCAAACACTTCTCACCTGTGCCACTCCCACCAGAGCCAGAAGATGAGAGAAACACCTACAAAACCTGCACCAGATTATCAGCAAGGCAGTGATCTCAGAACCGCCGCAACAATCCCAAAATGCAGAAATATAGGACATTTCTTTTCACTCCACAGTGCATGAGTGAAAACATCGCTCATGAGAATGAAACCATTGAAAATCATTGGTTTCATAATTCTGTGTTATCACTCAATCACCCAAAAATCATGACCATCCAAAGCATTGGATTTCAATGTATTTATTCATATTGACGATTTTTGGCTGCGTTAAAAAATTGACCAGAGAAAAAAACACACGCATGCGTCCATTTTCTGTCACCGATTTTATACGTGGTCTTGCCCAATCTTTTCCCGAAATATGCAGGAAGCTCCCATAGACTTCAATGGAAGCTAGAAAATAGGTAGGGGAGGGAGTTACCCGGCGTACAACGCTGGGAAAGAACACTGCTGGCACAATGTATGCATTATTGGACATTCCGAGCATTTTACAGTGATCAATGGTTTTCATCGCTTCTACGTATTCTTTTTGCTGATACGCAGCAGCCGTCTGTGTGAGTGGCTGAAAATATGGGAATAAAGATCAGGACACGATTGCGGCAATTCTTCATTCATGGGATTATACAGTGCTCAAGCGTGAATGCAAAAATGCATATGGTCGTGTGAAGGAGGGTGCTTTTAGACAGAACAATTAAATCAACGATATTCGTCCAGTCTAAGGGTGAAGCCACACGAACGTATATCGGCTCGGTTTTCACGCCGAGCCGATATACGTTGTCCTCGTGTGCAGGGGGGGGGGGGAGGATGGAAGAGCCAGGAGCAGGAACTGAGCTCCTGCCCCCCTCTCTGCCTCCTCTCCGCCCCTCTGCACTATTTGCAATGGGGAGAGGTGGGACAGGGGCGGGGATAATTCTCAGGACTTAGCCCCTCCCCCCGCCTCTTCCCATTGCAGATAGTGCAGAGGGGCGGAGAGGAGGCAGAGAGGGGGCGGGAGCTCAGTTCCTGCTCCTGGCTCTTCCATCCTCCCCCCCTGCACACGAGGACAACGTATATCGGCTTGGCATGAAAACCGAGCCGATATACGTTCGTGTGACTTCACCCTAAGTGCGAGCCAAACACTGAACAATGGTTGTTCAGTTTCAGCAGGACTAAATATCATTGTTGGCTCATTCACTTGTCATTCCGTTTAAAGGGCGCTGATTTAGTGCGTCACATAGGAATGCAGCACAAGCAGCTGAGGATGTGACCAAGTAGTTCGCTCGTGCAAAAGAGAATCGTGAGGTTCTTGGCCCGTGTAAAAGGAGCCTTGGGGAACTTCAGGAGGCATTAGCCCGGGTGTGAAATCAAGAGTACACCCCAAACCTCGTTTCCTCAATGACTCATCGATGCAAGAAGGCTAGGGGGGCCTACTAAATACTAGGATCCAGAACTACTGCATCAAATGACCCCTCATACCAAATTATTGCAGAATAGACAACTCTGTAAGCGTTCTGCCGCCGGCTGATAACAACTGCATGTAGAGGCTGCTCTGTGCAACTTCACAAAATTCATTGCATATTGTACATAGAATACGGATATTACAAACATGGTGAGCACAGATTTGTGAGCAGATTTATTACATATAGAGCCGCTTTCATATCCTTTGTATAAACAACTGCCAAAACGTGGGGTGACACAATTTGTGTGTGGAAATTTTTTTTCTATAATACACACACACACACACACACACACACACAGATATAGCAAATATTACCTTGACGTTCAATACATAACAGCTTAAGGCCTCTTTCACACGGACAACAGTGATATCGCATCGGTGTTCTGTGCAATATCATTGCGTTTTCTCCAGGCGATGTTGTGATTTTGTATCGCTACAACGTTGCGCGGCCTTGTGGCACTCTTTTGCCAGGATTTTCGGGGGAAGAGGCCTTGAAATATAATCCTTACCCCGAAAATAAGCCCTAGCTGCATAAAAAAGAAGCAAAAAAGCCCATAATCTAACAGCTGCTTTCCACTCAGCCGAACGTCCTTACCGCAAGTATGCGATGACTGTGATAGGTTCATCAAGCACTGCAGTGATTGGTTCTGATAGCCAGTCAGAGGCAACGCTTCCTGGAGGCGTTTTTTTTAAACCCCTGACTAGGAAGGGTTGCCTGAAGAGAAGTGTCAGGGACCCGCAAAAAAGACGTGCGGCGGAGCAGACAGTGGCTGTTATGTGATGTGTGGGGGTTTTTTTTATGCAGCTAGGGCTTATTTTAGGGACTAACAGTAAGATTTCCTACTGTAAAAGTTGCATTGCACTGCACAAAAACCGCGTTTTTGCGCAATGCGATGCGATAGAAGGGAAGGCTCTATAGGTACACATGGGCTACAAAACAGTGCAAGTCACGCCAATATTCATCAACCCACAATTTTTTTTTGCAATATAGCAGCCTACAAAACATTGCTAATGTGAAGGAACCCATTGGAAAGCGTGGGCTTCACATACATGTGATATGTAGCGCTGTCGCATCACAAGAAAATTGCATGATTTTGCCGCCCGTGTGAAGCTGACCTAAAGGAGTATTCTGGGCTCTTTAACTGATGACCAATCCTCTGGATAGTCCCATCAGTAGTTGATGGACGGATGTTCTGAGCGGTGGTACCCCATCCATCAGCTGATCGTCCGTCCAGCCCGCTATCCAGTGCAGCGAGCCGGACATTATCATCAGCGGACTGGGGAGAAAGCGGGAGCACTTCTTACTCCGGTTACTGACATTCTGTCCTGGGCAGGAAGTGGAATAGTTGTGTGGCGCTCCTGAACAGCTGATGTGGCGGACCCCTGCCCATCAACTACTTACTTATGGCCTATCCAGAGGATAGATCATCAGCTGAGAAGAGCTCAGACAACCCCTTTAATTCCAAGGTACTCAAAAGCTGTAAATAGTTATTAGGATACACAACAGTGTTAGTAATTGCATACCGTACATGTTTCTATTACTGCATGGACCAGCGCAGCCAACATATACTTCCGACGGAAGGCGCATACACAGTTTAAACAGAGGCTTAACCGTATGGCAAAAAGCAGTGTGATCCTATATATATGCAGTTGAAGTAAAGGCATAGCTGACTACACTTGGAGTCAGAGGCATCATACAAAAACCCATACTGCAGGTACATGAGAGCCTATGGGCATTGTATACGGTTGTATACATTGGGGTTTTACCTTTGGCGTATACACGCAGAAGGCCCTCTAAACACAATATGAACATAGCCTAACCTAGACAGTGTGCTTTAGGATTTAGGGCTTATTTGTAATGCAGCGTACTAGTGAGAGTCCTTTTAGACAAGACGATTTATTGTTTGAATGAGCGAGTGACGTTACTACGATCTCGTTCAGTTCGTTGATCCAGGCAGATACACTGCTGTATAAGTGGCCGAGAACAACTGACCGAGCACTGGCTGTGATTGGCTAAGCATCAGCCAATCACAGTCAGCACTTCCAGGAGGTGGGGATTTTTCAATCGCCGGCCAGAAGATGATGAAGAGAAACAGTGCTGGGAGAAGAAGAGAAGCTGCTGCGACGTTGGAGAGCGCTTGTAAGGTGCTGCATCTGTATTATTTTTTTCCTTCGGCTATGGCTAATATTCAGGGTAGGGCTTATATTTCAAATCTAAATCCCAAATCCTCACATGTGGCGCTACAAAGTCACGGTATCACACAGACCAGCGACGTCGTATCGCAGCAATGCCATGTCGCTCGTGTGAACGAGGCCTTACGGTAAATACAGCAGCGCAATTACTTCTGTCCCAAAACCGGGCGCACCCTATTATAGTCAATAAGCCCTTCACAGAGTAGACGCAAAAAATATTATTTAATTAATTCCTATTAAAACTTAGGACTGGACAGACACACATACACCCCAGAGCCTAATTATATAGCGGTAAACCAGTATTACCAATGCATCACACTGCCCGGGTATCTCAGGTACCGCAATAAGGTCTAAATCACAGATGCGTGGTCAACTGTAACAATTGGGGGGGTCTTTAGAAAGGATAAACCCTGCCCCACTAAACGCACATCAAACGTAGTGCTGCAATAGAGCTAATTGCTTAATTCATTTTGATCAGTTACCTTCGTTGATATTGTTCGGGTCAGCGTGTTTCCCTGCTCGTCACGCACTTCATCAGGAACCTTTACAATTTCTCAAGTGATGGAAAGTTTACACTATACTGGGCAGAGGGAGCATGGCAGTGGGGTAGGACTAGGAGTAATTCGCACTTCAGTTTGTGCCTGTCATTAGACGAGTCTAAGCGCACTTTAATCGCGACAGACTCCTATACAAAAGGCGACAGCAGAGATTAACGACTTCACTAGTGGCTATGGATGAAAATTCCATCACAGCCCCAAATTCACTATGTATAGGCCAATGAGTACAGTCCTACTCACCCCCAATGTGATTTACCTCGCCCCTGCCCACAGGACTATGTGGGTAAGACCACGCAACAGTTCCGTCGCTGAATGTTGGCTCACATAGGGAATATACACAGGAGAGAAACCACGCCCCATGCTAACCACATGTTGGCAATGCAGGAGGGCGATCCTGACCTTGTGAGATTTCAAGGAATTGAGGTGCTCAGAACTAACAGGAGAGGAGATACTGAGCGAAAAAATTTACAGAAAGTAACAGCATGGATTTTCAGATTAAATCCCCTAAATCCATCTGGGTCGAATGAAACTCTATCCTTGACTTCCTTTTGCTGAGTCTGTCATCCAGGAGTCAGATCAGACTAGTATACCAATTGGAAAAATGTTCCTACTTGGGTTTTATTGACTAATCCCCCGGCCTTACTGAGCATGTACCTAGGTGATCCCTTCACTAGGGGAATATTAATTCCTGGCATCATAGAAATCTAAGATGTCCAATCAGTTATTTAGTAGTATTTCCTGATAATACCTCAACCTACTGCCTCCATAATAAGGGGCTGGCAGACTTTGTTCTGAATGTGAGCAGGTTATACTTTTCATTTTGGGCCTCTTTGATAAGAAGTAGCTCTTCATTCCTTTACATCAGAAGACGAATCTTGTTATACTACATAATGACAGAACACCATCAAGAACTCCACGGGAAACCAAGGGGTCATTGTTTTAATATTTTTAATATGCTCATTTCCAAGGTTTCGTGGGTGAGTAGATATCTCAATACCTGCTACACCTTGGGTGGCAAACGTGTCAATTCAGGGTTAATAAAGTATTGTCATCAGTAGAGTCCTCTTATGTCCAGCCTTGGTCCTTATTGGACATAATGACGACTGTATTGAGCTCCACTTTTTGTATGTGAATTATTCTATTTTATGGGGAAGTCCCGTCTGGCCGGCTCACGGGGTGTCTGGTAACTTTATTAATAAAGCCAGGCCTCCCACATCATCCAGATAACTTCTTGGTAAGGTACGTCACGCTGTCCTTCCAGTCGGGGTGTGCCCATATGCCTTGCATCCTTCCCCTTGCCAGCACTTCATTCACTCCTCGTGATGACATGCGTCACGCTGTGTCTCCAATAGGGGTGGGCTGACAGAATTTCAGCCACTTCCTATGATGACGTAGGCGACGCGCGTCATGCCATGTCTGCGGTAGGCTGCTTGTGCATGGGCGATGATCCGCTTGCTATAAATCACCCATGGTTCACGCTATGAAAAGCTTTCCATAGGCTAACTCTGGAAAGCACAGCCCGACGTGCACGAGCGGAGAATCATAGCAAATCTCCGCTTGCAAGGTTGAAATCGCGGCATGCTGCGTTTATCTGCGGTGAGCCTATTAGATGGGCTCATCACGGACACCTGGCAGTGCTCCTCCCCCGCAGCGGAATATCGCTAGCGATATTCCATCCCAGCCATGGACAGGCAGCTGTAAGGTCGGGACGGATCCTCTATTGTGAGTGGATGCAATCTCCTTGACAACTACACTGCGTGCTGCAGAGTCAGTGGGATCCATCTGGTGCTGTTTGGCTGTGGGGATTCCCTTCATCTGTTCTCCAAACGGAGGTGTGAAAGCAGCCTTACTGTTTTTTACAACAAATCTATTTCTCCAGTCTTCTGAATGGAATTCCAGATTTATTCTACAAAGCAAAACAGCTCTTGCAGTTTAAGCAAGTGATTCGTCTTGGAGACGGCAATGCTTTCTGCTAAATGTAGAGAGATGGATGCTTAAAGAAACTATCACCTACATTTTTTCTCTAAAAGCTAAGTTTATGGGTAGGTGACCCGCTATAAGTTTTATACTTACCTCCATTGTTCCCCAGATTTGAGCGCTGGCAGCCGCCGCTCAGTGCATTGCTGCCAAGTAGTCTTCCCATTATAAAATTAGAACAGGCGGATTACTTCGCAGAGCCTCTCAATGCATTCAGCGTTCATACCGGGGGAACAACAGTTGAGGTAAGTATAACAGTGGGCCACCTACGATCAGCCCATAAACGTAGCTAGAAGTAGGTGACAGACTCCCTTTTATATACTTGATAACGTCTTTACATGCTGAGGATTTCTACTTGCAATACCAAAAAAAAAAAAAAAAAAAAAAACCACCCCCCACAAAAAAAAAAAAACAAAAAAAAAAACAAACACACTTGAGCCAACACACAGAGAAAGTTTACATAAGGTTTTATTTCCAATGTTAAATACATAATCCAGACGGGGCTCAAACATTCCACGAGAAGGCCGTCTCTGTTTCTCTCAGGTCCTTCTCTGGACGGAGGTTGTACAGTTCATTTATTATAGGAGTCACCCAGCGGTCCGTGTGGAAGACGGATTCCCCAACCTGCCAGATATACAAGCACAGATGTGACAGCCACCTTCATGGACGGCGAGAAGACAATACACAATCCAGCAGATAAAAGGTATCACTCTCTTTTGGTAGATTTTTCTAAACGACTCTTCAGGGTATGTTCACCGCTCAATCCATGGAGGATTTTTCCCATATGGATTCTGCCTCTAAAACTACTGCTAGGCTGCGGCGGTCTGCCATGGATTTTGCCAAAGCCCCCAAAGCTTGAGGGTGCACTAAGATTTTGATAAGAACATGTCCTCTTCCGTTTCCTGTCTAAGGCCACTCTTTTGCACAGCTGTGAGTCCCATCTTTGACGTTCCTTCAGAACGCGTCGCCCATTGTTTTCAAAGGGGACAGAAAGCACATTGTATGGCATGTGAGTGTGATACGAAGTTTTCCATTGAAAACAATGCGAAACACTTGCCAATCTGGAGGAATCGCAACTGTACTGAAGTGATGGGAGGCGGTTTTCGACACAAAAACCCCTTGTATCCGTAGGTACCTCGCACTTTGGCGAGCGCGATATCAGGCCAAGCTTCACAGCCCGATATCACGCTCACCTGTATGTAGAAGCCTCAGACTTTCAAATTCCCCTCTATATCAGTGTTTCCCAATCTAGCCCTCCAGCGACGCTCAATAGCTCGTGCCTTGAGGATTTAATGTAGTAAAATATGTGCCATATAGAGTTTTTATTCCATCGCCACCAGAAAGAAATAAGTTACATGTACCCAAAAAAATGCGATTGTAAAAACAGCTATCCTGCAAAAATCAAGCTCTCATAGGGCTGCACTGACCAAAAACATGGCTTTTAGAAGGAGACAAAAAAAAAAGGTAAGGAAAATATGCTGCATCACAATATATATATATATATATATATATATATATTTATTTTATTTTTTTTTATCAAGTTGCCCATAAATAAGCCAGCCTAAACTCACCCATTCCAGCTCCACCTCTCTGCACTCCCTGCAGGCACTCTGTGAATGGAGAGGCAGTACTGGAGTTGTGGCGGGTGAGTATAGGCTGGTTTATTTTTGTTGGGCATGGGCAGCCTAAAAAAAAAAAAAAAAAATATTCCTTGGAAAATGTAAGGCCAAAATTAGCAGCATCCTTAAGTTGTTTCAGGGGTCCTGTTTTCCTGCTTTATTTAGGTCCCCTGGCCAAACTGATCCAACGTATGATGAAATTGAATGTTGCCAAATGGACCTAATTGACCTTAATGGCGTTCGTTGGATCTCCGTTCATTTTACAAGACAAAGGAGTCCTTCATGCAGGACTTTCTTACAGTATTTTGTGCCAGATCTGCGGAACCCCTTAAACAGATGAGTACAAAGCCTTGCAGGAATTTTCCCACAAAGATAAGTTATGCCCAACCCAGAGGGTAGGTGACAACTATCTGATCAGTGGGGGAATCTGACTGCTGGGACCCTACCGGTAAGATAGTCAGCCCTGCCCTATGGCTAGGGGCCAACCTCTTATTGTGCACCAACTCCATCATGATGTTAAGTATCAATAAAGGATCGGCTGGAGTTCCTTGGTTCCTGCATTAGTCCTCATTAAGTATATCTGCCACTGTCTGAGCCACATAGGATGTGGTCTCTGACAACACTGAACTCGACCGATATCCAAAGGGGGGGACAGATTATCAGAATCCCTCTAAAGATACTAAGCAATGATTTCATAGACATTCTACATACAGAGCCCAAGTGTCATCCGGAGCTCCTCTAATGATGGCAGAATTCACAGACCTAAGCGCCCAATTTTATACATTTTTGTTCCCTACATGACTTATTGTTTATGTTCCATGTTTTTACCTTCCAGCCGGGGACATCTTTCATGATAATGGCCTCTTCCTCCAAGTTCTTTCGCAAAACTCGTAATGTCCTTTTAAAAACCAGACAATTAAGGTTACATACAGCAAAGCTGTGGCCAGTGCATTAAATCATAAAAGCTTAAACATAAAAAGCACAAACAGAAAGCTACAAGTCTGATGTGTTTGAGGCCACCGTGGGACCAGGACAAGCAAAGAACGAATGGCTGAAGTGAATACCCCCAACAGGTCATGTATATAGGTGAATTGGCACCGCAGATGGTTTGGGCAGCGACATTTTTGTTTTTTCATCCCAACTTTCTATGAGCCATAACTTTATTTTCTAGTCTCACTAGATTTGGTCTTTTCCAGAAGAAGTTGCATTTTTTTCCAATGGCACCATATAAAAAGTACCCTATAATGTGTGCATACTTGGAGTTGTTTTTCAGGCTTCACTTTATGATGCTCACTATGGAGTAAAAATCATTTATTTTTTCCCCAGAAAGTCAATCCAATTAGGTAACACCAAGTTTATATTTCCTAGAGGTGCATGGATGGACTTATAAGTCTCCTCACTCACCTTCTAGGTGTCTCCTTAAGGAGTGACGATACACCTACTGACCCACATCACGACCTCTCACTAGCCAAGCCAGATCCTACTGCACACTCATAGGGGGCAAAAACCCGAAATAACTGTCTGTGTATGGTGTCTGGATTGGTTTTCAATTCCCAATCATTTTTGCATAGACCTGTATAAAAGGGTCAGACATTAATTTGCAGGAATGCTGCCATCCAATAGATGGCGCTGCAGGAGTTGTTCCAATGTTCCTTATTTGCATATACTTTATTATGTATTACTACTTGTGCAAAATGTTTAATTAAATTAGCCCAGTCTCACCATTTCCTGCACCTGGTGGCCAATCTACTGAACTACACTGACTGCCATATGTCATGTCATGCTTAGATTTACATTTTTTTTTTGGTAAAGTTAAATCACTGAAATCAAAACTAAAATTCTGATTGTACTTTGGGCGCTGCTAAATGTAGATGCAGACAAACTCACCAAGTCCAAGTGTGCAAATTAAAACTTACTACACACACACACAATTTTTTTTATTTTTTTTTGTCTAGATTTGGGATATTTTCGTCAACCTAAGCTAGTATGGCCAAGTGTTACATATATAGCAATTCTTGGTCTAGAAAGACCGCCGAGGATCGTGAGACTGGGGCTATTCCACTCCCCTCTCCTTTACAAATGCAATTTCCAATTTTACCAAGCAGACTATCCAGTTACATCTATATGTAGCACAACCCTTCCAGGATAGTTGCTCCTTGTGAGGACCATCTATATTAAGGGATATGGCCATAGGTTTTCCCTGCCTATACTTTATGACGATGCACTGGCAATTATCCATATGCCATCACATCAGTTCATGTACCGTATTTTCCGGCGTGGCGTATAAGACGACTTTTTAACCCCAAAAAATCTGCTCTGCAGTCGGGGGTCGTCTTCCACACTGGGTATACAGTGTCTGAAAAAACAACAAAAAAAATATTCACCTCCCGCAGCGCTGCTGCAGGCTGTCGCTTCCCAATGCACACTGGCAGACCATTGCTTTCTACAAGCGGAGCTTGAATGCCCCGCCTACAGAAAGCTAAAACTCTGATTGGCTAACTTAGTCTGGCATTAGCCAATCACAGCCTTTCAATGACGTCATGAATGGCTGTGATTGGCTAACAGTCTGGCGTTAGCCAATCAGAGCATTAGCTTTCTGCTTGCTTGCAGAAAGCAATGCTCTGCCAGTGTGCACGAGGGAGCGACAGTCTGCAGCAGCACCGTCAGAGGCGAGTATTGATTCCTCCCCCCCCCCCTCATTGTATTCCGGGCATATAAGACGAGAAGTCGGGGGGTCGACTTATACGCCCCGTCATCTTATATACCAGAAAACACAGTACCAATTGTACACATCGTAAAATAGTATGTTAGGCTGAAAAAAAGACATATGTCCATCCAGTTCAGCCTATTACCCCCGCTCCTCACCCCATCATGTTGATTCAGAGGAAGGCAAAAATAAAAAAAAAAAAAAAAACACACTACACAATGAGGTAGAAGCCAATTCTCCTCATTTTAAGTGATGAAGAAAAAAAATTCCTTCCTGACTTCAATCTGGCAATCAACATAATCCCTGGATCACCAATCCTTTTGAAGTAATCAGTGATAACATGTAATATTGTAACACTCAAGAAAGACGTCCAGGACTAATCACCGCGTCCTCAAACAGAGTTCCATAGTCTCACTGCTCTTACAGTAAAGAACCCCCTTCTATGTCGGTACAGAAGCCTTTCTTCCAGACAGAGGTTGCCCTCTTGTTACAGTCACAGTCTTGGGTATAAATAGATGGGAGAGATCTCTGTACTGACCCCAGATATATCTATAAATAGTTACTAGAGCGCCCCCCTTGTTACAGTCCTGGGAATGAATGAATATATTTATCAGGAGACACGGTACAAACAGAATACTGGTGCACAAAGGAAGAACTGCAACATTCATGATATCTTGTTACCTTCTATCTGCCTCTGCCTGAAAGAGGGGAAGTAAAGCCAACCGAGCCTCTAAATCCTCAATATGGAGTCGTCTGTAAAACAGGAGGAGGACGTCACACTAAACACTAAGAACATGACAAGTTACATAAGATAAACCAGGAGAACTCCGAAAATAGCACAATACTTCATACGTGTTAAAGGGGTTGTCCTGAAGAAAAGTCAACCCACGGAAAAGGGTGGCAATGTGTTTGGAAGAAAGCAGCCATGTTTTTCTAACCCTGGACGGCCCCCTTAAATGTTAGCAAACATTCCCTTTAAAAACACAGGATTATCTTTAACTACTTGGAATGCCTTTGGATTAGAAGGGGTTAAGGCCCATTTACACCAGCAGATGATCACTCAAAGATCACTCAAAAGGACAGTGACAGCTTTCAGCGATCATTTTGCATAAAGTATTAAGTAGCTACTCAGCTACTTAAGTACCAATTAAGTGTGCAAATGAAGCCTTCCCTGAATGCAGTTAATAGCCCGAGGCTATTATCTGCGCTCAGATCCTTTGTTCTCCAAAGGGAAACAATGCTATCAGCACTACCCATGGAGAACTGCTGATAAGGCTGAAGGACGATTTTTAGGTTAGCTCTAATTTAACAATCAGCTAGCAGTGCGCGATGGCCTCGCATTTAGAGGCACCGATTATTGCAGCGATCGGTTGGTGTAAATGGGCCTTTACAGGCAGCAATCACACAGATCTCTGGTACACATGTATGTGACAGTAACATACGCCTACAAGAAATCCGCCACACGTGAATATACCGTTATTAAACACTGTTGGATATTTGGCGACTGCAGAGCGTACAATTGTTTCGGAGGGAAAGAAAAGGGGGGGGGGGGGAAGGGAGGGAAAGAAAAGGGGGGGGGGGAAGGGAGGGAAAGAAAAGGGGGGGGGGGAAGGGAGGGAAAGAAAAGGGGGGGGGGGGAAGGGAGGGAAAGAAAAGGGGGGGGGGGAAGGGAGGGAAAGAAACGGGGGGGGGGGAAGGGAGGGAAAGAAACGGGGGGGGGGGAAGGGAGGGAAAGAAACGGGGGGGGGGGAAGGGAGGGAAAGAAACGGGGGGGGGGGAAGGGAGGGAAAGAAACGGGGGGGGGGAAGGGAGGGAAAGAAACGGGGGGGGGAAGGGAGGGAAAGAAACGGGGGGGGAAGGGAGGGAAAGAAACGGGGGGGGGGGGGGGAGGGAAAGAAACGGGGGGGGGGGGAGAGAAAGAAACGGGGGGGGGGAGAGAAAGAAACGGGGGGGGGGAGAGAAAGAAACGGGGGGGGGGGGGGGAGAGAAAGAAACGGGGGGGGGGAGAGAAAGAAACGGGGGGGGGGAGAGAAAGAAACGGGGGGGGGGAGAGAAAGAAACGGGGGGGGGGAGAGAAAGAAACGGGGGGGGGGAGAGAAAGAAACGGGGGGGGGGGGAGAGAAAGAAACGGGGGGGGGAGAGAAAGAAACGGGGGGGGGAGAGAAAGAAACGGGGGGGGGAGAGAAAGAAACGGGGGGGGGGAGAGAAAGAAACGGGGGGGGGGGAGAGAAAGAAACGGGGGGGGGGGAGAGAAAGAAACGGGGGGGGGGGAGAGAAAGAAACGGGGGGGGGGGAGAGAAAGAAACGGGGGGGGGGGGAGAGAAAGAAACGGGGGGGGGGGAGAGAAAGAAACGGGGGGGGGGGGGAGAGAAAGAAACGGGGGGGGGGGAGAGAAAGAAACGGGGGGGGGGGGAGAGAAAGAAACGGGGGGGGGGGGGAGAGAAAGAAACGGGGGGGGGGGAGAGAAAGAAACGGGGGGGGGGAGAGAAAGAAACGGGGGGGGGGAGAGAAAGAAACGGGGGGGGGGAGAGAAAGAAACGGGGGGGGGGAGAGAAAGAAACGGGGGGGGGGGAGAGAAAGAAACGGGGGGGGGGGAGAGAAAGAAACGGGGGGGGGGAGAGAAAGAAACGGGGGGGGGGAGAGAAAGAAACGGGGGGGGGGAGAGAAAGAAACGGGGGGGGGGGGGAGAGAAAGAAACGGGGGGGGGGGGGAGAGAAAGAAACGGGGGGGGGGGGGGAGAGAAAGAAACGGGGGGGGGGGGGAGAGAAAGAAACGGGGGGGGGGGGGGAGAGAAAGAAACGGGGGGGGGGGGGGAGAGAAAGAAACGGGGGGGGGGGGAGAGAAAGAAACGGGGGGGGGGGGAGAGAAAGAAACGGGGGGGGGGGAGAGAAAGAAACGGGGGGGGGGGGAGAGAAAGAAACGGGGGGGGGGGGGAGAGAAAGAAACGGGGGGGGGGGAGAGAAAGAAACGGGGGGGGGAGAGAAAGAAACGGGGGGGGAGAGAAAGAAACGGGGGGGGGGGGGAGAGAAAGAAACGGGGGGGGGGGGGAGAGAAAGAAACGGGGGGGGGGGGGGAGAGAAAGAAACGGGGGGGGGGGAGAGAAAGAAACGGGGGGGGGGGAGAGAAAGAAACGGGGGGGGGGGGAGAGAAAGAAACGGGGGGGGGGGAGAGAAAGAAACGGGGGGGGGGGAGAGAAAGAAACGGGGGGGGGGAGAGAGAAAGAAACGGGGGGGGGGAGAGAGAAAGAAACGGGGGGGGGAGAGAGAAAGAAACGGGGGGGGGGAGAGAAAGAAACGGGGGGGGAGAGAAAGAAACGGGGGGGGAGAGAAAGAAACGGGGGGGGAGAGAAAGAAACGGGGGGGGGGGGAGAGAAAGAAACGGGGGGGGGGGAGAGAAAGAAACGGGGGGGGGGGGAGAAAGAAACGGGGGGGGGGAGAGAAAGAAACGGGGGGGGGGAGAGAAAGAAACGGGGGGGGGGAGAGAAAGAAACGGGGGGGGGGGGAGAGAAAGAAACGGGGGGGGGGAGAGAAAGAAACGGGGGGGGGGAGAGAAAGAAACGGGGGGGGGGAGAGAAAGAAACGGGGGGGGGGAGAGAAAGAAACGGGGGGGGGGAGAGAAAGAAACGGGGGGGGGGAGAGAGAAACGGGGGGGGGGAGAGAGAAACGGGGGGGGGGAGAGAGAAACGGGGGGGGGGGGGGAGAGAAACGGGGGGGGGGGGGAGAGAAACGGGGGGGGGGGAGAGAAAGAAACGGGGGGGGGGGAGAGAAAGAAACGGGGGGGGGGGGAGAGAAAGAAACGGGGGGGGGGGGAGAGAAAGAAACGGGGGGGGGGGGAGAGAAAGAAACGGGGGGGGGGGGGGAGAGAAAGAAACGGGGGGGGGGGAAGAAACGGGGGTCACGGCATTAAGGGGTTAAATAACGTACTAACTTCCTTCTCTGTGTCATTATGACGCAGGGATACAAGGGAGACAAGGGTTTGTTTTTTTCTTTCACTTTTTTTTGACCCTTTAGGGGACTTCCACAGAGACCCATCAGGACCCCCTGATCACATTCCGGGGGTCCGATGTTGACAGCCCTTTACATGCTGCAGTCACATAGACTGCAGCATTTAAAGGGTTAACACAGCAGAGATCAGAGGTTTTTTGACAGCCAAGCACCAGCTCTTCCTGCCACAGAGACCATCTACTTGCCTCTGACAAGCCATGGTCTCTATGGCAACTTGTAAACAAACTAGTGCAGGAGTTTTTCAAAGTCGGACACTGGTTCTCTGTGGGGACTGTGCAGGTAGAGCACAATGCCACAGCTTGTGACATTGTGCTCTGCAGCTCCCATAGTGAAACATAGCCCGAAAATCTTCTTGGCTATATAGCTATGGGCAGTGGAGCTCCTCCCGGAAAATTTCCGGACGTGCCACTCAAGGGGTTAAAGCATCCTTGAGAAAAAAAGATGGCCACACGGATTCTCTGACTACCTGATGTACACTGTACACCATTAATCTAAGATGTTACACTGTTTTTATTGGCTAGTAATAGTTGTATACTAACACACAGGGTGCACCAGGCAGCCAGAAAGTGGGGCGTTCATCTTTGTTTGTTCAGAACTGAAGGGTCACTTTAACAATACACTAGTGCAGGGGTGCATTACATGTGGCCAAATATGCTATTCTGTGTGGCCCCAATTATCTGGACACAGAAATATCTATGTCTGGGTCCCCTAAATATTAGGACAAGTACTAAGGGTGCCCTGTGTAGCCATGTCTGGGTCCCCTATATATTAGGACAAGTACAAAGGGTGCCCTGTGTAGCCATGTCTGGGTCCCCTATGTATTAGGACAAGTACTAAGGGTGCCCTGTGTAGCCATGTCTGGGTCCCCTACATATTAGGACAAGTACTAAGGGTGCCCTGTGTAGCCATGTCTAGGACAAGTACTAAGGGTGCCCTGTGTAGCCATGTCTGGGTCCCCTATATATTAGGAGAAGTACTAAGGGTGCCCTGTCTAGCCATGTCTGGGTCCCCTATATATTAGGACAAGTACTAAAGGTCTACTGTGTAGCCATGTCTGGGTTCCCTATATATTAGGACAGGTACTAAGGGTGCCCTGTGTAGCCATGTCTGGGTCCCCTATATATTAGGACAAGTACTAAGGGTGCCCTGTGTAGCCATGTCTGGTCTACTATATATTAGGACAAGCACTAAGGGTGCACTGTGTAGTCATGTTGGGGTCCCTATATATTAGGACAAGCACTAACGTTGCCCTGTGTAGTCATGTCTGGCCTACTATATATTAGGACAATACTAAGGGTGCACTGTGTAGCCATGTCTGGGTCTCCTATATATTTGGACAAGTACTAAGGGTGCACTGTGTAGTCATGTCTGGGTCCCCTATATATTAGGACAAGTACTAAAGGTCTACTGTGTAGCCATGTCTGGGTTCCCTATATATTAGGACAAGTACTAAGGGTGCACTGTGTAGCCATATCTGGTCTCATATATTAGGACAAGCACTAACGGTGCCCCGTGTAGTCATGTTTGGGTCTACTATATATTAACACAAGTACTAAGGGTGCCCTGTGTAGTCATGTCTGGTCTATATATATTAGGACAAGTACTAAGGATGCCCTGTGTAGTCATGTCTGGTCTCCTATATCTTGGGACAAGTACTAAGGGTGCACTGTGTAGGCATGTCTGGGTCCCTATATATTAGGACAAGTACTAGGGGTGCCCTGTGTAGGCATGTCTGGGTCTCTATATATTGGGACAAGTACTAGGGGTGCCCTGGGTAGTCATGTCTGGGTCCCCTATATATTAGGACAAGTACTAAGGGTGCACTGTGCAGTCATGTCTGGTCTCCTACATATTAGAACAAGTACTAGGGGTGCCCTGTGTAGCCATGTCTGGGTCCCCTATATATTAGGACAAGTACTAAAGGTCTACTGTGTAGCCATGTCTGGGTTCCCTATATATTAGGACAAGCACTATGGGTGCCCTGTGTAGCCATGTCTGGGTCCCTATATATTAGGACAAGTACTAAGGGGGCCCTGCGTAGCCATTACTGGGTGTCTATATATTAGGACAAGTACTAAGGGTGCCCTGTGTAGTCATGTCTGGGTCCCTATATATTAGGACAAGTACTAGGGGTGCCCTGTGTAGGCATGTCTGGGTCTCTATATATTGGGACAAGTACTAGGGGTGCCCTGGGTAGTCATGTCTGGGTCCCCTATATATTAGGACAAGTACTAAGGGTGCCCTGGGTAGTCATGTCTGGGTCTCCTACATATTAGAACAAGTACTAGGGGTGCACTGCGTAGCCATGTCTGGGTCCCTATATATTAGGACAAGTACTAAGGGTGCCCCGTGTAGCCATATCTGGGTCCCTATATATTAGGACAAGTACTAAGAGTGCCCCGTGTAGCCATATCTGGGTCCCTATATATTAGGACAAGTACTAAGGGTGCCCCGTGTAGTCATGTTTGGGTCCCTATATATTAGGACAAGCACTAACGGTGCCCCGTGTAGTCATGTTTGGGTCTACTATATATTAACACAAGTACTAAGGGTGCCCTGTGTAGTCATGTCTGGTCTATATATATTAGGACAAGTACTAAGGATGCCCTGTGTAGTCATGTCTGGTCTCCTATATCTTGGGACAAGTACTAAGGGCGCACTGTGTAGGCATGTCTGGGTCCCTATATATTAGGACAAGTACTAAGGGTGCACTGTGTAGTCATGTCTGGGTCTCCCATATATTTGGACAAGTACTAAGGGTGCACTGTGTAGGCATGTCTGGGTCTCCCATATATTTGGACAAGTACTAAGGGTGCACTGTGTAGGCATGTCTGGGTCTCCCATATATTTGGACAAGTACTAAGGGTGCCCTGTGTAGCCATGTCTGGGTCCCTATATATTAGGACAAGTACTAAGGGTGCCCTGTCTAGCCATGTCTGGGTCCCTATATATTAGGACAAGTACTAAGGGTGCCCTGTGTAGCCATGTCTGGGTCCCTATATATTAGGACAAGTACTAAGGGTGCCCTCTGTAGCCATGTCTGGGTCCCTATATATTAGGACAAGTACTAAGGGTGCCCCGTGTAGTCATGTTTGGGTCCCTATATATTAGGACAAGCACTAACGGTGTACTGTGTAGTCATGTTTGGGTCCCTATATATTAGGACAAGCACTAACGGTGTACTGTGTAGTCATGTTTGGGTCCCTATATATTAGGACAAGCACTAACGGTGTACTGTGTAGTCATGTTTGGGTCCCTATATATTAGGACAAGTACTAAGGGTGCCCTGTGTAGCCATGTCTGGGTCCCCTATATATTAGGACAAGTACTAAGGGTGCCCTGTGTAGCCATGTCTGGGTCCCCTATATATTAGGACAAGTACTAAGGGTGCCCTGTGTAGCCATGTCTGGGTCCCCTATATATTAGGACAAGTACTAAGGGTGCCCTGTGTAGCCATGTCTGGGTCCCCTATATATTAGGACAAGTACTAAGGGTGCCCTGTGTAGCCATGTCTGGGTCCCCTATATATTAGGACAAGTACTAAGGGTGCCCTGTGTAGCCATGTCTGGGTCCCCTATATATTAGGACAAGTACTAAGGGTGCCCTGTGTAGCCATGTCTGGGTCCCCTATATATTAGGACAAGTACTAAGGGTGCCCTGTGTAGCCATGTCTGGGTCCCCTATATATTAGGACAAGTACTAAGGGTGCCCTGTGTAGCCATGTCTGGGTCCCCTATATATTAGGACAAGTACTAAGGGTGCCCTGTGTAGCCATGTCTGGGTCACCTATATATTAGGACAAGTACTAAGGGTGCCCTGTGTAGCCATGTCTGGGTCCCCTATATATTAGGACAAGTACTAAGGGTGCCCTGTGTAGCCATGTCTGGTCCCTATATATTAGGACAAGTACTAAGGGTGTCCTGTGTAGTCATGTCTGGGCCCTATATATTAGGACAAGCACTAAGCATACACTGTGTAGCCATGTCTGGTCTCCTATATATTGGGACAAGTACTAAGGGTACACTGTGTAGCCATGTCTGGGTCCCTATATATTAGGAAACGTACTAAGGGTGCCCTGTGTAGCCATGTCTGGTCCCTATATATTAGGACAAGTACTAAGGGTGCCCTGTGTAGCCATGTCTGGGTCTCTATATATTGGGACAAATACTAGGGGTGCCCTGTGTAGCCATGTCTGGGTCCCCTATATATTAGGACAAGTACTAAGGGTGCCCTGTGCAGCCATGTCTGGTCTCCTATATATTGGGACAAGTACTAAGGGTACACTGTGTAGCCATGTCTGGGTCCCTATATATTAGGACAAGTACTAAGGGTGCACTGTATAGTCATGTCTGGTCTCCTATATATTAGGACAAGTACTAAGGGTGCACTGTATAGTCATGTCTGGTCTCCTATATATTAGGACAAGTACTAAGGGCCCCCTGTGTAGTGATGTCTGGGTCCCTATATATAAGGACAAGTAGTTATGGTGCACTGTGTAGGGCCTGGGAAGTGGTTCAGTTTGGCATGTTGGCCCTCAGACCATAACAAGTTGTACCCCTGCACCAGTGTTTTCAGAGTGGCACATACCCACAGGGGAATACATTAGCACTGCCGGGCTCCGTGCACTATCCCAGGAGGAGGGATAAATGGCTTGCCTTTGTACCATGTGATAGAGAAGCTCTGTATATAAGGTCTTGAGGTGTTTTCACACCTTCAGATGCTCCGCACCTTCTCTCTCTGTTCCATTTGCCTATGACCCAGTAGCCGAACATCGACATCCCAATCCCAAAAGCAAACATGGCGTAGCCTGCAACAGAGAAAGAGGGTCACTTACATGGACAGTTGCAGCAGAAAGCCCCCTATTGTACAAATCCCATTATTACAGAAAGCTAAACTTTAAGAATTTTCTTGGCTTTTTTTTAAATGCATGTTCAATGTAACATTCTACACTAGAAAAAATAAATAAAAATAAAATCAAAAATCTTGCAGCTTTCACACAGACCGCTGAGCTTAAAGGGGTTTTCCTAGGGAAATACACAGGGGTCAGAGTGGAAGCAGATGCTCCGCCCTCAGTGCAGTGGCCGGCAACTGCAGGCTGGGATTCCACCGATTTCACTAAGAGCTGCGCCGACCCCTGTGTATTTGCGGTGCTGTCGGTGGGCGCACAGTCAGCTGATCAGCCACGGTCCTGAATGGGTCCTATTCTAAGGATAGGCCATCAGTAGTAGTTTCCCCAGAAAACCCCTTTAATAACCCGACACGTCCCGTAATAAGATTCAGCAGTCATCTCACCATCAACAGACAAGATTACAGTGAGAGGATATATATCTCACACAGGATCTACCATTTATAATAGGTGATCACAGCTCACCTCCTCCCCCTCCCTGCACAACGACCTCCGCATAGGTCATGCCTAGAACAGTTTGCTATAAAAGTCAATGGGATCCCTCCTGTCCATTGTGTGACGGCCCACGAATTCTGCTCTAAACTATCTCTCAAAATGCTGTTAACGTTCCCAGACGCAGGATGGCCGCTCCATGGCTATATACAGGCAGGAGGGTGAAAATATAACTACAATCAGGAAAAACACAGATTAGAATATTGGAAGGTGTTTAACGAACTGGTTTTAATTAGTAAAAAAAAAAAATTATATATTTTAACATCCCCTTTAAATACAGGGAGGAGGCGGCTCGGTGGTCTCCAGATCTCCCATAGACTTGCTTAGGGCAAGCAGACATGTGCAGCTACATCTCGTTCACTCTCTGCCTAGAGGGGGCAGCAGTGCACCCTATAGGTGAGGGGGAAAGAGGGTCAGACTGGCAGCGCACAAGCAGCATACTTTCTGTAGCGCCTCCATGTGTCCTAGAAGTGGAATATGCTGATGGGAGCCCAAACAAAATGGCCCTAGGGAAAAAAAAAAAAAAAAAAGTATTTTTGTTGCCCCTAGCAACCAATCACAGCACAGCTTTCATTTCTCACGAGCGCTAGAAATAAACGCCGAGTCGTGATTGGTTGCTAGGGGTAACAAAGAATTCTGTTTATACAGTCCCATAACCTTCTAGTACCTTTAGGGGTGCGAGCGCTGTGGCTTCTGACCGGTACCTGAGGGGGGCGCACAAGATCCATCGTGGAAACTCGGACCGATATCTCGCTTGTGAAGTGGCGATTCTGGATGCGAGCACGATGCGTTTTTGTACTCGCGATTCTCATGTGTGAAAAATAAGTCGCACGCGCTTCCGGAAGTTTTCAATGGCAAAAATTGCATTGCGCTCACATGCAGGTCACACGGCTGGCGCAAATAACGCGCAAATTGTCAATCTTGCAGCTTCGCTGAGGCAGAAAATATCCGTTCATGTGAATAAACACCCTGAAATCACAGCGGTATAAACACGCACACATTCCGTCCGCATCGCCAGCGGAGGGATTGTCGCGTGCCGAGCTGCGTTCGCCTGTTACTTGTAAAACACGGACAAGTAACTTTTTTGGGCTCTCCCCGTGGCATAACAACCGGCGTACTAAACGCAGTATCACACATGCGATCGCGTATTTACTGCGGGTTTTTTTGCTTCACAACCCATTCATTTCAATTGGCAATTTATTTGTGAAATACGCTCCAAAGCGCAGAAAATAGAGGAGGCGCTGCGTGATATTGTGTGCGCAAAATATACAAAATGGCCAAAATCCCAAGGCTGTTTAAGCCCCCCAAACCGCGAACCTGAGGCGGGGATCACACGAGCGGAGCCTAACAGCGCAGCACGCGGCGAACGGTTCTCATTGATCCAGTCACACTTGTGTATATTTATTGCGCATAATTTGCACGTAAAACAACGAGCGCAGCCGGTCCTATTTTACCACGTTGGACTCGTACGGCGCTACTGTCCGCCATGCTGCACATACCTAGTTATATCGCCTCTGGGCAGCGTTTATACACAACGTCGCTAAGCAACAGAGTGGGGTATATAGACAGAAAAACGGAACAAGTCAGACCCCACATGACAGCGTGCGGGGGACACGGAGTCAAAGATGGCCACCACACTGGGCGATACGCCGGCGTGCACACACTGTTTACAGTACGCTGGTGTGCGGCGGTCTTAGAGGGGCTCCACACATTTATTCCTATGGGGCTGCCGGAGGGAGCTAGCCATGCCATTTATTGGGACTACTGGAGTAGATCAGGTATGCCCACTAGGGGGCGCCAGTGAGGAAGGGCTGTAGAGCAGCCGGTACAGAACCCCCTCCCTACACCCCGCCGGCCTGACAGACACCTACCGCTGTAACCACGCCGGGGAAGGTTCCTCTTATAGTCCACCGGCCCGTACCCGCCGGGAGGCGCCATGTCCTGCTTCACCTTGGACGCCGCCATCTTTCCCAGCTAAAGGCCGAAGCCTGTGGAGGAAATATTACGCTGAAAATGACGCGTCGACGGAACGTCCGCACGTCGGCGCCATCTTGTGTGTGGCAAAGTGCACAGCGTCGCCAGAACGCATATATACACATTCTGAATAAGTTCAGTAGCGCTACTGATTAGAGCCACCTGATTGGCTCTTCGGCACCACGTGACTACACTGCGTTCACGCGGATTGCCTTAAGCAGCCGTGCACTACACACTACACTTAAGCAGCTGTGCACAGACCCCCTTTAGGGTTAGGGTTAGGTTTAGGGTTAGATTTAGGGTTAGGGTTAGATTTAGGGTTAAGGTTAGGGTTAGGTTTAGGGTTAGGATTTGGGTTAGGGTTAGGTTTAGGGTTAGGATTAGGGTTAGGGTTTGGTTTAGGGTTAGGTTTAGTGTTCGGTTTAGGGTTAGGTTTAGGGTTTGGTTTAGGGTTTGGTTTAGGGTTTGGTTTAGGGTTAGGTTTAGGGTTAGGTTTAGGGTTAGGTTTAGGGTCTGGATTAGGGTCTGGATTAGGGTCTGGATTAGGGTCTGGATTAGGGTTAGGGTTAGGGTTAGGGTCAGTATTAGGTTTATGGTTAGGTTTAGGGTTAGGGTTAAGTTTAGCGTTAGCACTAACCCTCATCCTAAAGGGGGGGTCTGTGCACAGCTGCTTTAGGCCTCCTTCCCACGAACGGATTTCCGCCGCGTAATTCGCGGCGAAAATCCGCTGCGTTGCCCGCAGCTATTAGGTTCTATTGAACCTAATAGCACAATGCTCACGATGCGTAATTCCACCGCGGAATTACGCACCGCGATTTCTCCCGTCCTCACCCGCAGCATGCTCTATTTTCTGCGGGTGAGGACGGGCTGTACGCACTGACGGCTTCCATTGCAGTCAATGGAAGCCGTCCGTTCACGCTATCTCCCGCTGTAACCAGCGGGAGATAGCGTGAAAAAACGCTTTCCCGCCCACCGCCGCGCGTCATATGACGCCATATGACGCGGCCGGCCGCGTCACGTGACACGCTCGGTGACGCGGCGGCGGTGGGCGGTGACGGGCGGTGACGCGGCGGCGGTGGGCGGGGAAGCGATTTCACGCTATCTCCCGCAGGTAAGTATAGGGGCTCTGGGGGGCGCCGTGACGGGCTTCACAGCGTAATATTACGCGGCGGAGCCCGTCACGCTCGTGGGAAGGAGGCCTAAGTGTAGTGTGTAGTGCACGGCTGCCTAACTGTAGTGTGTAGTGCACGGCTGCTTAAGGCAATCCGCGTGCACGCAGTGTAGTCACGTGGTGCCGAAGAGCCAATCAGGTGGCTCTAATCAGCAGCGCTCCTGAACCTATTCAGAATGTGTATATATGCCTCCAGAACAGACGTGCGCACACGTGATCTGCGTGCCTAGAGGGCACGTAAGCGTCAGCTCCCCCCTCGTCATATATCTGTATTATACAAGTTTGGCACTAACAACCAATCAGGTTGAATCAGAAAACCCAAACAACCAATTAGCTTGCTGGAATTGTGAATCAGAACCAATGAGGTTGCTGGAATTGCTCCATAGTGCCGAACATGAGTGTAATATAGATATATGCCTCGCGCAGGCAGTCAGTTTAAAGACGCAGCCCTTTATTTTTTTTTTCCCCCTCATTTTCAGTCCCCCCCCCTCACCTCCTTACATTTCAAAAGATCCCAGCTCCTGTATTCATGCACGGTGCCGCTGTCTGCGGGCTCCTCGTGTTTTGCGGTTTATGTTGTATTTTTTCAGTGGAAATATTATATGTACTGTAAAATGTACTGAAAAAATAAAAAAATTTAGGTGAAAATAAATAGAAAAAATCCACAATTCCGCCATCTTTGAGCGTGTCTCTTTTCTAGAGCGTACACGTACACGCTGCAGTGGGAACGGCCTTTATTCTTCGGGTCGGTACGATGACTGCCGCACCTATTTTTTTTTACTTTCATAAAATAAAATATCTTTGGAAAAAACTAAAAAGTATTTTCTGCGCCCATCTTCTGACCGCCAGAAATTCTTATTTTTCCGTTAACATAGTTTCCATGACGACTAGTTTTTTATGGGACGCCCTGTAATTTCTATTGGTACCATTTTTGAGTACTTTTCTTCACTTTTTATTACATTTTTCTTGGAGACGGGGTGACCAAAAAAAATGCTAATTTCTGAAGTTGTGTATTTTTTTTCTGACGCCGTTCACCGTGCGCGATGTCATGCGTTAATTTGATAGGTCGGACCTTTATAGACGCAGTGATACCAAATATGTTTTTGGGTAATGTTTGGCTTTTTCTTATTGTAAATACGGGAAACGGGTCGCAGGTTTAAACTTTTATTACAATTTTTTTAATACTTAAAGGAGATGTCCCGCGCCGAAACGGGTTTTTTTTTTTTTTTTAACCCCCCCCCCCCCCCGTTCGGCGCGAGACAACCCCGATGCAGGGGTTAAAAAAAACACCCGCACAGCGCTTACCTGAATCCCGGCGGTCCGGCGTCTTCATACTCACCTGCTGAAGATGGCCGCCGGGATCCTCTGTCTTCGTGGACCGCAGCTCTTCTGTGCGGTCCACTGCCGATTCCAGCCTCCTGATTGGCTGGAATCGGCACGTGACGGGGCGGAGCTACACGGAGCCGCTCTCTGGCACGAGCGGCTCCATAGAAGACTGCTGAAGACCCGGACTGCGCAAGCGCGGCTAATTTGGCCATCGGAGGCCAAAAATTAGTCGGCACCATGGAGACGAGGACGCCAGCAACGGAGCAGGTAAGTAAAAAACTTTTTATAACTTCTGTATGGCTCATAATTAATGCACAATGTATATTACAAAGTGCATTATTATGGCCATACAGAAGTGTATAGACCCACTTGCTGCCTCGGGACAACCCCTTTAATAAAACTTTTTTTTACTACTTTTTACATCTTTTTCCGTCCCCATCAGGACTTGAACTTGCGATGGTTTAAGCGCTCCTACAGAATTCCATTATACTGCCATCTGACAAGCAGTCTCACAAGTCATGCCACAGGTATGGCTTCATAGGCAATCAGCCCTGGAGCCTTCAGAAGGGAGAAGCCAGGTGCCTAGTGGAGAAGGAGGGCTTACGTGACAGCCGACAGCGGGACAGCCAGCCCTTCCTCTGCCACGTTTCTCAGGGGTAGTCGGCGACCTCTCGGACCCCTATCGCCCTGCTGAGCGCCCCACTGCCTGCTGCCAGTTTCCGTCGCTGCAGGGAAAGAGCCGACGTTCCCGTCTAACCTGTGGGCAACCGCACTGGGATCTCTAACACTAGCGGACCCTACACTGGGGGGGATCCGTGCTCTGCTGTGGTCTACCTGTATCCATTTTTACTAAAAAAAAGTGGATTGCTACTGCCACCACATGGCCACTGGTAGTTCTGCAGCTTCTCACATTCTCCTGTTTGTACACGTATTTTTTGACTGATAATAACCTGGATATCGAACCTAAGACCTCTTTCACACGAGCGACCGCGATATCGCTGCGAGAACATCGCAACGCTATAACAGCTGTGTCCCCACGATTTCTGTGCAATTATTACTGCATTTTTTCACGGCGATATAACAATTTCGTAGGGATTTGGGAGAGGGGGTGGGGTGGACATTAAAAAAAAAATAATATAGGCTTCAGCCACCGCTGCTTCCTGGACAGGGGGTTCATTAATCCCACCTCCAGGAAGTGCCGGCTCTGATTGGTTCTAGTGCTTCCTGACTCAGCCAATCAATGCAGTGCTCGATGGACCAATCACAGCCATTTAATGCGATGGCTGTGATTGGTTCATCAAGTGCTGCATTTATTGGCTGAGCCGCAGTGCTCGAGGACCAATCAGAGCCGACGCTTCCTGGAGGTTGGATTTATGAACCCCTTAACCAGGAAGTGAGAAGTGCGGCGGAGTGGACAGCGCCTGTAAGGTAATGTATTCGTATGCAAGACTTGTGCGCTGCGAGACGCAGACATTTTGCACAAATATGAACCCCCTTCTTTTGAATGGGGTGATACAAATCATGGCATGTCCTATCTTCGAGCGGGCTCTTGCCTCGCATTGTCCATTGTTTTCAATGGGGCTGGCATTGCACCACTTGCTAGGAGCACGCCATCCGATGGAAAACAATGAGGATCATTACTTCCCCGAAGTAATGCGAGGCGGTTTTGATATAAAAATGTCTCACATCTACGGGGGAATCGCACGTTGGTGAGCGTGATATTGGGCTGTGATTCACAGTCTGATATGGCACTCGCCCATGTGAAGTTAGCCTTATCTGTACTTTATTGCACCCCACGCCTTGAGCGGTATCTGATCTTCTTTACGGTCGTCTGTGGCTTTTCCAAAGATTTCTAGAACTCCCCCTTCCACTTTGTACTTCATTCGGGAGCAGGAAAGGGGATTTCAGATGAGTGAGTGCGGTATCAGGCTGTGAAACTCGTCCCGATATCGCGCTCGGCACGCAATTTCACAGCGATACGAGGCGGTTTGGATAGAAAAATTTGTGGGAAGTAGTGATGCTCTGTCGCGGCTGGCAGCAGTGGTGGAGGATCATAGTGTGTATCATATTGTTTTCAATGGGAAATATTGCATCGTGCCGCGTACACCTAGTGCGATGGGGACACCGGTAACACTGAAAACAGTGGGCGATGCGATGGTGGGCCCAAAGGTAGGATGTGCTGCGATTTTTATTTCCCGGCGGTGCGATGTGGGAAAACATCACTCATATGTAAAGAATGGGGTTCATATTTGTGTGAGATTCTCGGACGTGTAATACTGGCCCAAGAAAACTTATTCTGCCCATGTCTTCCTATTGCAAGAAACGCACCTGCAGGGCTCTAAGGTGCCGATTAGAGATGAGCGAGCACCAAAATGCTCGGGTGCTCGTTACTCGAGACGAACTTCCCGCGATGCTCGAGGGTTCGTTTCGAGTAACGAACCCCATTGAAGTCAACGGGCGACCCGAGCATTTTTGTATGGGACCTATGCTCCACTAAGGTTTTCATTTGTGAAAATCTGGGAAATTCAAGAAAGTGATGGAAACAACACAGAAACGGATAGGGCAGGCGAGGGGCTACATGTTGGGCTGCATCTCAAGTTCCCAGGTCCCACTATTAAGCCACAATAGCGGCAAGAGTGCCCCCCCCCCCTCCCAACAATTTTTTCTTCTGAAAAACCCTCATTAGCAAGGCATACCTTAGCTAAGCACCACACTACCTCCAACTAAGCACAATCACTGCCTGCGGGACACACCGCTGCCACTTCTCCTGGGTAACATGCTGCCCAACCGCCCATTTCAGTAATAGTAGCAGTCAAGACAGGCCCCAGTAACAATTCCAAAGCAGCAGTATAGGGGGAGCACAGTATTAGTTCTATTTCAGTAGTAGTAGCAGTCTAGACAGGCCCCAGTAACATATCAGGGGCCTACCCCTACCCCTCAGCATGGTGTATTACCAGTAGTGCAGAAACAGAACGCTGTAATTAAATGTGCCGCTTATTGGCCTGTGGTAGGAGTCTGACTTCACTTACGGAGCACACAGCAGAGCCAGGAAACAATTATGCGCAAGCCTGTAGTCAGACCTAGGTGCGTATGACTGAGCTACTGGAATTCACAGTGCAGAACCAGTCAAGTGGCCAAAGGCCAGTGGTAGGCCTTAAGTATTTTGCTTCAATTTTTTAAAATGGTGAGGTGAAAAACCAGACAGACACGGTATGTAGCGTATATATTGTATATTCTTTCCCTCTGACGGGATGACGGCAATCATGTAACGGACACAGCAGAGCCAGGAAACAATTATGCGCAAGCCTGCTGTAACGCTTAGCTGGGTATTAATTAGCGACTACTACCCCCAGCACACACGCAGTAAACTGAAGACAGTCACAGGCAGCCTAAATATAGTATTTTTTTTCCAATTTTTGGGAAAAAGCACACTGCCTATATAGCCTGTATATGGATTTCCCTGTTGGAGGATGACTGTGGTTATTGAAAGCACAGTGCAGCCAGAAAAAATTATGCGCAAGGCTGCAGTAACACCTAGCTGGGTAATAGTGAGTGACTACTACCCCCAGCAGACACGCAGTAAACTGAATATGGTCACAGGCAGCCCAAAGATTTTTTTTTCCAATTTTTTTGAAAAAGCCCACTGCCTATATAGCCAGTATACCTCTTTCCCTGTACCACTGTCCCTGCCTCACCAGTACTGCCCCTATACTTAGTAAAATTACTGCAGACTGAGGACGCTATGGTCTGCACGCCCGATATACAAAAAAAAAAAAAATAAATGTGCAACACTGCTCACAGCAGCCTCAACAGTACTGCACACGGTCAGATGTGGCCCTAAGAAGGACCGTTGGGGTTCTTGAAGACGAAGACAACAGCGTAACACTCTCCCTATAGCAGCTACAGCAGGACGGCACTTTCCCTAATGTCTCTCAGCGTGCATCTGTGGCGAGCCGCGGCCGGCCCCAGTTTAGATACTCGGGTGTCACCTGATCTCCCCAGCCACTCACTGCAGGGGGGGTGGGATAGGGCTGGAACTTCACAGGAGGAAGTTGTAATGCCTTCCCTGTGATTCTATTGGCCAGAAAACGGCGCAAACTTTTCTGGGAAGAAAATGGAAGTGACTCGATCACCGCGTGGTGCTCGTCTCGAGTAACGAGCATCTCAAACACCCTAATACTCGAGCTTGATGCTCGTTCGAATATGCTCGCTCATCTCTAGTGCCGATGCTTAATCCCTTAATGACATGGCCTATTTTGGGCTTAAGGACGCAATGATTTTTGGCGGATTTTCATCTCCATTTTTCAAAAAAAGCCATAGCTTTTTTTATTTTTCTGTCGACGCGACCAATAAGAGCTTGTTTTTTGCGTGGCAAGCTGTAGTTTTTATAGGTGCCACTTTTGGGTACATAGACTATATTATAAAACTTTAATTAGTTTTTTTTAATGATAACAGAGAGAGAAAATGCATCAATTCTGCCATAGATTTTTTTTTTTTACAGCGTTAATCATGCAGCATAAATGACACAATACATTTTTTCTGCGGGTCGGTACGGTTACAACGATACCAAAATTCTTATTTTTTTTTAGGTTTTTGCACTTTTTTTTCTCTATAGCTGCATTCAAAGTCCTGCAACTTTTTAATTTTTCTATGTATGGAGCTCTATGAGGGCTTATTTTTTGCGAGACGAGCTGTAGTTTTTAATGGTACCATTTTGGGGAATATACGGCTTTTTTGATCACTTTTATTGCATTTTTTGGGAGGCAAAATGCTAAAAATTAGCATTTTGCCTCTGTTCTTTAGCGTTTTTTTTTACGCTTTTTGCCGTACAAAATAAAAAGCATGTACAATTTTTGTGCACGTCGTTACAGAGGCGTCAATACCAAATATGTGCGATTTTAATTTTTCTTTACCTTTTTTATGCTAATATTAGAAAAAGCACAAGAAAAGGGTTTTTTTTTACATTTTTCTTTTACACAATTTGAGTCCCTCTGAGGGACTTGCAGCACTGTACCTATGATCGCTGGGATAAGGCATGGCAGGGCTATTGCCCTGCCATGCCTCATCGCTTATACAACGATCATAGGCATTGGCACTACAGGACGCGATAGCATCACGAGAGCCGGCTGGAGACACAGAGGGAGCTCGCTCCCTCTGTGAACTCTTTCCTGCCGCGATCTACTTAGATTGCGGCAGGGAAGGGGTTAACAGCGGGGGGGGGGGGCCCGCTGTTGCAGCAGGAGGCCGGCTATCACTAACAGCCAGCTCCCGCTGCGGGATAGCGCGAGGTCAGTCATGATCTTTTGCTATCCTGATGACGTAAGGGTACATCATTTTGCGGGAAGTACCAGCCTGCCATGACGTACCCTTACGTCATAGGGCGGGAAGGGGTTAAACATGTGTTTATTGGCTCTGTTGTGCAACATATTCTAGTTACACTAGGGGCGCAACTATTCTAATGGCCACTCAGATTCATATGGACTCAGCGGGTCGATTTCTTATACTCCAAGGTATTATTAATGCACGCCTCCTCACTATAGTTAATATCTATTTTCCGCCTCCTGCTGATTTCCCGCGGATTTCATTTATCATTTATATCAATGTAGACCATGAAATCCCCAGCTAAATCTGCTCCATGTTCACAACAAAATCACATGTGAGGTTCATCGCCAGATTTTTTTCTGCTGTATGTGAAATTAACCTCAAGAGAGCGAGAGTTGGACCTCTATGGGGATACCACAATCACTATTTAACATGGCACTTAAAGCATAACTAACCTTTCAGATGACTTTTTAGAATAAGGAATAACACGACTTCTGGCCATTATATGATTTGTATGCTGCAGTTTTCCCCTTTGCAGGGTGTATATCTGATTCTCAGTCATCTCAGGCTGCTTTATGCTGTTTTCTATGGACTGTACATAAACAACTGCATATCTTGCTCTCTAGCAGTCACAAATACACAAAGTAATCATCCAGGACAGTGTACAGCCAGACTGAGCAGTGGAGATGTGACTTCTGGAGCTGAAAATCGTTTTCAGCGATTTACTAATAACTTCAAGGCATTCTTTGTGAGTCTCTTCGATGGTGACGAGGGACGCCTGGGCCTGATTATAATCAGCCTGTGTAATCTGATCCACAGTCTGTGCTCGTTATTTGGAAACATGGCTCATCATGACATAATATCACGTGAAAAAGGTCATGTGACTGTGGCAGCCGACAAGAATATACAACAGTGCGGGCAATTTTGATGTAATTCTTGAAAAAGGAAAAGTATGAATGCCAAAGGAAGCCACGCCGGATCAGGATTTATGTTTCATGGTCATAAAAAATTTGGCGGAGTGCTCTAATTCGTAATGAAGCCTTCAGATCAAGGAGGCGGCCACCAACAGATGGGGCAGGAAGGAGATGACATTGTTCTTTTGTTTCCTATTCTTTACTGGCAATGATTGATGGCTTCTCACTATAATGTGCCATTAGTATGTAGAGGATGCCCTCCCAGTCACAGGCAGTGCGCGGCTCCAGGCTGACCTTCTCAGCTTGGACCAAACAGTGCCACAGTTGTATCGATAGGTCATCAATCACCATTCCTACAGAACCCCTTCAAGTAAGAGTCTTGTAATTGGAAACGCTGAACTCAGTCAGGAGAATGGAAGCCTGGCTGAAATGCAATATAGGGTACAACATTAACTCCTTAGTGACTGGCCTATTCTTTGCCTTAAGGAGAAAGTTATTTTCATAGTTGCATTGCAAGAGCCATAATTCGTTGACTGAACCGGATGAGGGCTTGTCTGGTTTCGGGAAGAGGGTTTTTTTGTTGTTTTTTTAATGGCACAGCTCTGGGGTGTAAATAGTGTTTTGTAGGACTTTTATTAGATTTTTTTCAAGGGGGAGACAGAAAATTCCACTATTGTGTTTGGGTTTGTTTTGACAGCATTCACCATTCAGTAAAAATAATGAGAACTTTCTTTTCTGGATCAGTAAAATTACTGTGAGAGCAAGAGTATATAGGTTTTTTTGCTACTGCTTTTGCACACTAAAATCCTGTTTTTAACCCCTTAACGACACAGTACGTACATTTATATCCTGTGCACTAAGGGTTTGTATGGAGTAGATGATTCGTTCCATATAGTGCGGGGGCCAGCTGTTGCTCGTAGTTGACACGCAGCTGCAAGAACCACAATCAGCACTATCACTGATCACAGGTGCTAACCCTGTAAATGTTGCATTTAAATCCCCTGATCATTCTTGCAACTTCCCGAATGGCCCCGCCCTATTAAGATCAAAAGGTGCCGTTCACTTGCCATGGCAATCCAGAGCCTTCTGAAGACCCCCAGTGCTGCCATGGTCGATTGCCTGCCGGATTTCCGTATAATGGAATACTATGGTATTACATTACACTGCAGGAGCAACCAAACCATTGTAAGTTCAAGTCCCCCATGGGGACTAAAAAAAAAAAAAATGTAAAAATGGGTTTTAAAAAAATGTTTTATTAATCAAAAGATAAAATAAGGTAAGCTAAAAAAACAACTTTTCCTATATTTCTAATAGAAACAAAACACACACAAAAAACACAATTTGAGGTTGCTGTGTCTGTAGAAGCCTGATCTATTAAAGTAACGTGTTTATACCACACGGTGAACGTCATCCAGAAAAAAAAAATACACAAACACCAGAATTGCACTTTTTGGACAACCTCCCATCTTCAAAGGAAAAATGTAATAAAAAGAGATCAAAACATTATATGTACTCCAAAATGTTAACTAAAAGCTATAGGATGTCCCACAGAAACGAGCCCTCACACAATTATATTGACAGAAAAATAAAAAAAGTTATGGCAGTCAGAAGATGGCGGCAGACAATTTTGACTTTTCAAAGATTTTTTTCTCCTTAAAGTGGTACTGCAAAAAAAATAAATCATACTGACCCATAGAAAAAAGGGGTCATTTTTGCTGTACTGTTTATGCCATAAAAAGAGTCCCCCTCAAATTTCCTTATATTTGCCATATCACTCCACTTAGAAATGTTTTCCTGTTTTTCAGTACATTATATGGTAACAGTAATAATAATTAAAGGAGATGTCTCGAGGAAGCAGTGATTTTTTTTTTTTGCCCAGTCCCCCTAATTAAACATACATTACTAATTACCCCTGTAAATGACTTTCCTAGCTGGTTTGTACTTACCGTTCCAGCGTTTCAGCAACTTATAAAAGTTTCCCCAAGATGGCCGCCGGCTCTTTCCCCGTCGCTCGCTGCAGCCCGACGTGCGCGCTCCCGAGACGCTGCCAGCTGTGTCTCCATGGCAACCGGACGCCCTGCAGCCGCCGACCAGGCAGCAGGTAACCGGCGCTAGCCCCCGGCTCCCCAGCGCTACGCTCCCGGCTCCCCAGCGCTAGACCCTCAGCCCAGGTGAAGGCCCCGGAGCCCAGCTCTAGGTTCCGGAGCCCAGCGCTAGGTTCCGGAGCCCAGGTGAAGGCCCCGGAGCCCAGCGCTGGGCTCCGGGGCCTTCACCTGTCAGTGAACATCACCCCCGACCCATCACTTACCCCCCTGGCCCAGCGCTAGTTCCCCCGGCCTAGCGACAGCCCCCCCCCCGGCCTAGCGACAGCCCCCCCATCGCAGCGACAGCCCCCCCGGCCTAGCGACAGCCCCCCCATCGCAGCGGCAGCCCCCCTGGCCTAGCGACAGCCCCCCCATCGCAGCGGCAGCCCCCCCCGGCCTAGCGACAGCCCCCCCATCGCAGCGACAGCCCCCCCCGGCCTAGCGACAGCCCCCCCATCGCAGCGACGACAGCCCCCCCCGGCGCAGCGGCAGCCCCCCCCGGCCCATCACTTACCTGGACGGCAGGACAGCTGGGCGGCTTCTCCGGACAGCTGGGCGGCTCTGCACCTTCCTCTAAGGTAGGTACAGAATGGCCGCTCCAGCGCGCTCCCGAGCAGTGACAGCTCATCTGCGCATGCGCAGAAGAGCTGTAGCGGGGAGCACACTGAAGCGGCTCGTGCTGAAAGGAGAAGACCGGACTGCGCAAGCGCGTCTAAAAAAGCAAGCTGCCAGCGAATTTAGACGGAACCATGGAGACGAGGACGCTAGCAACGGAGCAGGTAAGTGGAATAACTTCTGTATGGCTCATATTTAATGCACGATGTATATTACAAAGTGCATTAATATGGCCATACGGTAGTGTATACCCCCACTTGGTTTCGCGAGACCACCCCTTTAAGGGGTTAAAGAAACATTTGCCGCTTTTTATTGGTACCTTTTTGCGGTATACGCGACTTTTGGATTTCCTTTTATTACGTTTTTTTGGAGGTGTACGAGAATAATAATAATTCTGGCCATAGTTTTTCAAATTATTTTTATGGCGTTCAACATGCGAGAAAAATAAGATTTCATTCTCTGTGTAGTTACAAATGCAGTAATAACTATTATGTGCTACTTTAAAAAACTTAAAGAAAAAAATGTTTTTTTCCATGTAAAAATGAGTTTTTCTGGGGAAGAATTTTTTTTTAAGTGTTTTTTTTCTTTAAACTTTATTGAACTTTTTTTAACACTATTTTTAGTCACTCAAGGGGACTTAAAGATGGCATTGTTCAATCACTAGCATAGTACACTGCATTACTTATGTAGTGCATTCTACCAAGCATATGGTGGGGTCTAATAGGCTGAGTTACATTGCAGACCTTGAGGCCTTTGTCAGGCTTCTGGCTGCCATGGGAACTCATTGGCATCTTGCGATCAAATTGCCAGGTACTGATTGGTGAGAGAAAGCACCTCCCTAGTCTCATCTGTTTACATGCTGCAGTTGCTTTTGATTGTGGCATGTAAGGGGTTCAACTGCCAGGATCTGAGGTTTCTGCACTACCTGGCTGTTAGTAGTCAGCCAAGCCACTGTCTTAAAAAGATGTATGTGCAGGTTTATAGCCCTTTAATGAAGTCATTAGAAAGGCATATTGGCCATCACTAAGGGGTTAATGTGCCAGTAATACTTGTAACCATGGCAACCAAAGGAGGTCACAGATGAGCCCATTATTACCTGTACAACGTTGCAAACAGATGTCAGTTGGAGTAATAAAGGCTGTTTGTAACACTATGAAGAATGTAATTGGGTTCATCAAGAGCAACTCAACCCTTCCATGACCGTCATCGAGCCGAAACTCCAAGCTACCTGTCAAGCGTGAGAGTTGGCTTCAGCCTTGTTGTAATTTGGCCTCTCTCTCTGGCACCATGGCTGCCGTTGATGATCTGCTAAGAGAGTTGGGTTACAATACGTTACGTACCATAGGTGAAGGAGCCTACTCTAAGGTAAAAATGGCGACATCAAGCAAATACAACTGCAAAGTGGCCATTAAGATCATAGACAAGAGAAAGGTCCCAACTGTTTACACCACGAAGTTTCTACCCTGTGAGCTGGACATTTTGAGGAAGATTCGACATCCGAACGTCATAATGGCTTTTGAGTTTATCGAGATAAGTAACGGCCTACATTTTATAGTGATGGAGTTGTGCCTCACAGACCTCCTGCAATTACTACAGAAAGCAGACCGGTTGTCAGATGTGAACGCCAGACGTCTTTTCAAACAGATGACCAAGGCCATCAAGTACCTGCATGAGCATCACGTGGCGCACAGAGACCTAAAGTGTGAGAACATACTTATTACGTCCGATCACAATGCCAAGATCACCGACTTCAGCTTTGGAATTATGTTCCCAAATGGCTCAGAACTGTGTACCACCTACTGTGGCTCTCCAGGATATGCTTCTCCCGAGGTAAGTCTAAGGGCTGATTTACATGCAACGATTGTCGCTCAAAATTCATCCAAACGACGGCTTTTGAGCAATAGCCATTGCGTGTGAATGTATGCCCATCATGCACTTACTGTGCACTCCTCGTCCATCGCTGAGTTCAGCTCAGCATAAAAGCGGTCATCCCTGACAAGAGGGACGGCATGCTGTGTTCTCTGCGGGCAACGCTAATAACACTGTATGCAAGCGGCAGCCTGCTGGAGAACAAAAGTGATGTATTTAGAGAACAGACCACCCGCTGTTCTCTAAATACATGCAAATTAAGCTAGTTAGCCACTAATGAGCTGATTAGCCTCATTAGTACCTAATGCAAAATGATCGCTCAAAACTGTCAGTTTCTGACGAATTTTGTGCGATCATCTTTGCATGTAAATGAACCTTAAGGGTTGGCATGTTATCTCTAGTCACACTCTTCAATCAGACCCTTCCCTTTAGTGCAAAAGTCTGTTCCTCTGCAACTCGCGATGTTCTTTCTCCAATGAGGCCATCCCCTTCAAAGAGCTCATGGGGCACAACACCTACAGAACCATCAGTAACTTAAAACAAGCGCCTAATTGTACAAAAAGATTTAAAGGGGTTGGCCATTTACTGGACAACATCCCTTTAATAGTGCTGACTGTTGTAAAATTAACCGAGAAGTACGTATGCTGATGCAAGTTCAATTCACTTGGGAATCTTCAGGTCCTGTGATCATATTATGGCCATCGGACGGACACCTTACTCCGGTAGCTCTGCTTCTGCACATTACCTGCTGTATTCAAGTACATACTAGGTCACCAAGTACATGAGCGCAACCAAACTCCATGACAATGGTAGGATAATTTATAAAGTATTCACTGCAAAGTTAACTAAAGCCCCTTGTTAAAAGATAATTAAAAAAGACCAATCCAAAACAAACAGGTACTACCCGCGTCAATGACTTTTTTTTTTCTTGCGTCCCATAGAATTCAACTACTTTAGTCAGTGTAATTCAGTGTGTTATTACTTCTAAATCCTCTTCTTCAAGGAGTGACTGTAGGCAGTAAGGCAAGTCGGGTTAACTAACACTATCCAGATGTAGGCAGGGGCAGAAAGTAGGGCTATCACACCAAAAAGGGGGTTTCCATATCAGAATGGCTTGCTGTGAAAAGGTCAATAGTGCTACAACTGGACTATGGTTCCACTACGTAGCACCGGTGCCCATATAGATCACTGGAGTTGAGATTTAATACCCATGTTCCCTGAAGGACTCGAGCCCCAAGATGGAAACGTATCAGCACAAAAATATATGAAATACTGACTACTGAACTTTTAAAGGAGAGTCAGTGAAGTGAGGGCGCTGCTTTATGGGAGATAAGCCTACTTGTAGCGGCATAATAGTGGCAGTGCTACTGAATAATACTTGCCTTACACCCTATATGAATGAATCCATTTAAAAGAATGGATTTCATATTAGCATGAGAATATTTAGACAAGGAAATTAGCGCAGTTAAGTTAGCCGCGCAAAAAAAATAAAATAAAAATTAAAAAAAAAACAACCCCGCAACTATTAGAACCAATGGTTTCCTATGGAAACATTCAGATGCAAAGAAAAAATGCATCTAAAAAGATAGGACATCTGCAACTGAAATTCCCCGTTGCATGAAAATATAGGTCTTGATGTTTTTTTGGTGCGCAAAACACAGGAGTGTCCATAGACTCCTATGGGAGCTGGAAAAATAGAGCGGGAGAGGGAGTTTAGCTGCGTCCGACACGCAAGAAGACCGGTGTCTGTGTTTAAGACATTAGAAGTCATCAGGAGGATTCTACCGACTGAGGGAATTCTGAACAGCTTTTTCTGCAACACGCCGCTCCTGAACGTGTGAATGAGCGATTTTCACGCTAACAAGGCTTGGAACTCAATTGAGGAAAATCGTCTCAATTTTTTGCGAAGTTAGCTGCGTTTTTTGCATGCTGAAGTTTTGCGCGATCATGTCCCTCGTGCTAGGTGCATTTACACGGAATGGCTATCAGCGCTAAAAAAAAAAAAATTAAAATCGCTGCATCGTGTGAACGATAATTATTCGGTGTAAATACGGCCAACGATTGAATAATAAATTTGTTCGTTCAGCATTTCATGGAGGCATAAAAATCGTCGTTGGCTCGTTTGCTAATCGTTTGGTTTAAACAGCGATAGTTGTTCTCATTCACGGGTACAGAGAGCTGCACGATCCCGTAGAAAAACTTTTTTATTGTTCTTTGCGTTTAAAGTGACCATGCAAACGAACGAGCACACTGGCGTGGCTGCCCGGGCGAACAATTTCTTGTTACGTGTAAAGTACCTTCAGACCATTAACCATTTCAGGGTTTGTCATAATTTTAGATATCAGGCATGTTTAATAAAATATAACTTTTATTCAATAATTTAACAAGGGTTTAGTAATGTTAGCAGAAAATTCTCAATAGTACCCCAAAACATTTGTATAGATTTATGCGAGTCATAAACTACTAGCAAGTAAGTCAAGTGATGGAACTAGGCTCTGTATTGTGGTGTAACACACGGCTATTGTTGTAGGTGCAGCAGCATATTCCCTATGACCCAAGGAAGTGTGACATATGGAGCCTGGGAATCATCCTCTACGTAATGGTGATTGGAAAAATGCCAATGTTTGACAATGGTGACTTAAGGGCGCTGCCAAGAATCCTGCAGGTAACAGTAATGTTTCCAGAAGCAACAGAAGTGGAAGCAAATTGCAAAAGCCTCATCAAAGACATCCTACAGTACAATCCTAATGATCGGCCTGATATCCTCACCCTAATGAAGAAAGACTGGCTACTAGCAGCGTAAAACCATCAATAAAGTGGTTTAAATGTCACTAAACTACTTGTACTAAGTAATGCCCCACCGCCCTCCCGAACTTATGAAACTTTCTAAAAGACTTAACTGACCATGTCGCTCATAGCAGCCAATCACAGCACAGCTTTCATTTCACAAGAAGCGTTTAAATGAAAGCTGAGCTACAACAGGGTGCCATGGGAAACTAAGCCATTTTCTTCCAGACCTGGTAATAAATCTCCCCATACACCTTTCTGGACCTCACCTTGAGCTCCAGGGGTCTGTTACACTGCAACAAGGAAGGGTCTCCCCCAAACAGCTGCCATAAAAGGTGGAAACATAAAAATGGTCTAAAATATCTGTATGCTGTAACATGATTACCCCAGTGCCTTCTTAACAGCATTAGGGGCCCGCGGGCAAAGCAGTGTACAGGGGTCCCTATGACAACTGCTCACAGCGAGCGAGTAACTAGTGACCTAGACCGTTGAAACGGAAGTCTAAGGCCCCGTGTCCACGGGCTGGTCATATTCCGTGGGCAGAAGCCTGCCGCAAAATCTCACCCTGCCCGCGACAAGAGGACATTACTTACCAGTCTGTATCCTCTGCGTGGCTGTGCAGATCTTCCATCTTCTCCTCTGTGGATGTGGGCAGGCCCGCCGGCAGCTGCACATACGCAGTGGAGATTTTTTGTTCTTAAATCTGCTTTCTCGTGGGATCCACGGCAGTCTGCAGTGTCAGCTGCGGGTGTGCTGCAGATCGGACAGCTTCCATTGACTTCAATGGAAGCGGTCAGTGTGGGATCCACAGAAAAATGGAGCATGCTGCGATTTGTTTTCTGGACCAGGTGGTCAGTGAAACAAATCTGCATGCCTAAATTATTTTACGGACGCTCACGATTCCCTATGGGCAGCTTGATTTGTGGCTCTCACATGCAGGTTCCACAAAATCAAACCCGCCCGTAGACATGAGGCTTGAGTCTCTGGGGTCCATTTTCATCTTGCACTGTAGACGTCTCTTTGTTCATAGTGCCAGGCTACACTAGAAAGTAATGAGATGATCTACTAGGCTTCACAAGATGATCCACACATCCATAGGAAAATCGGGGAAATCTCTATTATAGAAATTATGTGTAATTTACCAAAGGATTTATTCCTCAACATTTTTATAAATGATCTGGAGGAGGGAATCCATGGGAAACTGATATAATTTGCTGATGACACAAAGCTAGGAGGGATAGCTAACACTAGGGAAGAGAGGGAGAGTATTCAAAAAGATCTAGAAAAACTTAAACAGTGGGCGGTGACTAACAGAATGGCATTTAACAAGGAGAAATGCAAAGTCCTACATCTGGGCAAGAAAAATGAAAAATCACATACAGAATGGGAGGAATTGGGCTAAGCAGCAGCACATGTGAAAAAGACTTGGATATACTAATAGATCATAGACCGAACATGAGTCAACAATGTGATGCAGCAGCCAAAAAGGCAAACACAATTCTGGGATGTATTATGAGAAGCATAGAGTCTAGATCACGTGAGGTCATTATCCCCCTCTACTCTTCCTTAGATCCACCAAGATTTACCATAGGCAATAGACATTCACCAAACCCAGATTTGTCCATCAGATGTGCATAAGGCCTCTTTTACATGGGCACTGCGACTTTCGCATGAATGGAATACCGTCGGCGGGGGGGAGAGAGTTCAGCTCTGCTAAACTCCCTCCCCCTTCGCCATTGCTGGCTGCCGGCAAAGGGAGGGGACAGGCTAAACTCCCTCCCCAGCCTATGGGAACTGCCGGCAAGGGGAGGGAGAGGGACTTTAGCTATGCGAGCCGCTGCTAAACTCCCTCCCCCTGCCATTTTATGACAGCTCTCATAGGCTCCCATAGGAGTCTATGGGAACGGCTGGTGTATTCCCGCAAAAAAAAAGTCCTATCTTTTTCGGCGTCGCGTAAAAGCAGCCTGCCAGAATGTGCACCTTGTGCGCTATCTTTTCTCGCCGGACGTTTTTACACACCGGAAAATCGCCTACCCGAACAAATGCATTGGCAGCCACCGCTTCAGATAGTTGCGATTTTCAATTGCCGTTTTATTGTGGCAAAATAGCCTTGATAAGATGCTCGTGTGAAAGAGGCCTTAGGGCAGGGGGTTTAGCTGACTACTGACAGCCAGGCTCCTGCTCTATCTGCATGGAATAGAGAAACCTTCTGGCAGTTTAACCACTTATATGCCACAATCAACAGCAATTGCAGCATGTAAGCAGATGATTGACAGAAAGAGCCTCCTCCTTCTCTCATCGGCATCCTGCAGTGTGATTATAAGGTACTAATGGGGTCCCATGGCAGACGGAAGCCTGACAAAGGCCTCCATGTCTGTCATGTAACTCAGCCTGTTATGCCCTGCCTCCCACAGAGTCTAATAGGCTGCTGTCATAGGCTTAGTAGAATGCATTGCATAAGTAATGCAGTGTGCTATCCTAGCAATCGAACAATCACATTTTCAAGTCCCCTAAAAGATTGTCTTAAAAGAAATTCAATAAATTTTAAATTTAAAGAAAAAAAATTCTATTTAAGAAAATATACATTTCCCCACAAAAAGCTTTATTAAATGGATAAAATACACAAAAAAAAAAAAAAAAGGAAGAAAGTAACATAGTATTATCGCATTTGTAACAACCCAGACAGGGAACATATTTTGTTATTGATCTCACCTGGTGAACACTAACAAAAATCACTTTAAAAAGTAAGGCCAGAATTGTTATTTTTCTTTGTCACCCTTCCAAAAACATAGTAAAAAGCAATCTAAAACTCATGTGTACCTCAAAGTGGTACCAGTACAAAACTACAACTCTTCCCACAAAAAACAAGCTCTCAGACCTCTTTCATATGAGCGTTGCATTTTAACGCATCTTCGCCGAACATACCATGGCCATCTGCGGTGTATAGCAGGTAAAATACGCTGCAGCCCTGAAATCCCTCGCTCGGCAGAACTACTAACCCCTTCTTGCCACAGGACGTAAATGCACATCCTGGCAGAGGGGTACCTAATGCAACAGGACATACATTTACTCCCTGGAAATAGCACGATATAAGGAGAGATCCCACGCTATCCGGACAGCGACCCCCGCTGTTAACCCCTTCCCTGCCACAATCTATGTAGATCAGGCATGTAAAGTGTTCGCACTCCCTCTGTGATGTCATTGGACTCTCACGATGAGATTGCAGAGAGCCTGACACATTGCCATGGCAACAGGATGCCAGATACAGGCGTCCTGCATTGCCATTGCCTATGATCGTTAATACAAGTGATAAGGCATTGCAGGACAGAAGTCCTGCAATGCTTTATCATAGCGATCATAGGTGCTATGGTGAAAATCCCCCACTAGAGATGAGCGAGTATACTCGCTAAGGATAACTACTCGAGCGAGTAGTGCCTTAGCCGAGTATCCTCCCGCTCCTCTGCAAAGATTCGGCTACCGGTGCGGATGACAGGTGAGTTGCGGCGGTGAGCAGGGGGGAGCGGGAGAGAGAGATCTCCCCTCCGTTCCTCCCCGCTCCTCGCCAACCCCTAAATCTTTAGAGACGAGCGTGAGGATACTCGGCTAAGGCACTACTCACTCGAGTAGTTAGCCTTAGCGAGCATACTCGCTCATCTCTATCCCCCACAGGGACATAAAAAGTGTAAAAAGAAGATAAAAATAATGTAATGAAAGTGAAAAAAGTAACTAAAAACCTTTGTGTTTTTTCCCATATTAGTATTATTTTTTTTTTTTATTAAAATCCCAAGTATTTGGTATTGTCGTATCCATAATGACACATACAATAAATTGAACACACTTTTTATCCTGCACAGTAAAAAAAACCCAAACGTTAAAAAACTGGGGCAAAATGCTTTTTTTTTTCCATTTTGCCTTGCAAAAAACGCAATAAAAGTGATCAAAAAAGCCGTATAAAACCCCAAAATGGCACCAATAAAAACTACAGCTTTGCCTCGCAAAAAATAAGCCCTCACAGAGCTCCGTCCATGGAAAAATAAAAAAGTTATAGAACTTTGAATGCAGCATTATAGAAAAAAAATTCTAAAACAAAGGGTTTTTATTGTAAAAAAATGTAAAATCCTAAAAAAAAAAAAAAATATATAAGAATTTTGGTATTGTTGTAATCGTACCGACCCACAGAAAATATCTATTGTGTCATTTATGCTGCATGATTAACGCTGTTAAAAAAAAAAAACACGCACACCAAAAATCTATGGCAGTATTGATGCGTTCTCTCCCTCCTATCGTAAAAAAAAAAAAAATTATAAAAGTTTTACAATATAGTCTCTGTACCCAAAAATAGCAACAATAAAGACTACAGTTCGCCACGCAAAAAAATAAGCCCTTATGTTACCGAGTTGACAGGAAAATAAAAAAGTAAATGGCTTTTGAAAAATGGAGATGAAAAGCTGCCAAAAATCATTGCGTCCTTAAGCCCAAAATAGGCCCGGTCCTTAAGGGTTAAATCACTAGAGGCACCTGTCAGTAGTTAGCAGGAGTCTATGGAGCCGCCAGCATGTTTTGATCAAAAGATAGGGCCAGATCTATCTTTTTCAGCCCCATGTAAAATCAGCTGCTGAGTTCGGCTGCAGATTTGCAATTTAAAAAAATCGGACGGACGATTTTGTGCGGCTAAACAGCTCCCACCTGAATGAATACATTGGAATTTAAAGTGGTAAACAGACCTTAACATAGTAACATAGTATGTAAGGCCGAATGAAGACATTGTCCATCTAGTCCAGCCTGTCTATCCTACTGTGTTGATCCAGAGGAAGGCAAAAAACCCCAAGGCCAGAAGCCAATTAGCCCTTTTGGGGGGAAAAATTCCTTCCCGACTCCCTAATGGCAATCAGACTGTTCCCTGGATCAACTCCTAATAGTTCCTACCTGCCTATATACCAGGATTTCCACTTAACCTAATATTTATATCCTGTAATATCCTTCTCCAGAAAGACATCAAGTCCCCTTTTAAACTCCTCTATGGATTTTGCCATCACCACTTCCTCCGGTAGAGAGTTCCACAGTCTAACTGCTCTTACAGTAAAGAACCCCTTTCTGTGTTGGTGATGAAACCTACTTTCCTCTAATCGTAGCGGATGTCCTCTTGTTACCGTCGTGGTCCTGGGTGTAAACAGATCGCGGGAGAGATCCATGTGTTGTCCCCTCATGTACTTATACATGGTTATTTGGTCGCCTCTTAACCTTCTTTTTTCTAGAGTAAATAGTCCCAATATTGATAACCTCTCGGGGTATTCCAGTCCAGTCATTCCATGTATAAGTTTAGTTGCCCTTCTTTGAATCCCCTCAAGCACTGTGACATCTTTCCTGAGCACCGGTGTCCAGAATTGTACGCAGTATTCCATGTGAGGAAACCCAAGCGGCGAGATCACCGTGAGAAAATTGCAGAGATATCACATCAGCATTCTGTGCGATATCACTGTCTTTTCTTGCAGCGATATCGCAACTTTGTAGCACTTTTTCACCAGGATTTTCGTGGAAGGGGGGTGGGGGGTGTGAGGGCTTGAAATGCAAGCCATATCCCGAAAATAAGCCCTACATTAGAGCTTTTACAGTAGGATTTTGCATCACACTGTTGCATCGCACATCATGAAAGACAGGAATTAGGTTTACCTGTTAATTCCTTTTCTTGAAGTCATCTGACAGCATACACATGGAGGATGTCCACTGGACCCCTGTTGGGACAGGAAATGGAAAAACATACAAAAGGCACCTCCCGCCACCGGCTCACCAGTGTGTACCAAATAACTACAGTGACCCGGCTTTGCTTAATCACTCATTTTTAATACCGAAACCATAGTACAATACGTTACTTCACGTAGAGAAGAATAACTGAAGGGGAGGGAAAAGCCCCTATGCTGTCAGGATGACTTCAAGAAAAGGAATTAACAGGTAAACCTAATTCCTGTCTTCCCCTCGTCATCCTGACAGCATACACATGGAGGAATACCAACAACCAAGGGCTTTAGGGAGGGACCACTGCCTGCAGAACTTTCCGCCCAAAGGCCGTGTCCCGGCTGGCCCCCACGTCCAGACGATAGTGTTTTACAAAAGTATGGGTGCTTGACCATGTGGCGGCTCTGCAGATCTGGTCGGTTGTCGCCTGGGCTCTCTCCGCCCAGGAACAGGCGACCGCCCTAGTAGAATGGGCTCTAACTTCGCCCGGGAGTGGGATCCCTTGGGATCTGTATGCCTCTTCTATGGCCCTCCTGACCCACCGCGCTAGGGAGTCCTTAGTAGCGGCCCCTCCTCTGCGTGGACCCTGAAATTGAATAAACAGGTTATTAGATTTCCTAAAGGTATGTGAGACCTCTAAGTACTTCAGGACTGCTCGTCTCACGTCTAGGTTATGGAACCTCTGTTCCGAAGTGTTACGGGGTTCCTGGCAGAAGGAGGGAAGTACTATTCTTTGCTCTCTGTGAAAGTCTGTGAGGACTTTTGGTTGAAAGAAGGGGTCGGGCCTAAACCCTATCTTGTCCGGGAAGATGGTCATATATGGGGTTTTTATAGAGAGGGCTTGGATTTCCCCGATCCGCCTGGCGGATGTAATGGCCACTAGGAAGGCAACCTTATATGAGAGGGTCTTAACTGAGAGTTCTTCCAGGGGCTCGAAGGGGTGTGCGCAAAGGGCCTGTAAAACAAGATTCAGGTCCCATGGGGGCATGGTTTTTCTTATAAAGGGGTGGAGTCTGACTGCTCCTTTAAGGTATTTTTTGACTAGCCTATGGTCGCCTAAAGGGAAGTCAAAGGCGGCTCCCAGGGCGGCCACCTGGACCTTAAGGGTACCAGGTTTTAGCCCCATGTCCAGTCCATCCTGAAGGAACTCTAGAATCTTATTAATGTCTGGTTGTTGGAGGTCGTGAATACTGTGCCCCAACCACCTAGAGAAGGTGTCCCACACCCTGGTGTATATGTTCCTGGTGGACTCTTTGAGGCTCTCACATAAGGTGGTGGTCACCCTCCCTGATAGGCCCTGGTTCAGGTATTTTACCCGCACAGCTTCCAGGCCGCTAGTCTGAACTGTCGGGCTTTTGGGCAAATCAGGGGACCCTGTTGTAGGAGGTCGTCTCTCCACGGCAGATGTAGGGGCTCCTGTGTTGATAGAGCGGCCAGGAGCGGGAACCAAGGTCTCTTGGGCCAGAACGGGGCCACCAGGATAACGGAGCCCGGGGACCCCTGGATCTTCTTTAGAACTCGAGGGATCAGGGGGATAGGTGGGAAGGCATATGCCAGGTCCCATTCCCACGCTTGGGATAGTGCGTCTATTCCCAGGGAGCCCCCGTCTGCAGCCCTGGAAAAGAACCGGGGACACTTGTTGTTCTCCCGAGAGGCAAACAAGTCCACCTTTGGAGTCCCCCATCTTTCCGTAATTAATTGGAATGCCTCTGGATGTAGCGCCCACTCCCCAGGGTCTATCCTCCTGCGGCTGAGGTAGTCTGCCATGGAATTCTCTGGGCCCCTTACGTGGAACGCTGAAACGGAAGGCATCCGCTGCTCTATCCACCCGAGCACTTTCGCCGCCAGGTCTTGTAGTCGGGGGTTCCGCGTGGATCCCTGGTGGCGAATGAGGGACACAGTTGTTATGTTATCCGAAAATATCTTAATGGGTCTACCCCCGATCTCTGTCTCGAGGCCACGGATGGCCCTCCAGACCGCGCAAAGCTCCTTGTAATTGGAGGATTGAGTGGCTTCTTTCTGGTTCCAGCCCCCCTGGACATAATGACAGCCTAAGTGGGCCCCCCAGCCAGTTGCGCTCGCGTCAGTGAAGATGGATACTGGGGATGGCGGGTCCCAACTTGTGGACCTGGCGAGGTTGGAGATAGACGTTCACCACCCCAAGGAGGACCTTACTTTATGAGTAAGGGTGACTTTCTGATCCAGGGAAGCTGGTGATTTGTCCCAGTTGCTCAGGATAAAGTCCTGGAGAGTTCTACCATGTAACTGGGCCCACGGGACTACTCCAATACAGGCTGTCCTGAGACCGAGGACCCTCATGCCTCTCCTAAGGGAGACTTGGGAGGCTAACGAAAGTGCCCAGCTTTCGTCTTGGATCGTTTTTTGCTTTTCTAGCGGAAGGGAGGAGCACTGGTGGTGTGAGTCCAGGATAACCCCCAGGAACTTTTTCCTTTGTTCGGGCCGAAGACTGGATTTGTCGAAGTTAATGATCCAACCTAGCGACTCGAACAGGTGGAGGGTGAGGTTGACCCGATGCTGGAGTTCCGAAGATGATCCTGCTATAAGCAGGAAATCGTCGAGGTATGGGACAATTAGTACTTTGTCCGTCCTTAGTGCTGCTACCATCTCCAATACTAGTTTGGAGAATACCCGAGGTGCGGAGGAAATCCCGAACGGCAGGCATGTGAATTGGTAATGCGAGACTGACCCCTCTATCACCAGGGCGAATCGAAGAAACTGTTGGGAGTCTGAGTGTATGGGAATATGATAATAGGCGTCTTTTAAGTCCACCGTGGCCATGACGCTATCTGGTGCGATTAGGGGGATCGCTGATCTTACTGATTCCATTTTAAATCTTCGGTATGTTATAGATTTATTCAGGTATTTCAGGTTGATTATAATTCTGTAGGCCCCGTTAGGCTTCTTAATAAGAAACAAGGGGGGGGGGGGGTAGCACCCTTTGAACCGTTCTTCTGCGGGAACCGGGATAATGGCCCCCAGGGACAGTAGGTCCCGTACCCCCGACTGGAGGGCCCGGGCCGACGCGGGTGACTGGCAGGGGGTAACCGCGAACCTCCGGGGAGGAGGGGCGGAAAATTCAATTCTATAGCCCTCTGAGACCAGGTGTAGGGCCCAGGGATTGGAGGTTATTTCGCTCCATTTATTGGCGAACCCCCTAAGTCTGCCCCCCACCTGCCGGATCCCGATGGGCGGATTCTCACCCTTTCCGCCTTTGGGGTAAGACCAGCGTCCGGTTTTCCCCTTCCCCCTGTATGTTCTCGGGGGAACAAAGGGAGGAGGGTAGGAGGAGGAAGGCCGCTTGACGGGTCTCTCTGCTGGTAGTCCCTGACTTTTGTCTGAAGCCTTCTCCAGGAGTGTATCCAGGGAAGGCCCGAAGATGCGGCGTCCTTGGAAGGGCAAGGAGCAAAGCCTGTTCTTTGAGGCATTGTCCCCTGTCCAGGCTTTTACCCAGACGGCCCTCCTGGCTGTGTTCGAAAGTGCCGCCGAACGGGCCCCGAACCTTACTGACTCCATCGAGGCGTCCGCCAGGAAGCCGGTGGCCTGTTGGAGGAGGGGAAGGCAGTTGGAGATATCTTCCCTCGAACCCCTTTGCGAGACCAGTGCCTGGAGTTGGTCTAACCAGACAGTCATGGATCTCGCTACCGACGTTGCCGTAATGTTGGTTTTCATGGTGAGGGCCGCCGACTCCCAGGCCCTCTTCATTGCCGAATCCACTCGTGTATCCAGTGGGTCCCGCAATTGGGAGATGTCCTCAAAGGGGAGGGCAGCCTTCTTTGAGACCCTGGCGACCGCCAAATCCACTTTCGGGACGGTGTCCAGGAACTCAATGTCCTCCGGGGTGAAGACCATACGATCTTTAAATTCCTTAGACAGGAAAAACTTATGTTCTGCCTGTTTCCACTCGGTCAAGATAAGCTGTTTTGGATATCATTGACTGGGAATGATGGTTTGGGCTGCGGTAGGAGTCCCCGGAACAGGCTATCCTGAAAGGATGGCTGCTGCGGCGTCTGTTCCTCCACCTGCATGGTGTGACGGACCGCTGTTAGTAGCCCCAGATCCGCCGATGAGAAGAAGTACTTCCTCGTGTCTTCCATGGGCGGTATGGATTCTGAGGGGGAATCTTCTAAGAGCCCTTCCTCAGAGTCTGATTCTTCTATCCGTGACTGCCTTACCCTTTTCGTGGGGGGCGGAACGGAAAGAGACGAGAGAGAGGCCTCGATCTCCTCGCGGATCATAGCTCGGATGTCCGATATGCCCGAGGGGCCTTCCTCACGGACCACTTTCTCCGTGCAGTCTGCGCATAAGGGTTTGGTGTGTCCCTCGTCCAGTCGCCGCAGGCAGACTGGGCACTTGCGCACGCGCTTCTTGGCCTCTCTGCCCTTTTGTGCTTCTCTGTCCTAAGAGACGGAGACAGCAAAAAGGGGGGGGGGGGGTTTCCAGCACCTGATCCCTTCCTTACCCCTGGTGTGAGACCCCCGGAGGTCTACTCACCAGCAGGCTGCTCTCCGTGTCTTCTCTGGCCGACATCTTTACTAAGGTGCAGACCGAAGACATGTGGGGAATATCCTGCTTATCTCCTCTTTTTTTTTTTTTGAGATTTTCAAATTTGGCGCCTTTTTCTCGAGGCCCCACCCCCCCGTGACGCGGCCGTGCTGACGTCATGCCGCCGTGCCGGACCCGGGGGATACACTCTACGTCGGGGCTCTGAGGACGACGCATTGATGTCCGGGGATGTCGGATCGAGCGCGACGGTCGGCCCGCGCCGCGCGCTCTCCCCCCCCCCGGCATACCTGCTCAGCCGCTCTGCCCGACGGAGGATCTCTGGAAGCCAGGATAACAGAGCCCGGGTGCCTGATTTCCGGAGCGGGTGCCTGATGTCCGGAGGGCGGCTTCCAAGCCCCGCAGGTACGGGGCTACCTCTTTCCAGTGCGACAACCCCACTGGGCAGCGCACTGGGGAAGGGTTCCCCGCAGGGAACGTGGTGCTGGTTTTTTGGGATCCTGCGGGTGAGGGTCCCCACGTAGGGTCTCACCCGCGCAAGCTCTGCCAGCCCGACCAGAGAGTCGTCCCCCCACGGGCGGGCAGGCTGCATGGGAGTTTTTCTTCCTCCTTTTTTCCTGCCTCCAGTATACACCTGGAGGCTTCCACTTGGACTGTCCTGTAGGGACAGGAAGACACTGGTGAGCCGGTGGCGGGAGGTGCCTTTTGTATGTTTTTCCGCTTCCTGTCCCAACAGGGGTCCAGTGGACATCCTCCATGTGTATGCTGTCAGGATGACGAGGGGAAACTGTTTTTGTGTGATGCAACAGAAAAGAAGGCTCCATAGGGAAGCATGGGCTACAAAACCTCGCAAATTGCAGCAATACTTAGCAACCCGTAATCTTTTTTTCTCGCAATGTAGCAGGCTACAAAACATCACTAATGGGAAGGAACCCATAGGAAAGCATGAACTTCAAAACATGCAATTTGTAGCACGATCGCATCGTGAGAAAATCATGTGATTTTGTCGCCTGTGTGAAAGCGGCCTCAATCCATAAAATTCACCCTCTTTACAGTACTGGAGCGACACGAAGGAACAGTCAGAATCCAAACTGAGCGATGCATGGAGCCAGAAAAGGCAAAGCCCCCAAGAATGAATAATACATGTTTTTAATAACGGCTTGGGGATAGCAGTAACAGAGAAACCCTGAAGTACTTAATAACCAGCTACCGAAGACCTGTTGCAACTCTACACTGATGGCGGTCCTCCTAGCACTCTACGCTAACAGTAAACCACTATTTCTCAGATACACTCTTCATTAACCATGAATTTCAAATTTTCATTATGTCACACAATCAATGCAAAAAATCATACAAGTTTCCAAAAATGTCTTGGTGTCCTTAGACCATTTTGGGCAGTCCCCCCATGGATGGAGCAAACTTTAGGATCTGGCAGTCTACAATTCCACTGCTCCTTGAGAAGTACGCATGCACACAATGATCGCTGAAGGCTGGTTTTAACTTCTTACGTTTGTACCATTGGCAAATAGAGATTTACGCAAATTCTCTTTGAGCTCACAGTTGGGGAGCTTGACTCATTCCCTACCATCTGGGATAGTCACCAGGAGCTCCCAGATTCATAGACTCCTCCCCTATATAATGTAAATTGAATTCCAGCAGCAGTTCTTAGGTGCGGTCCCTGAGCAGATAGTTGTCCCAGAATAACATTTCAGCTTGTACAGTAACACAGCAAAGTTATCGCGCAAGTCAGCAGCACACAGAAGGCCCTAAAACCACAATCAGCCCCCTTTTATATCCTCTCAGTCTATCAGAACCTTCCAGCAGGTTCTTTCTTGGTCCGTAGATCATCATTGCTTATCCTCTCCTATTGAAGTATATTGGATCTGCTTCTTGTGTCCAAACCTGGTACTGTAGTCTCTCACATATCAAACATAGCAGTGGGAATTCAGACACCCTGCTACTTGGGCATTAGCCCATAACCCAGTGTATCCCAGCCAGGAGTCAGTGGCACCTTTCAGATCATTAAAAGCTGCTCGGGTGGACAAGTCATTCAACAAGAAAGATCAGAGACTGGAGCTCCCAGAAGGGAATTTGCATATTCCCGATGCATTCTGGGAAGCGTCACTGTGAGTGGGGCAATTGCTGGGTTTAGTCGGGTCTAGCTGCTCAGAGGATATCACCAGATGGCACCTTTTTTTTGTCTGAGCTACTGAATGCTAACTCTCACCAGACACTGAATGTCTCTGAAGGTGGGGAGAAGTGCAATGCACATTGTATATATAGCAGGAATTCCTCAGGGGGTGCATGTATGAATAATTGCATTTCTTTAATATTGGACTGATGGCCCATCATTAGAACAGCCTGTCCATATGAGATTGGACCCTGAACTATTATGGGAAATTTGTACTTTGTACTATTTCTAACTTATTTACCTGAATGTTGCCACATTTAAAAATTGTATATTTCAACTGGTAACTTGTTCTGCTAACATGCATGACTCCGTGATTCAGGTTTTCTTGTTTATTCCCCTTTAAATTGCAATAGATTTGGTACATTCTTTTTTTAAAACAGGATTTCTTTTTTTTAAAGCGCATAAAAACATTGATAACTTTTTAAGAGATATATTTATCTATGTAAATATATATAAATAATACATTTTTTGTGGGGTGCGGGAGATTGCATGAAATGCTTTCTCCTAACATTTCTTATATAACCAAGGAGCGTATAGAACTGCTCTCCATCTCCATCTAGTGGTCATTTTTCAGATTACAGTTGGAGCTGTACACCTTGAAGCACGTCAAAACAAAAAGCTTGATGGGCTACGCTCTAATTACCATGTTTTTTGTTCTGTATAGGATCCTAATAATTTGTATAAAATGAGAAAAGTCAAGAAATAATTTCTGAATAAGCCATAATGAATATTTCCAAGCAAAACTCAGAATTTCTATGCAGATGGTGTAGCTATAAGCCACAGATAGTTAAACATTCCTGACTGATATTTTGATTAACTTGAGTAATGTCAAGGAGGACAACTATCCTGGGCAGAGCCTAACCGAGCTCAAGCACAGATGTGTGTTGCTGAGCTCCACCCATATACCTCAATTAGCAGTGCCGAGCAACACCTTCAGCGCACTGCAGAGACACAGCGACCGCCACAATCAGTCGTGACCAGAAAGAGGACTGCCAGGAAGGAGCCTAGACTGCTAACAGTTCTTCATTTCCCACGACCATTGCTGCAACACCAGACAAGCTGCCCCAACCGCATGTCCTCGTCCTCCGCAGAGCCCCAGAAACAACTGTTTGTCCTGTATTCAGAAACACCCCCATTGTAGCTCCAATCTGCTTACTGCACACATGGCTAGGCCTGAAATTGAAGGAATACCCTTTGGCTTCCAGGCCCCATTGCACACTTGTGCAGAAAAGAAATTCCCCCCCCCCCCCTTCCTTTTTGGCATTCCCTAAATCTTAGATAGAAGTAATAATGTAAAACTGTATGGTATATCTCTCAAAACAGGGGCAATTACGGATGCTGGTTGTGTTGGGCACATGGAGCAATAAAACCCTGTATCCCTCCTCCCATGCTTTCTGCAAAACCGATATTTTGTTGACCTCAGTGGCAGGGATGGGGTGTAAAAAGTGGCCCTCTGTGAGCCTTCGTAAGCTTGCTGAGGTGTGGCGGTCTCACACAGAAGGCGCTCTACAAGCTGCTCCTGGAACTGCAGGAAGGCGAGCGTTCGTTCCTGGGGCTTCTTGAAAATTACATAGGCAATATAGTTAGCGATCTGAAAAAAATAGATTATACCTACCCGATAATCGGGTTTCCAGAAGTCTCCACGACAGCACCAATTGAGATTGCCTCCTCCTGATAGGACAGGAACATATTGAGAGGTTAAAAGCTCCCCCCCCCCCCCTCCCCACTTTCCTCAGTGGATTCTAACGAATTGCCGGGGTAGGAGCTTAACTTAAATTTTTACCCAACTGGGGTTTTTTTTTTTTTTTGGGGGGGGGGGGGGGGGAAGTTATATTCTATAATTTCTTTTCTATCTTCTTAGGGGGGAAGGTACGGGTGCTGTCGTGGAGACTCTTGGAAACCCGATTATCGGGTAGGTATAATCTATTTTTTCCCCAGTCGTCTCCACGACAGCACCAATTGAGATGTACCAACTAAAGTCTTTTCCTAGGGTGGGATTGCTGCCGAGAGGACTTTGCGGCCGAAGGCCATGTCCTCATCCTGCTGCACTTTTACCCTATAGTGTTTAATGAACGTGTGGGGTTTCTTCCAGACTGCGGCTTTGCATATCTGCTCGACCAAGGCTGAGCTATGTTCGGCCCATGAGGACGCTACTGCCCTTGTAGAATGGGCTTTAAGAGCTAAGGGGATTTCCTTCCCGAGGGCCTTATAGGACTCTGATGTCCAGGCGGATCCACCTGGCTATGGAGTTTTTTGCAGCTTTGCTCCCTTTATTTGGGCCACTGAACTGGACGAACAGGTTGTCGTCCCATCTCCAGTGGCTTGTCCCGTCTATGTAGCCTAGGACTGCTCTCCTAACGTCCAGGCAGCTTACGGTTTTTTTCTTCTTCGTTTTTAGGAGAGAAGTCCTGCAATGCCTTATCGTAGCGATTATCGGTGGCATGGTGTAAAGGCCCATTTACACGAGCAGATAATCGCTTTCAGCGATTTTGCAAAAAAAAAAAAATCTAATTGGTATTCAAGCTGCTACTCAGCTACTTAAAGGGGTTGTCCCGCGGCAGCAAGTGGGTCTATACACTTCTGTATGGCCATATTAATGCACTTTGTAATGTACATTGTGCATTAATTATGAGCCATACAGAAGTTATAAGAAGTTTTTCACTTACCTGTTCCGTTGCTAGCGTCCTCGTTTCCATGGAGCCCGTCTAATTTTCGGCGTCTAATGGCCAAATTAGACGCGCTTGCGCAGTCCGGGTCTTCTTTTCTCAATGGGGCTCCGTGTAGCTCCGCCCCGTCACGTGCCGATTCCAGCCAATCAGGAGGCTGGAATCGGCAATGGACCGCACAGAAGCCCTGCGGTCCACCGAGGAAGAAGATCCTGGCGGCCATCTTCAACCGGTAAGTAAGAAGTCACCGGAGCGCGGGGATTCAGGTAAGCGCTGTGCGGTGTTCTTTTTTAACCCCTGCATCGGGGTTGTCTCGCGCCGAACGGGGGGGGGGGGGGGGGGGGGGTTGAAAAAAAAAAACAAAAAACCCCGTTTCGGCGCGGGACAACCCCTTTAAATACAGATTATGTGAGTGCAGCCTATTAACTGCACTCAGATCCTTAGTTCTCCATGGGGAGTGCTGATAGCATGGTTTCCCGTGGAGAACTGATAAAAAATGACCATTAAAATCAAGTGAGTTTGATTTTAACGATCAGCAAAAAGCAAGCCCTCACAGAGCTCCGTCCATGGAAAATGTAAAAAGTTATAGGACTTTGAATGCAGCGATATAGAGTGGAAAAAAAAAAAAAGGGGGTTTTATTACAGAAAAGTGGAAAAACCTAAAAAAAAGTAAGAATTTTGGTATCGTTGTAACCGTACCAGCCTGCAGAACAAAAATGTAGTGTCATTTATGCTGCATAATTAACGCTTTATAAAAAAAAACACAAACACCAAACGTCTATGCCAGAATTAATGCATTCTCTCTCCCTACGATTATTAAAAAAAATTAAAAAGTTTTAAAATGTAGTCCATGTACCCAAAAATGGCACCGATAAAAACTACAGATATATGTTAATACAATTATCCAAGTTAGGCCGCCTGCACATGGGCGGAAATTCTACAGTGGGATTTCCCACAGAATTTCCGCCCTCGGACGCTGCCATAGGATTGCACTGAAAAACAGACAGCTGCGATTTGTCCGCATGAAAACACATGCGGGAAAACAAATTGCGGCGTGCTCTAATTCTGTGCAGGTCTTGCAGAGGCCCGCAGAGATGTCACTCCCGGGCCGCCGGCTCAGCTCTGCACATGTGCCGGCTGGCCAGCAGCTGCCACATCAGAGAGCTAGAGACGTGGGAGCAGGTTAGAGCTGCACTGGTCCCTGCAGGGGCCCGGGTCGTGTCCTGTTTGCCAGAATTCTCGCAACGGGATCCAACCCGGCCGCCTGCAGGTGGCCTTAGGCCTAATGTCCACTTGCATGCAGAGATTCCGCTGATGAATTCCCGCAGCAGAATCCCTGCGTGCCTGAGGACATAGGGAGGAAAAGGGTGATTATACCTACCCAATAATCGGGTTTCCAGGAGTCTCCACGACAGCACCACCTGAGATCGCCTTCCTCCTGATAGGACAGGAACACACCGAGAGGTTAAAATGCCCCCCCCCCCCCCCGTCCCCCCTTCCTCAGTGTATTTTAACGAAACTATCAGGGTAGGAACGAACTCAAATTTTTTTTACCTATCTGGTATATGTAAAATTTTATTTATTATTTAATTTATTTATATATATCTGTATCTTTCTTTCGGAAGGGAATGTACGGGTGCTGTCATGGAGACTCCTGGAAACCCGATTATCGGGTAGGTATAATCACCCTTTTCCCAGGTCGTCTCCACGACAGCACCACCTGAGACGTACCAACTAAAGCTATTTTTTAGGGTGGGATTGCCGCCGAGAGGACCTTACGCCCGAAGGTTATGTCCTCATCAAGTTGCACTTTTACCCTATAATGTTTGACAAAAGTGTGTGGCTTTTTCCACACTGCTGCCTTGCATATTTGTTCCACGGAAGCCGAGCTATGCTCGGCCCATGAAGTCACTACTGCCCTCGTGGAATGGGCTTTAAGAGTCGCGGGGGCCTCTTTCCCCAGGGTCCTGTAGGATTCGCTAATGGCCAGGCGGATCCTCCAGGCTATTGAGCTTTTAGCTGCTTTTTTCCTCGTTAGGGCCTGAGAATTGGACGAATAGGTTGTCGTCCTGCCTCCACGGACCTGTGGCCTCGATATACTTCAGGATCGCTCCCCTGACGTCTAGGCAGTTTAGGGCTCTCTCCTCGTTTTTTGGGTTATAAAAGAACGAGGGGATTACTATGTTCTGTGCCCTATGGAATGGAGACACTACTTTAGGCAAGAAGGTTGGGTCCGTTTTGAAGACTAACTTGGTGTCTGTTATTTTGAGGAGCGGGTGGCGGATGGATAGGGCTTGTAGCTCGCTAACCCGTCTGGCTGAGGAAATGGCCACTAGGAAAATTGTTTTAATTGTGAGCGTCCTTATTGAAAGCCCCTCAATTGTTTCGAAGGGTTCTGCCGACATAGCCCCCAGAACCAGGTTTAAGTTCCAGTCTGGACATATATTAGTAGGTCTAGGTCGCAACCTGTCTGCCGCCGTCAGGAATCTACTGATCCACCTATCCCCTGCTAGCTTAGTATCGAAAAGGGCACTAAGGGCTGCCGTCTGGACCCTTAGGGTGCTCGTGGAGAGGCCCATGTCCAGCCCCTCCTGCAGGAAGTCCAGGATTAATGGGATGTCAGCACCGCTACTCGAGGAGTCCTTTCCCTGTCTCCAAGAGGTAAACCTCTTCCAGATCTTTTGGTAGATGCGGTTTGTTGTCTCTTTCCTACTTGCCAATAGCGTCCTGACTACCTTGTCTGAGAATCCTCTGCCTCTCAGTATGGATTCTTCAGTATCCAGGCTGTCAAGTGGAGTCTGCTTATATCGGGATAATTCAAAGGACCCTGTGTTAGAAGGCTCGCGTGAGCAGGAAGAGTGACAGGCTCCTGGATGCTCAGGTTCTTTAGAAGGCTGAACAGGTTCTTTAGAAGGCTGAACCAGCTCCTCCTTGGCCAGAAGGGAGCCACTAGTATCAGGGTGCATGCCTGTGACCTGAAGTGCTGCAGTACCCTTGGGATTAGTGGAATTGGGGGAAAATGCGTACACCAGTTCTCCTCCCCAGTCCTGGCTCAGGGCGTCCACTGCTGCTGGCCGGTCCTCCGGTCTGAGGGAGAAGTGCTCTACTTTGGCGTTGCGTCTGGATGCGAACAGGTCCAGTTGCGGGAGACCCCACCTGTCCGTTATTACCCGGAATGTCGCCTGGGATAGAGACCATTTCCCTGGGTCTATACGCCTTCGGCTGAGGAAATCTGCCCTTTGATTCAGGGATCCCTTCAGGTGTACCGCCGATGAGGATGCGGCCTTCTGCCCAGCGAAAGATTCTCTGTGAGATGCTTTGTAGGGCTGGCGACCTCGTGCCTCCCTGATGCCAAATATGGGCGACTGCCGTGATATTGTCCGATAGCACTCTTATGTGCTGGTTTCTTACCTGGTCCCCCAGTTGCTGGAGGGCCTTCCAGATCGCCTGCAGCTCTCTGTAATTCGAGGACTGGTGTTTCATTCCCTGCGGCCATGGACCCTGTAGGAGCTTGTCTCCGACGTGCGCCCCCCCCCCATCCCCAGGAGCTTGCGTCGGTCGTGACCTGCATGGCCGGGTTCTGTGTCCAGTGGACTCCCCTTCGCAGATTCCCTGGGGAAGTCCACCAGCGTAAGGATACCTTTACTGAGTTCCTTATCTGCATTCTTCTCTCTAGCGAGGTTTGCTTGCCGTCCCATGCCGCGAGAACTGCAGCCTGCAGAGATCTGGTGTGCGCCTGAGCCCATGCCACACCCGGGATGCACGATGTTAGGCTTCCCAGGAGGGACATAGCCTCCCGGATTGAGCATGACCGTCTTTGAAGAAAGGATTCTACCCTGTCGGATCTTGTGCGCTTTTGACTCGGGGAGAAAGGAGCATTGAGCTTCTGAATCTAGTGTTATGCCTAGAAACACCTTCTCCGTGCTGGGGTCTAGGCTGGACTTCTCCCAATTTATTAGCCATCCTAGAAATAGTAGGTTGAGTACCGTCGCCAGGTTTTCTGTCAGGAGTTCTCTGGACTCGGCTATAATTAGAATGTCGTCCAGGTAGGGGACTATGAGGATCGACCTCTGCCTTAGGTAGGCTGCAACCTCCGCCATGATCTTCGTGAAAATGCGGGGTGCAGAGGAGATTCCGAAGGGCAGGCATCTGAATTGGAGATGTCTTGTCCTCTTGCCCATCTCTATCGCGAATCTTAGGTATTTTTGTGAGTCCTTGTGGATAGGTACATGGAAATAGGCGTCCTACAAGTCGATCGAAGCCATATAGGCTCCCTTGGGGGATCAACCTAGTTGCTGACGTGATTGACTCCATCCTGAACTTTCGGTATTTGACAAAGATGTTCAGGGGTTTTAGATTTATTATCATGCATGTGCCCCCCCCCCCCCCGGTTTATCTATTAGGAAGAGTCTGGACTAATGCCCCCAGGTCTCTTCCCTCTGTGGCACAAGGGACACTGCTTTTAGCTGTTGTAGGTCCCGAACCGCCTGCTGGAGCAGGTGCAGCTGTTGCGCTGGGCCTCTGGTAGTGACATATCTTCTCCTGGGGAGGGATACTAGTTCGATTCTGTATCCCTGCTGCAGGATCTGCGGGATCCATGGGCTCCTGCACACTGAGGCCCACCGATCCGCGAAGCCCTGCAGCCTCGCCCCCACTGGGATGGCGTCAGGGCTTCTGCTTGGCTGGATCCCCCTAGTGCGGGTTAAAGAGGAAATTTCTCCTTCTGCCTCCCTTGGGGTAACTCCAGCGGCCCGTCTTGCCCTTGCCTCTGTATGGTTCTTGCTGCTGGGCTGGGGCCCGGAAGAAGGTCTTCCCTTTATATGGTTTCTCTTCCGGGAATCCTTTCTTTTTGTCTGATGCCTTTTCTAGGATCTTGTCCAGATCCGGACCGAAGAGGAACTGGCCGTGAAAAGGGAGCGAACATAATTTGCTTTTTGAAGCCAGGTCGCCTGACCATGACTTCAGCCACAGAACTCTCCTGGCAGAGTTGGTTAGGGCCGTTGTTTTGGCGGAGAGTTTTACTGACTCCGCCGCTGCGTTTGCCAAAAAATTAGTGGCCATTTTCAGTATGGGGAGGGAATCTATCATTTGCTCCCTCGGTGTTTTATTTGAAATATGCAGCTCCAGCTGCTCTAGCCATACCCCCCAGGGTTCTAGCGACACGCGTGGCTGCGACCAGTGGTCTGAGTGTACTGGCGGCTGCCTCCCAGGATCTTCTTAATAGGCCCTCTGCCTTTCCGATTCATTGGGTCTTTCAGTTGTGTGGCGTTTTCAAAGGGCAAGGTTGTCCTTTTTGTCACCTTAGCCACTGGGACGTCCACTCTGGGTATTTCTTCCCAGCTTGAGCATACCCCCTCCTCAAACGGATAGCGTCTCTTAACTCCCTTAGAGGAGAAGGATCCCGTGTCGGGTTTTTTCCACTCTTTATATATCAATTTGGATATATTGTTGTGGACTGGGAAGGTATGTTTTCGCCTCTCCCCCAATCCCCCAAAGACCTCGTCTTGTATGGTGCGGGGTTCCTTGGGTTCTTCCATCTTTAACGTCGCTCTAATGGATTTCATAAGCTCCATCAGATCTTCTCTATGGAAGAGGTATTTTTTATAGTCCTCTTCTTCTGAGGACTCCTCGAGCACCAGCTCTTCTGGTTCTGATTCTGAACTCTCTTCAGAGTCTGAGTGCTCCTCTGGGCTATACGCTTTCCTCCGGCGTTTCGCCCCTGATGCCATTGGTGGCGTTTTTGGAGTCGTCAGGGCTGACCATACTTCCTCTCGGACAAGCTTCCTGATGTCCTCGAGGAATCCCCCCCCCCCCCCCCCGATTCCTCCTTGACTAATTTGGCTATGCATGTTTTGCATAAAGACCTCACATGCGAAGCCGGCAGTCTTGCGCCACATTCTGCGCATTTTTTCGCCTTTGATCTGGGAGGGGCATCCTTTTTATCCCCCTGGCAGATAAATGAGAAAATTTTTTGCGTATAAGGATGCAACATTCACACATAACACACCGAATATGCATACCTTATTTTGCCCCACTGGCTACTTACGGTTGCTGCGGCTGAACCTTCCTCAACCTCTGGTGCTGGAGCACTCATGTCTTAACGCTGGTGCTGCAGACACTCTTGGGGCAAAAGCCATATACTCACAGAGTGGCTTTTAGTTGATCTGCGCCATCTTCTCTCAGGTTCCTTGTGATTTTTTTGAATTTGGCGCCTTTAATTTTTAGCCCCGCCCCGTCCGCGCTTCAGCCGAGCCCGCCGCGATGACGTCATCACGCTCGTCACGTGCCGTGGCGCCCCGCCCCCCTCCGTGCTCGTTAAGGGGAAGCAGGAAGCGCCGCGCTCGGTCCTAAGCCGACGTCCGAGGGGAGCTGGGACCCGCTTTGAACCCCCCATGGGCCGCCGCGGGAGGAACCTGGCCCGGGGGAACCACCCCATGTGGCATCCCGGGAGTCGTTCTGCAGGAAGGGAGGGCAGGCTGGACCACTGCCCTCTCATCCGCCGGTAAGGATTTCAGGCTGGCATCTCCACCAGCCCCTCTCGGTGATCCTGCCTCCTGGCAGGACAGGAAAACACTGAGGAAGGGGGGAGGGGGGAGATTTTAACCTCTCGGTGTGTTCCTGTCCTATCAGGAGGAAGGCGATCTCAGGTGGTGCTGTCGTGGAGACAACCTGGGAAAATGTCAATATACTCACCTGTCCAGACGCTGCAGGCCTTCCCCCTCCATTGTGGCCGGATGTTCTTTTTTTTCTGCCCAGCGGATGTGCTTGGCACACCGATAGCGTGCCGTGCGCAGTGCGGCACAGCACAAAAACAGCTGCGGGTATGGACAGCTTTCATTGACTTCAATGGAAGCCACGGGAGCAGTCTATGCGGGAGATCCACAGGATAATAGAGCATGCTGTGATTTCTTCCTGTGTGCAACCCGCATGCCAGTAAAGAAATCCCATCTGCATACCTTTAGCTGCCCTACGGATGCCAATTCATCCCTATGTGCAGCAAAACTCACAGATCACAGGGGGCCAAGCGCAGATTTTCTAAATAAATCCCACATGGCCATTGGGCCTTGTTGATGATTTTTTTTTCCCTGCTTGCACAGCGCCCACAAATCTGATAATCATGCTTTTTATGTTTTCCATGAAGCAACAAAACCCGCATGTTCATAGCATTTATGCACTTCATTTTTTGATTGCGCTGTAATGCTTAATAGCGTTCTGATCGGCCCCACAGTAATGTCCTGCAGGTCTATAAGCACATGTCATCTGCAGGTAAGTTAAAGGGATAATCCCAGGATATAACAATGTATTATTGCTGCAGGTGATTTGTTTTTTTTTCCCCTTTTTCTATTGTTGGTACATTGCAGACAAATCTGATAATCATGTTTTATATGGGGGAAAAAATGCATATTTACAGCATTCATGCACTTTAATGATTACACAGCGATGCTCACCAGGGTTCAGCAGTATAATAATGTCTGGCAGGTTTATGAGGATGTATAATATGGGATTTATCAATGTGTCTCTCTAGATCTAGTTACATGTTTAATACACCCATTGAAAACCTGCAGCAAACCTGGATGTGAATGAATGACTGTGGATCCACCCTACAACCAATCAAGTCATGTATCCGTTTTTAGATGTGTGTTATATAAGACCGTGTCTGTCAGTCTGTTCATAGCTGCTGAGGAAGGCTGCAGGTCTATGTGAAACGCGTCCAGCTCCTTGACAATTTGTCGTTCATGAAGTTTGTCCCCTGAAAATAAAGAAAATTTTAGATGTAGAAGCCTCCCTACCTCTTTAATATTTTAAGACCCCATGAAAGTCCCCATGAAAGAATGTGACTAATTCGCAATATCACACAGAGAACACAGCTGCGATATCGCTGTCACCCGTGTGAAAGAGGCCTTACACTCTACTTGGACTCTCATCCACAAACTATTCCACAACAAGCCTTTGATTTCTTCTTTGGTGATCCTAAACAGGACCTCAGTTCTGCCGGACAGGTATATGTAAATGGAGAGGCAGACTTCAAAAAAAAAAAAAAAGTGCATATCATCAATTGTGAGAGTCTTGGGCAAAACCTTCCCCCAATCTCCCAATGACCTTCAGCCATAAAAACTGCTTCAAAAGCCTTCACATGCACCAATCTTTGGGAAGTACATTAAAAACTGCTACTTCTGTCCTTCCAAATTGTCCCTCTAATCTGTGCTGGGAAGAATTGTGGCGCTGACTGCTCCTCTGTTCTGAGCTTCCAGCTGGTACCCTAGTGGGAAGGCCCAGCCGCATACCAGCTGAAAGAATGCAATCAGCGTGCGGTGTTGATAACAGCCATTGGCGATTTATAGCTTGCTAGAAATAAACGATGAACGACTAGTGCCCGATGGCAGCGCATTTGGACAACGATCATTTTGAGCGATAATCGTTGTGTCTAAATGGGCCTTTAATCTGCTCTCAGATCTTCCAGATTGGCATTGCACCTGACCAAACTATGGCTCTTTTGGCCCAAGCAATTAAAATCCTCCCTCCAGCTACCAGAAGATCATTCCATGTCTTTGCCGCAGCTTAACTCATAGCAAAGAGCTGGAGGTCTACTGCCTCTCCATTTGCTGAGCCATTGATAGGAATGCTATCTGAACACTGCCTGTATGAACGTATATTCCTAACCAAACCGGGTAGAATTTCAGGGTTTCATGCTCGGTGGGACCCTTCTTTGAAGACGTTCTGATTGCTATACATATACATAAACCTGTAGGGCTGTGGAGATTTTAAATGGAACATGGCTGTACTGAAAACTCTTAAAAACGTGTTAAAAAGTTTATCTGAAAAAAAAAATGCATTTGAAGTTTCACTCCTTTTGTTAATCCATTGTTCTTCAATTTGATGACTGTCTATAGGTGTACATCAGATAAAGCTCTGCTGATTAGGTTATCGCCAGGTATACTGTCAAATACATCAATAAAAGCACAACTGTCCTAACCGCATTTTTACACTTGTGCTTTTTAAAGTTTGTTTATAGAGCCAATCCAATGAATAGTTATGGGAACCGCAGGTACTACAGCCAGATGAAAGCAAGTTTAAAAATGGCTTTTCAGTTCCATAAAAAGTGAATGCAGGTTGAAGGCTTGTCCAGTTAGGAGATGTGGCTCTAAATTCTAAAAAAGTTAATTTCTAACACAAAAGTTTAATGACTTACCTGTCTTTAGCCCCATGAATCCAACATTGCAGCCCCACAATTCAGTCTCTTGCCATTATATATGTCAGGTGACTGCTGCCTGCCAATCAGACGCCTGAGCATCACAGTTTGTAACTCCTAGAATCGTGGCTCACAGGATAGGTGTGCTGATCCCAAGAAAATGAGTGATGCCGCTGCGGCCGGATAGCGGAAGACCAGGTTAATCATATGGCTCTAAATTTTAAAAGCAATTTCCAACCGGACACCATGTTTGGGGGGTGCGGAATTTATATGGGAGCGGGATCACAAGCCGGACCCGCTGCATACCAGGTGGGAACTGGCTGTCTGCAATTCTGACAGCGGCATTTAAATCATTGTTCAGGACTTTCTAATGAACACCCCACGATAAGATGGCGGGGTGTGGTGGCCTTTTTAGCAAGAGGCCTTCTGAAAGCCCCCAGGGCTGCCATGAATACATTGCCTATGAAGGTGGTATACTGTAATACTGTAGTATTATATTCAACAACCTCACAAAAATTACATTATACTGCATAAGTGATCAAGCAATCGCAAGTTCAAGTCCCCAATGGGGACTCTGTACAACTCAGCTTGTTTTTTTATTTAAAAAAACAAACTATTTTTGGTCAAGCAAGCTCAAAGAATAAAACTGTAATAAAAAGATAGTCACACGCATTCCCAAATGATACCAATGGAAAAACTACAGGCTGTCGCACAAAAAAAAAAAAAATAAAAAAAAAAAAAAATCAGCTTTCAAGCAACTGTATTAACCGAAAGCTGAAAAGAAAAAAAAAAGCTATAGCTGTCAAAAGGCTGGCAGTTAAAAGCTAAAGTTTTCACTTTGTTTTAATAGTACAGGAAAAGTAAAGTTATGCAAGTTTGGCATCAGAATTCTACTGTCCCACAGAATAAAGTTAATTTCATTTTTTACCACAATAGGTGGGGCCTTGTTTCTACACAAAGATGGAAGATTTGTGTTTTTCTTCCATTTCACTCCAGTAAGTTGTGATACATTAAAGTGGTACTATTAATAACTTCTCCCACAGAAATCAAACCCATGTTGCTATGTAAAAACAAATGAAAAAAAATTTGAAAGCGAGAAAATAAGAAAAATGTCCAAAATGTCATACCTGGCTTTACTTGTTCCCTATAAGAAAATAAATAAAGTTTTGCTCTCCTATGAAGTTTGCTGCATAAGGGGATGGAAACGTGGTGTGAAAGAAGCCTTAATCGCAGTAATGCCCAATCCAGGCTGGGGCTCCACTTTTAGCGCACAACCAAAGACTGCTGTATAGCCCTGTGACCTGGTACTACCATAGCAGTCAGTGGGGCTGCGGTGATGCAGTTTACAAACATTCCAACCTCTGCAGATTTTTATGATCCATGGTTGGTGACAAGCAATGAAACGCAAAGTAACCCCATATACTTCAATGGCAGAGCAAGGTCACAGGGCTACACGGCAATCTTTGGCGGCACGGCCAAAGTCACCATGCGAGTCTGGCCTAATTCATTCATTAATTTCCTCGACTACTAGAACTATGGTCCAAAAACCAGGGGAAAAAAACAAAGCTTTGCAGCAAAATCCATATGTTATACATGCAGAATTTTGCTGCAGATATCACTCCCTACAAAGGGGTGCAATGCACAGGGAAACTCTGCAGCAAAAAAACAAAAAAAAAAGGGACATTGTATGAATTTAAAAAAAAACAAAACAAAAAAAACACACATATATAATTTGCATTGCAGATCAATTTTCTTGATTTTTACAGCATGTGGATGAAATTTGTTCACAATCATCTGCATGTCCGTTGCTACAGTTTGCAGCATTCCCTGTACAAGTAGATGTACCTGAAGGCTTGGACTTCGTTATGACGTTTTGCAGCGCTCCAGCTACTACGGCTGCAGGCAGAAGGAATCCGTCGAGTCATATGCAGGGTCGTGGTCTGCAGGTCCACATGATCGATTTTTACCCATTAGCAGTGTTACAAAAATTCAGTGTAGCCCCAAAATGACAATGCAAATTGTCTAAAATAAAGGATCCTTCGACATTATCCCATAAAGAATATCGCTATGTACTAAAACCAGAAGTGTCAGAAAGGTCCAGTAATCCTCTTCACGTGGTAATTACAATGTGCTCATCACCAACCATATATACACCAATCTGTTTGTCTTAAAGAAACAAGAGACTATATAGAATATATATATCCACCCCCGCCCCATAAAAACACAAAGAAAATGTAGTTGGCTTAGTTATTTATTAATATTATTCAGAAATGCGGTTCTGGCCAGTGTGATTAAATAGAAACGGCTAGTTCTATCAGTGATGGGGCAACCCCCCGAATCCAACACATTCTGGCAGGCTCACACACACTATGCTTTTTCCACAGTCAAAAAACTTGTACCTCCTAAAAATCAGGTGTACAGTGTTTAAACAAAAAGGGGAAAAAGACAAAAGCTCTGGGGGAAACAAAAAAAAAAAAGGTGTCCTCTTAAAGAATACAACAGGGGAGTCATGAGAGCAGCTAAGAACATTTAAATAATTGTTTCCTAAACCATTTTCAACCTCATTTTGGGAAACATGAGGAGCAAAATAAGTTCACTTCTAAGGGAAGCTCTGCCGTGGGAAAAAAAAAGGATATCTGAGAAGTAAAATCGTACAGGTAATTGAATAAATATATACTAGCAATGAGTACAATCATGGGACTTTTCCATTTAAAGAAAAAAAAAAAAAGCACTATCGAGGTGCGATTTCAAGGGTCACAGGCAAGGTTACCCCGTGAACGCACCCATACCTTATAGAGCATTTCCAAAGATACTGAAAAAAAAGATATTTAAATAAATGGGTGCTTATTGCTAAAGACTGAAGGGGGGGAAAACCAAAACCGAAAACAGTAGTTCTGTTAAAAATCATTAAACACAAGGTCTGCTCTCCAGCAAAAGGCAGAAAATGGAAAAGAAAAAAAACCTGTAAGATCCAAGTAAACCTTGCCCTGAAAACAGCCGTACGTTTTGGAATGGAAAAAAAATATATAATCTTCTCTCATTCGGCTAGTTTTATCATACACACAAAGTCTCAAGTTTAAATTCTATTTTTTTTCCTTTTATACAAACAAAGTCTCCCTTCCCTCCCAGAAAACAAAAATATATATATAACCTAACCCCTAAGCAACTGCATATATCAAAAAGTATCTAAACATTGATATCCACACAACAGAAAAAGGATTAAAAGAACATTTTTATACGGGTCAGAAAGTGAGGATGTCTGAGGTGTGACCTTGCCAATCCATCGCTTCCACTTTCCTGAAATAGAAGCATGATCTATTCAACGGGGGACGCATGATGATTGTGAGGAGAAGGTGGATAGACTGGAAACGCAAGACTGTCCCAACTTCGCTTTTCTTGCAATTTTTTTTTTTTACTTTTTTGTTTTTTGCAAAGCCAGTCGAGGGCAGTCATGGACACAGCCTCGGAAACAGGGGGGGAAAGTCTCAAACAATGCAGCATTTACCTAAACGTGAGGTACAAGCCAACCTCGGATTATTATTATTGTTAAATATCCTCCAACCCTTCACAAACTTGCGTCCAGTGAAAACCATACAAACCGGGTTGGAGAGGAAATGACTGCGGCAACCATTCCCATGTGACTGGAGCGCACACAGCTAGGAACTCTGTGGGGCATAAAACGTAATATTTTTCATAGATCTATTTAAATATAAATTTTGTTCTGACTGGACTTGCTTTGCCCCAGAATCAGAAGTGGACCTGATAGACGCAGCCATGAGAAAATACCAATACCTAGAATTTAAAAAAAAAAAAAAAAAAAAAAAATCCAGTTACATCTTCAAAAACACACCTTGGAAAAAAATCTGATGCCTTAGGAGGGGGAATTATAGTTTATTTAGGGAAGTTAGACCTGAATGCAGAAAAGTATGTATCTGGAGCATGGCAAACTGTAGTATAAGACATCATGCCAGTCTAGATGAAGAATTGGAGGGTGATGCAGTGGCTTCCTCTCTGTCTGGACGCCTCCTCTGTAGGGCGTCACCAGGCTTTCCATATGTGGTAGAAAATGGCAAAGAAGGAAAAGTGATGAGGATCGTCCCAATCCTGTTAGGGAGAAGGACTAATGCGGAAGGAGTCCTTTCTTGCCTTCACATGTTCTCTAAGACTGCGTTCATTTTTTTTGTTTTGTCTGTATTTCCGTCGTTTTGCTGAAGGATGCGTTCATTATTTCCACGTAGAGGACTGGGTGATCGAGCGGGAAGGAATCATATCTAGGAGGTATTCCCGTTGGCGGTCCACAGCGGCTGACTTATGCACAGTGAGGCCAGGGTTCACGAAGGTTAAAGTCCCTCCTGCAAGGTATCAAGAGTCACATGTTTAGAGAACAATCCTGACACTATTAACCCTTTCCAATCCACTGTCCGACATCTTCCTACATTCTAATTGAAGCTTGCACAGCTCCAATGACAGAAGACGCCCGACAGGGTATTCTTACCGTCTATTGCCAGCCACTCTGCTGTCGGAGCCTATCTGGCTCACACATGCTGGCTTTGGCAGCAGATGGCACTGTTCTATAACAGCAAAAAGAGAAAGCCTTTTAGGAAACCCTGAACCCAAAATTGGATTGGAAAGGGTTAAAACGAACGTTGATGGGTGAACAACCAGTGTCTACTTGAGGCCAGGCTCACATGACCGCAATTCACGCAAGTGCGCAGTGACATTGCATACTTGCTGCGCACCGTACATCGCCATGTACTTTCTTGGTGTGTATGCACGAGTAATACAAGCCAAGATGGAACATGCTGTCATTTTTCTTGCATGCGGTTTTCACCCAATTCGTTGGGAGTGGCAACACGGCCACCCATGGGAGATGGGTACGGCGTCTTCCCCATGCGGAATATGCTATACCGACAGTCGTTCGAACCCGGTTCAAGGGTATATTGACACCAGGCAGTTTTTTGTTTGTTTTATTTTACAAATTGCTGCTATTGAAAATCTTGCAGGAACAAACCAATATACAAGTGCATGGATTTCCATAAGATGTAATCAGATGAATGGGACTACCATAGCGCTTTCTACAGCAGAACTGCCACATGTGAATAAACCCTAATGGGTGGCTGTTACATTGGCAAGAAACTATGCCCGTTTATCATTTTGACCTAAATCTAAAAAAAAAAATCATCTTTATGGTATACCAGCAACATCTTATAGTTCCCACATATTTTATCAGACCTATTAGTACCAGTTAGTAGCGTGTGAGCCGCCGGGAGCTATAGTCAAGGAACCAACTACCCGCTGTTCTCTGAATACATTCCCTTTGTTCTGCCATGGGACAGACAGCTGAGACCATGTAATCAGCACTCCACAGGTAGAACACAGCGTGCGGTCTTATCAGCTCTTCTGTCAAATGATAGATTTCCTGCCGAACTGAAAATTCTTCGTTCGGCAAAAAAGTGAAAGATGGGGACACTTACACCCAACGATTCTCGCTCAAAAGATGGCTTTTGAGTGAATTTTGAGCAATAATAGTGCCTAAATAGGCCTTTAATCTTGATATGTTCTCATTGTATATAGTGAGGAGAGGAGCAGTAAAGACACTACAGCCCGCATCTCCTTGCATCCTTCAGGAGGATCAATAAGATAACTGTGCAATCTACTAGATACGCCATTACACATGTCAATAGAGTAGACCAACTGGAAGTTACATTTGAGTCATACTGTGGCTATTTAAACTGATAATGTGTAATTCATATCTTCTGTAGCGTGGAGACACACTAGTACAGTGTATGACGTCTGGGGCACATCATGCATGGGTCCTAGCAGATCAGTTAGGACCTGTGCACTGGCAGAAAAAGAAAAATCTGAATTGGGGGAAAATACATAAAAAGATGGATTACAGACTTACATGCCTCCATCTGTACAATTATAAAAAAAACGAAAAACAAAAACCATTGTTCTATAAAATATACTTAAATGCTGCATGAGATATTCAGGTAAAATTGTTGCAGCAACAAAATTACCCACGTTGCTTACCCCTGTGCATCTCCACTGATTGTTTCTTTGATTGTTGTGTCGCTATGACTCTCTGACTAGAAGTTTGTCCTATAGAAAACAATTATACCCATTTGATGCAATGACATACTGCAATACCCAAGGAGGGGGAATGTAAAGAGATTAAAACGGCTTCATCATATAATAGGAAATTGGGCGAGAACGTGACCGCTTCAAGAAACTATTCATTTCCTGCGTGGATGGAGTGGAACTTGCGCACACACACACACACACACAAACATACCAGGGATATTCGGCAGGTGCGGGAAGTCATCCCGAATACAATCTGTGGGCTCAGACTATCACCAAAAATAAGTGCAACATGGAAGAGCATTACTGGGAACTTGGCCAGAGTGGTTACCTCTGTAGTAGACCCTGATCCTTCATGTTTAACCCACACACCTGTAACTACCCAGTTCTAACACATACATGGTAGATACTATCATTTTATGTACATACACACCACTCAAAAGCCTTAACATTTTGGCAAAAAAACTGATGTCCCACCAACTGAATGTTTTTTTTTTAATTAAAAAAAAGTGAAGTACAAAACTTTGAAGACTATTTTAATATTGAGCGATGTCTCAGAGCAACTGGGGTTTTAGAAAGGAGTTATGATGAAAATACCAATACTTCAGATCCCAGCAAGTATTGGCATTTGTCCTGCACGACTGTCAGTGGATTTAGATTTGGGTTTTCTGTGCTTTTTCTGCATCTTGATTGGTTAACACAGCACTGAAAGACTATCAGTGAAATGCCATGCTCTGCTGCATCATTAATGACTTGGGACTGCCAACTCTCTGGCCAGACTGAAGTCCTCATTTTTTTTCCAGGTACTGGGATCAGCTTCAAGGAATTCATCAAAAAAACATTCAAAGTTACAAATAGCTTCTTGGCATCCTTTTAAACAAAAACTTCGTCAGCCTTCACGTGTGTGAGAACATCGCACAATTTGAGCGATGCGAGAAAACGCAGAACTATGAAAGCCATGATTTTCAATGACTTCATTCCCACATGCGATGTTGTGAGATTTGGAAAATCACTGCACGCCCCATCTTTCTGCGTTTTGCCATTTTTCCCCACCCCTATGGAACTTGATTTATCGCATCGCAACACACGAACTTGCGATGTGTTTTTTAACTTTAGCAACTTCTGTTTATTGCACGAGAAAAACGCAGGACGCTACAATGATTAAGGAAAAGGCACCGTTTGATGCTCAAAACATCGCATCAGCAAATCTGCAATATTGCAGCGATTTTCTTGCAGCGATATCGCGCTCGCCTGTATGAAGTAAGCCTTTACGGAGATTGACTCTTTGCAGAACTGGATTCTCCCCTGGTTTGTCTATAGGTGCTACTGTAGCTACTTTCAGCTTGACAAACACAGAAGATCATTAGGATACCTCAAACACCCAGATAAGATCTTGATGGCAGCACTTGCCATAGATGCATTTGTGGTTTTATGCAGTGCAAAGTTTCTGTAGTAATTCCAAGGTCCCCTCTTGGAACAAGTATAGCCGGGGGAGTAAACCCTGGATTGTACACACATCTGTACCATGAAAGGCAGGATAGTTCTTGGAATGTTCAGATGAAATGGATGTTGAAGTGAACTTTCAAGCAACATACAAGTTTTGCCATTCACCAGGCTCTGTGTAAGGCACCTGGACAATGTATGTAACAAGACTTTCTGTATGGTGTTTCTTCTAGCCGAGTACACGCCTCAGCTTTCAAAACCTGCATGGAAGTACAGTAAACCTAATCCAAAGTGTGCCAGTCAATCAGGCGAGAGATGCAGTGATTGGAAAATAGGTCTTCACCGAAGGGGCCCCTTTAGTGGTATTTTCATATCTGTGTAAATACAAGGGCTTGAGCCAAAAATATATAGTGAGACTGCGCAAGAAAACTTCGGAATCACTTTTGCATAAAAATTAACAAATTTAGGTGGTGGGATCAACAATTTTTATCAAGTCACACATGCACTTAGGCTAAGACTACATGACCATTTTGTCCATGGAGGGCGTTGCGCAAAGAAAACTGCTGTGTAGCACAGCAACATTACACTGCCACTGAACACAATGCAAGTCGCAGGTTGCGGTGGCTGCAAAAAAAAAAATACAACCTGGTGGGAAGTTCTCCAATGGCGATGTCGCAGCAATCTGACTTCACTGAGTTGAATGGCATGGATGCGCTACACAGCGGTTTTGATCATACACCACCAGTCACTGACAAAATCACCTTGCAGCCCAAGCCTTACATCGATTTTCTCCACTGTTGGGCCACTAAGCTGTCAGAAGGGGTCTTTGAAGTGTACGTACCTGCATTCATTGGAGATTTCTTCCAGTTTCCAGGTGCCAGATTAGTTTTGTTCATGGGACGCTCTCCAGGTTTTACCGATCGGTTGGCAAGGGTTGCTGCATTAGGCAGCTTGGTCGTAGGTGGGAACGTGTGCAGCACACCGCGGGTGGTCCCCGATAGTCCACGGGATATGGGTGTGGGGCTCTAAGAGAAATATTAACCGAATATAGTTTAGAGAACATGTCAATCTTTGCAACTATTTCCCCTTTCATATAGAACTAATGAACATAAAATAAAACTACTTACAAATCATGTTCATTAAACATATTCAGTTTAACATCTACAAGCTATGTGTATGGTAACAGACTACAAACAAACCCCGTGCAGTTTGATCTTCCACAGCCAAACCATCTTTTCCGGCTGTGAGCTAGGCCGGTGACCCTGCATTCAGCAAGTAATTGTATTGCGCATGACCACAGAGGCTCACAGGCGGTCGTGTGCAGTACAGTTTGTGGTTTGTTTATTTGTAATGGTAATTGCGTATGGACTGCGGATCGGATGGCCTCTATTGACATCAATGAACTTGTCTGTGGAAATTCATGCCTTTCAATGGCCACGTTTTATCGCAGATGCCCCACGTGGAATCCGCAATACAAATCTGCCCCGCCTAAGTGTCTATCTGTTCCAGTGATGCCAATTTGGTCTCTGGAAACTCCTGCAGAGGTGCATGTGCCATCTGACGCCAATCACTAGTCTTAGCAGTCATATGTGCATGAACAGCATGCGACTGCTGCAAGAGATTCTAGGACTGGAACGACCGAAGCCTGACCTGAGGGACAAGGGGAAAAAAAAAAAAGTTCATTTTTTTCCCCTTTTCCTTCGTTTTGTACCATTATCGGTCTTTCATTTTTTTTAAATCTCAGAAACCCCCTCTAAAAGGTATATTAAGTTATTGTTAACGTCTCATTTTTACCATTTCTCTTCCCAGGTTATTGTTTGCTGACCTGTTTCAGAGAGTGGTGCTGAACAGAATGTTCTGACTTAATCTGTGCAGGGGAAGAGCTCTGCTGCAGTATTCGTTGCTCGATCTCCTGCTCTTGCTGCAGAGCTTTGACAAAGGCGGCCTTCAATCGGGTAGTGTGTTCAGCTTTCAGGGCCTTCTTTTGGTTAGAAGTCATGCAAACATCACACATGATGGTCCCATTCTTCTCCTGCCTCCAACGGCTGGTGAAGTCAGTCTTGCATTGGGCACAGCTATAAGGCTCATGAGATGCAGTTGGTGGCACAGTTTTACCTGTAAAGAGGACAGTTTAATCACTATAGAGTAAAAAGATGCATGCACTTGCCATTGTTGGGTATCAGACACCAACTCAAAGACAGATGAAGAGCTCTGGTCACCTTTTAGGACGCGTATGAAGTACATCAACAACATTTTTAAAGCTGTACAACATTAGACGTTACTTGGAGGTTTTCCAATAGATCTCTTGCATGTCATAAAATGAATTTGAGGGTCTCTGTAGACGGCTGTACACTTAACCCTGTAAATGCGCAGTTACACTACATTGACATGAATGTTACCGAAACCTTGAAGTGCTCATAAGTACACAACTGAAGATGTGGGAGATGAGGTAGATCTGACAATGCAGGACACTAAACTGTGCATAGGCCGCAGCCATCAGCATCAACTCTTGAGATCTCAAACCCCTTTTATTTAATCTCACCTTGGGTCTCCAGCAGGTTCTGCACTACCTCCTCTAGTCCTACTAGATAGATGAACTCATTATTGGCTGCACTTGGAAGAAAGTTAAGCTCCGGAGCAGGTGGTTTGGGTGGTGGAATCTCCAGCAAGGTTTTTTCCAACTGTTTACGTAGGGCAAGCTTGGCAGCCGCTTGCCGGCTAGCAGGAGAGTCATTAGCATTACTTGAGATGCCGGTGGCATTTCCGGTTCCAGCTGAGCTCTTCAATGAAGTTGGGGATGCCTAAAAGAAAACACACAGGCATGCTTAGAGGTCGCAAAAATGTATAAATGGAGTAATAACATTATGTTAAAAAGTGGCGAGATTTGCATAGGATGTGATTTTGTGAAACACTAATGTCTTTAAATCGGATTGAAGATGCTGTAAAAAGGCGTATGGGCGGTCACTAACGAGCTTTCTTCTGATGCAGGCACCTTTTTATAGCACTGTATTGGAAGTGGGGCAAGAGTTTCCCGTGCTGGGATGAACAAGTTCTCCATTGTCTTATGATAGGCAGGCTCCAGCTCTAAGGCTTGGTTCACACAGGGCTGATGTCCGCAGCAGGCACTGTGCTGCAGATCAGCTGCGGAAAGCCCGCCTCCAAAACTGCACAATTAGGCGCGGGGTTTATTGTGAATTCCTGTGCGGAAACAGCGATAAAAGGGACATGCTGTGGAATTGAATTGCACACTACATGTCAATTTCCTCATGGGCTTTGTGCAGGTTATTTATGCAGATTGTGGACAAAATTTTCAAAATCTCATCCACTTTGCTTCTACTTTAAATGCCGCGGAATTTCCATGCGGAGGCTCCACACAGGATTTCCATGGCAATAGCGCCCCGTGTGGATTCCACCTAAAGCTTGGTTTACATTGGTCAAAAGTAGACCAGCAAGGAAAGAGCATATCCAGTCGACCAGTGTAAATACAAATGAATAAAAAGGAGAGTATTGGGGAGAGTCGAGTGGTAGAGCAGACAGCATAGTTGCTTGCCCACTCTTCCTCTCCTCCTCCACTCCTGTGAGGGCTATTCTGTAGGGATGAGCTCACAATCTGTCTACAGAAGAAAAAAAAAAAAACACGTTTCTATTATGCAAAGGTAGTAAAATTGAAACTAAACTTGGCATTGCATTGCCCTGCAAAATTAAAGTAATGTCATTTCTACCAACACTCTGAAATGCAGTTCAAAAATCATGAAAAAACAGAACATTAGTGTTAACCTTGCCTCCAATGTAATAAAGAGTGATCAGAATGCTGCAGTAACAAAAACTACAGATCACCTCACAAAAAATACGCTTCAAACATCGATTGAGGGGGGGGGGGGCGCGTTATGGCTTTCTAAATTTATGTACACTTAAAACAGTCTATATAAAATTTGGTATTGTCGAATTGTGTCAACAGGGAATCATCGTGTTCTTTATATGGCACGGTAAACACCCTAACAACAAAAGCCAGGAAAAAACACAATTGTGGAATTTCAACCCCCTCTCCACGATCCCAGAACGGGGTGCCCATTTCCCCCTCACTGAGGCTTACTGCATCCCCCACAGCAAGGGTAAGATTGAAATGGAGTTACAATTGCACGTGTGCTGCGGCTTTATACGATTCTAATGGACGACTAAATGGCCAAGTGCTTGGGTATTTCAGTCAGCCAGAATGATATGGAGTGCCGACCTCGTCTACTCGGCCAGCACTCCATCCAGTGTGATATCACTGCGGGTGAGAAGCATTTCCGCAGTGATGGGAAGGGGACGCAGGACGCCCATTCTCAGGACCGATGGGTGCTTCAGCGGTGAGACTCCCTGTGCATAGGGGATAACTTGTAATTCTGGTACAACTCATTAAAGTCTGGAATAGTTCTTAATTACAGGACTTGTCTCCTTGTTTGAAATCACCGCTGACTTTCCCTGCAAACAGATTCTGCAGCTCTTGGTTTCTATTTTAAGCCAAACTCCACTTCTTAGCAAGTGGTGAACGGGCTGCAGAGTCTGGGGAAGTCAGCTGCTCTGGGGACGGGTTTTGCTGAAGAGTCTCTGTCCCAAAGGAAGCATAAGTTGAAGTGGTACATGGATTTCACATAGAAACCGCAATATGCACCGCTGGCAGAAGCCATCTGCAGTAAAGTTCAGCAAGGATTGTAAACCAGAAGAAAACCTTGTAATTCAATATATGACAAAGTTTCTTAAAACTCACATATGCCAGTCAGTCAATATACTGAACTACCACCAAGGAGAGGAACAAATATATATATGACTTCTCCTTAAAACACTGGAAGAAGTTTGTTTGTGAATTAAAGGGAACATAAAAGAATCTATACTTCCTTCCCTACTCCCCTACCCCCGCTAGTCTTTACTTCTGGCTGCAGTGTGATGACATCCCGATACCAGGACATATGACTGCTGTAATCACTAGCCAAAGTGGGCCGCTGATGAGCTGCAGCAGTCACGTGGCCCTGGTGCAGTCATTGCTGTCTCCCTGCACTCTGAAGTGAAGGCCAGTAGAGGGACTCAGCAAAACAACAATTCCTATTAGGGGCCAGGTTGCTTTTTTTGGACAAAGTGTATATGTATTAGGTTGACAAAGCAGGCTGAGTAGTTTTGGGTGGGGGACCCCAGATAACTTCTTCAATAAGGCAATACACAGTGAAATAGAACATTTATCCTAAAGGGGATGCTACAGGAGATATGTAGCATTGCACGGATACAACTGAAAAGAGCAGTCAAACAAGTAACGCTTGGAGGGAGAGAGCAAAAATTCCTCTATTCTGGGCTCTGACATTCATATACCTTAAGAAAGCATATGGACAAGGGACGTCCTGATGTCACAACCCCCTTGAACAAGAGTGACATTGTCTCTTCTTTTAACACTGGAAAGAGAAAGCCGCTTAGTCTGTGCATTTACCAACCTGTGGTATGTTGACCAGCAAGCTTGTGTTCGCCACATTGGCCACACGAATCAGTCCCTGTTGGATGATCTTCTGACCTTGAATCTGCACACTGGGCACTGATGCTCGAGGAGCAAGTAGTAAAGGAGGGGGGCCAGTACTTGGATATTGTCTGATATTGTGCATCTGCTGAGGAGAGACAGAAATGGGCTGATGGTGGGAGAGGGGAAAAGAAAAAAGACAGTGGGAAAAGCACGTGAGAAGTAAAAGATAAAATGTGAAAAAGAGCAACAATAGACAGTGGGTAAGGGAAACACAAACCACCCAACAAAGCAATGCATAACGTTACCAGTGCAAGCTATCAAAATGTAGCAAAAAGTAGACAAGTTACATATAGAACAAGTCAATATGGTAACAAATGCACCAGTCTTATAATACTGAGTGTAGAAGGCTTAGTAATGCCACCCACCTAACAAATCATCCCCGTTTAACACTAAAGGATCAATACTGTATTATATACATGAAATAGTCCTAGGTGAAGCCATTCAGAAGGTCAGTCACTTCACTTAGCTTGTACACCGTATATAGTTCATTAGTACTATATACAAACCCCATGGAAAACAATAAATCACTATGCTGGCAACTATCCTTTATGTAGCATTAGGAAAGAATGGCTGAACAAAATACATACAGCTTAGTGCAAGCTATGCTTACCTGGGCTCCTCTCACAAGAGGTGGCATAACTATTTGTGTAGATTGCTTGGCTGGTGCCTGTTGCCCACCCCGTACTAAAGGAGGAGGGATAACAGTGCCACCAATACGGGATGGTACCTGAAAGCAGAAGGAAAAAAAGATTATTTTTTTTTTTTAGGACTAAACATGCTGATGACTTAGCCTCAGAATAGGTCATCGATATCAGATTGGTAAGGGTCCGCCACTCGCGACCGCTGCCAATCAGTTTGAAGAGGCAACAGGACACACCAGTACCACAGCATCTTCTCAATCATGGGACATTGTTCTTTTGTGACGTGGCCTGCTCTGTCCAATTCGAGTGAATGGGACCGATCTGCTATACGAAGCACAGCGGCTAAACCATGGTATTGTGCATGACAAGCACTGAAGCGACCACAGCACTAATCCAAAAGGCTGTCACTTCAAACAGCCAATTTGTGGGGGTCCCAAGCATCAGACACCGATGACCTATTCTCAGAAATCTATTACAGTAGATTTTAAGTTATAATATAATAGCTAGGTCATGTGACGGAGTGGGGCGATTATTTTTTTAAATAGTCACTCACTTTCGTGATCTAGCATGTGCATGGGACTCTGGGGAAAAAAAATCATTTGTGCATTGCTGGGACTTCAGATGGGAACACTGCTGGATCCAAGGAGTAACGAAAAAAAACACCCACCACTTGGCTCCCTGTCCCGTCCCCTAATACCACCATAACTTGCTGACAAGCGCAGGCTAACGTGATCACAAACACTGACACGCAGCTACACGCGCTGGTAAAATATTGTGTTTTATACGTAGTGTTTTACAATGCGAGCCCGGCCAAATAGGTCATGAAAGCCCGGCCAAATAGAAGTAGAGATCTTAACCAGCGCAGCACCTAACTGCTCTCATTTAACATCAAATATTAAAATTAACCTTTTGAGGTGCAGTCTCCTTCTGGATCTGACTCTGCCGGAGCTTTTTAAGTAGCACCAGTTTAGCTTCTTCTAACCGTAATTCTTCTTTTAGTTGCTTGATCAGTCGCTCTCTTTCTTCAGGGCTGCTCCTCTGTATTAACTGTTGAGAAGCATAAGTAACTTGAGTAAGGACTACAAACAACGATGAACAGTCTGAAGACAAAAATTACATACTGTTGAGAACCAAGCCAAAATATCATAAGGAGGCAGACTGATATCTGTCTGTAAGCTGACTGGAGCTTTATTTTCTGGGGAAGTCCAACAGAAATAAGGAAGCGGATGTTCCTACAGACTGATGCTGAATCAGTACTAACTGTACAGACACACAATCTGTTAATAATCGGCATAGTAAGGGTGGTTTCACACCTGCGTCAGAACCTGGAGGTTCCATCAGACGAGGCTACAAATACCGGAGGTAAAAGCGCTGCATGCAGCATTTTTCTTCCGTTCCAAAACCGGGCAGACCCTATTAAAGTCAATTTGGTTCCATCCAGAGACTGAACAGTTTGGCTGTGTGGATTCCCATTTCCTGGTCCCTGAATGGAGCAGGAAAGCGAAATCCCCAGCGCAGGTGTGAAAGCAACCTAACACTCAATTTTTTGAGATGTAGGAATGAACTGGCAACAGAGGAAGTGTGCAATGATGAAGTCCAAGAAGAAATACTCCAGGACTGGTTATTTTATGGGAAATACAAGTATTTACTAACAGATGTGTCAGTAGCGCTGCCAGGTGCTCTTTAAAGAGCAGCATGCAAAAACTGCATGGAAATTACACATTTAAGGCTTATTCAGATGACCGCAAGTCAGCCGGGTATTCACGCCGGCCGAAATATGGCGTCTCTCTCTGCAGGTGGAGGAGGCTAGTAGAGCCAAGAGCAGTGCTCTGAGCTCCCGTCCCCTCTGCCTCCTCTCTACCCCTTCTCCGCCCCTCTGCACTATTTGCAATGAAGGGGTGGGACAGGGGTAGGGCTAAGTTCCTGGAATTAGCTCCACCCTGTACCACCTCCCCTTATTGCAATTAGTGCAGAGGGGCGGAGAGGGGGCAGGAGCTCAGAGCACTGCTCCCGGCTCTTCCAGCCTCCTCCCCCTGCAGAGAGGGACGCCGTATATCGGCCGGCGTGAATACGCGTCCGATATACGGTCGTCTGAATAAGCCCTTAACAGGACCTAAACCTATTTTGGGAACTTTATTTTTAGTTAAGGCTAAAAAAGGTAAAGCTCAAATGGACTTAAAAAGTAAACTCCATCCTCCAAGAGAATGTTACATATATACAAGCAAAGGATAACAGGACAACTAAAAAAGTTCATGTTCTTACCAAAAAGGTTTCAGAATTGGGCTCTTTTGCCTGCTTTGTTAGGCCATTCATCCGTGGACTTGAAGGTTCATTATCAGACAAAACAATAACATCGGGAGAAGGAACCCTCTTCTCTCTCTTTATTTCACTGCAGAAAATACATAAGAAAACTAGTCATAACCCGTAAACATTGGAGCTTTATCACTGCCATCATAACTTGACTTTGGCCACTAATTCGGAATCTAATGCTCCAGACAGTCTGCAAGATCTACAGAAGCTGGGGCGTATCATGGGCACTTGAGCTGCTAAATTAAAAGCAAAATGTGCAGTTTTTGCTTTTGCATCAATTAACAAGCTATTATAATCTGCATATTTTAACGAGCCACTAATGTTATATACATATATCAATGTAGCTAAAGTGTATTGTTCAACCCCATTGACTTCTTTGGAGACTCTTGGTGTGCAAAACGTGCAGGAAAGTAGAGCATGCTGTGTTCTTTTATTTTTGCCCAACCAAAAACGCGCAGGAAAAATTCACGCAACCCGTTAAATTAATGGGTTTTATACACTCCGTATTGCCCTCACAAAATTTGGGTGCGGAAATACGCCCGTGTGAAGCTGGCCTTAAAGTAGGGCTCATGGAGGCAGGCATTTTTTCTGGACTTAAGTAAATCCATTGAACAATGCGAAGTCAGACTCCCCCAAACTTGAAATGGCTGACAATAGATTACACTCAATAAAACTGATTAAAGAGCAAACAAAAACGAGTTATTTTGTAACTACAATTCACAAGTCTGCCTTTGTCAGAATTGACAACATTTAAAGGGTTAACAGCAGTGATGGTAGTCATCTCAGATTGCAGCGGTTGACACCCACCATATTTGGAGCAGGCCCTGCTGTTGAGACAACTCCACACAATGACACCCAACATGTCCTATACATGTACAGCACATGTACAGCAGGAAAGTGTCAAAATACATTTACACAGATAGTCGCCAGAATAATCGCTTAAATTAGCAATTTTGGGTAACTGTCGGCCTGTTTGCATATGGCCAAAATAGCACTGAGCAAGAAGTCCCGCAGTCGTCCCTAGTCGAACACCTGTAGCAACATCTGAGGCACTGACCATAATTACATCACCTGTGCAATATGGAGGAAATCCTGAAAACATGACCTGTTGGGGGGGGGACGACTGCAGTTGGGAGACACTGCCTTAACGAAAATCAAGGAATTGAGACTTCTCGCCATCCCACAAAGTTAAAAAGTCATCTATATACCTACTGCAAAATATGACTTGTGTAAATGAAAACATCTTCCCACCTCCCTAAAAACTAATTTGTTCAAGTGATGCATAAGCCATACCCAAGGCAGTGCTATTAAATTAATCAAACATAGCGCCCCCCCCCCAAAAAAAAAGTGTAAAAAAAAAATTATATAGTGTAAATATTAACTTCAGAAGTGTAATAACAGAAGTTGTGTTAATAGTAAAGCGTCCATTTAGTACAGCATTACAAAACAACTATTACAACCAAACCAAGATTATAACAGGATTCTACGTTAAAAAAAAAAAACCAAAAAAAAAAAAAAAAAAAACCACACGCAACTTTGCTTTATGCTCACCTTGTTTTACATTTGATCAATAAAAAATAAATAAATAAAAATGTGAACTTTTATTGCAGTGAGCTGCATACAGAACCTGAAGACCAAATGACCAAATGTACCTCACATATGAATGCAAGAGTAAAAAAAAAGGCATGGGTGATGTTTGTTAAAAATGCCACTAGATGGCGTGCAATCCTTCAGACATGCAAAGTATATCATCATGGCGATTATTTCCCATGACAGTACTGTCATTTAAAAGACAACTCCACCCAAACGCATAATTACCACTCTGTGCTTTATGCTTGGCTTATCTGTGTAGGTGTAGCCATTCATATTTTGATCACATCTTCAGAATATCCACACAAACCTTAGGCTGCAGCATATCAAGCAATAGGTTTTAGTCAGAGTACTACTTGTATTAGCAACTCACAAGTAGATCACGTTTTGTATTAAAAGTAACCAGTTATGTTCTATAAGCACCATGAAACTAAGTTGTGGCGCTTCTAGAACTAGGAATGGAGTCCGGTGTGAACTTTTTAAACTTACCGACTCCCCTTTCAAACGCTGTCACAGCTGGAAGTCAGCGCTCGGTCCAGCAGAGTGACCCTTCCCCACTAGTGCGCTTACTGAAGAATCACATTCACAGACACTAAGCACTAACTTCCAGGGGTCACAGCATGGGAAGAGGGTGCCAAGTATAAAGAGTACACCCCCAGACTCCAAGTTCCCTGTGCAATAAACACTATAACTTGGTGGGCTTCTAAGACATGACAGGTTCCCTTTAAGGCCCTAACTTGTATGACAGGAGCTGTGTGATCATTCTCAAACTGACAGGAGTGTCTGTATACCCCTCTAAGCAGTTTCTGCGGTGGAACCCACGTTATAGCAGCCAACAAACGCGAATTGACTAGAAACGGATCACATAACATCAAGTAAATCTGAGCTGCTCAGAATTCAGATGACATAACTGAGGAAAAGAATAGGCCAGGAGCTTCAGATAGAAAGAAATAACCTACCAAGGTAACACTAGCGCACTTCTATATACACTGGGGGATTTGTTCATAAAGAAATAAAAAAAAAAAAAAATCAAAATAGAGAGAGAGTGTTCTTTTAAACTAGTGTTCCCCAACCCCAGTCCTCAGGTTCCGCCAACAGGTCATGTTTTCAGGATTTCCTCAGCATTGCACAGGTGATGTAATTATTGTCGGTGCCTCACACATTGCCACAGGGGTTCTTACTATAGGATATCCTGAAAACATGACCTGTTGGGGTCCCTGAGGACTGGAGTTGGTGACCCCTGCTTTAAACCAGCTCGTTCCATTTGTTCTCCGGGGGATAAGCCACTACCAGGGGTATCCAGCAAGAGCCTTTCCCCTTTTGACCTTATGCACACTTGGCAGAGCGTGCATGTATATAGGGTTCTAGCGTCTGCATTTGGCGGAGCGCTATCCAATGTGTGTGACCATCCTTACTCAGATTCAGAACACGCACATGTATGGGGGAAAGAGAAGATGAACGGTCAGCCGAAGGAGCATTCAGAAGACTCTCGGTACCATTATTTTCATTTGTTGTGATAAAGTCTGTGGCATGGGTCATCAGTAAGAGGATGGTGTGAATGCTGAATGAAGGGTATAACATTTTTAGCATTTAACGAGGGCTTAAGTCTTAGTGCTTTTTACACTGAACGATCAGATTCTCGCTGGATCGTGGGAATCTGTATATTTCAGTGTAAATGCTTTTAGTAACTGAATGAACAATTTTTCAGATCTTTATGCCCACAGAAACTGATCAGTCAACAGGCGCCGCTCATCTATGGCTGTCTGTTTACTGGGAATCGAGGCGGGCGGCTGGAGCACACTCCACCTCCATTCACAGAATTATCGCTGGGACCCCCCCACAACCATCCCCTGTGAAAGGACCCTTCACTAAGTCTAGGAAGCAGCTAAGATGAGAGTTTGGCCCTTCACTTCACTTGTGATACTACTACGCCAGCATTTAGAATAGAGTTCACAAGGTTATCTCTCCCCCCCCCCCCCCCCCCATAATAAAAACAGTGTTCTATGCTCTCCAAATCACTGCAGCCCTCGAGTCTCTAGTACTTAAAGCAGTGCCCATGCCTACCAAATCACTGCAAACCCAATTAATCTCCCCACCAGACATAGCAGCTTCCTTTGGAGTCACATCAACCTATCCCATTTCAAAAGAACTACCCAGAATTGGCTATAGGTCAAGTGACTACACTCTGGACAGCATGTTCGAGCTGACTGGTTCCCTCTGTAAAAACAGCATGACGTTCTAGAGCCGGAGGAGCTGAGCAGATCGATGTACCATTTTATGGGGAAAGATTCAGTAGAACTTGTGTTTTATACATTTGTAGCTTTTTCCCACAAAATTATATATCAGACCTGCTCAGCTCCTGCTGCGGTATGACCTGCATTTAAAATATGGCAGGATCCCTTTAAGGGTGAATTCAAATGGAACAAGCTTTAATTTTCAGTTTCAGAAGTCTCTGTAATAGCTGTTTATATAGGGTTGTTTGGGAAGAACAAGTATGGATTTCAGATGTAAGGAACAATCTCAAATTTCTTGCAACTAACTGCCACTGATGAATTCAGCCTAGCAGCCAGTAACACCACTCTCGGAGGCAATCTTACATTTCAGGGCATGCACATAGCAAAAATCAGTTGGAAAAATCCAACGTAGATGTGGCACATAAATCGGGATTTCCAATGAAGCTAATCCACTTGCAGCTATTCCACACGACAAGACAAAGGAGCAAAAGGATCATTTATTGTGGAAAGCTGACCCCCTTGTAGGGAGGCTCCAGTACCCAGTTGTACCGCCTCTAGCTTGGATACAAGATGTGATATGGGGGCATGGAGGCTCTAGTACCCTGTTGTACCGCCTCTAGCTTGGATACAAGATGTGATATGGCCTGGCATGGAGACTCTAGCACATGTCCTATAGGTGATAAATCTGGTGACCAGGCAGGCCATGGAAGTGTGACTGTGTTGTGGGGGCTTCCTGTGACCCCCTTGTGTGCGCAGCCGAGCATTATCCTGCTTGAAAATACCTATTGGAAGCTGCCATGAGAGGAACAAGGGAGAACTACGTTTAGGGCTTCCAGTGAGACCGTTCATCTAGTCACACCACAACGCTCATCATTTACATATATGCCCAAGATGTGACTGCAAGCCAAGTTTTGCAGCAAAATGACAACTTCTGGGGGCAGGATTTTTTTTCCTGACAGTATTTTTAAATCAACTGTCAATTGAAATGGTCAAAATGTTTTTTCAGATCACTTATCTTATGAATATGGCCAGCATTAGAAATACAAATGGATGAATGCATTGATAGATCTGCTTTAAATCACCACAAGAGCTTTTCAAGTGGCTTTTCAGCTGCTGTGTACCCGAACACCACTATTTCTGGCCATTAGATTACGTCTATCCTATATTTTTCATCAGTCTGCTGTCTGCAGGTTTCATCTCTAATTGTCAGTTTTCCGTGAGCTGATGTGAGATTAACTAGAAGGTCTTCGGTACACAGCACACAGTGAAAGGGAGCAGCATCTCCTTTTCTCCATCACATACACGGAGATCTAACATGGAAGATGAACTGTTGGAGCTACTGGAATGACACCTCTACTGTCCGAGACCGCAACAAACTCACCATTAGGTGCCGCCCCCCCCCCCCCCCCGTGTCTCCTCAGCCCCCCCATCCATAGACTTTTATGAGCAGCATGTAATCTGACCTATTAGTGATCTGTTAGGCCTCATGTCCACGGGCAAAAGAATTAAAATCCGCAGCGGATTTTAACTCTTCTCCTGCCCACGGATCCGCGCCCCATAGGGATGCATTGACCACCCGCGGGTAAATACCCGCGGATGGTCAATAAAAGTGATTTTAAAAAAAATGGAGCATGAAAAAATCTGGACCATGCTCCATTTTCGTGCGGGTCTCCCGCGGGGACGCCTCCCGCTGGCTTCTATTGAAGCCTATGGAAGCCGTCCGGATCCGCGGGAGACAAAAATCGGAATTTATTCACCAGCTCCGGTTCTTCCCTTCGCCACGGCGCCATCTTCTCTCCGTCGCGGCCGGATCTTTTTTTCTTTGGGCTGGCGACCGCGCGGGGCACGTCACCGACGTGCCCTGCGCATCCGCCAGGCCGAATAAAGAAGATCCGGCCGCGACGCAGAGAAGATGACGCCGCGGCGAAGGGAAGAACCGGAGCGGGCGAGAGGTGAGTTTATTCTTATTTTCAGTGCTCATGTCCGCGGGGCAGGAGGGACCCGCTGTGGATTCTCCATGGAGAATCCGTAGCGGGACTGATTTTCCCCGTGGACATGAGGCCCTAATCTTGCATTTACCAATACAGATTTTAGCAGTTTTTCAGAGTGAGTAAATAATTTTTAAAAGGGAAGGAGCCTCTTAAGTGAAGATGCTTTTTTTTCTTTGATCTATCCAGTGTAATATATCTTATTTGTCTTATTTGATTTATTCAGTTTCTTGAAAGTTAGAGTTTTTATAGGCAGCAGTAGGCTGTGAAGTCGCTGCCCTGACCCGCGTACTGGCCAGTGTTCATAATTGCCGGCATAGCTCATTGAAATCAATGGGAACCGAGCCTGCAATTACGAGTGGCGGCCACTACACATGGATCTGAGCAGCGGCTTCCACTCCAACCCCGGTGTAACCCTGCACCGACAGCCGTGCTGCCTGGAAAACCCCTTTAATTGACCATTTAAAACTCACCTCTTTGACGTGCTCATATCCATTGGCTCTTCACCCGTTGGTACCTCTACTTTAATAGTGGCCTTCACCTCCCCACTTTTCAGAAGTCCCGGCATCTTGCCAGATTCTGTTTTCATTGTGAGATCACCATCCAACAGTCCTTTCTCTAGTTTTAACTTCTTGTTGTCACTATCATTCTGCGTCACCTCTCTCTCCAGTGCCCTCTTTTGACTTCTTGTCCGGCATGCTTCATCTGCCATATCGTTGGCCTGAGGGGAAACATACAAAAATCAGTAAGATTCCAAAAGTGTCAACATGAAAGTCTTCAATTATTTGGCTCAATCAGCTTCCATTGAAAATTTTGCCTCTAAAATCATGAATCCAAGCGTCTGAACTGCCTGGTGATTACAGTCCAAATGAAGTGGTATATACCAACTCCACTTCTCACTGTGTATACAGGCAAAAGCTGAGCTGAGCCACAGAACTTCTTGACAGGAGTTGTGCAATGATCTACATGACATGCAAGGCAGACCCCAATAAGCCAGTGACATGGGTTAGATCATAGCCCTTATCCCAGCCAGAGATTGATAGGACTAATGTACTTATCTAATATCAGCAGTCCTGTGGTCCGGCATCTTACAGCCCACAACTAGTCTACATGTTCTCTGTTACACTGGACTCCACATTTCTCATTCCAGGACAGATTTGGATTTAATACAGTTCTGAGAAGGGGGGACGGCAAACCCAGGTGGCATTACGTTGTGACATCAAGTCCCCACGTGACCTCTTTATTTTCCCAGGATGCTGCTGGAGACACAAAAGCACTTTCTGGAAAACCGGCCTGAACTGGTTCCAGACAACGAGAGCTGCGAGTGGCGTTAACCCCTTGCAGTGACACTGACACCCGCCTTCCACTAACCCCCCCCCCCCCTTCAAGGCCTGCTGCTTCTGGCATTCCTGTACAGAGTCCAAAAGAGCATCATTCTTAAAGGGAAAGATTACTACATTGATGCCAGTCTGCCCTCGCTGTGGATGGATGCAGTTCTTTTATTGGCTTTATTGTGTAACCATGACAAAGTCAGGAGAATAGTAAAACATGACTATAACCGTAATCTTATGTCAAACGTAGCCAGCCAGTTCACCACCTACCTCGCTGCTAGCGGAGGTTCAGCATCTACCAAGTAACAAAAGGTGTATAGTGGAGAGGTTAAAGTGTAGCCCTAGTATCAAAAGTTCACTAGTACAGCCAGTGTGAGCGGGACATCCCACTGACAAAGTGCGCGAGACTGGGAAACGGAGGACGATTGTGCCTACGAAATCCTCTGATTACAACATATAGTACTGCGTTAAGACGCAACGATTATCCTTTAAAAAAAAAAAAAACAAGAACGTTCAAACAAGTGGTGATGGTAATCGGTCGGTTTAAACTTGAGCGAACAACCCTGCAACGTTTGCTTCTAATTTATTATTCGGTTTCATCAGGAGAAATTAAAAAAAAAAAAAAAGTTAAAAAAAAAACAAAACAAAAAACAAAACTAAGGATTCCCAACCGTGATCTGTCTAAACAGGCTGAACAAGTGCAAGAGAGTGTTCAAATAAGAATCGGATAGTCTAAAGGGCATAGATTTAGTAATAAGCGCAGATTTACTGCATTGTCACAGGCAAATTATCTGTATAAGAAAGGACCCTCCTGTTATAATTCCTCACCATTCAAGATATTTGTTAGAAGGGTCCCTTGGCAAAGTATAGCAAGCCTGGACCCCCAGAAGACAGTTGTAATTTGGGGAAAGCTATATGGCTGGATACCCATTAACCTGCAGTGGCCGTACAGTTTGGCCATGGGTCGGCTACACCGTGCGCCCACTTTCCCTGCAGCACCACCACAGGAGTTTCTGTAGATCTCATTAAAGTGTATGGCAGCTACGGAAACTGCAGAGTATGGAACAAGGATGGCCGAAACACAGAGGCCGAAATGGAAATACCTCTTTAATGGCCCCACAGCTTTAGATAAACTATGCAGCCATTTACTGCTTTCAGCTAGTTAGGATTTAAATTCAGCATCATTGGCGCTGTGGTGTCCACCATGTATCCACAGGGGATGACAACTATGTAAATGACACATCAGCTGCAGCAGTACAACTCTCTGGTAGGTTGCTACAACGTATCAGTCTGGAGTTGGACTGCTCAGAACAAAGTCTAGCTCTCCACTCCTCAGCTGACAGCAGGATTAGTTTTATAGCCTTTGCTGCCTCTAAATAAGAAACTTCTCAGTAATGACAGCAAGTAAATCTCCGAAAGGGTAAGGAATGGAAGCACAAGCTTTTTTTTTTCTTTAAAGGAGTTGTAGAACTTTTTATATAGTTTTTTTATTTGATTAAATCTTAAAACCACAATGGTTTCCAGCTCTGTTAGGAAAAACAAACCCCAGTGGCTTATGACGGAACTGAATGGGCACCACTGACTACAATAGGTTCCGCTCGGTTTCTGTCCAGTTGTCTGGGACTTTTGCGGAAATCTGCAAGAGTCTACCAACAGAATCTACAGTGCTGATGTGAACACAGCCTAATGGCTCATTTACATGCACACATGTATTTCAGGCGTGTAAAAATGCTTCTTTACACGACTAATTTACTGCATACTGCGGGGTTTTAGTATGTTTACATGCATTAGGAATAAATTTCAATAACGTATTGCTTTCAATGGGCAATTAACTTTATTATGGGCCATTTTGGTGCAGAATATGCTTTTTTACGCTGCATAAACATGCATATGAATAAACCCATAGAAATCAATGGGTTCTAGTCACTGCATATTCCACATGTAAGACGTGTGTTAAGGCTTTCACATACTGCAAGAGACAAGCATTGGACCAACAGAGCATCCACTTACCAAGTGCCAACAGCAATGCAAATATTTCGATTGAACTGTGACAAATATCACATTTCGTGTGCTTCATTCAGACCATGAACAATCATTTGTGCCGTTTGTCAAGTTTAGCATTTTCCAGAAAAGGCACATTTTTAGTGACAGTTTTTCTAGGCTTTAAGGGCAAAAAATGCCACGGCCAGATGTTAGCTGTAAGTCAACAGAGAATTACTAAATTCACTGCAAACACTGCTTTTCTTTCACCGGTACTTTTTTCTTCACTTGTCACACTTTTTGGGGTCAGTGGTGTCTTTGCAATTGAAAACGTGCCATTTTTCCTACCTTATTTTTGCATGGGCCCCTATAGGACAGAAATGCCAGGAAAAAAAGACGCATGAAACAAAACTGCATGCTACAAATATGTGGAAGGAAGTGCATGTATCCGTTAATACGGTTTTTTTTCTTAATCAAAAATGCAAGTGTGTGAGGATGAGGTTTTAGGAGGGCTCATAGCAGCAGTAAGCTACGGCGGAGAATTGCAAGACAAAGCCGGACACACCTCACAATGCAATTTTTGACCACATGGTCTGTTACGGGTGTTGGTAACTTTTAAGCAAAGACTACATCAGTTCATTACTGACCAAATATTTAAAAGAATTGTCTATGTGCAAGGCAATTAAAAAAATAAATAAATTTGATCCAGGCTTGCTAAAACAGAAGCAGGGGCACTTAGCCATCCTATACCCCCAGTGATGCCAACTGAAGACTGGAAAAACCAAGGGACTGCAGAGCTGGAACAGCTACCACCTGACTGCTGCAGCCAATGAGAGATCACAGAAGTCACGTGCCATTCTCCTGGCATCAAGGCTCCCAGCATCAAAGTAGTGTTGTCAGGAGAAGGGCAGTGCTCAGGTGGTAGTCTGGCCGGACCATGGGGCTGCAGCACTGGATCACTAGGGGGAAGGGACAGGCAAACGCCACTGATTTTACTGTTAACAGACCTCTATTTTTTTTATGAATTGCCTTGTGCCCAGACAACCCCCTTATACAGTGTCCTTTTACACTGTAACGATGTGTAAGCATATTTACAACATATGTGGTGTTCCAAGTTATATTTAGGTAAAAAAGTAACAGTAGAGAGCCTGAAAAGAAGTAAAACTCTGTAGGCGACATTCACACCTGCTTTAGGCCTTTTAGTAGAATGTCCACCATAATGGGGTGTAAACGTGACCTTACACTTTGGTTTACAGGACCTGTTCTGAAGTAATGCACTGCTACAATAGTGTCCACTTGCCAGCACTGAATGGGTTACTAGCCGGTCACTGACCTGAACAGCGTGCCCTTAATTCCTTGTAATACGGCACACTTCCTATTATGTTTAACTCTTCTCTCCACCTTGACTAACAGTACTGTATCAAGTCAAAGCCAAACCGGTGTAACCAGCTTTCCTCGACTCCTGAACAGCAAGTCAGAGTCCTAAAACCTGGCAAGGAACAAGCGCTGTCCCGGTACTGCATGGACTGCCCCTATAGCAGGGAAGCGCAGAGGTGTCCATCAGATCAGCCAAGACAGGGTTAAACTCTATAGAAACGTCACGGTTACACTTTCCAGTGGAGATTTTTATTGACACCAAAAACGTGCAGAAAACAATAATGCCGATACAGACAGCCGGATGAAGAGACATCCAACACTTGGAAATAAGAGGAATTTACAGCGTGACGCCAGCAGTGGGAGCAGCGAGACGAGAAGGGACGCAGCAGCACAGCAGCTCTTGAGGATCGGCCAGCTTACAGCTGTCTGCCGGAGCACAATGGGTTAAGCTCTGCCATTTTGGTGTCATTCACTGATATGTCCATTAACGGTGTTAGAGTAAAATGGAAGTCATTAACCCTTCCCCTCCAGCAGCCAGAGAAGGAAGTAAAGTGCTTCGCTGCAAAAGTTACTGCATTTCTCTCACTGAAGGAGACCTTAAATACATGTGCCTCACGGAGGAGAAAGACGAGACGGCTTGATTGAGATTGCAAGTTCATATTCCACAGCTTGTATCTCCCAACAATAATCATTAGACGCACGACTGGAGATCCGCTCTACTCCCCACAAGGGGAACGCTGCAGCAGGATGTACAACAACCAGAGTCACTTCTTCCAGCACTGAGCTACATGGATATTTACAGCCAAGACTAAAGCCCTGCATATCCCCGTTTACGGTAAGTTCACATGTGGCAGATTACAGAAATGTCTGCAGTCGTCCCATTCATGAATGCAGCGCTCAGGAAACACAATCAGACGGACGCAGATGGGTCTCAGTCACAAATACCTGCAAAAATCCGTCCCGCGCGACTACAGCTAACAAGTAGTTTTATTGCACTCGGTTGAGGGGGTTTACTACCATGATTTTTGTATCACACGAAGGCCGGGCTTACACGACTGTCTGCCGGGGTGCCAATCTCTCGTGTGCCAGCCAGCACACAACGTACGTACTTGCTGCAGACCGCCAATCCCCACATGCTAGATTGGCATCTATGCGAGCGTAACGCAAACCAAGTTGGAGCGTGACACAATTTAATCACGGGTATTTTGCACACTGTGTGAACGGTGCAATTTTAAGGTTATAGGAGACTGCGTTCTTAATACGCAGTACCAAAAACTGCATACGTAATACACCGGAGCATACGCTCATGACAGAACAGCCTCAAACAAAACATTTGATTTTTTAATAGATTAAAAAAAAAAAAAAAAAAGTTCTATCACAGGGGGAAACTCCCATCACATTACTGCCGATCTGAGACTGCGGTCACACAGTTCCTCTTCCTGACCGTCAGCGTATGGTCTAGCTTATTTAGGAGAGTAGAGAGGATAACGTCAACCAGTCACCAGGTTCAGGCTCCGCAAACCACAGATCGCACGTACCCCGGACAGGTAACCGTGCACCTGTGTAGGTTTTATTCTGAAACACTGCGGTGTTTCAGAACATACTTTGAAGTTTGACTCAAAACGGCGCTCGGAAACACGGAAGTAGACCGTGCCGACCTCTCCCCACAAGCATCAGACTGACAACTCTTTTTGTACATAGGGAAAGAGTTGTCAGCCTACGCAACGTGTGCAGGGAGAGGGGGATTAAGGAGGGGGGTGGGGTGAAACGCATCCTCATGCTTTTACTTGCCGTGAGGATGCTAATGCATCCCTATGGGGGGGCAAGAGGTCCGGATCTCCCACGAAGGAGACACACGTGCGGATTTTATAATTAAAATCCACCCACGGACATTGGGCTGGTACAGGAGTACCTTGACACCACCGGAAGCTAGGGGGGGGGTTTGATAGGAGGAACACCCGTCACACCCCTAGCTTCCGATTGTCTGCGGACCCAGCACAGCTCTGAGGAGGCAGAGAGCGGCGTGCCGTAATTCCTGACAGGCTAACTGTTACACTTATCCCTTGATCCCTGCCACAAGTTGCCGGACCGTTCCCCCCCACCCCCCTCCCTGCACTGGCACCTTCACCTTCCGCTGCCACTTTCCCTGCAGCCAAAGCAGGGGGGAGCGCTGTGAGTCACATCCCCGACTCCCGCTCACCCTGCCCCAGCCCTCAGCGGCTGCAGGGTGGTGGCCACGGGGGAAGAGACAGCACAGCACCCATGCAGATGAATCAGCTTGCTGCCCCAAGAACCATTCATCCAATCGGGAGCTAGGGGTGTGACAGGCCCCTCCCTCCATGTAAGGGCTGTCACACCCCTAGCTTACAGTCACATCAAGGTACACCAGTACCCATTGGGCCTTAGGCTGAACAAAGACATAGGTCCATCCAGTTGAGCCTAGTACAACCTCCTGATCAAGAGGGGGGGGGGGGGGAACCCCAATGAGGTAAAAGCCAGATTTCGCCGACTCCAATCTGGCAAATCGGAATAATCCCCAGATCACCAACCCTTCTGAAGTAATTAGAGACTATAACATGTAATTTTGTAGCGCTCAAGAAAGACGTCTAGGCCTCTGAAACCCTTATCGAATTCGCCATTATCACCTCCTCAGAGCTCCATCGTCTCACTGCTCTTGCAGTAAAGAGCCCCCTTCTATGCATCTTCCCTCTACACGCAGAAGATGCCCCTTTACAAGTATCAGACAGGAGGCTTAAGAGACGTCCAGAGTGTGGATCAGGAGGGGTGCAGTGATGGAAAAGTGTGGTTTTGCTGGAGCAGCAGGCTTTTAAATATTGATAACCACTCCTCAGTATAGGTCATCAATATCAGATTAAGGGTAGAGGAAGGAGTGCCGACATCCACATTGATCAACTGTTTGAAGGGGCCCCAATGCTCCGAGGAGCCTGTGATGTCACGTTCATCACATGGCCTGTTTGCTGCTCAGTGCTATTCAAATGAAGGACAAGTCATTAATCTAAGCTTTAACTACTGAACTAGAGCTGCAGTCCACAGAAATTACAGTTCTATGCAAACTTGTGGATTGCAGTAGTCGCTCAATAGTTAAAGGGCTATTTTAGACATTTATGGCATATCCACAAGATCAGCAACTGGGGTCCAGCCTGGTGAAGTGGCCCCTGCATCCAGATAGGGAAGGAAAGAGGAGGTGGTCATACATATACCTGGCCCTCTCCATTCATGGGAGTAAGAAACTGCAAAGTACGCTTGCTGAGCTAACTCCCATAGAAGTGAATGGTGAGAGCAGCCCAGCCACCTCTCCATTCTCTGCTAGGCACTGGCCGCTGTCTTACCAGGTGGGACATGGTCAAGAAACCCCATTGTGGAGACAGATGGGACGGCCCAACGACCTACAGCTAATAGACATTTCACAATCTGTGGTTTATGTCAGGAACATTTAGAATAAGCCTTTAAAATCAAGTAATGCTTCAAAGAGTCCACATGTAGCTTTTTATTTTTTTCCCTTATAAACAAAAACTAAAGTATATTTTAATGACAATTTGTACACTTTGGTTTAACTCCTCGCAGCATAGTTTTTTGCCTTAAGAACTCAGCAATATGACATTTTCCCGCGTTATGAATGTTATTTATACCTCTAGTTTTTCAAGAATATCACTTTCTGGTAAGCTCCATGCAAGGAAATGTTGCTCTACCAAAGTCAATGGATCCTCATGCAAACTGGGGGAGGCAAGTAGAACATCTCTGGACTCAGCGGATCACCTACTAGTTTATAGGGCTAAAAGTAGGTGACAAGTTTCCTTTAACTTCCATTAGGAGTTGTGTTGCTTAATACTGAATCAGTTGCTGTGAAATGTCAACTTTGATTGGGGGTCAGAAGGAAGAGGTTGCTCCTGTTTGAGGTGTATTTGGACCCCAAGTAAAGTCAGTGTTTCTCAGCTCTGGAGTTTTCTCAACATGTTCGCTCTCTGGAATCCCCCATATTCATCAGCTGCCCCACCACTGATTGATAGCTTTCTGCCTATGGATAGGTGAGTGACACGGCTCTGGAATCAGGGTCTCCTAACCATTTCATGCTGCCCCCCCTCCCAATAAGACAACATAAGTCTGGTGAATTAGTCCCTTTAAAGACGACCGGTCATATGCTGATGTCAGGGCGGCCAGCTGCATAGCTTTACAGCGGTTGCCCTGGTGACTCAGCAATGAGTCTTTACCTTCTACTCCCTCGTGGTTCCCCTTCTTCGTTTTGGTGTATTAGGTCCCCACCGCTCACTGGCAGCGAGGACCGCCCACTTGACAATTCTCTGGCAACTGAAACTAAGAAGAGCTTTTATGGAGTAATGGGAGGGAATCGAAGGAAGAGCCCTTGTTGGAGTCAGTAGGACTGTGCCTGTGAATCTATGCAGCCGGCCCAGTGACATGACAAGTCCTTTATCCACTAGATTATATTAGATGCTCACACTTGGCACTTATGTTATCTAGCACATTTGATGGACACGAACACATTTTTGATAGAACTTTTCAGATGCATTTATTTGATAAGTGTGCTGTACTTGCTTTTGAATGGACAGATGTTGCTACAACACCTCCAGGTCAGATTTCTGCATCATAAGGCTGGGTTCCCACGGGACGTATTCTCGGGGAAAATATTGCGGCTTTCCACAGCGAAAAAAAAGGCAACTTTCTGCCGGAAAAACGCATCCCCAAAACCCGCGGCTTTTGGAGTGGCTTGGCTGTATGGTTTTTCGTTGCAGCCGGCTCCTCCATAAAAGGAGCGTGCCGCAATTGAAAAAAGTTAGACATGCTGCAGCCAGGGAAATGCGCACCACAGCACTGGCTAATGTCAGCTTTGTTGCGACGGACTCGCTGCCCATGTGTGGACGAGATTTTTGAGAAATCTCGTTGACATGGCTGGCTTAACCCGGGATTAGCGGTCGCAAGCGGATCTGGCAAAGCGAAATTCCGGATGGAATTTCTGCGGAAAATCCGCCCTGTGTGAACCCAGCCTAAGGCATAAGATTTCCACTATGGCTTTGTCTGAACTCATGGCAATTTGCATCCACAAGAAATCTGCAGCAAGTTCTCAAACCTTTTCCCATTCCCCCACAGTGTGAATCCCCAAGTACACTGGACTCCACTATGTGAACTAAGGACATGTGGCAATTCTGGCCCATTGTAGCAAAAGCGTCAATCGACAAATCGTACATTCAGTGCTAGTTTAGTAGTTTTTACATAGGCAGATGACCGACCAGGGGGTAGCTAAAGGCTCATGGACCCAGATGCAAAAGTTTATCTTGGGGTCCCCCAACTTCTTAAACTCTTAATGCACAGGTGTAAGTTGAAGCTCCTGGGCCCCAATGCAAAACCTGTAACAGGGCCCCATCTATAATGCTTTATTCATAGTCCTGGGCTCCCTATATGGAGAAGAGAGGCCTTATGGGCCCCTTAAAGGGGTTGTCTCGCGAAAGCAAGTGGGGTTAGGCACTTCTGTATGGCCATATTAATGCACTTTGTAATATACATCGTGCATTAAATATGAGTCATACAGAAGTTATTCACTTACCTGCTCCGTTGCTGGCGTCCCCGTTGCCATGGCTCCGTCTAACTTCGGTGTCTTCTTGCTTTTTTTAGACGCGCTTGCGCAGATCTATCTTCTCCATTCGGCTCAGCTCGGCATCACCGGCATTTTGGCTCCGCCCCTTGTACGCGTCATCGCGAAGCTCCGCCCCCATCACATGTGCCGATTCCAGCCTCTGATTGGCTGGAATCGGCACATGTGACGGGGGCGGGGCGGAGCCAAAATGCCGGTGATGCCGAGCTGAGCCGAATGGAGAAGCTAGATCTGCGCAAGCGCGTCTAAAAAAAGCAAGAAGACACCGAAGTTAGACGGGGCCATGGCAACGGGGATGCCAGCAACGGAGCAGGTAAGTGAATAACTTCTGTATGGCTCATATTTAATGCACGATGTATATTACAAAAGTGCATCAATATGGCCATACAGAAGTGCTTAACCCCACTTGCTTTCGCGAGACAACCCCTTTAAGGCTCCTTGGCCTGGGAGCAACTGCATCCCCTATTGTTACGCCACTGCAGATTACGGCAAATATGGGGACGAATAGTTCCAATTATTCATCCAATCTTCAGCACTTCCACCCATTTATGCCAGCAATATGCCATCAAAATTTAGCAAAGCTGATGATCATGCATGCTGTGCCATTCTTGCCATGAAAGTGACTCCAATACAAGTCAATGAGGTCCTCTGTACAAGGGATCTTGCATAGTGCCATGTCAAACATTCAAAGTTTCCTACAGGTTTCAGCTATTAGAAGTGACTGAAGACACATTTTAGGAAGTAGCTAACAAGTCCACAACAAAGACTTCATGCCCTCCCCCCATACCCTCTTTGGGTAACGGCCCTTTCACACAAGTGTATGCGAGCTGTACCAAAGGTTCTCTGGCGCGCCTCATCGGACAGCACGCAAGACACCCCTACCATGTGCTGTCTGGTACCTGCGGGTAGTCAACATTGCATGTCCAAATCTGTTAGTCATGCAGACCAGAATAGGACTTGCTGCAAATTTTCCCAAGGACCATCAGTCCCTGTGAAGACCAACACCTGTGTGAATGGCCTAATTGGCTCTAATGGGTCTACATTCTGATCATGAAGTACAGGGACACCACATGCACGGGAAATACATCCCATGTGAATGGGCCCTAATGAGGAGCAGATTAAGAAGCAGTGGGCTAAGTGTGAGGTATAAGGAAGTGTTTGTTACATGACCGGCCAGGCTGCGGCGGGGGAGGGGAAAGGAGATTATGTGCATCATTAAGATTCGGCAGGAATAAAATCTTGTATTTGCCTTGTTCTCCTAGTGACACAGATGGACATGCAAACCAATCCCAACAGACAAGCTCAAGTTACAGGTCTGCTCCGCTGGCCTTCCAGAAAAAGGTGATGGTGGGGGAGGGGGAAGGAGGAAGTTCACGTCCCAGGTCCCTCACATTCAGGGTGCTACTAATCAGCAAAGGTTAAGGGTAAAATTATTTCAACAGCCAATAGACAAAGATCTGCAACGCCAAAAAGGCGTTCTAAGACGTAGAAAATACCCCAAAAGAGCATGGGCGGAGGAAGGGGGGGGGGGGGGGGGGGAGAAACGCGTGTTCTTCAGTACCACTATTACAAAGTATGTGTCTACACACAAACAAAAGAAAAAACCCACCTCAATATTTTTAAGTTAAAGTGAAACCAAGATGGCACACCATTTCTGGGACTACCCATAATGCACCGTGCATGGGCGGTGTATCAGAAGCCTAAGAACACTGCATGCTGCGCCAATGGCCGGCACCAGGGGGTTGCTTCTGTAATACAGGAAAGACTGGATCGATGGAAGGGTTTGGAAATTGCAATAAAAGGTTAAAACTTAAATGTATTGCAGTTTGTTGAAGTTGGACAGTCTCCCCAACTTGGCAGCCATGTGAGGTCTTACAAGGTGACCAGTCATGACCTTTGAGCCCCATATGAGATATATACTCACCAGGTGCCCCATTCCGCAGGAATGGGGCGCCCAACGAGTATAAAACTGCTCCCCAACTTTTGAGCCCCATAACATAGGTTACGGGACTCAAAAAGTCAGTTAAATTATAGCAAAAAGATACAAAGCCGCTCACACAGGCATTTCAAACACCGTGCTAATCACGGTACAACACTCCCATTGATTTTAATGGGACCTCGCAGAACTAAAGCTGGAACACAACATTTTTACTTCTTCGTGTTTTCGAGCACCGTCTGCTCTATTTTTGTACGTTTTCGTTTACCGCACCATAACCCATCACAATGACGGGTGCGTTAAACACTGTCAAATGCAGTAACCTGTGTTAGAAAACACCAATCATAATTGCAGTAAAACGTGGCGTCTCGCCAACGCCGTATGCGAGAGCGGCCTAACACATCAATGTGTGAAGCCTGTAGGGCATGGTCCTACACTGCAGATCACATGGCAATTAGTCGTCGGCCACATCGCAGTCATGTGGCAATCGCTGCATGGGGCCGTACCCTGAAGGTATGGGCACAGGATAGAAGTGTAAACTCACAGCATTTACACTAAAAGCGCTGGTGACCAGATTAAATAATTCTGTCCGCATGGTTTAGAAAATTTCAATCCATGCCAATTCATGCTGTGGATTAGGACAGTGGGTTTTGACCTCTGTAATACATGGGCTGAAACAGTCAAGGGCGCCATTTCTGTTCAAGTTTGGCCACAGTAAACATTCTCACCCCTCTGCCCGCCCATGAATACCCCTTTAACACTACAAGCTGCACATCAGAGCTCAATAGACGACAAGAGCCATTTACTATACTACTGGGTATTCTCAGGGCTCCTTCATACTGGTGAGTGAAAACGCATGCTTATGAAACCAGTGATTGTCAATGGTTTCATTCTCATTTGTGATGCTTTCACTCTTGCGATGCTGTGTGTATGTATATATATTATAGCAGCATTTTTGTCTTTGCAGCATCGCCCATTGTTTTCAATGGGAGAACATCGCGATTCCCAGGATAAGAGGCTGCTGCATGTTTTCAATGGGGCTGGCGGCAGCACAACTGTCAACCTCATTGATAACAATGGGAGAACATCTGTCCCCTGCCGTGGCAGGCATGAAGTGAACCCCCGCAGTCATGAGAGATGGTTTCTATGTGAGAACGCCTTGCACCCAGGTGCTTTCACAAGGATTGCGGGAGTGATATCAGGCTGTGAATCAGACCAATATCGCCATCGCCAGTGTGATGAAGCCCTTATTCAGAAAATGTTTTTCATACTTCAGCACCCTGCAAAGGATATCAACAAGACATTTTCATGGCAGCTTCTCAAGACAATCTTTGAGCACTTTTCGATTTATACTTGGCAATTTCCTTTTTAGGCCCCCTGTCCACGGCAGAGGCGGAATATCGCTAGAGATATTCCGCCGCAGGGGAGGAGGGGGAAGAGCTAACAGGCTCACCGTGGAGAATCGCTGCAATCGCAGCATGCCACGATTTAAATCCCTACGAGCGGAGAAGCGCTATGATTCTCCGCTCGTGGACGCAGGCACTGTGCTTTCCATAGCAACCCTATGGAAAGCTTAACAGAGTGTGATCTGAGGGCGATCGCCCATGGACAGGCAGCTTTAGAGTATTTTCACATGCACATTGGAGGCTCCATTAGGGGGGTCATCGATGCCAAGATTGACCAGTTGGCTGCACTATTTTTATTTGCTAGAATGACAGACATCAAGATGAACTGCTGAATGGATCCCATTAATTAAAATGGGAACCATCCAGTTTGTGTCCCTCTAACGGCCAGATTAGGATTTCGCGTGTTCAGGACGTAGTTATATCATGTAGGTTCAGGGTTTGGAGTGGAATAATTTCATACAATGGCTGTCTTCAACATCGGAAACCAACCAACAATTGGGGCTCATACTGATAGCGACTGTTAACCCCTTAAATGCCTCAATCAGCCCCTCCACCTGTCAGATCGGAAGTATAATGTAACATGGAATTACATATACTGCAGGAGCAATGAACAGTTGCAAGTTCAACTTTCCAAAACGGGACCAAAAAAAAAAAAAAAAAGTACAAATGAGTTTAAAAGGTTTTCATTAAAACAAAGAATACGAGTTTTAAAAAACACTTTAATTATAAAAACACATAGGTTTGGTATCGCTGTGCCTGTATGAAGTCCAATTTATCAAAATAGTGCATTATTTTTTCTGCACAGTGAACATAGGAAAAAGAAAAAAAGAAAACCATCAGAACTGCACCTTTTTTGGTCACCCTGTCTCAAAGTAAAATAAGCAATAGAATAAATCAAATCGCATACATACTCCAAAACGGTACCAACCACAGGACATCCTGCAAAAAAAAAAAATAAAAAAAGGGGGGGAGCCCTCATACAACTATTTCAACAGAAGAGCTCCGACTGTCAGAAGATGGCAGTAGAAACGCATTTTTCCCCAAAGCCATTTTAATCTTTTAAAAGCAGTGAAGAAAAAAAAAAAAAAACACTTACAAAATTTGTCATCGTACCAACCTACAGAATATGGGTAAGTCAGTTCTGCTGCCGTGTGTACACTGTAGAAGTCAGACCTGATGCCCCCAAAGATCCTATACTCACCTCTCTGGACCCGCCCTGAGTGTCTCACCCGGCGAGCCAGAGCACGCGCAGTGCAGTGCAGTGCATGACGCGCCGGGCTGTGATGCAGATTCTCGCGGTACGTTCGCAGTGCTCACTGCGGAAGTATCGCGGGACAGACTGCTTCCATTGACTGCAATGGACCGCGTCCGTGCGATTGTCCGCATAGAACAGATCATGCTGCGATTCTCCCCTGCAAGTGGAAGTTCGCAGTTGATTTCCGCTCGTGGGCAGGGGAGAATTGTTTACCACAGCATGTCTTTGGACGCTCATTGCTGCGGAATGTGCGGCAGGTGTCTGTTCGCAAAATTCTGCAGCAATAATCCGTCCGTGGACATTAGCCCAAGGCTTTTTTTTTTTTTAAGTGGAAAATCTTGATCTACCGTACTAAAATATTTGTTGTTTTTGTCTTCTTTAGAATACAAGCTGGTGCGATTCTACAGCGCATCCCATCTGAGCAACCAGAGCTGAAGTACAACAGCACAGGAGAGACCGGCAGCAGGCAAGAGACTGAGCAAAATAATAAATAGGCGGTGACTATCAGACTACCCCAAACTAATCACAGTTTCCAAGAGCACAAGTGGACATTCATCATATAGTCGCCTGAGTTGGCAGCAGTAGATCACATAAGAGACCCAGAGGTACTGCATATGACACCTTCAACAGTCAAGAACTTTGCACCATTTGCTTTAGACATTAATCTTTTGCAGTGAGCAGAAAACAGTCCACAAGGATAGCCAGAGTTCTTGAAGGCCAAAAAAATGGCCGCTGCCTTTGGGTTAAAGGGGTTGTCCAGTAGTAAACAATGGATGAACTATCCTCAGGATAGACAGGGGTCCGTCACCAGCAACTCCTGCAGATCAGCTATTCTCTGGGCCAGTTTGTTTATACATAAGCAGGAAGCAGACTGCTCCGTTCTCACTGCAGTGGCCTCGCTTAAGACTGCAAGCACTGAAATAAACGGGAACCAAGCCTGGCCACTGCGGTGGGAACAGATGTGCGCTTCCTGCAGAAATCAGTTCCGTCACAGAAACAGCTGATCGACAGAGGTCCTATGCGACGGACCCTTGCCAACCTACTATTGATGACCTATCCTGCAGATAGGCCATTTATAGTTTAGAACTCCTTTATGTTCTCAAAGTTTTTGGCACTAAATATTGATATTTAGCAGGTCTAAATGACCAAAGTATTTTGTCTGCCCCCCATTCACAATAGACCGTTCATAGAGCTCTGTTTGCTTTCTTTAACGTTTGTTTATATGCAGGAAAAGTCTCCCAAGAAATGCAAGAAATGTATACATTTTTGAATCTGCACACTTTGGAACTTCACAACTGTTTGGTCTACAGATGGATATAATTCAGAAGACATTTAAAAACAAAAACAAAAAAAAACAAAACACACACTAAAGGCACTGTCAGGATCATAGGGCTGCAAGGACCTATTAAAGGGGTTGTCCCACCCCTAGCTGTTTTCAGACAGTTCTATACATTTTACAGCAGCCTAGGCTGCTACTGCAGGCTGAGCCCCATTCATTTCAATAGGACTGAGCCTGCAGTACCAACATGCGCAATGTACAGAGCGGTCTGCTTCCTGAAGCCAAACAGCTAGAAGTGGGGCAAACCCCTTTAAGATGTGCTCACATCTGCACTGGAACCTTCTTAGTGCTTGCATTGGATGTGCGGTTGGAGAATCCACAATCAGCATCCATAGCAAATTGCACGCATTGAAAGGTATTTATTTTCAGTGTTATTGTATCTTGGCACCACCGGAAGCTAGGTTTGACAGGGCTTCGATGCAGGAATGCCCGTCACACCCCTTGCTCCCAATTGGTGGAATAGCGGAAGGTCCTAGGACGCATTTTTCCTAAGCTTCTGACCCTGCAGACGGAATCTGGCTCTGCCAGCAGCGGTGTCTGCACATACCTGCTCTGTCACCGGAGAATCTGTACTGCGGATTGACCTGGTAGCTCAATGCAGACGGGCTGCAGATCGGACGGCTTTAATTTGACTACAATGGAAGCAGTCTGTGCAGAATCCGCACAAAAATGGAGCATGCTGTGATTTTTGCTCTGCGAGTAGAAATCGCAATTGATTTCCGCTTCTGTGGAGGAAGCAGGGGATCTGCATAAGTAATGGGCGGTATTTGATGCAGATTTGCGGTGCGGACACAGACCGCAGATTTCAAATCAAATATCCGCCCGTGAGCAGAAACCCTTCATCATAGTTTAAAGGAAAATCTTTGAGAGGTTGTCCAGTTGTAATATATTGGTGGCCCATCCTCAGGACAGGTCATCAAGAGTAGATCGGATGGGGTCCGCTGCCCAGAACACCTACCAGCTGTTCACCAAGCACACACACTGTTCCACTGAGCTGAGCAGACAGCTCTGTTCTTGTAGCTGTGGTTAGGCTTAGTATTGCATGCTAGGTTCCCATTGAAATAAATGGCAACTTTGCCTGTAATGCCAAGCCTGACCACTGCTATAAGAACAGAGCTGTCTGCAAAAATCAGCTCAGTGGGCAAGTGTTCTGGTTTGGTGAACAGCTGATTGGTGGGAGTTCTTGGCAGTGGACCCCATCTGATCTACTATTGATGACCTATCCTGAAGAGAGTTTACAAATAGACAACCCCTTTAATGATAAAACAAAAGCTATGTGGCACATATTGATTCAGCTGTCACAAGACATGAACCATTGCCAAAATGAACATTTGATGCCAATGAAACATTGCCCCAGCCTTCACCAGCTCAAATATGGCACACAGGTCCCAAGTACCTATTAAAAATAGTTCAACGGCTTTGCTGGAAAATGAGGGTAGCTGAAAGCCGTTTAACCTGTTCCACCCTGACCGAACAACAAAGAGGATACAGAGTGAAAACACATGTGCTGTACAATACATAGTGTAAATTACCCAGCATCCTTTGCCCTCACGCAGGCCAGGCCCTGCGAGTCCAGGAAGTGACAGTGCAGACAGCCGGGCCAGAAAAGGTGGTGGGTGGGGGGGGATGGGCACAAGAGGGTGGAGGACAGAATGCTCCTTGCAGCAGCTGGATCTGAGAAGGGTGCTGAAGAAGGTTGACAAGTGACAAAAGGAAATGTACAGCTATACAAGACGACAAGGCAGCAGAAGGGTTAAACGCCCACCTCCTCCCTGTGACCTGCCTTAACAATGCAGTCTTCCCAGGAGTATATACTCAGCAAGGGACTCTGCTACATGTTGGCTGAAGAGGTAACCAGCATGAAGACTGATACAAAGTAACTGCTGCCACAAGTCTGCTGACATTGAGGAATCTCATGTAACAATTCTTATCCAGAACTTATTTACAACGAAAGTTCTTATCACATAAGACTTAGGCCGCTCTCACACGACCAGATCTCAATTGCAGAATCTGCGATCGCCACCCGCACGGACAATCCACACAAATTGGAAAAAAAAAAAATAAGGACCATTCACATATCCGCCTGGATGAGGGGATGCGATTTCCGTGAGCAGATTTAAAATCGCAGCAGGTTTTATTTTTGTGCAGACTCTGTACGGTTGGCGTCCATTGAAGTCAGAGGCTGTCCGACCTGCAGCCCATCCACAATTAACATTGCGGATAGGCCGTGGATACCTGCGTCATCGCAGGAAATAGAAAGGTTTTTTTTGTCTTTTTAAATGCGGATGACCAACTGTGAGCATCCGTGGTATGTAAGGGGGGGGGGGGGGGGGGTGTCGCTGGCCATAGTCCGAGCCAGATTCCGTGTTCATGTGAGACAGGCCTTAGGCCCAATGTCTACGCGCGAATTTTATTTATAAAATCTGCGCGTGGCCCCCACACGGGAGATCTGTGCGTCTTGCTGTCCATAGGGATGCATTAGCATCCACCGGGCAGCTAAAGGCATGCGGATAGGATTTCTTACTGGCGTGCAGGTCGCACGCACAGGAAGAAATCGCAGCATGCTCCATTTCCCTGCGGGTCTCCCGTATGGACGGCTCCCGCTGAAGCCTATGTAAGCTGTCCGTATCCGCGGCACAGCCGCAGCTGCGTTTGCGCTGTGCCGCGGACACGAGGGAGAGCAGAAGTTTAAGAAAAAAGTGCACAGCACATGCGCGCCTCGCACTGCTAGCATGCCGAGCACATCCGCCAGCCAGAAGGAAATAGATCTGGCCTGAACGTTGGAGAGTCCTGCAGCGTCTGGACAGGTGAGAAAAAGGTATTTTCCCTCTCCATGGCCGCAGGCACACACAGATTTCACTATGGGATTCAGTAGTGGAATCTGTGCGTGCCAGTGGACATGGGGTCTTAGACATATGCAACACATGGCTTAGTTTAAAGAATCTAGGGATTCCTCTTTCAGGGAGCAGAAGAGAGGAATCCTTGAGGTCTCTAGACGGAACCAAATAGCGCCAGGTGGACCCCATTAGCTATACTGGGGTCCACCTTCTTTCAGCCTAGCTTTTTTCAGCCACATCTGTGACAGAACCTCTGACCGGAAGTTCCAATGCAGATGTGAAGCCACCTTATAACAATAGAATTCTAACACAGCAGCAACCGCAAGGTACACCTAGGAGGATATCCAACATATCAGACACCATCTACAGTATATAGGAGACTTCACGTTGAATATATATGACCTCTACTCCAGCTTGCCTCAAGACAGGAGGAATACAGCATTTAGAAGGGATGGGGTATCTCTCACACAAAGATTTCAACTGTGGATTCCGTGATCGCCGTCCGCACGGAAGATGCACGGTAACATGCAGGAATTGAAAAGGCATGCATTTTCAAATTTTGCTTTACACTTACGGGTGCGAATTGCAGATTCCACGAGTGGAAGAAAAGTCACAGCATGCTCTATTTTAACACGGATTGCGTGCAGACTACCTCAGTCTACGGATGCGAGAGAGTTGCAGCCCATATGCAATTAACATTGCATGCAATTGGCGGAAAAGCTGCAAATTTGTAGGAAAATAGATAGAAAAGCTGGATGGAGGGGAGAGAGATTTTTCTTCCGTGCAGAAGATACAGTTTGCACACCGGTACATCCGCACGCATCCACGATTTTCTGCGAATGATCCAAGCTCTTCTGCTATGGAAATCTGACCTGTTCGTGTGAGCCCGGCTGAAGGTGTGAGGAGACTTAAGGGGTTTACAAAACGTATTACTTTCATATAGTTTTGGGCTCCACATGCAAAAATACAGTTATCATGGCGGAGATCCCCGTCACAGCATCTGATGTAGCCCGAACAGAAGGCCAGATCCTGTAAACGTGCCGTCGTCCCTGTCTGCAACAGTCATGTGGGTAAACTACTGAAGATGATGTATGAAAGACTGACGCAGTGGGAGGAGACCACGTACGTTTTATTACACACTAAGTGTCCCCATTGCCACCAATGAGGTGGTTCTCAGAAAACCCCTCTAAAAGCCATGCACACTCTTTAGCGCTCCTGTCCACGGGTGATTGAGCACTGCATTCCCCACGGCCATAATTCAGCCGCAGGGAACACAGTGAACGCTTTCCATAGCGTTTCTATGGAAAGCTTAGCCCCTGTCCACGAGTGGAGAATCATAGCAATTCTCAGTTTGCGGATGGCAAATTGTGGCATGCCACGATTATCTGCAGTGAGCCTACCTGTCAGATAGTTCTTCACGGGAGAACTGACAGTTCTCTTCCCTGCTCCCAAGCGGCAGAATATCACTAGCGATATTCCACAACGCCCGTGGACAGGTGGCCTTAGAGTAATTCAGTATGCAAATGGCAAGAAGGTGCAATGCCAGCAATTAACAAGCTTTGCAACATGATTGGAGATATAAAGCAAAGCCAGAGTCTTCTCTAGGAGGAAGCGATAACCAAGTACAGACGGCTGTTTCAGGGCTTTTGCCCCTCAGTTGGGAGGGATACAGTTTCTCCTTCTAGAGACTCTACCTAGTAGGCGTGAGTAGACAGCGCCATGGAACGCTCCTCTGGGACATGGGCAACACTGCTGAGGCATTGTTGCATCTCCCATTTGTATATCAGTTTGCTTAAAGACACATCTACATTTACCTGGTACCAACATACTCCACAGAGCTGTACAAAGAACGTGCCATTCCCATCATTGCCAGCAGATTCAAACATCCCACTTCATACAGACAGGAGTAATGCGGCACTAAGAAAACGTATCAGTAAAACTGTTTACATCTTATTTCATGCTTCCATGAGAAGTATCCGCCACCCCATGTATACTTATGACATATGCCAATACATACACAGTGACCTGGCAGCTATTGATCCCCATTGTAAAAAGATAAATTACGCCTGTGTGCCTCTGTATAAGAAAGGGCAGTAGACTAGTGGGCGATGCTTCCCTATACAGGGAGCAAACAAAGAAATAAAATCTAAATAACGAACGTGTCCCCATTCCATACACGCAAGGGCCAATCGCATGCGACCACGATAAATCAAAAGTCACAAGATACTGTCCCCATCTCGTTTCAGGCTCACTTTGTAGGCATATTAATCAGGAGTATTCCCCTGATGTACATCTCTGGCCCCTATATCATTTAGATATAGAACATACATATAGTAAAGCGTATTATATAAAGTAGCATTTGAATCTGGAATGGAATAGTTTGGGACGCGGGTTAAGGGAATGGGTTGTTCGTTACGACAGCGGAACTTAAGACAACTCTCAGTTTTAAAAATTGTAACAGAGCTTAGTGCAGAGTTTCAAATGCCGCGCTAAAGGCTATAAAAACGCCTCAATTGATTTCAATGGGGTTTCTCAAATAAGCATTCTAAAGCAGCGATTTTTGAAAGCCATCTGCTCTAATTTTTTGCGTTTCAGCGCTTTTTAACACACCTCATCTCCCATTGTAATGAATGGGGGTGTTAAACACTGTCGAAAACGCATTTGAAGCGTAGCGTTTTAACAAGATGTGTGCGAGCGCGGCGCAAGATGATGCAGTGCGATGGATCCCATTTATAAGGGAGGCCACACTGCAGGTATTAACCTAGCCTTAGACCACCTACACACGGGCAGAAATTCCACGACGGGATTTCCTGCAGAATTTCCACCCATGCCCGCTGCCATAGGACTGCATTAGATAATGCCATCCTATACAGACAGCCATGATTTGACCGCATAAAAACTCACGGTAAACAAATCGCGGCATGTCCTATTGCTGTGCGAGCCTCTGAGTCAAATTGCAGCTGTCTGCATAGGATTGCATCTAATGTAATCCTATGGTAGCGTGCACAGGTGTAAATTCTGAGGGAAATCCCGCCGCGGAATTTCCGCCCGTGTGCAGGAGGCCATACAGGCAAAACATGAAAACAGAACACCATGTGTAGAACTTCTGTGGACTGAAAATGTTACTACTTACATTACACACAGCATTCTGTAAAAGGAGGATCACAAATAAGATGTAGGCCCCCTGTCCACGGACGTTGCGGATCCCGTGGTGGAGCTCTGCCGCGAGAGCCACCGCCCGGGAGCGGGAGCCGGCAGACGAATCTCCGCTGTCAGCCTATCTGACAGATAGGCTGACCGGGGAGAATCGAAGCAATTTGCAACATGCTGTGAATTGCCAGCCACGAGCAGAGAATTGCTATGATTCGGGGTTAGCCAGCCATGTTGACCAGATTTGTCAAAAATCTCGTCCACAGAGCGGCGAATCCATCGCGACAAAGCCTGCTTTGCGGTTTCCGGGGACGCAGCATGTCCATTTTTTCTTTTGTTTCTGCTGCAGCCATGCTCTCCTCTATGGGAGAGCCTGTCGCAGCAGAAAAGCACATGGCGGAGCCGCTCCAAAACCCACAGCTAAGTGCCACTGGTTTTGAAGCTGCGTTTTCCCGGCGGAAATGTCGCTGCGGCAAAACCACAAGATTTCCGCCGAGAATACGATCCGTGTGACCCCAGCCTTAAGATGGTCCTGCACATACCAAGGTCACCTCACCCCACCGCTATCAGTGGGCCATCTAATGAGCATTGGATGGTGGTCTGTTCTTCTGGAAGATTGGGGTGCAGGAAGGGAGGGGACACAAAAACGTTGAATTTCAACACACAAACCTTTTGCTCTCAAGAGAGACAAGCTGCTGCCAATTACTACTGCCAGCAGCTTATTTCCTTCTCCCTATTAAGAGCCACATGCATGCTTGGTCAAACACTGTGCGAATGAGGCGATTGGGGAAAATAGCTGTTGGGCGAACATGATAGAAGGTGTATAACCACATTGAAGAGGACCCGTTACTACTTTTGACATCCTAGTAAAGACTTGCATTCTCCATTAAAAAAAAAAAAAAGTTTGAGAATCGCTTCCTGTGCCAATCGCTTCCTGTGCGTCTTGAATATTGGTGAATAAGTCCACTACTGGGTGTTGCTATTCCTCTTGTCAAAGTGGTGTGTGATGCTGTCAGCACGGCTTAGACAAGGAGGAATACCAGAAATAGCACAGTGCACTTCTAAGAAGAGCTGCTCCAGAACCGAAGGATTTACTGAGACCTTAAAGGGTGGGTTCCCACTGGGCGGATTCCCACCGGAAATCTCGCAGCTTCGAAGCGGCCCGGCTGCTCGCTTTTCCGCTGCGGCTGGCGCTCCCATAGAGGAGAGCGCGGCCGCAATGGAAAGAAAAGAATGGACATGCTGCAGTCGGCAAAGCCGCGCCGCAGCTTCGGCCGGATTAACCGCAGTGGATTGGCCGTCCCGTGTGGACGAGATTTCTGAGAAATCTCGTCCACATGGCTGGCTAATCCCCAGATTAGCGGCTGCAGGCGGAATTTCCGTGGCAAATCCGCCCTGTGTGAACCCCCTCTAAGAGTGGTGACGAGTCCCCCAAGACCACAGCAACAAGGGGCAGAATTTCTCAGTGTTAAAAACGTTGTGTTATATGCAGATTTCCTCTAATATTGGTGCAGATCCACCATGGATTTTTACTCGACAGTTTAAAGGCGTATTCCGTTACTTTAACTACTAATGACCTATTCTCAGTATACGACATTAATAGTTGATTGACAGGACTCCACCGCTCGCTCAATCAGGTGAACCTCAGCTTGAAGTGCGGCAGGCCAGATAGCGTCATCATCGGAAGTGTAATAGCCAGCTTCCCCGCCATTAAATTCAATGTGAGCGCTGCCTCCTATTACACTCCCAGCTTGTCATTTCAGCCAGGACTAGACACATTGCTGTGTCTTGGCCTAAAGGAAGTGACAGCATCACAAGGGGCCAACTCAAGTTTAGGCATACATAAAATGTGATGTCACAATATTTAGAAATAATGACTAGTTCCCAAATCAACCTCTACATTCCTACTTGATATTTTGCACATTTATGTTAAAACATGCTAAATAATGCAGCTACTCCTTGTGCTCGGCGTACTTGGAGAGTATCCCATGACTACACCACCTGTTCTAGAAAGTATTACTTCTCACATCACCCACACTTACAATGCCATCACCATTCTGCACACTAGCTTTACATTTAACACTTTACCTTCATCACAAAACTAAACCTATTACACATTTAACGTTGACCAATCTTGGGAGATTTGGAAGGATCAGCCATACAATACGGCTGGGTTCACACGGGGCGGATTTTCGTCGGAAATCTCGCGGTTTGGCCGCAGCAAAAACCGCGAGATTTCCGCCGGGAGAACCGCCGCGGTTTAAGCCGCGGCGGCTTTGAAGCGGCACGGCCGCTCGCTCTTTCGCTGCGGCCGGCGCTCCCATAGAGGAGAGCGCGGCCGCAGCGGAATGAAAAAAAGAATGGACATGCTGCTTCTTTTGAAACTGTGGTTGTGGCCGCCGCAGCCGCGGTTTCAACTGGATTTACCGCAACGGATTAGCTGTCCCGTGTGGACGAGATTTTTGAGAAATCTCATCCACATGGCTGGCTAATCCCGGGATTAGCGGCCGCGGGCGGATCTGCTGCGGCAGAACCGCGGCAAATCCGCCCTGTGTGACCCTAGCCTAAATCATATAGCTGCTGATGGGACCAAGGATTGCTCATGTTGGGGGTAACCAGGAGATAAGTGAATTCCCTCTCTCCCCATCGAGGTATACATCAATTAGGCATAATATTCAAAGCCCTGAAAGGTGAAGTGATCATCATTGATTGTCTCATGACCGAGGCGTGAGGCGTTAAGCATCAAGTATGCAGTCAGCTCTTGCAGTTGATGTGTTGTCACTCAGATCCATTATGCTTGCTCACTTTCTTCCAAGGACCAAACTGATGGGTAGATGACAGTCTCCAAAAACAGAAGGTCTTGTGGGTTGTTCCCATTGTGTATTATTAGTACCTACCAAGAGCAGGCTAAGGCTTTATTCCCATGAGCGCATATACGATGCGTTTTCACGCCCGGGCACATATATGGTACCCATGTGAAGCATCGATTTCCAATGCAGCCATTCACACAGGTGAATATACGGCACGTAAATACGCTGTCAGTGCGAAAAAGAACCTATACACGGCCGGCGTATATACGCTCAGCCAAAACACGGAACTAGGTTTTGGCTAATATACGCCGGTGGGTCCAATAGACTCCTATAGGAGCAGGGAAAGAGAAGGGAGGGGGCGGCATTTCTGCAGTGTCCAACTTTGCGGAAAGCTTACAGGTGCCTCTATATAGGTACTGGAAGGCATCCGAGGATTTTGGCAGAGCGAGGGTTATCTGGGGTGCGGCGTATTTTTCGCTAAAAACGACAGTCATGTGAATGGACGAAAAATGCTGTCCGTGATCGCAGAAAAAAGCCCATTCAGGCGCTTATATGGAAAAGGCGTGAAAACATAAAAACCCCATCGCCGTATATGCGCTCGTGGGAAAGAGCCCTAAGGAAGGACAACCGGTGAAAACAAGGCTCATAAATGCACATGGGGAACAAAGACTGGCACATATGGTTCCATCTAAAGAAGAGCTACTGTAGCACAAACCACAACCAATACTGGCTACCACAGAAAGGTGACAACACATTGCACCCCAGCTTGCTGCGTATCGGGCTGTACAGCCATGGAGCGGTCAGAGTGCCCATGCCAACTCCGGCCACTGCAAAAATGTATATACAGGGCAGGTGGAGCATGGCGATTTTAATGTTACAGCCAATCAGTGTATATGCCTGCTTGGCTAATCTAATCTTACATGTTTGTGGGTGCCAATGTCATCTTCAAGCATATGGCTAGCTTTACTTCAAGACTACTGCTTTTAGTCACCAGACCACATACTGGTGTCCACCAACAGCATGGATCAATTTAATAAAAAGCTAAATAATCTAATTATAGTGCTCGTATGGATAAGAGGCATCTCAGCTGCTATATATTATATATATATATATATATATATATATATATATATATATATAATATTTATTAATTACACACACAATACTGGAGAGAGACAACAGCTGCCAGACAAGGCACCATTCATACAGGACTACAGGGTCAGCCACTCACCCACGATTCTGCATTATCTGTGATGTGCTCTTACATTCTGCCACTACTGGTCCTTCTACACGGAACGACTACCGTTTATTGTTCAAACAAGCCAAAATAATCTCAGTGTAAATGCAGCCAACGATCGTTCACTTTTCGTTAAGCGCTCATTTTATACAAATCATTGGCTCGTTCACTTATTAATTGCCTTAAATTTCGGTCGTTCAGTCGCTTTTACTTACATAGCGAATGTGAAAGACTGAACGATTTCTTGTTTAGAAGAGCCAACGGTGTATCTGCCGGTATAAACAGCGAACGGATATCTTTCACTAGTTCATATGATAAGTTGTTTGGTGTAAACAGACCTAGTCGATAATCGTGCTCCCAATTTCTAATAGCAAAGTCTGACTTCCCATTTGTAGTCCTATTAAATCACCGCATAAGTAAAGCAATGTGGATGTACTTTAATGGGAGATCAAAAGGTAAGCGCACATGCACCGGAAAAGTGGCGAACCTGCCAAGTGGATTTGCAGATAAGTCAGTAGTGAATTACAGCATCAGCCATACAGAGTAGATGAACAAATCATCCCGGTGCTGTTAACCTTTTACATGCCAGAATTCCCAAACTGGATCACCCCTTTCCAATTTTTTTTTTTTTATTAACTGGTGGTTTAAATTTTACCACTTCTGTAAAAAAATGAAAATAAAAAAGTATTCGGCCTGTGAAGAGGTAGTGGACCCAGGGTGCAGATTCCGCTGCAAGTTCTCAGCATAGATTTTACCCTTTTCAACGTAAGAAATCTAAAATCCACAGCAGCGTTCACTACCAGCATATCTGCAGTAATGCTTTTATCCCTTTTGGGTTGGTCAACACAAGCAGTCTGCTCTGTGCAACGGCTTTTGACTTAGGGTGCCTTTCTCCCAAGACCCCAATCCCAATGTAGCACTACCCCAAGGGAAATGCAGGATTTCCAGATTCCCCATGACACTAAAGCCACCGGACGGTCACGGACACACAGAACGACTGCAGCGCTTGTGACTACCTGCTGCGCCCCGTTCTGCATTAGCAGACTAGGACACGACATGCTGCTGACTGACCTGCACCTTAATTTCTCAGACCGACCCCTACATTTATTGAAAGTCAAAAAAATGATAGAGAGCGCCACAGGTAGATCCAATCCACACTCACTGGGATATGCGGATACAGTCACAATGTGTCTTTTCCTCAGTACTCCAATCCTTTCAAGCAAAGGAGAGCTGCAGATACAAGCTGGGGGTTCTGGAGCCAGAGCTCACCCAGATAAAACAGAAAATGTAAGGTCAGAAAAAGAGTCTGCGCTCAGAGATGGAGTGAACCGAGGACAGATTCACATAAAAGTAATAGTGAGGTATGACACTTACTTGAAAGGAGGGGGGTATGATGCACAGATGCCCCCTCCTCAGAGTGTCCACACAGTGTGAAGCTATGCTCCAGGATGCATAGTAATAATCCAAAGGTTGAAGTCAGACGAAACTTTTAATAAGGCGACGCGTTTCAGTGCAAAACAGAGCACCTTTCTGATCTGTATGGCTTGAGAAAGGTGCTCTGTTTTGCACTGAAACGCGTCGCCTTATTAAAAGTTTTGTCTGACTTCAACCTTTGGATTATTACTATGCATCCTGGAGCATAGCTTCACACTGTGTTGAGGACACTCTGAGGAGGGGGCATCTGTGCATCATACCCCCCTCCTTTCAAGTAAGTGTCATACCTCACTATTACTTTTATGTGAATCTGTCCTCAGTTCACTCCATCTCTGAGCGCAGACTTTTTCTGACCTTACATTTATGACTCTTTTACTGCATTAAAGTTGTATGGTTTGGGAATGTTTTTTGATACATGGGTCTTATACGACTAGAATATATTTATAAACTTACCCAAATTCCTATGAAAGGAAATCTACAACAAATTTGGTATGGAATCATCCCACATTTATAACCGGTTCTCTCTATCTATACACTTTATGAAGATGGAGGTACGTTTCTACCGACTCCACGGCCCTGGCAAGCACTGGTTAATCAGAGCACTGTGTCTTAGACTAATGATGCATACTAAACGTGCATGAGGCAGTTAGAGAAGCTGCTGCGGCCATCTTTGTTTGTCCAAGCCCAGAGGGTCGCTTTATTGAGCTGTATGCACAATGCATAGACTCAGCTGGTAATCAAGAGTGAGACTCCGGCTGGGCTCACACAAGCCTGCGGTAAGAAGCTGCGTGTAGAACGTAGTGACATATCGCCGCGTATCTCACGCACGCCGTTATGTGCAGTCTGACTTTTTTTTTATTCTCCACTCTGTCGCTTAGCAATGTTGTGTATAAACACCAGATATGCAATGTAATTGCGTATGCAGCGCGTTTATTACGCACATAGAGAATAGGGCTCCACGTAATAGGTGGTAAAATGGAACATGCTGCCTTCTTTTTTACAAGCGTATTATACGCAATGAATATACACAAGTGTGAATGGATCAGTAAAAATCAATGTACGTTCATTAACAACGTATTCCGTGCGTGGATATTGTGCATGTAATACGCAACAGAAATTAAGGCCCATATACACAACGATTATCGCTCAAAAGATGTCACTCAAGCAACTTTTGAGCGACAATCGTTGTGCCTTTAAGCGCAAGGTGATCGCTCAAACGTTGAGCGATCACCTTGCGCTCCAAGCGTGGGATGCACAAGACAAGCGGGGCCACTTGTCTTCTGCATCCAGCTGTTCTGTTTGGAGCACCCGGCTGCTATACTGTTGAGCGCTCCGATTGGGGTATGCAGAACACAGCTGGACCGCTGTGTTCTTCATACCCAGCCTGTCATCAGGGAGCGGGATACAGCTGAAACAGTAGTACCAGCTGTATCCCGCTGTGAATCCCTGATAAGACTCATCGCTGTCTTTCAGCACGCTAAAAGACAACACTCAGCAACTGGTTAACAAAAACTGCACGGTGTCAGGGCACTTGTTTTCTGCATCCAGCTGTTCCCCGCAGGGAGCGCCTGGCTGTATAACACCCGAGCACTCCCAGCGGAGGATGCAGAAGACAAGTGGGGTGGCCCTGCTTGTCTTCTGCATCCAGCTGTTCCCCGCTTGGAGCGCCCAGCTGTTATACAGCCAAGTGCTCTTAGCGGAGGAGGCAGAAGACAAGCGGGGTGGTCCCGCTTGACTTCTGCATCCAGCCGTTTTCTGCACAGGGCGCCCGGCTGGTATACAGCCGATCGCTCTATGCGGTGTAGGGAGAACACTGCTAGACAGCTGTGTTCTTCATACCCCACCTGTCATCAAGGAGCAGGATACAGCTGAAACAATAGTATCAGCTGTATCCCGCTGTGAATCCCTAAGGCCTCCCTCACACAGGGCGTTTGCAGAAACGCAGCGTTTTTCAACGCTGCGTTACTGCAGATTCCGCCCCGTTTCAGCAGCGCTGGCATACTTTATGCCAGCGTTTTGGCTGCGTTTTCAGCTCGGCTGAAAACGCAGCCAAGAATGCTGAAAAGAAAAAAAAAAAAAAAAAAAAAAAGCTATACTCACCTAGCCACTGCAGTCCTGGTCGCGGCCGCTGGTCTCTGCCACTGATCCGGGCTTCCTCGGCACCCCAAAGTCTATTGCCGGAGGCCAGGTTTGAGAACCTCGCCTCCGGCAATAGAGTGCTGTGATTGGGCATCGAGCAAGCACCGACAACCAATCACAGCCCTTCATTGACTGTCTCAGCCAATCAGAGCTTGCCGGCGCTGATTGGCTGAGACAGTCAATGAAGGTCTGTGATTGGGCATCGAGCATGCCGATAACCAATCACAGGGGTGCCGAGGAAGTCCGGATCAGCGGCAGAGACCAGCGGCCGCGACCCGGACTGTAGCGGCTATGTAAGTATTGCTTTTTTTCCCCCCACCTAGTAGGGACTGATTTTCGGGGTAGGGCTTCTATTACAAGCCCTCACCCCGAAAATCGGCGAGCGGTTAACGCTGCCAAAAACGCGGCACCAAGTGTTGCCGCGTTTTTAGCAGTGCCAAAACCGCGGCCCATTCATTTCAATGGGAGACGCAGGGCTGAAAACACCCCAAAATAGAACATGCATCACTGTCAAAGCGCAGCGTTGGGAGGCGCTACGTTTTCAGCCCTGTGTGAGCAGCCCCATTGAAATGAATGGGAGTGTTGTACAGCGTTTAGCGCTGGGCTGAAAAGGCAGCGCTAAACGCCGTATAAAACGCCTTGTGTGAGGGAGGCCTAAGGCTCATCAGTGTCTTTCAATGAGCGATGGTTTAACGAAATGGTTTGTCTAAATGGGCCCCACTTCTCTTCCTTCTATCAACCTCATGGCGGTGAAACTACAACTTTTGTATCCAATAAATGACAATTTGGGCCAATATTTAGTGCAGCCGTCCTGAGGCCATGCTTAGGGGGATGTTCACACGTTATGGATTTTGATGCAGATTCACAACAAAATCTGCACTATATTTTGTGCTGCAGAATACAGTGCACATCGGCACCAAAACCCACGTCAAATTCCACATTTTTTTGGTGTGGATTTTGACAGTCTTTGGTGCAGATTTGACCCCTTCTATTGGATGGGTGAGGTATACTGTGGATCTGAACCAGGGGTGTGATTATTTTTTTTAATGTGGATATTAATGCAAATTTTTTGCTGCAGCAATTTCACTATGTGTCAATGTACCATTAGGGTTCACACACAGGGGCGCATGTGTTACACATAGTAACAATAAGTATCAGCAGCACTACTTGTAGAACTGCAGCAGTTCCTGCAGGTAAATCCTAATAAAACCCTCGATACATGAGCATGGCCCGAGGCATCCTTTATCAACTCCGTCACATGTTACTGAGCAGGGAGCACAACGATTGTACCATTTCTTCCATGCAGTGTCTGATTTTGCCTGACAAACATGTTCTTTTGTGCCTCATTTCCCCAAGATTGTCATCTGTTTTCAGTCTGTTTGCTCCAATGCATCAGTGTGGACTATCTATTCTTTGAAGAGCAAGCTGCTGAGCTCACAGAGGATTGCCTACACGGTGGACAATAGGCAGTGGGTTAGCACTGCTATTAAGCCTTTGGATGTAAACATGAAACTTCATATTTAGTGGCAGCAAACTGATAATGAAAAATTGTGAGAAGATGAAAGAGCATATAATGAAGTAGAAGGTTTACCATCCATAAGTGTAAGATATCCGGGTGTTAAAGGGGAATCTGTCAACCTCTTTTAGCCCCATAAGCTCATTGGCTGAAAGTAGGTGACCCATAGAGTCCAGTGATGAAAGTTTTATACTTGCCTTTCCAGTCATTCCCCGTGTGCGAGCGCTGAAAGTCGACGTTAAATGCATGGAGTGACGCACCAAGGCCGGCTGCACACGGGTGGATTTGCATTGCGGAATACGGAGCGGGCGTCCGCAGCGAGTTCCGTCCATAGCATGCTGTTGAAAAGTGATTCTTCCTGCACACGAGTGGAAACCGTGCAGAGGTGGGGGGGCAAACCATGCGGACCATTCGCTGTACAGCAAAAGCAGGGGCATGATTTTGCATGTGGAATCCAACCCCTGCTGCCAGGGTATGATGTCGCATGTGGAATCTGACCCGCCCGTGTGCAGGCGGCCTAAGTACTCCGCCTGTTCCAATTTTATAATGGGTGGACTACTTCTTGTGCTGCCCAATGCATTCAGCGGCAGCTTCCAGTGCTGACAATGGGGAAGGAAAGTATAATCCTTACATTCCTGGACTCCATGGGTCACCATAAGCTTAGAGGAGACAGACTCCTTTTAAAGGCTATGACCAGCATTGGAGGGCAATTTGTTTTTCACTTCAATGCATGTATTTTAGACTATCACTTTTGCCATTGAGTTTACTTAACATGTTGCGCCATTGGACTTCTACATACCACTGTATGCAGACAGTGTAGACCAAGTCCTGGTAGAAGATATTGGTGAGGATGGACTGAAGCTTACAATACTTTTACACTGGCAGATAGTTGCCACAGTAAATCACTCAAAAGAAGGATTACAGGCGACTCATCCTGTGCAAACACCGGACCCAACAGGGTAAGTGAGTGAGAACTACCTGCTGGAGTCGCTTGGTTTGTACCGTGCCAAGAGACTGTTGGTCCGTTTAAACAGGCAGCCCATGTATGAAGGACTGCCTGTTTACTCTGAATGCAGGCAGCCGGAAGAGGTTGGCGCATTCAGGCTCCATTCACTGTGATTACTGCTCCTCTGTGAAAGCAATCGCCCGATGTAGAAGTACTCCAATGCCCCGTTTAGAACTAACGATCGTTCAAACGAACTAAACTTAACGATAATCGTCCAGTTTAAAAACACAGGCAAACGACAAGCGAAAATCATGAGGTTCTCGCTCGACCAACTTCAGCCGACTCGAGCACTTATCCTGCCATTTAAACACCAATTGTTCAAAGCTTCACATCTCTATGTGAAGCACTGAACGCTAGTTGTCCGCGGACACCATGATTTTCAATGATGATTTGCCTGTCTTAACACACTGCCCGACCGCGAATGATCTAGGGATGACATCTCCAGCTTGTTCCATTGGGCAAAAGAGAACCACAAGTGTAAAAGGGCCAGTAGTTTTCAGCCCTCATGATAAATTGACTGATAAGAACATTCAGGAGAAGAGAAAGCAGTCAGTCCAGCCTCACCGACTGATCTATTGGGGGACAGTTACATAGTGACAATAGGTGGATTTATCCTTGGATCGGATGGAACTTAAATAGTTCAGTGTAAACACTGCTCATGCCCAGATGAATGATAATTTGCTTATCGTTAGTCATTTCGTTTGTGCAGGCATAAAAACCTAATAGCCGGCCCGTACAAACAGGTAGTCATTCATTTATAAAGGCTGCCTGTTACTGTGAATTGAAGCGATCCCCAATTATCGCCTGTGTGAGAGAACAGGAGGGATGGTCGTTGGGACAAGTGGTAGGTGCTTAAACACCCATCAATCATCCTATAGACAGACAGTGAAATGTAGAAGGTGTAGAACAAACTGCAACATTTTTAATGAAGCTTTATTACAAAAGTGATTGTCAGCCCAAAACACATGCATTTAAGTGAAAAAAGTTGCCCCAGAAAAAAGGTGTCCATAGCCTTTAACTATTTATCATCTATGCTTGGGTAATAAACTTTCGATCAGTGAGGGGACCAACCTCCGGCACCTCCACCATCAGCCATTTGAAGCAGGGATTGGGCAAGCGCCGCAACCTCTTCATTGCATGGCAAACAGTGTGCCATACCGAAAAGCCATATGACCAAAGGACAAGGATGCTAACCCAGGACTTGGCCATGGGCAGCAGCCCAATGTAAGCAGCTGATCGTTGCCACAGTGGATCTATACAGTATCTAGACAAAACAAAAAACTTGTATTGTTATGGGGTAATAAGATAGTAATGGATATTGGAGCTTTTTTCCTCTTTTGGCTGCCCAGGTACCCCATTTAAATGGGTTGTCTAGTATAGAAAACACATTTTATATACCCGATTAAGGTCCCATTCAGACAGCAGTATTCTGGTCAGTATTTGAAAGTCAAAACCAGGAAAAGAAGCTACAGAGAAAAAAGTATAATGGAGCAGTCTGCAAAGAAAGGCCAGGCCAAGCCAAGAATGGGTCCGAGATACAGTAGTACAAAGTACTGACTAGAATGCTGCAATGTGAATGGGGTTAAAAAGTTGAGGCTAAATGGAGACTTTTTGTAGCACGACTTTCCAATTTTATCAACCTGCAGAACAGGGGAATACTATAAGGTGCACGTAACTCCATGCACTCCTGTGAACTGCAGTGGTCACTTAATGGTTAAAAAACTGGAAAGCCGCACTAAAAGAGAGTCTCCATGTAGCAGGAGTAGCTTCAGGAACCTCATGTCTTGTCTGGAGTGGAGATTTGGTACAAAGTATCTTCTGGTAGACCTGTGTGGTATTACAGACAACCTGGTGATTTCAGTGGCATTATGTAGTACTTCTGTTGCTACCTTTGACCAGCATAACCTATATTATAGCACTGAAAGGTGAAGAAACAGGGAGTCCCAAGAGGTAGGTTTTGGTCCCCATGAACTTGGTGCACACACACAGCTCGACTCCTCAGAAGGCTATGTGCACCCACCTCCCACAGGGATGAATGGGGGAGTGCAAGCACAGAGCCGTCTGAAGGGAGTGAAGCTGTGCAGGCACCAAGTACATGGGCGTCTCCGTTCCCTCCGGTTTGAGCGCCATAACGCAGTTTATGCTGCTTAAAGGTGGTAACAGAGGTCCTTTACCGCATTAAGTGCTCAGTACCTAACTGTGCTCCCTGCGGGGCCCAATAGATGACTGCGGTGGCCAGCTGAGTTTAGTCGCTTGTGCTTCTCTTTAAAACACAAACACTACACTTCAAACATCCGCAGAGTGTTACACGTTAACTCAATTTTAGGGTACGCTATTGACAGATAGTTTAAAGGGGTTTTCTAAGTGGCTCCAGTGGGCAGTACCAGCATACACCAGGGGTCGGAGCAGAAGCTGCTGCTCCGACTCGTGTAGTGGCAGCACTAGTAACTGCAGGCGCAGCTCTCATTGAAATCAATGCCTGCAATTACAAGTGCTGACCACTACACAAGGGTCGGGCCAGCAGCTTCTGCTCCAACCGCCAGTGTATCCTAATACTGACAGCAGACGCTGCCTGGAAAACCCCCTTAGAAATAGGAAGAGGTAGGATCCTGTTTTAGGCTTCAATGTTTAATACTAGCTCAGTATATGCTTATGCTGTCATTTATGGCAGGAACAACATAGAAATGGCCTGCAGCTTTCATGGATCTCCAAAGATTTTACACCAATTCTTTTGAGGCTGGGCTCACATAGGCGGCTTTGGATTGCGGATACCACGATCGCCATCCATGTGATCAGTGGTAGACCGCGAGCATTAAGACGACATGCATTTTTACTCACACACGGATACGAATTGCATATTACGTGAGCAAAAGAGAAAACGCAGCATGCTCTACTCTACTGCAGATTCGGCATGGACGACCTCCATTGATGTCAATGGAGGCTGTCCAACCTGCAGGCCATACACAATTAACATTGCGTATGGGCTGCAGGTACCCGTGTCATCTCAGCAACAGCGCGGGAAATATTCAAATTGACAAAAAAAAAAAAAACACTAATGCGCATGACTGCCGGCGTGCCGCTGCAGTCATTCACAAGACAGACAGCAGGCATACAGTGTCGCCATCCAGGCTTACAACCAGATTCAGACAGCCGAATAGGCACAACACTCGGGTGAGCGCTGTAGTCCCCTTGTTGCAGCGAGGAGGGGTGTAAACTCAACAGCCTCTGCTGATAAAACCTTTTCACATATTGCTTAAACATGTCAAAAGTTTTTTTGTTTTTTTTTAACAAAGTATTTACTCTTTAAAGGGGGTTTTCTAGCTCTTAAAAAATTGATGACCCAACCATAGTATAGAGCATCAATAGCAGGTCAATGGCGGTGCAGGACCCCAACCAATCAGCTGTTAGCTGTACTGCAGTATACAGAACAGGAGGCATATACATACATTGTGCAGTAGCCTAGCGTGCCTGTAGTGTGGCTTTACATGTACAGCTCCCATTGAAGTGAATGGCTAGTGATTACCTATTCTATGGTTGGGTCATGAGTTTTTAAAAGCAGGAAAACCCCTTCAAATGCAATCTATCACCAGGTTTACACTCCCTAATCTGGGGTCAGTATAAAGTAAGGACAGACACCCTGGTTAAATATTGTGTAACTAGTTTTGCAGTAGTTATCCAAAAATCCCATTCTAATAGCTACAATGTGAGCAGAGCATGAAGTCCTTCCAATGATGTGCAGGTGCTCTGGAGTCCTCATATTTGTGAGTGAAGGGCTCCCCCTGTTGCTGATTGACACCTCCGAGGCAGACCACCCCAGCCGGGCTGCAGGTGGTCCCCGGGAGTTATGGAAATAGTTGAGTGGACTGTCTGATATAGTTTCTGTAACTCCTATAGAAGTGAGTAAGACTTACAGACATCGTAGCTGCAGCATACAGGCTGGAAATACCCCAATAGAAGTGGATTTCCAGAAGAAATAAAATTAAAATGAAGCATTTCTTGTTTCGGTCTGTACTATGGTAAAACGTATGGGCAGCTGAACGGAGACTAAAACGGACACCAATAAGGTCAATGGGGTCCCCCTTTCCTGCAGGAAGCCGGCACCCCCTGCAGATGTAAACACTGCCATAGACATGTGTATAGCACCGAGTACAGCTGTAGGGGGCCAGCAAGGAGAAAGTTAGGGAACATAAATGAATAAAGAATGAATAAGCAGGTAGTGGTCCTGTGGAGCGGAGTACAGAAGACGTATGAGAGGAGGGGAGGCAAGTTGCCGTAACCTTCTGCCTGATGCGAGGAGGAGGAGGACTCTTCTGGTGACAGTGATCAGGACACAGATGTGCATCTTGTAAGACATAAGATGGCCTGCGCTCCGCCTGGTTCACGTACAACACCTACTAGAGCGCCCCCAGCCTGCTGGTCACCAGTCCGGTGCCAGCAGTGTGCCCGGTGCACGGGCAGGAGACGGGCGCACAGCTCGCAGGGAGGCGAGGGATGGGGCAGGGGTTACCCGCGCCGAGCGATGCACTAAACTCCAGGGAAGGGGCGCAGAGCAGCCGCCCCCGGGCACCGCACCCCGCCGGGACAGCACGGGAAACTTGTGTGCACTCGGGTGTGCGGCCGCGGGGGGTGGTCGCACAAGGGGCGACGGACCCCGGTTTTCCCCGCATGAGTGCTGTAAATAGCCCGCTGCCCCCTCCCCCACCCCGGACTGTAATAATAGGATAACCGGAAAAGACAATCACGTAATCACCGGCAACTTCTCTCGCCCGCCGGACAGCGAAGGACCTACCTGACCGCGGAGCCCGGCGGACACCAGCAGGGACCGGGGCTCGGGGGATAATGAGGGCTCCGCTCCCCTCCCCCACCCGGTGAGGAGGAGCATCTGACTCATTAAATAAAATAATAAATACTACAACTTTTCCATCGGAACCCCAAAACAAGCAGATCGGAAAACTTCCCGGCCGGCGGTGGCAGCTGCCCTCCTTACCGTGTCACCGGGGCGGCAGAACGGGCCAGGCCGGCTGAGGCCTCTGTCGCCGGCTCCCTGCACACACGGCTCCCCGGTAGTCCTGGCCTCCGCTCACGTTGCCAAATAATGCGCCTCTTACACATGGAGGCTCCAGCCGCCTCCTGTGGCGCATGCGCAGCCGGCCCTTTAACCCACACTACCCCAAACAGGGCGAGGAGAGCCAGAGGGGTCTTCAAGGAAACAGCGAGTGTAGTAAGTGTGCAGAGGAAGAGGGTCTCACTGCCGCCCACCCAGAGGGACAAGCCTGTACAGCCGGAGCTGGACCTCTATACACTGCATGCCACCTATAGAGTATATACAGGAGGGCTGCACTGCTGCACATATACATTAGTATCACTGTAAAGCCAGGTTACTGCTGGCGAGTATAAGGGCACAGCAGCCCTTCCAGATGATTATTATCTGTCCTCCTCTGGTTTGTGGCGCTCTTGGCAATGAAGTGGTTAATAGTCGGACAAGGCGTTTCCACAAGGAAGTGACATCTGCTGTAATTTAAGGGTGCTTTCACACGGAATAAGTCCGCCCGGACATTTCGGCGTCACCATGTTAGCTCTATGGGACTTGAATTCCGCGCCTGTTAAAATCCGCACATCTTTAAGTTCAAAAACCGCAAGATTCAATTCCGCAGTGGGAAAAAAAAAAAGGGACGCCTTGCGGAATCGTTCTTGCGGGTTTGTAACACAATAGATTTAATTGCGCACTTAAAAGTCTGGGAAAAGATGCAAGAAATTCCACAGCTGGGGAAAAAAAGAAAAAAAAAAAAAAAAAGAAAAATCCACATTTGCAGGCCAATTCTATCCAGTGTGAAAGCACACTTTAGGAGACTAACCTGAACCCAAGTTGTCAGAGTAAGACCACGGGCTGTGTGAGAGCAGCCCAACGGTGGATTCACACGGGCGTATGTATAATTCTGTGCACATGTATTAACGGGGTGAGATGCGCTCTTGCCTTGTGTTTTTTTGCCTATTAGAAGTCTTTTTACTCCTGTAAATATGCAGCGTATTTACGCACAAAAACCGCTCTCAACTGGACACTTCAACCCAAGTGCATTACTGTAGAAAGCCTTTAGGGGGCCCCATCCAAGCCATTCAGAGAACACAGTTTATAAGGAGTTGATCCCTGCATATTACTATACTGCCCCATGCAGCACACCGGCACAAACATCCAACCCCATCTAGAAGCTTGGCTCTGCCGCCTGCAGTCTACTTGCTCCTGTGCAGATCCCGCGGCATCACCCATATTACTACTGCAGATACATGATATTGCCACTTTACACACACCTGCTTTTTTTTATTTTTATTTTTTTACAGTTGGAGCATCATTGTATGGAAGTTAGACACCGACCCCAGACTGCAGCATAGACTCTAGTGAGCGAGTTTTCTGTGAATGAGCTTCAGTAAGTATCCACCTTCGAATGGGAAGAAACAAGTAATCTGAGCGAGACATGGTCATCACTACTAGACTATTTCAAAAACTGCCAGTTCTGCATCAAGAACATTCGAAGAATGGTGTGATTGAGGAAAAACCTCCAACCAAAGGGGTTCTTGTGGACGTAAATAACTAACATAAAAATTAGTTACAGGAGGATGTCAAGAACTCGTCTGACAATGAGGCGGTGCAGAGTCAAGCAGATTGCAGCCAGTTACAACACGGACAGTCCAACCAAAGTTGTAACAGGCCTTAGTACAGATGGGCTGTAGCATCAGGTGACCAGTTCCAGTGGCATTGCCATCTTAAAGGGGAAGCTGCCATAACAGATTACCTCTACCATCTGAGCTAGGCATGTAATAGTGCTGATAATGAGATTGCCATATTGCTCTATACCGTTATACCTGCCCCGGTATCTTTACAATCCTCTTGACGTTTCCTGCGCAGTATTAAAAGTAGGCAAAAAGAACCACATTTTCTCGGCCCAGCCAACACACTACTAGCTGGGTGTCTCTAATAAAGTGCCCATCTAGTATATATTTTAGTAAGTGATCTGAAGGCAGTCGGTAAGACTCCCAATATCCTTCCTGTATAGCTGGGGGCGCGTTATTCCTCTGAACACTTCAGCTGCTGCAGAAACTCTGATGAGAAAATGGGAACTTCTTGCCCATTTACTAACAGAGTGCTATGGGATATAGGTTTCAAAAAGGTCTGAAGGAGTTGTATTTGTTTTGATGCAACTGGGGAAGGCTATTAAAGCATCGACTCAGTAAGCACTGCAGCTGCTGAAGAACCTCTTAAAGAAATACAGAGCACTATGCATCAGTAATTCTTAGGTTTTGTAGAAAGTTCCTTCTCCAATTTTAAAGCGATTAGCCTTTTGTAGGAAGAGATGGGTAGTGCATTATGTATAATAGTCAGATAGTGCCATAAGGGCTTATTCTGGCGAGTGATATTCTCACACGAGTTTTGTGCAATGCGTACAGAAAACAAACGTTGCTCATGGGTATGACCCTACTGAAGAGAATGGGGTTCATATTTGTGCACCTCGCAACACACACATCTTGTGCGATTTCTTGGCCACGTGAAAGCAGACTGATGTTTATCCAATTACTAGGTACTTACATGTTTACAGAAGAGTAGTAGTGATGTGCGCACACAAGTACTCTTCAAAATATCTAGAATTTTGTTCAAAAGTGTAAGCTTGTCATAAGCTAAAGTAATGTGGAAAGGGTTAATGTGGGTAGGGGCCTAATCCTAAAACAAACATCCCATAAGGGCATACTGCATGAATAGAGGGGTCCTGCAATCAAATCCCTCTTATTTACCAATACAGGTAAACCTGCAGCAATGTCACCGTAATAGAGCACTAAACGCTACACCGCTTGGTACAGATGACATACAAAAAAAATAAATGTACCGTATTTTCCGGCGTATAAGACGACTTTTTATCCCAGGAAAATCTTCTCCAAAGTTGGGGGTAGTCTTATACGCTGCTCCCCTCCCGTGGTGCTGCTTCAGGCTGTCACTCCCTCCTTCACACCTACAGAGCTTCGCTTTCTGGATGCGGAGCTTGAATGCCCAGCCTCCAGAAAGCAGATGCTCTGATTGGCTAACTCAGCGCAGCGTCAGCCAATGAAAGCTGACGCTGGGTTAACCAATTACAGCCATTCAGTGGCATCATTGAATGGCTGTGATTGGCTGACGCCACATTGAGTTAGCCAATCAGAGCTTTAGCTTTCAAGCCCCGCCTCCAGAGAGCAATGCTCTGTCAGCATGGAGTGACAGCCTGCAACAGCGCTGCGGAAGGGAAGTATTGATTTTTTTCTACAGCGTATTCCCGGCGTATAAGGCGACAGCTGGGGGTTGTCTTATACGCCCAGTCATCTTATACACTGGAAAATACGGTAATACTTTTGAAATTCAGACTTGTGGGTCATCTGTAACAGTTGCAGGTTGTTGCAGATTTTCTCCATTATGGAAAGGTCAAACTCTGCAAGACGACCAGGACAAGTTTGCAATAGAAATGGATACAATGCAAATATTGGGTAGGTTCTCACTTTTTTTTTTTTTAGTGAAAAACATTTTTTGGTGGCCTTTCTTGCAAGGCAAAATACACTTCAGGGCTCACTCACATGAGTCTGCGTATTTCTTGCATGCATAATACACTGTTAAAAGCCCATTGATTTACATTGGACTATTCAGAACTGTATATTACATGCTTAAAAACAAAACAAAACCGCATGTCCTATCTTGGTGCGTAATACACATCATCATACCCTGCTGCATAAAATATGCAGTTATTACACGTTATATGCATATTTGCTCATACTGCGCAATACGCAGGCCAAATACGCCAAGTCCTTACTCCTAATGTATCGCACCACAAATTTTCTGCCCACAAATCCAGTTGGGAATTCTGCAGAGTTTCCATCACATCCTAACAGGGGTCCCTATTTAACGTCATCTGTGTCACAGCAGGTGCATGTTATAGGGATTGTTTCATCCAGGAAAAAAAAAAGCATAGTTTATTGTTAAATCCAGCCCATAATTATAATTTTTTGTATTTACTCAGTCCTGCCTCTCCATCTGCTCCACTGGGTACGTGGAGGGATCCCTGGTGTGGTGGTTGGCTGCCTCTAAAGCTGCTCTGCCTTCTCTGATGTCAGGAGAGATGCTGATCAAGTGGTGAGTGTGAGACAGCGTTACTGCAGAGAAGCGAGACTGAGTAGTTGTCACCATCTTGGAACATGTGGGACACTTTCACAGTTGGAATTTGGTCGCAGCACATAGCCGAATCTGCCGCCATGGAAATCTGCACCAAAACCTGCATGTCTAAATGTGGATTTTGCTGTAGAAGTTTCCTATGTGTTGCGGCTAAATTCCGCCCATCTGAGTGTCCTCGGTGAATGTTCACAGTGTATTTTCTGTACAGATCCTTTCACCAAATGTGTGGTAGATTTGCACTTCTGTTTGCAGCAGATCAGCCTTTTCAATAGGCAAACCCATGTGGATCTGGAGTAGAATCGACCTTGAAATGTCACTTTGGTGCACACAGATTTGAGATCTGTACTGTGCTTCATGCCAAGGATTGAAATCCACAGCCTAGGTAGGCATGCTGTGCCTTTAGAATCCATAGTGTTTCAGAGACGCTGTGGATTCAATGCACGGTGTGAAGGAGCTTTCTGAAATCCTCTCCACGTGGCTTGCACTATAAGGGCCTCATGTCCACGGGCAGAAGAAGAATTAAAATCCGCAGCGGATTTTAACTCTTCTCCTGCCCGCGGATCCGCATCCCATAGGGATGCATTGACCATGCATGCGCGGGGCACGCAACCGACGTGCCCTGCGCTTCCGCCGGGCCGAAGAAAGATCTGGCCGCGACGGAGAGAAGATGAAGCCGCGGCGAAGGGAAGATCCGGAGCGGGCGAGAGGTGAGTTAATTCTTATTTTTAGGCCTCATGTTCGCGGGGCAGGAGGGACCCGCTGCGGATTCTCCATGGAGAATCCGTAGCGGGCCTGATTTTCCCCGTGGACAAGAGGCCTACGACCACCTGTCCACGGGCATGATTTCGCCGGCAGTAAATCGCTGGCGAATCACGCAGTCTGAAGTGTTGCTATGGAAAGCGCAGGTCCCGTGTTCACGAGCAGAGAATCATTGCGATTCTCTGCTCACGGCTGGCAAGTCGCAGCATGCTCAGATAGGCTGACAGTGGAGAACCGTCCGCTGGCTCCTGCTCCCCAGCGGTGGAGACCTGCCGCGGGATACCGCAACGCCCCTGGACAGGGGCCTAAGGCTAAATCTTGCGGTTTTCCCACAGCGAAAAAAACCACGAGATTTCCGCTGGGAAAGCGCAGCTTCAAGACCAGCGACACTTAGCTGTGGGTTTTAGAGCGGCCTGGCCACATGCTTTTCTGGTGCGGCCAACGCTCCCATAAAAGTAGAGCACAGTAACAATATGGGGGGGGGGGGGGGGGGGGGGGGAATAGACGACATGCTCCGGCCGGGGAATCCGTGCTGCAGCGCCGGCTAATGCCGTCCCGTGTGAAGGCGGCCTTAGTGACACGTCCACATATCACAACTTATCCACCAGTCTGCTGTACCAAGGGGTAGTGCTGGTGGAAAGTCTAGTTCCCTCAACCGTGGCAATCAATGCAGCATCTTCAATACGAAAGGAGCTTCTGAGGGGAAAACCCTTCACAGAAGATATCCTCTATGAACACACTGCAAATACCTAGCTGTGCGCACAAGAGAGGAATAGGTGTTGGATGGACCTCAACTTCTCTTTATAATGACACTTCAAGCAAATCTTCAAGTTTGAAAGTCTTTTTGGGACCTTTCACACCGACAGACTTGCTTCATAGGATACGTTGAAATTAGATGTCCTGCGGAAAGAGCCGAACCAAAATCCACACGCCCAACATGCGGATTTCGATGTGGAGTTAGGCCGAGTTCTCACGGGATGAAAATCCCGCGGCTTGGCCACACTGAAAAACCACAAGATTTCTGCAGGATAAGCGCAGCTTCAAAACTCAAGTCTGGGGGTTTTTTAAAGCAGCTTCTGCATCTCCAGAATCTCCGGAAATTAAAAAAAGAAGTGACATGCCATGTCTTTCTCCGCACAGCCTGTCAGTTTCAGTGCGGCTTGGCCACAGAACGTAGACGAGATTTTTGCATGCCGCGAATTTACCGGGATTCTCCGCGGTCAGCCTATCTGTCAGATAGGCTGACGGCAGAGATCCATACCTGCCAGCTCCTGCTTCCAGGTGGCGGTATGCCGTTGCGGATCTCCGCCGCCGGATACCGCAACACCCGTGGACAGCCTTAGATGGGACGAATATTGGGCCACCGATGCCCAAGACGCGTTCCTGCATACACTCGCTCCCGTGCAGTCACACAGGAGCGGGTATCGTTGGCTCTCTGACAAAGTGGCCAGCAGCAAGAAGTGAAATCTCCCCCAGCCGCCCCAGCCCCCTGCTAGCCGCTCTGTCAGAAGGCCAGTAATACTCGCTCCTACATAACAGCATGGGAGCGAGTATGAGGGGGATGAGTGCCTGGCGTAGTTTGCTAATCCCTTAACCATTGGGACCCCCACTCATCGCAATTATCACCTATTCTGTGGATAAGGGATGACTTATTGTGAGAAGACAACCTATAAGAAACTACTTATAGCTTCAGAACTAGTCACTTAGTTTTGAAAAGTGGCAAGAAAAGCAAGTTTGACCTAAAACTGGCAAGGCCGATAACTTTCCAATATATTTGAGCTAGGAATACATGGCGACTTATCCACAAGAGATGGCTGTGTAGATATGCAACCAATACCTGCAGAGGTTAGATTTGTGTGACCTGCAGGTCACGGCCACTTGCACCGCAGCCCAGTTGACCTCAATGAGTGTGCAAGGCTGCACTATCACACGGCAATCTTGTCACACGACCTCTGCCAGAGCAAATAGGATTATGGGGTGCATCAACAGAGGTATAGTGTGACGAGAAGGCCGTCAGACCTCACATGGAATATGGTGTACGGTTTTGGGCACTAGAACTCAAGGAGGATATATCAGAGCTTGAGTAGGTAACTAAAGGAATAAATAGAATAAGCGGACTACAATACCCAGAGAGGATATCAAAATTGGGAGTTTAGAAAAAAAAAAAAAGAAGAGCCAAAAGGTGATCAAATAACAATTTATAAATATATTGTGAGAGATCTCTGTATGGTCCCCCATTGCCCATTTATACCCAGGACTGTAACAAGGGGGTACTCTACATCTGGATTAAAGAAGGTTTCTACACTGACATAAGAGGGGGATCTTTACTGTAAGATCAGTGAGACTATGGAACTCTCTCCCTGAGGACATGGTGATTGAGAACTCACTATGGCCTGCCTGTCCACAGGCGTTGCAAAGTCCCGCGGCGAATCTCAGCCGCGGGAGCAGGAGTCAGACGAATCTTCGCGGTCAGCCTATCTGACAGATAGGCTGACCACAGAGAATCACAGCAATTCACAGCATGCTGCGATTTGCTGTCTGCGAGCGGAGAAATCGCAATGATTCTCCGCTCGTGGACAGGGGCCGGTGCTTTCCATAGCAACACTATGGAAAGCTTCAGGCTGCGCGATTCACCAGCGATTTACTCCCTGTGGAATCACGCCCGTGGACAGGGGGCCTAAAAGAATATAAGAGCAATATAATATTATATTAAATCACTGATTAGTTCAGAAGGGTCGGAGATTTAGGACATTAGGATCTGCTTAAACCAAACGATCTATCATTTGAATGACCCATCAACGTCAGTTCATTCGTTCGCTCTTCTGCAGCCTGTTTATAAAAGGCAGATAAATCGTTGGCTCATTCAAATGAGAAATCATTCACATTCGCTGTACAAGTGAGAATGACTGAATGAGCTATATTTAAACCGAACGATTATTGAACGACCCAACGATGATCCCTAAGCCTGCAGAAACGATCGTTGGCTGCATTCACTGAATGAACGATAATCGTTCCGTGTAAAAGGGCCTTTATTCTCATTGCCAGTTTGGAGTTGGAAAGGAATTTTTTTCCTAAAGCCTCCCGGAGTTTTTTTGCCTTCCTCTGGAGCAACATTGCAGGATATTAGGCTGAACTGGATGGTCGGATGTATTTTTTTCCATACATGCACTTTAAACGTTGCACCTGACATTCTCAGGCATAAATTGCGTTGGACATCGTGTGCCGTCTGATGTACTGACCACAGCACATTGACCTGCACTATTCTCATCTGAAAATCAGACACTCCAATCCCCCCCCCCCGCCCCCGCTTACTCAAAGTATCAATCCAAGTGAAAAATCCCGTGTGCATACACCCGTCCAAAAGAATGGGGGCCATTTTCTTTCAAATTGAATGGAAAAGTAGTCCATGTGCATGCACCCTTAGGGGAGGCTCACACGAACAGGTTAGATTCCACATGCAGGAGGCCCACAGAGGATTCCAACTGTGAGCCCAACCGGTGACCCTGCGTATGGCACTTACCTGTATTGTGGATGACCGGATGCTTGTAGGTGGTCATGCGCAGTACAGGGTTTTGGTTTGCATTTCCCATGCCGTTAATGTTAATTGCATATGGGCTGTGGGTCAGACGCCTCCACTGACATCAATTAAAGCCATCCGTACGGATTTCCATGGTATAATAGAGCATGCTGTGGTTTTACTTCTGCTCGTGGTATACACAATTCACGTCCGCGAATGTGAAGGGGGGGGGGAAAAAATTTGCAAATGCACGCCTCTTAATGCCTGCGTTGTACCGTGGAAGGTCTGCGTGGACACCAATCACAGAATCCACAATACAAATTCAGTCTTACACCCCATGCATCCATAAGCTGCTCTCAAGTGTTCAGAAACCGTGCCATTTTACCGCAATTGTAATGCGACATTTTTGAAAACATTACAGTGTAATGTAAGTCAGTGTACTGCGGTTAGCATGGCCTTTGTAACGCCGGAGGTAAGAAGCGTCCTGTGTGAGAGCGGCCTTATTGCTATTATACCCAAACAGGCGTGCAAGTTTTAGGGCAAATCTACTCCTGCTCACAGCAGGATTACATTTCATATTCAGATGACCCAAATTGCGCCAAATTCTTAAGAGGCATAGGCTTTTCTACTCCAGCAAATGGCAGTTTGGCTGGAATAAAAAGGTCGGTCTTTAAAAGGAAGCACATCATGTCCTCGGAGCCCTATAAACTAAAGTAATGGACTCGGGACACGGACCGCAGAGTACGGGGACACGACTTTCAATCACTCGCACCCAGGAATACTGCACTCTGTACGTGCAGTGGACTCCGCTCATTGTTTGCATGCACTCATGCACACAGTCCTCATTGAGGACAGCATGTGCACAGGAGGAAGAAGTTATAATATGCACACCGAGAGCCAGCTTCCTGGGTGGAGAGCGATGAAACAGTGAGACAGGCGAGTACGACAGTCACATCCCTGGACTAGGCAGCACTTGTCCTATGAGCCCATATGACCCAACACTGTCCCTTTAATATCTGGCCCCATTGATGCAAAATACCAGCATGTGATAGTTCCAGCAGGTTGGAATTTCTACTGACTGTTGTGCAGGTTACGATGTAGTAGCATGACGTTCTGACCTTACGTTGTGCTGACTATAAAAGGTTGGCCATTTCTTCTCTTTCGGGCTTCACACAACTACCCTGGTTATGGGAACCATTCTATCAATTGGTTAATTTATATATGCAAGTTCTCTCTCGCAGCAATGATGTGAAATAGAAAAGTCGCAGCGTGTGCAATTCAACAGAAAACCTGCTCATTATTTCCTATGGGCACATTTTAAAGGATTGCCTTGGACTTCCATGCACACAGGAGGGCAAGTGTTACATTTTCCTATTAAGGAAGCATGCAATTTTCATGCGCGGGAAAAAACGTTGCACTCTTGGCCACTCTCACACGATCCCAGCAAGGCGCCGCGATTTTACTTTCGTTTTCAGAGGCAGTTGCTGCCTCCGACAGCGGCTTTTAGCACAACCCATCATTGCCGATGTGCGCTGAACACAGAAAATAGAGCAGACAGCGCTCAAAAATCATGCCGCTGGAAAGCGCAGCATTCAAGCACGTCTGTGAGGCTCCATTAAAATCAATGAGCGCGTTATACCGCAGCGGTCAAAATTCCACAGTAATTGCGGAGAAAAAAGGATTTGCAAGACTGGCCTTTGGCAAAATGTCTGGTTTAAGAGTGCAATACTGCTTAAAGATTCCGGGACCAATAATCGCCCGTGTAACTACAACCTTTATCATGACAACCCATTGATAAATGTCTTAAGGCCCATTTAGGCAACGATTATCGCTCAAAAGCCGTCTTTTGAACGAGAATCGTGTCTAAATGCACTGACATCGTGCAGTTTTCGTTAGCCGTCGCTGATCATTCGCTTCCATCATGCTGAAAGATCAGCAATCCGTTATCAGGAATTCACAGTGGGATACAGATGATACTATTGTTTCAGCTGTATCCTGCCCCCTGAACACCGGCAGAGTATGAAAAACAGAGCGGTCCAGCTGTGTTCTTCATACCCCCTTGGAGCACACAACTGTATACCAGCTAAGGGCTCCATGAACAGCCAGGCTTTGAAGAACACAGCAATCCAGCTGTGTTCTTCATATCCAGCTTGGAGCGCACAGCTGTATACCAACTGAGCGCTCCGTGAACAGAAGGCTTTTATTGAAGTCAATGGAAACCATCGGACCCATGGCCTATCAGCAATTGACATTGCCAATTGATGCGGGTACTTGCATCATTGCTTAGCGAGGTGCGGGAAAAACTAAAGTCTGAAGAAAAAAATAAAAATCTGCATTGCGCATGACCGATGGCGGGCGTCCGTGATCATCCGCAGTACAGGAAAACAAGGTACACAGGGACGGCAGCCAGGTCAGACGGATTTTGCTGCAGGCTCCCCCATGCGGAATCCAACCTGTCCGTGTGAGACCGGCCTTAGTTTAAGGAGTTCCAAGATGTGCCCTTTACCTGCGCCCATGCCCGCTAGTCCTGTCTGCTATGTGCATGGCACTTTATAGATCCATCTCCTATATAATATCGCATTATTTGGGCTGTTACATTCTCTCTCACGGAGTCATACTAAACCTACATCGGTCATGTTTTTTTCCCTTTGAAGTCCTAGAAGCCGCTCGATAACAAGTAGTGATGTAGCGCCTGAAGGATGGCAACAATGTGTCACAACAGTCACTTGTCTGACTAATAAGCGTTACCAAACACTTGGGAATCCAGCTATGAGCAGATCGTGCATGTACTTACGGTAGTTCTAGATCACCTTTAATGTGTTTGGGCTCCTTCAGACGAGCGGATACGCACGCTTTAGCGTAATGTATTTGCGCTACGAACAAGGCGCATTTTAATGTACTCTTGCGCACACAGGGCATGTTTACATGGGCGCGGGACACCCCCACACCCGGCTTTAAAAGGTCGTCTACCCTATTGGGGTCCACAGTGCGCACCTTAGTACAGCTTTCTTTGCGCTATGAACGAGCCTTCTTTTCGCGCATATTACTGTATTTTTCTGCCGGCAGTGCATGGGTCATTTGTGCGCGACGAGCAAAAACAATTGAAAATGGCATATTAGTTGCTCATGTGTTATTTTTCCAGCGGAGTTGCGCAGTGTTCCACGCATCTCCTTGCGGTTTTGAACTCCACATTGACTTCTATGGGGCTTTTTGGTACACAAATACGCAAAAAATAGAGCAAGTTTTATTTTTTGAACGATGAGGAATGCGTGTGCAAAAATAGCAGAGGAGAAAAATCAATGGGCTCTTCGCTCTGCGTTTTACGTGCGCAAATAGAGCCGTGTGAAAGATCCCTTCTACAAAAGGTTAAGGGCGGCTTCACAGGGGCGTAAGCACAATTGCCCATGCCTTAGCACAACTTTTTTGCGCTATGAATAAGGCTTTTTTGTGGGCGTATCCACTTATTTTTCTGCGCACAGGGCATGTCCACTTGTGCGCGGCAAACGAACGCAACGATTAAAACAGTCAATATGTTCAAAAGTATTCTCTCTCTAGAGGAATTACACAGCATTTTACGCATATCCTCGCGTATTCTGCTTGAATTTGCGCACCGCCACCCCTGACTTCTATGGAGACCATTGCTGCACACACAGAAGGAGAGCATGAGCTATCTTTTTTTGCGCGGCCGAAGATGAGCACACAAAATTTGCGCATATGAACAAACCCATTGAGATCAATCGGTTTTATTCACTGCGTACCGCGTGTCTGAAGGAGCTACAACTTCTCCCGAAAACTTGTATCTTCATATCTAAAATTGGCACAGTATAATATATAGTGAAACCGGCGAGAAGTTCTCTACTGCCCCCCCAATACATATAAGACTAAACTCTAGTCAAACGGGCATTTACAGAAGTGCAGACGCTAAATACTTGATGTAAGATCTGCTAAAGGTATCCCGAATGACATGAAGTATTACACGTGGGGGGGGGGGGGGGGGAACGACAGTCACAGGTCCCCAAAACATGGCAGACAACGCTTCTCAGCAGTAAAGGGGTCATGAGCCGGGCTGTGGCGGAAGTACGGAGCATCAGCTGCCAGGAACATCCTCCGTGACTGTTTGTACAGAAGCCACCTAGCTGTACAGTAAGCACATTAACCCTTCTGACAGACGTCACTGACTGCAGCCATTTTACAAGTATCCGGCCGTGCCAACCCCCATTTAACAGCTCCACCGCCAATTAGTGGTGACTAGTATTTATCCCTGAGCCGGCTGCACCACCCTGCCCGCTCCCAGCGCCGCCGCACACTGGGGACGGCCACAAGTGCTACACTTAGGGAACAACTTCTTGCTACAATGTAACAACTCGGAGGTGATTATAGCAGCTTTCTGGGAGGCTCTTAGCAAACCAATGGCCTCTGTGTGGGGTCAGCAGGGGGGCGGGAGGGGCTCTGACCCCAACATACATAACAATAGGAGACCCCACACTGTAGGACGGGGCTCATCCCCATGGCACGATTTACTGGCAATCCACAAATTCCACCTCATCGGGGTTCGTTCACGCGGGCGGTCGCGCATTTGGTTGTGTAAATGCGCTGTGTATTTACGTGAACGAAAAAAAATTTGCTCACGCCGACATATGTCACACTTCTGCGCACAAATACGCCGCATACTTGCCAGCGCCAAAAATACGCAGAAGGGCCCAAGTATTTTTTGCGCCATTACACGGCTTCCTACATATCTGTATTAGCCAATTCGCTTTAATTACGCAATGCCGGCGCAATAAGCACCAATACCAGCGGCGCACTCATGAGATCATGGAAAATACAGGATCCGCTCCCGCGAACGAACCCACGGAGACCAACAGCCTCAAAATCACTGCGCATGACGCACGCAAAAACTACACGGATAAAGGGCTGCGCGCAGACGCTCGTGGCAGGGCCGTAACCACGCAGCGCGTTCTGCGCACATTCTTCCTAACACGTGTCATAGTGCATAGCAGTCGGAGATTCAGCGGTCTCATTCACAGCTGCACATTTTTCCGGTCAGGTGAAAACAAACAAACAAAAAAAAAAACTACGTTTTTATATTGGGGCGAATTAAAGGGGTTGTCCCGAGGCAGCAAGTGGGTCTGTACACTTCTGCATGGCCATAATAATGCACTTTGTAATGTACATTGTGCATTAATTATGAGCCATGCAGAAGTTATAAAAAGTTTTATACTTACCTGCTCCGTTGCTGGCGTCCTCGTCTCCATGGTGCCGACTAATTTTCGCCCTCCGATGGCCAAATTAGCCGCGCTTGCGCAGTCCGGGTCTTCTGCAGTCTTCTATGGGGCTCCGTGTAGCTCCGTGTAGCTCCGCCCCGTCACGTGCCGATTCCAGCCAATCAGGAGGCTGGAATCGGCAATGGACCGCACAGAAGAGCTGCGGTCCACGGAGGAAGAGGCCATCTTCAGCGGTGAGTAGAGAAGTCACCGGAGCGCGGGGATTCAGGTAAGCGCTCCGGTGAGCTTTCTTTACCTCCCTGCATCGGGGTTGTCTCGCGCCGAACGGGGGGGGGGTTGAAAAAAAAAAAAACCCGTTTCGGCGCGGGACAACCCCTTTAAGCCCACTAAAAAATTAATGGAATTTTGCACTTTTTTCCCACAATAAATACGCTGCGTATTTTTGTGCTCAAAAAGCCTGCTTTTGGGCAAAAAAAACCCCACAAGGCGAGCGAGTATTGTGGCTACAGCATGTGAACGCACCCCTGGGGAAGGACAACTGTCAGCCCCCCTGAGAAGTGAGGGTCACCACCCGGAGGGCCCCTAGCGGACCCCCACTAGAGTGCAAGCTCTTCGACCAAGGGCAGGAACTATGGCTGCCCCGCCGTGACCCGCCTAGGTGGAGGCCTCGGCACAGGCTGGACGGACTAATGACTACGTACTAATCCCCGGAGCCCCGGGGGGACGCGGCCCTCTGCCGAGCAGCCGGCTCACCCGTCCCGGGACGGCCGCCGGGGTAAAGGTGCGGCAATGCCCCGTCAGCACCGTCCACATTACTAGGTGCCGCGGCCGCCGCGGCGATCACCCCTTCCGCGCTCACCTCAGCGGGGGGACCTGGCTCCTCCCCCGAGTCCGGCCGCATGAAGGACTCCGTGCTTGAGCCTGGGGTGGCCTCGGCCACCAGAGCCGGGACCTCTATGGTGGCGGGGAACGCCGTCTCGTCGACCGTAAACTCCTCCAGCCGGGGAAGGCGCACTCCGACCAGCCGAAATTACCGCTTTAAAGCCGGCTTCATGGTTGCTAGGCAGAAAACTGCACCGGCGCCACGCTTCCGTGTAGCTGCTGTGTGACTGACAGGAAAGAGAACCAACCAGCGCCGGCGGAGGGGAGGTAAGCGCGTGGAGCTACGGCACTGAGTGCTGGAGCCTCGTACTGGGCGGCGACTGCTGACGAATTAGAATATTCCTCGCTGGTGACGCCGGAAGCCCCGCCCACTTCTGCGCTCCACTCTGGAGTCGTAGTACCACTCTGCTGGGAGGAGCTTCAACGGCATTTATGTGCTTCCCAATTAGAAAAATTCCAGTGCAGCGCTCTCATCCAATGAGAAAGGGGAGGTGCGGTGACGTCAGGCTTCCTAGTTGTGGTGGGCGGGAAGGAGGCGGCTGTTGAGCTTGGAAAAAAACGCCTTTTCCCGCCCTTTTCGTGACGCTGGGTTAATACAGGGAGTCTTAAAGTGGCGAACAAGGGGAGTCCCACAATGCACCGCGCGCGGCCGTGACGTCACAGGGGCTGCCGAATTGGACGGATTCAAAATTGTAAACATTTCCAGAACTCTGAGGCTGAAGCTTCCGGTCGGCGCGGACGGCCGAGGGAGAGGGCTCGTGTGGTGGAGGGGCGGTTACCGGGGCAACACGCCCTGTCCGTGAGGGAATGCTGGTGGCCGCCTGCGCAATGCTGTGTGAGGCCAGACACGTCCAAGCTCGCCCATTCGGTTCTGTCCTCCCGTCATACTCGTACGGTGGCTTCACACCGCCATATTGGAATCGCATATACCGCGGGCGCCCGCCTGATACACGTAACAGGCAATCGATTCCATTGGCTTACCCAGTTCCACTCACATTAGCGCATTGAAATGGCGTAATCCGCAAGCGTTAAGCAAAATGTAGCATGTTCTATCTTGGCGCGTATGTATGCGAGATAGAGGCTGTGCGCTATTGTCCCGTATATACCCGCAGCCCATCTGTAATTACATTGTGTGCGGGCCGCGCGTGTATGCGTCATCGCTAAGGGCTGGAGCGGGAAATATAAGCATAACCTGCCGGTGTACGGCGCAGGAGGGTCTGCGTGAGTGCGTGGTCACCAGCGTACACGGGGTCCGAGCTGTAAGACCCCGCGGGCGCTGCACCGCGGTTTACGCTGACGGCCGTGTGAGTCTTGTCTTATAGGGCGGCTTCACATGAGCGTCATACGCAGCGTATTACAGACGGATTACTTAATGCGAATAGCGCCCGTTGATTTTAACCCCTTAATGACACGGCCTATTTTGGGCTTAAGGACGCAACGATTTTTGGCGGAATTTCATCTCCATTTTTCAAAAGTCATAACTTTTTTACTTTTCCGTCGACGCGGCCGTATAAGGGCTTGTTTTTTGCGTGGCGAACTGTAGTTTTTATCGGTGCCATTTTTGGATACATAGGCTATATTGTAAAACTTTTATTATTTTTTATGATAACTGAGAGAAAACGCATCAATTCTGCCATAGATTTTTTTTTTTACAGCGTTAATCATGCAGCATAAATGACACAATCCATTTTTTTTCTGCGGGTCGGTACGGTTACAACGACACCAAAATTCTTATATTTTTTATAGGTTTTTCCACTTTTCTGCAATTAAAACCCTTTTTTTGAATTTTTTTTTCTAAATCGCTGCATGTGAGGGCTTATTTTTTGCGAGACGAGCTGTAGTTTTTATTGGTACCATTTTGGGGAATATACGTCTTTTTTGATCACTTTTATTGCATTTTTTGGGCGGCAAAATGCTAAAAATGAGCATTTTGCCTCTGTTTTTAGCGGGGTTTTTTACGCCTTTTTCTGTACAAAATAAACAGCATGTTCAACTTTTTGGACGTGTCAATACCAAATATGTGCCATTTTGATTTTTTTTTTTACCTTTTTTATGCTAATATGAGAAAAAGCACAAAAAAGGTTTTTTTTTACATTTTTCTTTTTTGTACATTTTTATTAGCTTTTTTTTACACCATCTATGTACCTCTGAGGTACTTAAAGCACAGTACTGATGATCGCTGTGCTAAGGCATGCCAGGACTTCTGTCCTGCCATGCCTTATCGCTTATACAGCGATCCCAGGAACTGGCAACACAGGACGCCAGTATCTGGCGTCCTGTTGTCATTGCAACAAGCTGGGCTCTCTGCGATTATATCGCGAAAGCCCGGCAACTTCACAGAGGGAGCGCGCTCCCTCTGTGAACCCTTCCCATGCCGCGAGGGAAGGGGTTAACAGCGGGGGGCGCATCTCTGATGCCCCCTGCTGTTGCAGCAGGAGGCCGGCTATGACTGACAGCCGGTTCCCGCTGCGGGATAGAGCGGGATCAGTCATGATCTCACACTATTCCTATGACGTAAGGTTACGTCATTTTGCGGGAAGTACCAGGCTTCCAGGACGTACCCTTACGTCATGGGGAGGGAAGGGGTTAATGGGTTTATTTGCAGCTGTATTTCACGCGACTTTTGGTTACGTGATAAAAAAACCGCAGGATGCCCTATCTTGGTACAGAGAAGCGCACTGCATAAATACGTGGAAACCGGCACATCTGCTAAATATTTGCGCACAAAATTAACGCAATTTAGTGCATTTTCACACGCCTAAATTTGCCGTGTATTGATGTGTGTAAGGGCTTTGTCACACAACCGTGTTGGCGTGGGTATTTGTTCGCGCAAAATCTGTGCGCAAAACAGAGAATAGAAGCGATTGACTTCAGTGGGTTCGCTTCCATCAGCACATATTTCGCATGCGGAAAAAAGTAGGATCAGCTCTCTTTTGCTGCCTACTCGCGCACCAAAGCCCCATAGATGTCTATGGGAGATGCGCCAGTACGCAAGGGGAAGCGTGAAACACTGCGCAAAACACGGGTGTGCGTGGGGGGACATCTGGACCTCAGGCTAATTAGCCTTTCAATCCACGGAAAGGGAGCGTGTGAACTGGCCCTGTGTGCGCAAAGTATCACCCTCGTTCGTGCACATATATTTTTCTCCATAGTCGCGAACAAAAGGTCCACCTAGAAGTCAGTGGTGATGCACAAATGCGCACGCAATACGCAAAGAGATGCGTGAAACACTAATTGCGCTGGAAAAAGGAACACATCTGGAAATCATTAAGACTAAGTAGCCATTTGATTTGGTGCGTCCGCTTGCCTCGCGCAAATGAACATGCATTGTGGGCGCAAAAAGCACAGTAAGATACACCGAGGCGAACGCAGAAAAACATCGTTCATTCAGCACAAACACGTGCGTAAATACTCATCCGCTCGTGTAAAGCCCGCCATAGGGTGCGTTCACATACACCTGCATGAGGCCAGGCTCACACAACCGGATTTGAATTGGACGAACTAAGGTAAAACGCGGGCATTGAAAGGCACAGACTTTTGAGTCTTCCTTCACAGTTGTGAATACGAATTGCAAATTAAAAATTGCGACATGCTCTATTTTGCCGCGGAATCTGTGTGGACGGACTCCATTGATGTCAATGGAGGCGTCCGACCCGCAGCTCATATGCAGTTAACATTGTGTATGGCCGCGGGAACCTGCGTCATCGCTAAGCAACGGCACGGAAAATACCAACAAAGGGAAGAAAACCTGTACTGTGCATGAGCGCCTGCCAGCCTTTGCCATCATCCTCAATACAGGTACTCACAGAACGCAGAGTCACCGGCCGGCTCACAGCCGAAGTCCGACCCATCCGGGTGAGGCCGGCCTTATACAGTGAATAGACCCCATTGATTTCAATGGGTTCATTCACAGCTGTGTACTCTTCATGCAACTTCCAATCACATGAAAAAACGCAGCATGTCCCATCTGCATATTTGTTGCATATTTACACACAAAATCAATGCAATTCCGTTCGTTCCTTTTTATGTGCGTACATACGCTACGTATTTATGCAAGTAGGAGAAAAACGCAAGGCAGGAGCGAAATTCAGGCTGTGAGTGCTGCGCATTCACACACATGTATTCACACAGCATCTTACATGCGTACATCAATGGATTCATAGCTACTTACGTTTCTCACTCGACTTTCAGTTGGCATGACCTATGTTGCTGGGTATCACGCACAGAAATCGCGCATGGAAATGAATGTGCATGTGTGACTACCCCAGGAACCTGCGTATTCACTGCATATTTACGCATAAAATCAATGGGATTTTGTGTTTTTTAATGCGTGTAGATATGCTGCATATTTACGTGCATAAACACACAGGGAAACAGTGTATTTAGGTCTCTGAGTATGCTGCGTATTCTCTGACCAAAATACGCATACGCCCATGTGAAAGAGCCTTTATATGTACCTTCCTTGTCATTCCCCCACTGTATGCCATCAAAACTGCCACTGAATGCATCCAGCATACATGTCACCATTACACACTACGAGGGAAACCACTGGGGGACACTGACATGGGGAAGGACTTGGGGATTTTTAACTGTAAGCTTAACTGGAGCAACCAGTGTCAGGCAGCTGCTGCAAAAGCAAATAGGATCATGGGGTGCATCAAAAGAGGTCTAGGGGCGCATGATGAGAAATTGTTCTTCCTCTTTACAAGTCACTGGTCAGACCACACATGGAATATTGGGCATCAGTACTCAAGAAGGACAAATCAGAGCTTGAGCGGGTACAAAGGCAGCAACTAAAGTAATAAATGGAATGGGCGGACTACAATACCCAGAGAGGTTACCAAAATTGGGGTTATTTAGTTTAGAAAAAAGACGGCTATGGGGCGACTAATAACTATAGAAAGACGAAAGCCCTCACTGACTCGCCATTAAATCTCCAACTTCCCGATGTCCTAGAAACATGAAATTTGGCACAAGCATAGATAATGTCCAAAATAGGAAAAGTAAAGGGGTCCCAACTTGATTATTCAATTCTAGTGCAAAAGAACTAGCGTCCAAATTTTACGTACGGAATCTAATTCACTTTCCGATGTCCTAAAAACTTGAAATTTGGCACGAGCATTGATTATGTCATAAATAGTAAAAGCTAATGGGTCGCAACTTGATTGTTCAATTCTAGCGCAAAAGAATTAGCGTCCAAATTTTACGTACGTAATCTAATTCAGTTCCCGATGTCGTAAACTCCCTCCCTTCTCCAGCAGCAACCAATGGCTGCCATAGGAATCTATGGGAGCCGCTGCCGTATTCCGGCTGTGATGATAGTTCCTGAACTATCTTTCCTGGCCGACGTACCTTTGCTGGCCGGCCGTATTTACGGCGCTAAAATACACCCATCTGCATTGATGCATTAGAAACTAATGCATTACATGGGCAGTGTATATCCGCCGGACGTGAAAGCGCGGGCGATATACACTTGTGTGAAAGAACCCTAACAGGCACTTTACTCACACAGACTGCAGCTCCGGTTTGGCAACGGTGCAGAGTCTGTGACCGCTGACCACTTCCCTGCCCTGTCTGTGTGAGCTGTCCTGTACGCCGTGTGGATACTAAGGGAAGAGGCTAGCGGTTACAGGCATAGCAGCGGCTGGGTGACTGGAATGCCTGAAGGAATGCTGGCCGGCCAGGGGCCAATTACTACTGTGGCTGTGGCCACTATGGGGTCACTGTTGCTACTGGGGCCACAGTTACTACTGGTACTACTGTGGTGGTCACTGTTACTACTGGGGCCACTATTAGGGTCATTATTACTACTGGGTTCACTATGGGGGTCACTATTACTACTGGGGTCACTATGAGGGTCACTATCAATACTGAGACCACAATGGGGGTCGCTGTTATTATTGGAGCCACTCTGATTACTGGAGTTGCTTACTACTAGGATCTTTATTATTATTGGGCTCACTATGGGGTGTCACTGTTACGACTGGGGGCACTATGCGGGTCAGTATCACTACTGGGTCCACTAAGGGGGTCATTGTTGTTACTGGGGCCACTATGGGGGGGGGGTCACTCTTATTACTGGAGTCACTTACTATTGGAGTCACTATTACTATTGGAGTCACTATTACTACTGGGGTCAGTATGGGGGTAACTTACTACTGGGTCTACTATGCGGGACCCTATTACTACTGGGGCCACTATGGGGTCACTCTTATTATTGGATCCACTATAGGGGCCACTCTGATTACTCTGGTCACTTACTACTGGGGCTACTATGGGGGACACTATTACTGGGGTCACTATAGGGGGCACTTTTACTACTGGGGCCACTATGGAAACCACTCTTATTATTGGAGCCACTCTGATTACTGTGGTCACTTACTACTGGGGTCACTATTATTACTGGGGTTACTATGGGGGGGGGTCACTGTTACCACTGTGGCCACTATGGGGGTCACTATCACTACTGGGTCCACTATGGGGGTCATTGTTATTACTGGGGCCACTATGGGGGTCATTGTTATTACTGGGGCCACTATGGGGGTCACTTTTATTACTGGAATCACTACTGAGGCCACTATTATGACTGGGGTCATTATGGGGATCACTGTTACTACTGTGGCCACTTTGGGGTTACTATCTCTATTAGGGGCCACTATGGGGGTCCCTATCACTACTGGGACCACTGTGGGGACCCTATTACTATGAGGATCACTATTACTACTGCGGCCACTATGGGGGACACTTTTACTATACTGTCTTACAATTACAATGGACCCTTTGAAGGCACCCATAAGGCTGATGTGGCGTGAAAATGTGACGCCCCTAGTCCAGAGGAAGGAATGTTTATACACGACATAGAAAGGGTTCTTTACTACAATGGCTCATTCATAGGGGAGTATTCAGTTTGGTCTGTAAAATCAGTGTTTTTACACACAAAACTGGGTGTATTCCTTTCTTTTTGCATGCTTGTTCATTGCGTTTTTCATGCACACAAAAAAGTGCAAGAAGGCATATTCTGATGCATATTTACGCACTCCCATTGACTTTAATCGTCTTTTTCAGTACACAATACAGACCAAAATACGACATGCTGCAACTTTTTTTTACATGCATAAATATGAATATCTGAATACCCCAATTCAAATCAAATGGTATTCAGCTGTATTTCACGCATAAAAAATATGCTTTCGCCATCTGGGAAGTAGCGCCACCGGTGTTTCTCATTGTTGTCAATGGGAAACCTCGCATCGCACTCGGATGCATGTCACAGGCCGTGTGACGTGTTTTCCTGTCCCATTGAAAACAATGGGCAATGTGTTCCGAGGAACGCGAAAATATAGGACGTGTCGCTCATGTATATGGCTCCATTCAAAAGAAAGGGGTTTATATTCGTGGGAGATTTGTGTTTCTCACAACACACAAATCTTGGCGATTATCTTGGCCGTGTGAAATTGGCCTCTGACTGAAAGGCTCTTGAACTCCTCTCTAGAGTGTAATAATATGTTATATCACTGAGACAGGTCGGTGATCTGGGGATTATTTTGACTGCCAGATTGGAGTGGGGAAGGAATTTTTTCCCCTTCATGGGTTTTCACTGCCTTCCTCTAGGAGGATAATAGGCTAAACTGGATAGTCATGTGTTTTTTTTGGCCTTCCACACTTAGGCCTCATGTCCACGGGGAAAATCAGGCCCACTACGGATTCTCCATGTAGAATCCGTAGCGGGTCCCTCCTGCCCCGCGGACATGAGGCATAAAAATAAGAATTAACTCACCTCTCGCCCGCTCCGGATCTTCCCTTCGCCGCGGCTTCATCTTCTCTCCGTCGCGGCCGAATCTTCTTTCTTCGGCCCGGCGGATGCGCAGGGCACGTCGGCTGCGTGCCCCGCGCATGCACTGGCCCGAAGAAAAAAGATCCGGCCGCGACGGAGAGAAGATGAAGCCGCGGCGAAGGGAAGATCCGGAGTGGGTGAGTAAATTCAGATTTTTGTCTCCCGCGGATCCGGACGGCTTCCATAGGCTTCAATAGAAGCCCGCGGGAGCCGTCCCCGCTTGAGACCCGCACGAAAATGGAGCATGGTCCAGATTTTTTCATGCTCCATTTTTTTTAAAATCACTTTTATTGACCATCCGCGGGTATTTATCTACCCGCGGGTGGTCAATGCATCCCTATGGGATGCGGATCCGCGGGCAGGAGAAGAGTTAAAATCCGCTGCGGATTTTAATTCTTCTTCTGCCCGTGGATATGAGGCCTTTGGGGGACGTTTAAGAAGTTTTTTTACGCCAGTTTTTGTAATTGTACTGAGCCCGGTATCAGAAACGCTAGGCGTAGTTAATTTTTCCAACCCTGTGTTAATATACAGTGCATGCATTGAATGAGAGAACTAGTCCTCTCATTCTACTTACACGCGAAGTAGTCCTCCAGATCATACTCACATTCCCGAACTCAGTGTCAACTTATATAAGCCTGTAAGCCTTTGTTTTTTTTCTGCATTTTTTGTGCATGTCTGAACCACAGCAATCAAAAAATACACCCATTGTCAAAAAAAATCTATCCGCTGGAAGTAGTTGTCTGAATTGAATGAAACTTTCTCTGTGTGATTGTAACGTTGATATAAGGAAGTGATTATAATATCAAAGCAAAAGGATCATTTATTGTGGAGAACTACACACTTGTACCCTTTTTTTGCCCTTCTGGATACATGATGTGATAAAGGTGGGTATGGAGGCTCTAATACCCTGTTGTACGGCCTTTAGCTTCATTGCAAGATGTGAAATAGTTGGGCATGGAGGCTTTAGTACTCTGTTGTGTTACTTTTATCTTGGATACAAGATGTTATACAGGTGGGCATGGAGGCTCTATTACCCTATGGGCCGCCTCCAGCTTGGGTACAAGATGTGATACAGGTGGGCATGCAGGCTCTAGTACTCAGTTGGGTCACTTCTATCTTGGATTCAAGATGTGATACAGGTGGGCATGGAGGCTCTAGTACCCTGTTACACCACCTCTAGCTTGGTTGCAAGATGTGATACGGTCAGGCATGGAGGCTCTAGTACTCTGTTGGGCAACTTCTATCTTGGATACAAGATGTGAAACGGGCATAGAGGCTCTAGTACTCTGTTGGGCCACTTCTATCTTGGATACAAGATGTGAAACCGGTGGGCATGGAGGCTCTAGTACTCTGTTGGGCCACTTCTATCTTGGATACAAGATGTGAAACAGGTGGGCATGGAGGCTCTAGTACTCTGTTGGGCCACTTCTATCTTGGATACAAGATGTGAAACCGGTGGGCATGGAGGCTCTAGTACTCTGTTGGGCCACTTCTATCTTGGATACAAGATGTGAAACAGGTGGGCTTGGAGGCTCTAGTACCCTATGGGCCGCCTCTAGCTTGGATACAAGATGTGAAACAGGTGGGCATGGAGGCTTTAGTACCTTATGGTCTGCTTCTAGCTTGGATATAAGATGTCATACAGGTGGGCATGGAGGCTCTAGTACCCTGTTATACCACCTCTAGCTTGGTTGCAAGATGTTATTCGGTCAGGCATGGAGGCTCTAGTACTCTATTGGGCAACTTCTATCTTGGATACAAGATGTGAAACAGGCGGGCATAGAGGCTCTAGTACTCTGTTGGGCCACTTCTATCTTGGATACAAGATGTGAAACAGGCAGGCATGGAGGTTTTAGTACCTTATGGTCCGCTTCTAGCTTGGATACAAGATGTGATACAGGCAGGCATGGAGGCTGTAGTACCCTGTTGGGCCATTTCTAGCTTGGTTTCCAGATGTAATACGGGCAGGCATGTAGGCTTTAGAGCACTGTTGTACCGCCTCTAGATTGGTTGCAAGATGTGATACGGTTAGGCATGTAGGCTCTAGTACCCTGATGTACCGCCTCTAGATTGGATACAAGATGTGATACGGTTAGTCATGCAGGCTCTAGTACTCTGATGTACCGCCTCTATATTGGTTGCAAGATGTGATTCGGTCAGGCATGGAGGCTTTAGTACTCTGTTGGGCCACTTCTATCTTGGATACAAGATGTGAAACAGACGGCATGGAGGCTCTAGTACCCTATGGGCCGCTTCTACCTTGGAAACAAGAAGCGATACGGGGGGCATGGAGGCTCTAGCAGCCTGTTGGAACGTCTCTAGCTTTGATACAAGATTTGATACAGGCGGGCATGGAGGCTGTAGTACCCTGTTGGTCCATTTCTAGCTTGGATACAAAATGTGATATGGGCAGACATGTAGGCTCTAGAACACTGTTTGGCCACCTCTAGCTTGGATATCAGAAGGTGACCGAGCAGGGACCCTCCCCCAAATTAGGCCAGTTGACCTGGAATGACCCATACAAAACCTGTACACATCCATGTCCGCCTGTATTGCATCTTGTATCCAAGATATAGGCGGCCCAACAGGGTACTAGAGCAGGCTCCTGTTGCTACCCCCTGCATGCATGGACTGATGTCAAGGCGTCAGAACATCCCTTTTTTTTAAAACGTCCTGCATTCCCATGTTCCTCACGTGATTCCTCTGTCCGATAAGAACAAACCATTATTAGACAATTGGAAACTGAAACATTACAAATCCTGGCCAGATGAGGTCAGACTTCATCCACCAAATAACATCATTACAGCACTAAGGATAATCACTGTCTTAAACATAATAAGAAAACATTTGGGGTACATTACTTCACGTCACTCCCTCCTAATACTAAGATGTAAAGTTATCCCCTATAGGGAATAACATTATAATCTGTGGGGGTATGCCTGTTGGAACCCCCATCGATCCTGAGAACAGGGGTCCCAACAGGGGTCCCAACGGTCCCTGCATGAATGGAGCAGAGGATGTGCTTGTGCACCAGCACTCCATTCATTTCAATGACAGCCACAGAGATTGCCAAGCACTTGTACTCGGCAATTTATTGCACTGTAATTTAAATGAATGGTGCCACGGCATGTGCACATCCTCTGCTCCTTTCGTGTGGCGACTATTTGGATGCCTGTTCTCCTTATCGGTGGGATTCCTAGCAGTCAGACCCTAGCCGACTTATCCTGTGGTTAACTTTATATCTTGGTACAATCCCTTTGGACTTCATCTGAACATCAAGAAGACAATGATCATGACCACTGCCAACAAGAAAATCCATATAAAGGTCAACAATGGGGAAATCAAAGTGGCTAATAGTTTCATATTCCTTGGGTTCCTCATCGATTAGAGTGGCAGCTCGACAGGTGAGATAAAGCATTGATTAGCACTGGAGTTACAGCCATGGTAAGCATGGATCCAATATTGAAGTGCAAGGATGTCTTAGTTACCATCAAATGAAGGTTAATTACAGCCATCGTCTTCCTGATTGCAACATATACCTGTGAGACGTGAATATTGAGGATAGCAGATAGAAGAAAAATTGATGCTTTTGAGCTGTGGTTTTTGAGAAAACTTCTACAAATTCCCTGGACTGCTAGGGTCACCAACAAAGCTGTCCTGGACAGTACAAACCCAGAGGTATCCCATAAGATCACCAGACAGAGACTGACTTGCTTTGGGCATGTAATGAGGACGAATTCACTGGAAAAAGAAGTGCTACTTGGAATGGTCAGTGGTAAAAGGCAACCTGGGAAGACAAAAGACACGTTGGCTGGACACCATCAAGAAGGACATGGGAATAGACATCAGGCACTTGAAAGCAGCCGTGGAGAATGGAGAAGCATGGAGAGATTTGGTCTGCAGAGTATCCAAGACTCGGAGGCAACTAAACGGATAGAATTGGAATTGGACAATCCCTTCGAGGTATAGATGCCCTGTTACAAAAGAGTGCACGGGTGCATTGACCCCCCCTAAATACCACATGGCACTTAGAAACGAGGGGCAGTATTTTTCCAAGTGTGGAAGATTTACCTACAAAGGTTCCTCTCAGCCTAGCTGGCATAGAGGCACCATGTTCTCACGGCCAAGGCCATTTGCTGATAATTGGAGTCACAACCACGTATTCGCCAAGAATAACCTTCATTTGTAAATAAGGTGCCTACGGATGTAGATTAGAAAGAGCATATTAGATTTTGGTGACAGACTCTTTGAAACATAGAGCAGTACTAGATTCCAGACACAAGGGGGAGCTACTTACATATGGATTGATATAGGTAACATTGAGGAGCTGTATAAATTGGTATGTTGTGAGCAACTTTTAAGGCCTTCTGTCGATGGTCTTTGCAGGACATCGCCAGCGATATTCCACCGCGGGGGATGAGGGCGGAGCGCTGCCAGGTCTCAGCAGTGAGCCTATCAGACAGATAGGTTTACCGCGGAGAATCGCGGTGTGGCGTGATTTAGATCCCGTGAGCGGAGAATCGCTATGATTTTCCCCTCATGGACGCCGCGGCTGATGGAAAGCGTTCACTGCGTTACCTGAAGCCGGATTATTGCTGCAGGTAACGCAATGAACAATCACCAGTGGACAGGCAGCCTTATGGTGGATGCAGACAGCCAGAAGTTTATTATTTAACTCCTTTCTGCACTGTAACCCATATCAGTGAGCAGATTTTTCCTACGAACCACTGTACCATTGCGGTGCCATAATGGTGTGGGCTCAGTTGCTGACTCCGTAGGAAGTAATATGAGCAATGCTGCCAGTGGCTATGGTCAAAGTGACTACTGGGGGAGAAGGAGCGGTTGAGCAGGCAGAATTCATTACTATAGAAGGCAAGAGGGAGGATGAGCAGGCTCAGTTCATTACTATGGATGGCAAAGGGGATGATTGATCAATTCATTACTATGGATGTTGTGTGCGGGATGAGTGGGTTCAATTCCTTAATATGGATGGTGCGGGAGGTTGAGCTGACTTTACTAGTTTGTCATGATTACTGTGGAGATCTGAATATAATTATACGGCGTCGGCATCTTGGAATACAATTATAATGTGAGGGGAGCTTTGAGTGTAATTATACTATTGGCATGGCTGTATTTGCCACTAGGCACTGTAGGGCCAGTGCCTTGGGTGTCCAGCTATGGTGGGGGCGCGAGCCTAGGAGCTGCCAGAACTTATGTTTTCAGTTTATTTGTTTTACCCTCCTTTCCCAAGACACCTGTCTAGTGCTGGATAGGGGTGGGTGTGGTGTTTGTGGCAAACATCTCAGTGGGTGGGAGCCAGTCATCAGCCAGAGGGGTGGCAGATTACAATACAGATTGTAATGGCTACTGAGACAGGGTTGTGAAGGCAAGAGACTCGACTCCAAAGTCAACCACTAACCTCCATATCTATGCATGTAATTATACAGTGGTAGGGAGCTCTGAATGTAACTATAGTCCATTCGGGGATGGACTCTGAATGTGATTATACTGCAGGGGTGGGGGCTTTGAATGTAATTATGTGACGAGTATTTGAATGTAATTAAACTGTGGGAGGAGCTCTCAATATAATTATACTATGAAGGGGCCTTGAGTGCAATTATACTGCACTGGGGAGCTCTGAATATAATTATACTATGAGGGGGCTTTGGGTTATACTGCAGGGAAAACTTTGAATGTAATCTGCAGGGAGATTTGAATGTATTTACAGTGGTTCCTCGAGTTAGAATGGCCTCAGGATGCAATATTTTCAGTGTACAGTGGTCTTTCCTGAGCCATTGTAACTTGAAACCAAATACAACATGCAGATTAAATAGTCCAGATCTGTGGCATTTTCTGGAAAGTCCAGCCAATCAGCATGGACATTTCACTGCTAAAACACCCGTATACTGAAGTACATGCACTGATTGGCTGTTTACTAGCGCCTCTTTAGGCCTTAGTCAGACGGGCGTTTTTACCCGCGATTTGCGCATGCGCATGCGTCCGGCGATTTTTTAAAACCATTGCTTTGCAATGGTATCGGACACATGAGCGCTTTTTATGCGCTCGTCCGATAAATTATAGAACAAAAAATCGCAGATCGCACCTATCTGCGATCTGCGATTCCTGTTCTCTTCTGTATATGCGCTCAATAGGGCCGGCGGCAGCAGCGCCGACCCCATTGAGAACATATAGAAGACAAATCATTCTTCTCTGCCACAGCTGTAACAGCTGTGGCAGAGAAGAACGATGTTTGCCCATTGAATTCAATGGAGCGGCAATACAGCCGCTCCATTGAAAGCAATGGGCTGCCGGCGTGCGCGGGGTGAATTGACGGGAAGGGGTTAAATATATAAGCCCTTCCCTGCAATTCATCCTAAAATGTGTTAAAATAAAAAAAAATTGTATACTCACCTTTCCGCTGCAGCCGGAGTCCAGCCGCGGCCGCTGTCAGTTCTCCTGAACTGCTTCTTGGCACTATTCAGCCGGCGGGGCTTTAAAATCCCCGCCTGCTGAATGATCTGCCTCTGATTGGTCACAGCCCTGACCAATCAGAGGCTGAAAACACTCACACACCCATTCATGAATTCATGAATGCGTGAGTGACTGCTGCCTCTCAGCGCTGAGCCAATCAGGGGCAGGTCTGACTCACATCCATTCATGAATTCATGAATGGGTGTGAGTGAGGCATGCCTCTGATTGGCTCAGCGCTGAGCCAATCAGGGCGCAGGTCTGACTCACACCCCCTTCACACCCACTGCAGGCCAGCCGCGCGGAGCTCCGGCTGCCGAGAGAAGGTGAGTATACAATTTTTTTTTATTTTAACACATTTTAGGATGAATTGCAGGGAAGGGCTTATATATTTAAGCCCTTACCGACAATTCAACCCGGGCTCGCCCGCAGCGCATTGCTTTCAATGGAGACGGCTGTATTGCCGTCTCCATTGAATGCAATGCGCTGGACAGCTCCGGCCCGTTTCTAATGAAACGCGGCTAGGAGCAGATTTTCGGGCGATTTGCGGGCGACTTGCGCGCACCGGTCACACGATTTGCGGATGCGCATCCGTCATGCGATCCGCAATTCGCGCGAAAAAACGCCCGTCTGACTAAGGCCTTACAGTACAGTGTGGTGCTACATTTCCTGTGCTGTTCTTTACATGTGTCAGGAGGAGCTGATCCTATCTTCAGGATAGGTCATTAGTAGTTAATCACTGGGGAACTGTCCCATGGGATCCGTGGCAATCACCTGATCGCCCGGCCCGATGTCAGTACAGCGGGCTGCATGTAGGTGATGGTAGACAGGAGAGGAAGTGGCCTAGTTGGCTTTATCTCCCAAATCAATGGGAGCTGAAGTGGCTATTAAACTTCTGACACTGGAGATGGGTGCAAAAATGTAATAACCGCTTCAGCGCCAATTGATTTCAATGAGAGTGAAGCCAGCTAGGCCACTTCCTTTCCTGTGTCCTAGGACGTACATCCACCCCTTTGCATTGACAGCGGGCCAGGCAATCAGATGATCACCGGGGATTGGTTCTTCAGTGATTTAACCATTGATGGCCTATCCTAAGGATAGATCATCAATAGTTTTTCCCGGAAAATCCATTTAATGACCAGCCAGATTGTCATTTTTTTTTATTATTGTGTTCCAAGAACCATAGCTTTTATATTTTTCATCAGTATAGCCGTATGAGGGCTTGTAATTTGCAGGACAACTTGTATTTTTAAATGGTAGCACTTTGGGGTACATACAATGTATTGCTTAACTTTTAGTAACTTTTTATGGGAGAGATGGGAAAAAAATAGTTTTTTAACGGCGTTCATTGTATGCTATAAATGACGTTACCTTTATTCTACGCGTCAATACAATTAAGGCAATAGCAAATTTATATCATTATTTGTGTGTTACTACTTTCCCACAATATAATTTGCTTTTAAAAAATAGTTTTTCCATTGCGGCATTCCAAGACCATAACATTTTTACTTTTCAGCCAACAGATGTTTCCATATATATTTAATGTTCATATACAGGTTTGAGAAAAACTAAGTACACCCTCTGAATTGTATGGTTTTATGTGTCATGGCCATAATAAGAAGACATCTGGTCCTTAGAGGGTCTTAACATTCGGTAAGTACAACCTCAGTTGAACAGCAACACATTATAAATTACACTATGAAAAAGTAAGTGCCCCCCATGAATCAATTCTGTGACCACTTTTAGCAGCTGTAATCGGTTTCTGTATGACTGTCAGTCTCTCGCATCATTCTTTACAACGTGCTTCAGTTCATTGAGGTTCACAGGCATTCGTTTATACGCGGCTTTCTTAAGGCCTGTCTCACACAAGCAGATATTAACCCTTTCCAATCCACTGTCTGATGTGTGTAGACATTATGATTTAAGGCTGTACAGCTCCGATGTTGGAAGACGTCCGTCGGGGTTCTCTTACTGTATATTGCCAGCCTCTCTGCTGTCGGAGCCTATCCATCGTGTCACCTCATGCAGTACTGGCTTTAGCCAGCAGATAGCGCTGTTGTATAACGGCAGAAAAAGAGTAAGCCCCCTAGGAAAACCAGGATACAAATTGGATTGAAAAGGGTTAATTGCCATTTCACTGAGTGATTGATCCTTGGTAATACTCAGTTCAATCTAATGCTTTAGATTATGCAGTTTCGCTCACATTAGCGGGTCTAAATTGCATAATCCGCTCGCGAAAAATAAAATGCAACATGTTCTATTTTACCGTGGAAGTCGCAACCATAGAGCCCATAGTGCTCTATGGTCGCAGATATATCCGCAGCCTATACGCAGTTACATTAATGCTGTGGGTATCCACGTCATCGCTAAGCGCCGGCGTAGGAAATGCAAACAAAAAAATCTGTACTGCACATCACCGCTGCGTGAGTACACAGTCATACGCCATACATTATGCAGCCATACGCAGAGTCACGGCCGGGCTCACAGCTGGAATCTACTGTGGGCCTCCGCAAGTGAATTCCGCGTACAGCCGTGTGAGCCCGGCCTGAGGATCCTACCACAGTATTTCAATTGGGTTGAGGTCTGAACTTTGACTGAACATTGCAACACCTTGATATTTTTTTTCTCAGCCATTCTGATGTAGATTTGCTGGTGTCCTTGGGATCATTATCCTGTGGAACTCTCTGCCTGAGGATGTGGTGATCGCAAAATCAATAGAGGAATTTAAGAGGGGACTAGATTTCTTTCTAGAGCGGAAGGCTATTACAGGATATAGATTTTAGGTGACCAGCGGGTTGTTGATCTGGGTCTTACAGACAGGTGAGAACTATCAGAGGTTGATTAGGGATTATTCTGACTGCCATTAGGGAGTTGGGAAGGAATTTTCCCCCTGAAAGTGCTAATTGGCTCCTGCCTCTTGGGGTTTTTGCCTTCCTCTGAATCAACAAGCAGGTTGAAACAGGCTGAACTAGATGGACGTTGTTTTCATTTGGCTTAACATACTATGCTACTAAGTTGCTGCATGACCCAATTTTAGCCAAGCTTTAGCTTTTGGATAGATGGCCTCATATTTGACTCTAGAATACTTTGGTATACAGAGGAGTCCATGTTTGACTCAATGACTGCAAAGTGTCCAGATCCTGTAGCTGCAAAACAAGCCCAAATGATCCCCTCCACCACAATGCTTGACAGTTGGTTTTAGGTGTTGGCACTGATATGCTGTGTTTGGTTTTCGTCAAACATGGCATTGCACATTGTGGCCCACTTGTTTGTTGGCTTTCTGTGGCTCACTTGACACTTTTATTAAAACGTAGGTGGGACTTGTTGGGGGGGGGGGCACCCTGGACTGACATGTTTATGTATATTTATGACAGAAAATGATGTAAATTATATCAGAAATCTGTTCCAGCTTCTATTTGGTATAGATTTCTGTGTTGGTGCATGGAGGAGCTTGCACCTCTGAGGGCTTGTTTTTTGCAGTATAAGTTGTGGAAAAAATTGAATTCTGCCATCTGTGGGTGGGTCTTTTACGGTGTACACACTGCAGCAAAAATGCTGTAAAATTATTCTAAGGGCTATTTCAGACGACCGTATATCGGCCGCGTATTCACATCAGCTGATATACGGCGTCTGTCTCTGCAGGGGGAGGAGGCAGGAAGAGCAGGGAGCAGTGCTCTGAGCTCCCGCCCCCTCTCTACCTCCTCTCCGCCCCTCTGCACTATTTGCAATAAGAGGAGACGGAACGGGGGCAGGGCTAAGTTTTGCGAATTAGCTCCGCCCCCATCTCGCCTCCCCTCATTGCAAATGGTGCAGAGGGGCGGAGAGGGAGTGGAGAGGAGGCAGAGAGGGGGCGGGAGCTCAGAGCACTGCTCCCGGCTCTTCCAGCCTCCTCCCCCTGCAGAGAGAGACACCGTATATCGGCCGGCGTGAATACGTGGCCGATATACAGTCATCTAAAATAGCCCTAAGAGTCAGTACGATTACGACAAGACCAAATTTATGTTTGTTTTTTCTTTGCAGTACTAGTTTTAAAAAACAGAATTGTTAAAAAAAATCATTTTGTGCCGCAATCTTCTGACCACCATAACATTTTATTGTTCTGTCAACATAGTTGTTTGAGGATTCATTTTCAGCGGGATGTCCTGTAGTTTCTATTGGTACCATATTGGAGTATATACAATTTTTTTATTACATTTTTTCTTGAAGATGGAGTGATCAAAAAAGCGCAATTCTAGTCTCCATAGGGGACTTGAACTTGTCTTCAGAATGCTCCAAGCTGCCTTTGCAACCTCTTGATCGCATTGTGCAGAATGGACGAGAGAACCCATTCGGGACCCTCGAACTTCAATCAGTCGAATTAAATGCTACAATCAGAACTGACAGCACCATTCAAAGGGTTAACAGCTACGATCAGCATTCAGGCTGATCGCAGCTGTTACCAGTGGGTGTCACTTGTAAGACCCAGTTGTCACCTGCATTGTTGGGAGCGGGATTGGCTACCGATCCCTGTCCTTACAAACCCTGAACGCACAGGACATAACTGTACATCATGTTGTCAAGAGTTTAAAGAATGTTCAAAGATGTGAATGCTAAAGCCATTTAACCCTTACTATGCATTGCCTCATGGCCTGGGCGCCTTGCAATCGTTTAGGGAACAATGAATTCTAAGGTTTATCAAAAGACCTTCCAGGAGAATGTGAGAGCAGCAGTCCATGACCTCAAGATGAAGAGATGTTGAGAGGTATGGTAACACAATGACCCAGAGCAGGCAAGTAAATCAACTAAACAATAGCTGAAAAAGAAGGTGCTTTGTGTTTTGGAGTTACGAAGTCACAGTTCTTACCTTAACCCTATTGAGATGTTGTGGCGCAACCTGAAGCGCACACAAGGCATCCCATAAATGTTTATAAAGCGAAACACGCTTGCAGAGAGGAATGGTCCAAAATTTGTCAACATTGTGCAAATCTTACTTGTAGCTGCAGGAAACGTTTGGTGGAGATGATTGCTGCTAAAAGGGGATTTACAGGCTATTAAATTCAAGGGTCCTGACAAATAATCACCCCTCTGCTCGAGTCTGCGAATGACTGGGCGATGACTGTTTAGATGGAATGAAATTCAAACAATTACTAATAATTTTTCTGCCGGCAGAAAATGAACAACAAACGATGAGCGAATGATTTGTCGTTCGCCATGTTTCCACTGGACTGTTATCATTCATTTTTGCTCATTTTTCGAATGAAAATAGTTTCTGGTTAAAGGTGCTTTAGACCTTAATAACCAATGTTTCATAGAATGGTAGAGTTGGAAGGGGGTACTGGTGCATTATGTCTCCACCAGAATAATGGGTGGAGACATGGTTTGGCAGTCCTCAGTTGAAGGACACGCCCCCAGTGCCTGATTAACTGCCACAGGCGTGCCCTCTTGAGCTGTACCTCCTGCCTCATCTGAAACCGAGAAGCTGCTACCGCGTCTGCATGGGCCACAGGAAGAAGAGAGGGAGGAGAATGACAGCGGTCCCCCTCTACAGCGGCTGCAGGGAGAACGGGGAGAGTGACAGGGTTGCCGGTGGCAGTGGCAACAAGGCAGCACAGCAGGGTCCTGAACACTGACATTTGGAGGTAGCTGAGTGGCGACGGCAGGAGAGTAACAGGGTCGGCAGGATTACAGATAACATGCCGCAGCCAGCAGCTGTAAAAGTCGGAGACCGGCGGGGGAAGAGTCACAGGGGTCGGCAGGAGCTGACATGGCATACCGCAGCCACCAGCTGTGAAACAGCCGCTAGGATCGCAGATTGCAGTCCGGCGAAAAGCGTACATGCCAGAGGAGCAATTGGCCTTTCCCTACTACTGTACCCAGCCAACCCATGTCTCCACCCCTACTTCCAGTGTAGACAAGATACACCGGTACCTTGGAAAGGACCTCCAGGACCATCTAGTCCACCCCCCCCCCCCCCATGCTCAATGCAGGATCACTAAATCATCCCAGAAAAAGATATTATAATGTTAAAGATAGTATAACATACCAACTTCATGCAAATATTGTTCTTGGTGGAATTTGGACCCAGAACCACAGCACTAAGCCACTTTGTCAAAAATATCCAAAGCAACACACCAAACCACCACCCTATTCAGGTATCATTCATTTTCATCGGCATATTTCTATATCATTCATTTTCTGTCAACATAGCAATATGAAGGCTTGTTTTTTTGTGCAAGAAATTGTATTTTTAATGGCATCATTTTCAGGTATATACAATCCTTTTTTGTTATTTTAAATAATTTTTTTGGGTGGGATTGGAAAAAAACAAGACATTCCATTGTTTTTAGATTTAAATTTTGTGGCGCTCCGCATACAGAATAAATACCGTGATTACATTATTCTGTGTCAGTACGATTCTGGAGATGCCAAGTTTAGGATGCAATCACCGCAGCACACCCGCACCAAAATCCACTTCAAAATCTATGCAATTCAATGTGGATTTTGGTGTCGACTTGCTGTGCATTTCACCCCTTCAATTGAATTTAAATTGAATGTATGAAATATGCTGCAACTCCACACCAAAATGCGTGATGAGTTCCATACCAAATTATGCATATTTTAGCATGATTTTTGTAAAGGATTGGCTGTGGATTTTTTTCCACTCTGGAAATCTGCAGCAGCTCCGCTATGTGTCCCGCTACCTTTACATAGTTTTTTTTTTTTTTGCTATTCTTGTATACTAAAAACAAATAATTTGTTTCGAGTCTCCACATTCTAAGAGCCATAGAGTTTTCATTTTTCCATCGCTGGAGCTCTCTGAGGGCTTGTTCTAGACTTCATTGATCCCATTTTTGGAAACATATAACATTTATTGTAGAGGAAAAAAATAACAAAATCTGCAATTCTGATGTGTTTTTTTTAAGTTTTTTATGGCGTGCAGTATGCAGAATAAAATATAAAAAATTTTCTACAGGGCAGTACAATTATGTCAATAGTTGATACCAAACCAGGGCCCCAGGACCAGTAGAATTGACTCCACCTTCCAGTTACAAGAAACTATCAACTGCTCATGTTTAGACCTTCAGGATGTAGCGACTAGTCTTGGGTTTATTTGTTATCAAATTTCAAGAGACATACCTTTTTCCCATTTATGTAATCATATGAGAGCTTGTTTTTTCAAGGGCACCATAAGGAAAGACACATTATTTATTGATTTTGTTTATTTTTTGAGGGGTGGAAAAAATAGTAAATTAGCTTGTTTTTCTGTTTGTGTTTTTCTTTTACAAGTGTCAGAAAAGCTAAAGATAATAATGAATTGAGGCTTGCAACAGAGGCCAAAAGCAATAAAAAAGGATTTGGGGGGTATGTCAAAAGCAAAAGAAAAGTCAAAGATGCTATTGGTTGCTCTCAGGATGAAAATGGTGAATTGGTTAAGACTGAGGTTGAAAAGGCCGAACTTTTAAATTCCTATTTTGTATCTGTTTTCTCTCGGAAAGTAGATGGAACATCAACTGATCTTCCCTATGCTATTGAAGGAATAAAAGAATGCAGACTATCTATAAGCAGAGAGATGGTGAGGGAACACTTAGCTAACTTAAATGAATTCAAGTCTTAAGGTCCAGATGAATTACATCCTAGGATACTAAAGGAAGCAGCGGAGGTAATTGCTGAACCACTCGCCATAATCTTTGAAAATTCCTGGAGAACAGGAGAAGTCCCAGAAGATTGGAAAAGAGCAAATGTTGTCCCTATCTTCAAAAAAGGGAAAATGGTGGATCCAGAAAACTACAGGCCTGTGAGCCTGACTTCAGTACTGGGAAAGATCTTTGAACAAATTATTAAACAGCATGTATGCAAGTACTTGGATAAAAATAGAGTAATTAACCAGAGCTAGCATGGGTTTGTAACTAACAAGTCATGTCATACTAATCTCATTTCCTACTATCACCGACTGGGTTGATCAGGGAAATGCAGTGGATATAGTATATCTTGACCTTAGTAAAGCATTTGACAAAGTATCTCATACCATACTTATTTATAAAATGACCAAATATGGGTTTGACAAGGCAACTGTTAGGTGGATTCACAACTGGCTGAGTGATCGTACTCAAAGAGTGGTCATAAATGGCTGCACATCCAAGTGGAAGAATGTAGCAAGTGGGGTACCACAAGGCTCTGCCCTAGGCCCAGTGTTGTTCAACATTTTTATAAATGATCTGGAAAGGGCAATTGAGGGGAAACTGACAACAAGTTTGCTGACAACAGAAAGCTTGGAGGGATAGTTAATAGAGATGAGCGAACGTACTCGGATAAGCACTACTCGTCCGAGTAATTTGCTTTATCCGAGTATCTCGCCGCTCGTCCTGAAAGATTCGGGGCGCTCCGCTGCTGACAGGTGAGTCGCAGCGGGGAGCAGGGGAGAGCGGGCGGGAGAGAAGGAGAGAAAGATCTCCCCTCCGTTCCTCCCCGCTCTCCCCGCTCCGCAGCGCGTCCCGAATCTTTCAGGACGAGCGGGGAGGTACTCGGATAAAGCAAATTACTCGGACGAGTAGTGCTTATCCGAGTACGTTCGCTCATCTCTAATAGTTAATACTAGGGAAGAGAGTATTCAAAAAGATATAGAAAAACGTGAACAGTGGGCAGCAACTGACAAAATGGTATTTAAGAAGGAGAAATGCAAAGTCCTACATCTGGGCAAAATAAATAAAAAAAAGCAGATACAGAATGTGAGGAATTGAGCTAAGCAGCAGTACATGTGAAAAAGACTTGGATATACTAATAGATCATAGACTGTACATGAGTCACCAATGTGATGCAGCAGCCAAAAAGGCAAACACAATTCTGGGATGTATTAAGAGAAGCATAGAGTCTTGATTATGTTAGGTAATTATTCCCCTCTACTCTTCCTTAGTCAGACCTCATCTGGAATACTGTGTCCAGTTCTGGCACCCCACTTTAAAAAAGACATAGACAAACTGGAGCAAGTTCAGAGAAGAGTTACCAAGATTGTGAGCGGTCTGCAAATCATGTCCTATGAAGAATGGTTAAAGGATCTGGGAATGTTTAGCTTGCAAAAAAGAAGGCTGAGAGGAGACTTAACCCCTTGAGTGGAGGGTTTCTTACCACCTTGTCAGACCCACCAGGGCAGGTTTTTGAAATAGGCCAATCATTTAATTTCAACTAATTTTCCAGTTGCGTTCCAAGAGCCACAACTTTTTTATTTTTCCATTGACACGGCCATATGAGGGCTTGTTTTTTTTGCGGGACAAGTTGTACTTTTTGATGGCATCATTTTTGGGTATATATAATGTATTGCATAACTTTTGTAAAAAAATTTGTAGGGAGATTGGGGGAAAAAAAAAGAAATTTTACCATTTGTTTTTTGGATTTCATTGTTGCGGTGCTCAGTGTGCAGAATGAGTCAACACAATTCCGGCGATACCAAGTTTATACAGTTTTTTTATGTTTTGCTATTTTTGTACATTTTAAAACATTTTTTTTAAAGGTTTGCTTTTGTGTCGCCACATTCCAAGAGCCGTATTATTTTTTTTTCCATTGCCAGAGCTCTAGAAGGGCTTGTTTTTTGCGGGACGAACTCCAGTCTTCATTTATTTAATTTTTAGGAACATGTAAAATTTTGATTGCTTTTTATTCCATTTTTTCTAGTGGCAAGATTAACAAAATCTGTAATTTTGGCATGTTTTTTATTTTTATTTTTCACTGCATTCTCTGAACAGTATAAATAATAAAGTAATTCTACAGGCCAGTACGATTATGCCAACACCGAATAGTAATAGTTTTTTTCTTTTTCGTGACTTTTTCACAGTTAAAAAAAAAACCAAAGTAATAAAAGTTTAAATCACCCTCCTTTTGCCATATCTATAATAAAAAAATCTAAATCATAAAAGAAAAATACATATCTGGTATCGCCGCGTCCGTGAAAGTCCGATCTATCAAAGTAGTGCATTATTTACCCCGCACGGTGAACATAGTCCAAAAAAAAAAAAAGAACGCCAGAAATGCACTTTTTCTCCCAGAAAAAAAGCTATCAAATGCGATCAAAAAGTCGTATGTATTCCGAATTAGCACTAACGTAAGATACAGGACATCCCGACGGAAAGATAAAAAAGTTATTGCGCGCAAAAGATGACCGCAGAAAATAATTTTAAAAAATTAAATGTCTTTGAAAAAAAATACAAGTACTACAGCAAAAAAAACAAAACCTACAAGTTTGGTATTGTAGTAATCATACTGACACATAGAATAAAGCTATCATGTCATTTTTGATGCAGTTTGTGCGCCGTAGAAACAGGATGTACTAAAAAATGGTGGAATGTAATTTTTTTCCATTTTACTCTACTTAGAATTTTGTAAAAGTTTTTCAGTACATTATATGGTACTTTAAATAGGAACATTAAAAAATACAACTCGTTACGCAAAAAACAAGCCCTCATACAGCGATGTCGATGGATACATAAAGGAGTTATGATTTTTTAAACGGGGGGAGGTAAAAAAGAAAAATTGAAAAAAAAAAGGCCGGGTCGTTAAGGGGTTAAATAAAGTACTAACTTTCTTCTCTGGGTCATTACAATGCAGGGATACCACATGTGTAACGTTGTTTTTAATTTTTTACAAAGTGAAGTGAGAAAAGTGTTTTTATTTTTAATTTCCTAATAATTTTTTTCCTTTTTTTTTCCTTTTAAACTTTAAAAAAAACTTTTTGTCTCTTTAGGGGACTTCCACAGAGACACATCCTCTGACAGCCAAGCACCAGCCCTTACCCTGCCAGGGAGACCATCGCCCGGCTTCTGATAAGCCAATGGTCTCTATGACAACCTGTAAACAAAGCAGTGCAGGAGTTAGAAGCGGGAAGTTCCCGGCAGCTCGGATCTATCTTCCTGCTTCTATTTTCAAAGTCCTGCACTGCTCTGTGTGGGTCTGTGCAGGCAGAGCGCAATGCCACAGCTTATGGCATTGTGCTCTGCAGGTCCCATATTGAAACAGCCCGGAAATCTTCCAGGCTATATAGTTTTGGGCAATGGAGCTCGTCCCAGGAAAATTTCGTTAGTAGTTTGGTAACACCTTTATTATGCACAAAACAGATTCCATCAAAAACTCTTAAAATATACATCTTATGTATTATTTAAGTGCTTTTAACCCTTGATGAAATGTGACACACAAATATACGTCAAAGCTGCCAATGTGTTAGCACAAGTTGCTGCATTTGTACAGCACTTGTGCTATGTGGGCTCAGGAGCTGAGCAAGAGTCAGCTATAACTGATAGAGGGGGTCTACTTCTCAGAGCTAGTTCCAATTCCGGCCATATAACCCTATAAATGTGATGGCCAAGGCAAATGGTGGCATCTAAGGGGTTTGTAGAAGGTGCTCTCTCCTTCACACCATTAGCGCCACTGTGATCCAATTGCTCAGAAGGGCACGGTCTAGTAGGTCTGTCAGTGAAAAAATGGCAGTTAGAGATAATAAATTGCATTACATAGGTAATTTAGTATATGTATGTATGTATGTGTATATACATATATATATATATATATATATATATATATATATATATATATATATATATATGATTTATTAACCCCTTAGTGTTCAAGTCTGTTTGTGCCTTAATGACCAGGCCAAAATTTGGAAATCTGACGTGTCACTTTGCATTAAACAACTCCATAAGGGTTTTACATCTCCAAGTGTTTCTGACCTTGTCTTTTGTACATACTGTACAAATTTGTGATGAGGTACATATTTCCTTCTGTATGCTTTATTCTGCACGAACATTTGAAAAAGTATTTTTTAAAAAAAACTATTTAGGAGACGTACAAATGTAACATTAATTATTAACATTTTAGTTTCAAATAGATTTATTAATTTTTCTCAAATTATTACAATATAGTAACTATATATATATATAGACACACACCCCTCGCAGGGGGATTTCAATATAAAAAGGTTTATAAAACAAAACATAACAAAAGCAAGTTCAGTCAAGTATCCAGGCAACAACTTCCGCAAACCATGTAATTTATTTTTGACGTTAGTTCTGCTGCTATCTATGCTTTCCGTAGGGCTCCAAGGTTATTGCTCGAGGGCCTCTGTGAGACCTGGAACTCCTAAGTAGTCGGACCACAGTTGCCATGTTTTCAAGAACAGCTCCATCCTGTCTTCTCTGATAGCTGAAAGCTTCTCATATGCCATCATCAGCGAGATTCTAGCTTTGACCGGGCCTATCTGCAATATGGGCAATAACCATTGTGAGGGTATGTATACTCTGGTTGCCATACAGATGTTTTGAGCCAGTTTATGCTGTTGATTGTTAAAGCCTAGTTGTTTATCCGCTAGCAAACATGTCGCTGGGGATCGGTCAAAGGGCTTACCGATCACTGATGATACTAGGCCAGCTACCTGTCTCCAGAGGGATGTCACCCTCGGACAGGTCCACCAGGTGTGCACAGTAGAGCCTAGTTCCGCACAGCCTCGAAAGCAAGACGAAGAACGGGTCTGATCGTGTTTACTGATTATTTCCGGGACCAAGTAGGATCTGTGAAGAATCTTAATTGAGGTCTCCGCCAATGTCACCTGGTGGCTGCCCTTAGATGCAAATGTGCAACAATGATGCCAATGTGGCAATGAGAGAGAAATATCAAGGTCTCTTTCCCATCTAATCATATACGGAAGTTTTCTGTCGAGAGGTGGTTGGTTCATAGATGCATATAGACAGGAAATGGTCCCCGGTTGGAGGGGGGTCCATAGGCATATCCTTTCGAATGTGGTGTTATTGGGTATAGATGTCGACCTAGGCACCAATGCGCTAACAAAACTGTGGCTCTGGTAAAGTTCGAGCCATCGATTGTTGGGGATGTCATACTTCTCAGTGATCTGGGGAATGCTAAGGAGCATTTGGAACTGTAGGAATCGGTGTAGGTGTGTTATACCCTTGTCTCTCCACCACTGGAAAGCCCTCTGTTGGGTACTCAAAGGGAAATCCTGGTTAGGGATAATGGGTAAAAGGGGAAGGAAATCTGTCATCAAGGAATATTTGAATCTAGTTTTTCTCCAGATGTCAAAAAGATGAGCTGTCAATGGGGACAGTAGTCGTAAGGTCGGGCCCTTGAAGCCCCTATCCAAGAAGACTGTATGGAGGTCCACTGGGGCTATCATAGAGGCCTCTAGTTCTGTCCAGATTGGTGCTCCCGCCCCTGCGAATATCGGGGGAATCTGAGACAATTGGGCCGCCGTAAAATATTTTTGAAAGTTGGGTACAGATAGTCCGCCCACCCGTCTGTGGTAGTGCATAACGTTTTGCCTGATTCTTGGTCTCTTTCCCCTCCAAATAAATTGGGAGACTGCCTTTTGGATCTCTTTCAAATCTGCCGCCGGAACGTTTATGGGGAGGCATCTGAAAAGATAGAGAAGTTGTGGTAGTATTGTCATTTTGATAGCATTTATGCTTCCAATCCAGGATAGGGTGGGCTGGTCCCATCTCCTCAGATCTGCCTTAACGGATTTAAATAATGGGAGATAGTTCCATCTGTATAACGAGGCTAGATCGGGGGTTAGTTTTATACCTAAGTATGTAAGGAAGTGTGAGGTAGTGTGGAACCCAAAATTGAGGTCTATCAGCTTTTTCATCTGGTTGGAGATATTAATATAGAGAGCCTCAGTCTTGTCCATATTGACCATTAAGCCTGACATCTCCGCAAAGGAGTCAAGAGCTCTAATCAGGTTGGGTAAGGAGGTTAGGGGTCTGGTAAGAGACAATAAAATATCATCTGCAAAGAGACTCAGTTTAGATTCCCTTTCCCCACATCTAAGGCCCGATATGTTCGGATTTTGTCTAATTAGGGAGGCCAAAGGTTCCATCGGGAGTGCCAATAGGGCCGGTGATAGTGGGCAGCCTTGTCTTGTCCCTCTCTGAATAGGAATTGAGTCGTTTTCTGAACTGGGGGGCTTCAGTTTCGCAGACGGACAGGAGAACAGGGATCTCAAGGCTGCCACTTATGGGCCTCTCATACCCATCCTGTCTAAGACCGCAAATAGATATTCCCATGACAAGCTATCGAATGCTTTTTCTATGTCAAGTGCTAGGAGGAGCAATGGGGACTTTTGAGTTTGTGAGATGTGGACTAGGTTTAAAATTTTTCTGATGTTATCTCGGGCTTGACGCGTGGGTATAAAACCAACATGGTCCTTGTGGATCAGGGTGGGGAGGAATTTATTTAGCTGGGTGGCAAGGATGCTAGTGAATATTTTATAATCAAGGTTTAGGAGAGAGATGGGGCGGTAATTCTTCAGGGTGGTGTGATCTTTATTGGGTTTAGGAATTACTACTATGTGAGCGTCTAAGAATTCTTTGGGTATGTGTTTTCCCAATAGGATGTCGTTGTACAGGCGTGCTAGGGGGTCGGAAAGGGATTCTGCAGACTTTTTATAGTAGAGGGCGGTCAACCCGTCCGGCCATGGGGCCTTGCCCAGTTGTTTTTTTTTATGGTTTCTTCTGTCGTAACGGGCTGGTTTAGATCAGATTGTTGATTAGGGCCTAGTTGAGGTAGGGAAATTCCTTTCAAGAAGGATTGTGGTGCTGATGGGTGTCTTTGTGGTTTATGTTTATAATGGGAGCTGTAGAACTCCCGAAATGTCTGGGCGATTTTGCGGGGGTTTGAGGTGCACGTCCCATTACTGGATCGTATAGAGTAGACTGTGTTGAGCCTCTCTCTTTGCCTGAGCTTGGCAGCTAGTAGTTTATCAGGTTTATTAGCCAGCCGGTAATAGTGGGCCTTCGTCCACTGGAGGGCTTTCTCAGCTTGGGATGTGTAGAGTAGGTTTAATTGTAGTTTTATGTCTCTTATTTCTTTAATTAAGGCTAGGCTTGGAAGCTGTTGATTAGCTTGCTCCAAGGTGCCTAGCCGTCTCTCCAGGTCAGCTACTTTTCCAGCTTTCTCTCGCTTAACCCCTTCCCGCTGCAGGGCGTAAGTTTACGTCCTGGCAGCCTGGTACTTCCCGCAACAGGACGTAAACCTATGTCCTGGAGATAGCGCGGGATCACATATGATCCTGCGCTATCCCGCAGTGGGAGCCGGCTGTCAGTCACAGCCGGCGTCCCGCTGCAACAGCGGGGAGGCATCGGAGATGCGCCCCCCGTTGTTAACCCCTTCCCTGCCGCGATCTAAGTAGATCGCGGCAGGGAAAGAGTTCACAGAGGGATCGCGCTCCCTCTATGTCTCCGGACGGCTCTCGCGATGTCATCGCGAGAGCCCGGCCTGTCACCATGGCAACAGGACGCCAGACACTGGCGTCCTGTATTGCCTATGCCTATAATCGCTGTACAAGCGATAAGGCATGGCAGAGCAGTAGCTCTGCCATGCCTTATGACAGCGATCATCGGTACAGTGATGTAAGTCCCTCAGAGGGGCTCAAATTGTGTAAAAAAAAAAGTGTAAAAAAAAGAAAAATGTAAAAAAAACCCTTTTTTTATGCTTTTTCTAATATTAACATAAAAAAGGGGGAAAAAATTAAAACCCCACATATTGGGTATTGACGCGTCCGTAATGACGTGTACAAAAAGTTGAACACGGGTTTTATTTTGTACGACAAAAAGCGTTTTAAAAAACGCTAAAAAACAGAGGCAAAATGCTAATTTTTAGCATTTTGCCTCAAAAAAAATGCAATAAAAGTGATCAAAAAAGCCGTACATTCCCCAAAATGGTACCAATAAAAACTACTGCTTGTCTCGCAAAAAATAAGCCCTTATAGAGCTCCGTACATAGAAAAATAAAAAAGTTACAGGACTTTGAATGCAGCTATAGAGAAAAAAAAAGATTTCCAAAAAAAAGGGGGTTTTATTGCAAAAAAGTGTAAAAACCTAAAAAAAAGATAACAATTTTGGTATCGTTGTTACCGTACCGACCCGCAGAAAAAATTGTAGTGTGTCATTTATGCTGCATGATTAACGCTGTAAAAAAAAATAATCTATGGCAGAATTGATGCGTTTTCTCTCCCTGTTATCATAAAAAAAATAATTAAAGTTTTACGATATTGTCTATGTACCCAAAAGTGGCACCGATAAAAACTACAGCTCGCCACGCAAAAAACAAGCCCTTATACGGCCGCGTCCACGGAAAAATAAAAAAGTTATGGCTTTTGAAAAATGGAGATGGAAAAATACCAAAAAATCGCTTGGTCCTCAACACCAAAATAGGCCATGTCATGAAGGGGTTAATATGTGACGCAATTTTAATGATTTGTCCCCTCATGAACGCTTTGTGTGCTAGCCAAACCCAATTATTAACATTTTGAGGAACATTTTGTTTTTCTGCACCAAGCCAAAGTTGCAAAGGCTCATAGGTGTCAGAAGGATAGATACTCCCACAACTGATCCAATTTTAAAAAAATACACATTTTTATGTATTCAATGAGGGGGGTCAGGAGTATTTTGACCCTACAGTATTTTTTCAGGAGCTAATGCAATTTAGAGGAGAAAAAATAAAATGTCATATTTTTGAAAATATTTCATTTTAACTAGAGATGAGCGAACGTACTCGTCCGAGCTTGATACTCGCTCGAGTATTAGCGTGTTCGAGATGCTCGTTACTCGTGACGAGTACCACGCGATGTTCGAGTTACTTTCACTTTCATCTCTGAGACGTTAGTGTGCTTTTCTGGCCAATAGAAAGACAGGGAAGGCATTACAACTTCCCCCTGCCATGTTCAAGCCCTATACCACCCCCCTGCAGTGAGTGGCTGGCGAGATCAGGTGTCACCCGAGTATATAAATCGGCCCCTCCCGCGGCTCGCCACACATGCATTCTGACATAGCTCAGGTAAAGTGCTGCTGGTGCCAGAGCTGCTATAGGGAGAGTGTTAGGAGTATTTTAGGCTTCAAGAACCCCAACGGTCCTTCTTAGGGCCACATCTAACCGTGTGCAGTAGTGTGGAGGCTGCTTTTTGCAGTGTTGCACTTTTTTTTTTTTTTTTTTGTATATTGGCCGTGCAGAGCATTGCGCCCTGCAGTAATTATACATAGTCCAGGGCCAGTAGTGGTGGTGAGGCAGGGACAGAAGACATATTTATTGAATATAGGCAGTGGGCCTTTCCAAAAACATTTGGGAAAAAAAATCTATTTGGGCTGCCTGTGACTGTCCTCAGTGTACTGGGTCTGTGCTGGGGGTAGTTGTCCTCCTAATTCATACGCAGCCAGCTAAGTGTTACAGCAGGCTTGCGCAAAATTATTTCCTGGCTCTGTGTTGGCTGTTACATCACAGCTGTATTCCAGTCCACAGTGCAACAGTCTGCAGTTATTTTACATACTCCAGGGCCAGTAGTGGTGAGGCAGGGACAGAAGACATATTTATTGAATATAGGCAGTGGGCCTTTCCAAAAACATTTGGGAAAAAAAATCTATTTGGGCTGCCTGTGACTGTCCTCAGTGTACTGGGTCTGTGCTGGGGGTAGTTGTCCTCCTAATTCATACGCAGCCAGCTAAGTGTTACAGCAGGCTTGCGCAAAATTATTTCCTGGCTCTGTGTTGGCTGTTACATTACCGCTGTATTCCAGTCCACAGTGCAACAGTCTGCAGTTATTTTACATACTCCAGGGCCAGTAGTGGTGAGGCAGGGACAGAAGACATATTTATTGAATATAGGCAGTGGGCCTTTCCAAAAACATTTGGGAAAAAAAATCTATTTGGGCTGCCTGTGACTATCCTCAGTGTACTGGGTCTGTGCTGGGGGTAGTTGTCCTCCTAATTCATACGCAGCCAGCTAAGTGTTACAGCAGGCTTGTGCAAAATTATTTCCTGGCTCTGCTGTGCCTTCCGTAAGCGAAGTCAGCCTCCAACCACAGGCCAATAAGTGGCACATTTAATTACAGCGTTCTGTTTCTGCACTACTGCTAATACAGCATGCTGAGGGGTAGGGGTAGGCCTAGAGGACGTGGACGCAGGCGAGGACGCGGAGGCCCAAGTCAGGGTGTGGGCACAGGCCGAGCCAGTGCGGTGGCCAGGGGTAGAGGCAGGGCCAGACCGAATAATCCACCAACTGTTTCCCAAAGCGCCCCCTCGCGCCATGCCACCCTGCAGAGGTCAAGGTGCTCTACGGTGTGGCAGTTTTTCACAGAGACGCCTGACGACCGACGAACAGTGGTGTGCAACCTTTGTCGCGCCAAGATCAGCTGGGGAGCCACCACCACCAGCATGCGCAGGCATATGATGTCCAAGCACCCCACAAGGTGGGACGAAGGCCGTTCACCGCCTCCGGTTTGCACCACTGCCTCTCCCCCTGTGCCCCAACCTGCCACTGAGATCCAACCCCCCTCTGAGGACACAGGCACTACCGTCTCCTGGCCTGCACCCACACCCTCACCTCCGCTGTCCTCGGCCCCATCCAGCAATGTCTCTCAGCGCAGCGTCCAGACATCGCTAGCGCCACTGTTTGAGCGCAAGCGCAAGTACGCCGCCACGCACCTGCACGCTCAAGCGTTAAACGTGCACATTGCCAAATTGATCAGCCTGGAGATGCTGCCATATAGGCTTGTGGAAACGGAGGCTTTCAAAAGCATGATGGCGGCGGCGGCCCCGCGCTACTCGGTTCCCAGTTGCCACTACTTTTCCAGATGTGCCGTCCCAGCCCTGCACGACCATGTCTCCCGCAACATTGTACGTGCCCTCACCAACGCGGTTACTGCTCGGTGCTGGTATCTGCGGCGGTGTATGCTTCCTCCACTAAACCACCCTCCTCCTCCTCCTCCAACGCAACCTCTGTCTCGCAATCAAGATGTGTCAGCAGCAGCAGCACGTCGCCAGCAGTCGGTGTCGCGCGGCGTGGCAGCACAGCGGTGGGCAAGTGTCAGCAGGCCATGCTGAAACTACTCAGCTTAGGAGAGAAGAGGCACACGGCCCACGAACTGCTGCAGGGTCTGACAGAGCAGACCGACCGCTGGCTTGCGCCGCTGAGCCTCCAACCGGGCATGGTCGTGTGTGACAACGGCCGTAACCTGGTGGCGGCTCTGCAGCTCGGCAGCCTCACGCACGTGCCATGCCTGGCCTATGTCTTTAATTTGGTGGTTCAGCGCTTTCTGAAAAGCTACCCACACTTGTCATACCTGCTCGGAAAAGTGCGACGGCTCTGCGCACATTTCCGCAACTCCAATACGGACGCTGCCACCCTACGGACCCTGCAACATCGGTTTAATCTGCCAGTGCACCGACTGCTGTGCGACGTGCCCACACGGTGGAACTCTACGCTCCACATGTTGGCCAGGCTCTATGAGCAGCGTAGAGCTATAGTGGAATACCAACTCCAACATGGGCAGCGTAGTGGGAGTCAGCCTCCTCAATTCTTTACAGAAGAGTGGGCCTGGTTGGCAGACATCTGCCAGGTCCTTGGAAACTTTGAGGAGTCTACCCAGATGGTGAGCGGGGATGCTGCAATCATTAGCGTCACCATTCCTCTGCTATGCCTCTTGAGAAGTTCCCTGCAAAGCATAAAGGCAAACGCTTTGCACTCGGAAACGGAGGCGTGGGAAGACAGTATGTCGCTGGATAGTCAGAGCACCCTCATGTCTATATCTCAGCGCGTTGAGGAGGAGGAGCATGAGGAGGATGAGGAGGAGGGGGAAGAGACAGCTTGGCCCACTGCTGAGGGTACCCATGCTGCTTGCCTGTCATCCTTTCAGCGTGTATGGCCAGAGGAGGAGGAGGAGGAGGAGGATCCTGAAAGTGATCTTCCTAGTGAGGACAGCCATGTGTTGCGTACAGGTACCCTGGCACACATGGCTGACTTCATGTTAGGATGCCTTTCTCGTGACCCTCACGTTACACGCATTCTGGCCACTACGGATTACTGGGTGTACACACTGCTCGACCCACGGTATAAGGAGAACCTTTCCACTCTCATACCCGAAGAGGAAAGGGGTTCGAGAATGATGCTATACCACAGGGCGCTGGTGGACAAACTGATGGTAAACTTCCCATCCGACAGCGCTAGTGGCAGAAGGCACCGTTTCGAGGGCCAGGTAGCAGGGGAGGCGCAGAGATCAGGCAGCATGTACAGTGCAGGCAGGGGAACATTCTCCAAGGCCTTTGCCAGCTTTATGGCTCCCCAGCAAGACTGTGTCACCGCTCCCCAGTCAAGGCTGAGTTGGCGGGAGCACTGTAAAAGGATGGTGAGGGATTACGTAGCCGATCGCACGACCGTCCTTGGTGACGCCTCTGCCCCCTACAACTACTGGGTGTCGAAGCTGGACACGTGGCCTGAACTCGCTCTGTATGCCCTGGAGGTGCTTGCTTGTCCTGCAGCTAGCGTCTTGTCAGAGAGGGTGTTTAGTGCGGCTGGGGGAATCATCACGGATAAGCGTACCCGCCTGTCAACCGACAGTGCCGACAGGCTTACACTCATCAAGATGAACAAAGCCTGGATTTCCCCAGACTTCTCTTCTTCACCAGCGGACAGCAGCGATACCTAAGCAATACGTAGGCTGCACCCGCGGATGGAAGTATCGTTCTATATCACCATTAAAAACGGGAACATTTTTGCTTCATCAATCTGTGTATAATATTCCTCCTCCTGCTCCTCCTCCTGAAGGCTCACATAATCACGCCGAACGGGCAATTTTTCTTAGGCCCACAAGGCTCAGTCATATCATTTTTCTAAACAATTTTTATACGTTTCAATGCTCATTAAAGCGTTGAAACTTTCACCTCAACCAATTTTTATTTTAACTGGGCTGCCTCCAGGCCTAGTTACCAATTAAGCCACATTAACCAAAGCGATTAATGGGTTTCACCTGCCCTCTTGGTTGGGCATGGCCAATTTTTACTGAGGTACATTAGTACTGTTGGTACACCAATTTTTTGGGGCCCTCGCCTACAGTGTAATCCAATTAATTTTTTGCCCACCTGCATTACAGCTGACGTTACATCCGCTGTGCTGGGCACTGCAATGGGATATATTTATGTACCGCCGGTGGGTTCTAGGGAGCCACCCATGCTGTCGGTCCACACGGAGTTGTAACTACATGTGTCCAATCCTAAAGAACCCCAGTCTGACTGGGGCATGCAGTGTGGGCCGAAGCCCACCTGCATTAAACATGACATTACCTCAGCTGTGATGGGCAATGCTATGGGATATATTTATGTGCCGCCGGTGGCTTCCTGGCACCCACCCATGCTGTCGGTCCACAGGGACTTCACAATAGGGAGTTGTACCTGCCTGTGTCTATGAATTTAAAAGCCCGGTCAGATTGGGGCATGCGGTGTGGGCCGAAGCCCACCTGCATTTAATCTGACGTTAGCTCTGCTGTCCAGGGCACTGCAATGGGATACATTTATGTACAGCCGGTGGGTTCCAGGGAGCCACCCATGCTGTGGGTGCACACGGAATTCCCATTGCGGAGTTGGGGATTCCCAGTTGTAGCTGCCTGTGACTATTTATAAAAAACCGCGGTCTGACTGGGGCATGCAGACACCTTGACAGAATGAATAGTGTGTGGCACATAGGTTCCCCATTGCTATGCCCACGTGTGCAGCTCCTGATGGCGGTGGCACAGGATTATATTTCTCATTGCTTCTGTACAGCATTGTGGGCTATCGCCCCGCCCCTTTTAAAGAGGGTCGCTGCCTAGCCGTGCCAACCCTCTGCATTGTGTGCCTGCGGTTCCTCCTCATGGCAGACGCACTTATAAATAGACATGAGTGTGGCGGGGCATGAAGGCAGCTGAAGGCTGCGCAGGGACAATTTGATGTGCGCTGTGGACACTGGGTCGTGCAGGGGAGGGGGGGGGGTTGGCCAGCATGTAACCCAGGAGAAGTGGCAGCGGAGTGTCATGCAGGCAGTGATTGTGCTTTGTTGGAGGTAGTGTGGTGCTTAGCTAAGGTATGCATTGCTAATGAGGGCTTTTCAGAAGTAAAAATTGTTGGGAGGGGGGGGCCCACTCTTGCCGCTATTGTGGCTTAATAGTGGGACCTGGGAACTTGAGATGCAGCCCAACATGTAGCCCCTCGCCTGCCCTATCCGTTGCTGTGTCGTTCCCATCACTTTCTTGAATTGCCCAGATTTTCACAAATGGAAACCTTAGCGAGCATCGGCGATATGCAAAAATGCTCGGGTCGCCCCTTGACTTCAATGGGGTTCGTTACTCGAAACGAACCCTCGAGCATTGCGAAAATTTCGTCCCGAGTAACGAGCACCTGAGCATTTTGGTGCTCGCTCATCTCTAACTTTAACCCCTTAATGACACGGTCCTGTTTTTTCCATTTTCGTTTTTTCCTTCCCCATTTAAAAAATTGTAACTTCTTTTATTTATTCATCATCGTCGCTGTATGAGGGCTTGGTTTTTGCAGGACGAGTTGTAGTTTTCAATGGTGCTATTTACTGTACCATATAATGTACTGAATAATTTGTAAAAAATTCTAAGGAGTATAATTTAAAAAAAAACCCGGCATTCCGCCATCTTTCAGTTCATCTTGTTTCTACGGCGCACAAACTGCAGCAAAAATGACCTGATAACTTTATTCTATGGGTCAGTACGATTACTACGATACCAAATCTGTATAGTTTTTCTTATTTTTTTGCTGTACTACTTTTATTTATTTTCAAAGACTTTTAATTTTTTTAAAATTATTTTCTGCCGCCATCTTCTACGCACAATTTTATTTTTCTGTTGACATAGTTGTGCGAGGGCTCTTTTTTTGGCGAGATATCCTGTAGTTTACAATGGTACAATTTCGGAATACATACGACTTTTTTATTGCATTTTTTTCTGTGAGACAGGGGGACTGAAAAAGTGCATTTCTAGCGGTCTTTATTTTTTTTTACAGTTCATAGTGCGGGGTAAATAATGTGCTAATTTGGTAGATGGGACTTTTACTGAAGCAGAGATGCCAAATATGTATTTTTGTTTTATGATTTAGATTTTTTTTATTATAGATATGGCAAAAGGGGGGTGATCTAAACTTTTAATGCTTTTTTTAAATTGATCAGAGACATACCCACCTAGCCCCCCTTAGGGGACCACAACTTGGGTTGCTTTGGTTGCTCCTGCAGTATGATGTAATGCCATAGCATTACATCATACTGCAAACTGACAGGCAGTCTATCAAGCCATCCCACAGGGACTGCTTGATGGGCAGTCCGCTAAGGCAGCCCTGGGGCCTTTCAGAAGGACCCCAGCAGCCATGACACCCGCACGTCTCCCTGCAATCTCATCGCGAAGGGGGGGGGGGGGAACCCAAACGTCGTTTGGGGGATTTAAATGCCGTTGTCAGAATTAACAGCGGCATTTAAAGGCTTGGCTGATTGCAGCTTTTGCCCACGGGTGTCAGCTGAAATTAATAGCTGATGCCCGTGTTGCATAAAGAGAGGTCACCCCATGATCTCTTTGTATACATACCCTAATGTTGCAGGACGTAAATGTATGTCATATAGCGGGAAGCGTTTAAAGACTATAGTGCACATGAAAATGAGGATTTGCATCCCCTGCTTGGATCCGTGACGGGGGGGGTGAAACTTCAAAGTTTTTTAATTTTACATGATTGCTGTTATCCGTTGGAAAACAGCGATCATATAATCAGGTACTTCGTACTGCAGCCCACAGTGATATCTTGAGGCTCTCGGCTACGCTTAGCCAGGAACAGGGAAATTTTAACTTACACCAGCAATCCATGGCTTTTGCGCATGCATCCGCCATTTTGGCGATGGGGTTGTGCGCAGAAGCTGGGGTAAGGTGTGCGGATAAATCCAGGGGCCTTAGGTATGTAATTTAATCTCCCCTCACAGATATGATCTGTGACGGGAGATGAAAATTAAACTTTTTTTTTAAACCTTTATATGATAACAGCGATCATGTGACCGGGAACCCCATACAGAGGTGCCCAGTGACAGCTCTGTGCTCTCGGCTACTCGTAATAGCAGGGAGTTTTTGAATTTTCCGATCCACCAGGACTTCTGCACATGCGCGTGACGTAATGATGTCTCACACACATGCGCAGACGCTGGCGTCAAGTCCTGGAGGAGTAGAATCCCAGCTGGACATCGCAGAGAACGGGGGTGAGTATCCTAAGCTCTCCTTATGTATCCGATCAATAAGGGGAACTGAGGCTTCCCCCGGCTCCCCATGACAGCTCCAGGATGTCGGCTACCTCTGGTAATAGGGTGGTCCCTAAGTGCTTAAAGGTGAAATTCCTCAATGACTGACTGGCCTTTAATTCTCTAACTTTCCAGTGTCTTACAAACATGAAATTTGGCACGATCATTTTTTAGTTTCTAAATAGGAAAAATAAAGGGGTCACAACATGATTATTCAACACTAATTGAAAAAGTAAGTGCACCCCTGTGTAATGTAACTTCCTGGTGTTGTACAAGTGTGAAATTTGGTGCGAGAATTCTTTAGGTCCTAAATGAGGAGGGGGGGTGGCATATTCTGCAGAGGGACATTGGTACATGCAGCCTGAGGAGAATCTAACGCTCCTCTATGTGTATACATATTTTATTCCTCGGTTCCCCTAAAGTAACCTTGATTTCATAAAATTTTCCATGCAAACAGGTCCACACCTGTACCAAATTAACTCGGGCAAAGCCAGGTTTATCAGCTAGTTACTGTATAATAAGTGATCAGACGATTGCAGCTTCAAGGCCTTTTGTAGGATGAATGGTGTAACAAAAAACATTTTAAATTTTTTTTTTATGTGTAAAAAAATGAATACAGAAATCACATTTTTCCCAATAAAACTCCATTATTGAAAAAATGCAAATAAAAGAAATAAAACAAAATCAGTTTGTGCACATTTGTAATGAACTGCACTGTAAAATATGTAGTCATTTATCGCACACTATAAACACCATAAAAATTTTAAAAAAGAAAAAGAAAGATTCCATACATGGTAGCTGTAGGCAATGGCTTTACTTTTTGGTCTGTGCTTCTTTCTTCCCATGTTTTGGCTACCATTGGGAGTTATTTTTAATTGGCTCACATGGATGCCATTGGCATTTCTTAGGCACCTTGTCTTTCTTGGATTGTTTTCAGTGCATGCAGTGTACTTTGTAAAAAATTGTACTTTATTGGGGGCATTGTACAATACAAATATAACACTCTTGAGGGGGTTGTCCAGTTGTAAACTATTGATGGCTTAAGAAAGGTGTTCCTTTACACTGAAACACGTTGCCAACATTATTTTACAATAAAAACGAAGACCTAATCCTCCTGTGGCAGTATTATCCGCGACTAGGAGTTTCTTTGAGGAGTCGACACTTCAAGGAGGGGACTTCTTGTTCCATACACCCCCTCCTCCTGAGTAAGTGCCGTCTTGATTTCTCTTCCACCGGACTTGACAACAAATTCGGGCTACTTTCTTTCATTTTCACGAGCGCAAACATTTTTATTATAAAACATTCTGTTTTATTTTCCTTGGGGCCCGTTCTCCTTGTGAGAACCCCCCCCCCCCTAATTGTCGTTGCAGCTCTCCTTTCCTGTAAAGGATTCAAAAATGCTTAGATGGATGACCCGCTTCTAATGCCTTGGCGCTATCTGAGCTACGGTGTTTTTCATTCATATCTGGTAGTCTTGCCCACTGGTTTGCCCACTTTGGCAGGAGGTTGGTGGAAAACTGTTCCAAATGAACAAATAAATAAAATACATTTTGAACCACACTAGTTGTTCACTGGATGGGTGTGCTTGTGCACTGAGCCGATTTCTGCAGGAAGTAGCCAGTTCAATTCCCACTGCAGTAGCCAACCTTGGTATTATATGTACAGCTATTATTCACTCCTATGGGAACGTTGCCTGTAAAACCAAGCCTGGCCACTGCAGTAGGAATGGCGTTGTCTGCTTCCTGTAGAAATCAACTCAGAGTACGAGTTCAGTGGCCTAGCAAGCAGACGCCCCACTGATCTACTATTGATGGCCTATCCTACTTATAGGCCATCAATAGTTTATAACTGGACAACCCTTTAAAGGGGCTTATACTTCATTTATCAAACATGAAATTGGTGCCTTGTGCATAATCATCTTTTGCCACTGCCTACACCCCATTTTTATATTGGTTTTATGTAGTCATATTAATTGATAATCTTGTTGATGTCTCCCTTCCTTTGAATTTTAGTGCTTTTAACGGTGGTGTCCTATATAAGGTTTTGTATGTGTGTGTGTGTGTGTGTGTATATATATATATATATATATATATATATATATATATATATATATATATATATATATATATATATGCATTTTTAGAGTGTGCATGTTTCATGCTGTGTCGCTCCTTCTTGCAATTTCCATTGTTGTCTTGACACAGTTATTGCACCTTCTGATGAATATTAAGTGGTGGCCACTTTATTTCTTTCGCACTAACACTCTGAAAGACAGCGCAAAACAAAATGATACAAAAAATTCCTTTGCTGTGCAAAAGTTGTAAACTATAGGAAAAAGTATGGCAATTTTCACAGTGCCATAATTACCTACCCATAAAATAGCGTCAACATGCCAATTATCCTGCACAGTGAATGAAAAAAAACCTGAAACCTGTACAACAATGAAGGAATTGCAGTTTTTTTCATCCTCCTCTGGAAAAAAATGATTATGCCCTCATGTACGTCACACAACCTACATATACTTGGGGATTTCCATTGTACTGGTATATCAGAGTCTCTGCAAATGGGACATGGTACCCAAAACCATTCCAGCTAAATCTGTGTGACAAATAGAGCTCTGCCGTGTGCCTAAACAGGAGTTCATGTCTACATATAGGGCATTTCTGTACTCAGGAGAAGTTGCTTAAAAAATTGTGCGTAGCTTTTTTTCCCCACTACCCCTTAAGAAAATGTAATATTTAGGGCTAAACCTAAAACTATTCTGCCACCAATCTAGCTGCTATAATTCCTAATTCAGCAGACACATCGACCAGAAACCCTCTAGCCATTTATATCGATTCGTGACCAACCAATATGCCCTTTTATGGCGGTCACTAATAGGCTTTAAACCTGCATGTATACCTTTTTATGGCAGTAGCTTAGCTGACTACTGATAGCCAGGCTCCTGCTGTAACTGCCAGGAACGGAAAAACCTCAGATCCTGAGAGGAAAGAAAAAGAGGGGAAGTGAGGAAAAGAAGGGATGGAAGAGAGGGTAGAAAGAGGAATACCCTGTAGCCCCACATGACGTACGCCAGAAGATTCTGAGATTAAGGTGTCCGGGAAAGAGGACCATGAGAGCTATACGCAAGTTATTACTAGGATTAGGGAAATCTTCAGCCACCAAATTCCACCAGTGAAGATGGCTGTGTGCTCCTTCTGTGCCAAGGAATAACGTCCTATCAGAGTTCATTCACATCAGCATCAGAGGTTCCATTCAAAGACTTTGCTGTTGATTTCTGCTAGAAAACAAGACAAAACAGTGCAGAAAGCAGCTGTATTTCATCCTGTAAACTCTGGCAAAATGCTGGACTGCTGTCTGGAAATCAAACCAACCCCCATTATAGTCAATGGGGAGAAAGTGTTCGGCACATTTTGGGTTTGTCGTAAGAAAGAACCATTTGGCCAGAGGGTTCCATTTTCCTACTCCCTGAACAGAGCAGGAAAACAGAATCTCCTAACGCAGATGTAAATTAGCCCTAAAGTTAGATTAGTCTTACTGGTAATCCTTTTTTTGGGAGGTCTCACGACAGCACCAGCTGAGATGATCTTCCCCTGATAGGACAGGAAACACACCGAGAGGTTTAAAGCTCCCTCCCTTCCCCACCTTCCTCAGTATTTAGAAGTACCCGGTAGGAGGTAGGAACTTAGTTCAAAAAGAAAAATGATTCCTCTTTCATGGAGACCTCCCGAAAAAACGATTACCGGTAAGACTAATCTAAATTTCCCTATCGTCTCCACGACAGCACCAGCTGAGATATACCAGCCAAACAAAATTTTTAGGGCAGGACTACCACAGACAAGACTTTGCATCCAAAGGCTAAGTCCTCATCTGCCCAAATATCCAACCTATAATGTATAAGGTAAGTGGCCTCTTCCACACTGCAGCTCTGCATATTTGGTCTATGAATGGAGCAGCATTCTCTGCCCGAGAAACAGACACTGACTGCCCTGATGGAGTATGTAGTGTCCCAGAACAACATCCTGGACCCCTCCATAATTGGCATACAGATCTGTTTTATGTGGAGGCACTGTGCAAATCTGTCATGTCTTTTTTCTGTATGTGTGTTGCACAGCTGCAGCGTCTGAAGGGTTAACCCCCTTAAAATCATTGCCTGTCAGCTCTGGTGCGTACTGGATGTATCTATCTTATAGCGTCATGTGGTACACGTAAGGGTTATAAATGTGAGTGTCTGAGTTCGGGAAGGGGGCTTCTTCTTTCTCTGTTGGAGCAGGGTTCCATCTTACCTGCTGCTCGGAGCTAACACAAAGCCGCATGGGAGCACCATTAGCTCCCGTGTTGGTGAAGATGGAAAAGGAGGAACGACATCCCGTAGCATATGGAGTGTGGATGTAGAGGAGTGAGCACCATCCAGAGAGAGAGAGAGAGAGACTACACCAAATCCTAATTGCTACTGAAACAGGTACCCGTTCACAATGCGGCAGCTATTTTTCCTATGTGGCCGTCCGCCAATGGATCACCACATAGAAGTACCGTGATTATGACAATCACACAGACAATGTGCGGGGTGCATTTAAACTAAGTCTTCTGCTAAGTAATTTTGTCTTGTCAGAGAGTATGTGGAGAGGATCTTGTCTTTTTGCCTCTTCCGGAGTATATTTTGTGTCCAGGACCAGTGACATATAGATAACGTGGACTATAGGGCCGTATTGTTCCTGTGTATTTTTGCCTCCCAACTTCTGAGCTTCTGCCTGTAACTGCTGCCATCAATGTACCTGTAATTACCTGTTTTGCAAAGTTAAACTCAGTAAAGCTTTACCGGACCTCAACCGTTCCTGAGGTACAATATACTTGTCAAGTGTTTATTAATCCGCCGTGTATGAATGCTGGTGTGTGGAACGGTAGCGTCACGAACTGACAACTAATACACCCTCATCCTGAGGACTACTGGCCTATCCTTTGCTGCAGTAACTCCCTCCTGGCCCAGGAGTTGGTAAGTGCCACCGTGACAGGTCCACGCACTACACCCTCCCAACTCCAGCCGTATGCTTGGGTGGCAAGTCATTTACCTGCCGTATCCCACCATGGGTGTTGCAGAGTGGGCTTTGAGCCCTCTGGCGCTGGTTTGTCTAACAGTTTATAGACCCTCCGTAATGGTAAAATGAATCCACCTAGCAATGGAACTCTGTTGCTTTCTTACCCTTGTTATTCACCAGAAACGATAAAAACAAATTTTTATCCTTCCTGCACTGTTTTGTGAAGTTAATCTACTGAAGAACTGCCCTCCTCACATCCAATGACTGTTCTTTATCATTCCTTGGTTTATCACAGAATGAAGGGACAATTATCTCCTGAGATCTGTCAAAATAAGATACTACTTTAGGTAAGAAAGAGGGATCTAACCTGAACACAATCTTACTGCCCGTGTCTCTGAAAAAAGGAGTTTTTCAATTGACAATGCTTGAATCTCACCAACCCTACAGGCTTTAGTGATGGCTACTAGAAACACAATTTTCCAGGTTAGAAATCTAATGGATATAGACCCTATTGATTCAAACAGAGGTCCTGATAGTATCAAAAGCACAAACTTTAGGTCCCAAGAAGGAACCAGGTTTACTACTCGGTCTTAGATGGTCTGCCGCCTTCAAGGATCTAGTGACCCAACTGACCTCTGACAACTTACTGTCATAAAAAACACTAAGCGCTGCCACCTGTACCTTAAGGGCTCAGTCACACGGGTGTTTGTAACAGGCATTTTTTAGCACTTCAATAATTTCGCACTAGATAGAACCAATGCTTTTCAATAGCAGCGGTCACATTTGCAAATTTTACATGCTGCAAAACGCCTGCGGCGAAAATTATGTAACTGCGTTCTGCGGCAAACCGGTGTTCTGTGTATGTGAAACCCCTGGATGCTGTTGCATCCAGGGTTTCACCTTGCTCTCAATAGGGCAGGCGGCAGCAGCGCCGACCCTATTGAGAAAATATAGTGAAGATTGTGATCCTCTGCCACAGCTGTGGCAGAGAAGAACAATGTTCTCCCATTGAATTCAATGGAGCCGGCAATACAGCCAGCTCCATTGAAAGCAATGGGCTGCCGCCAAGCACTGCAGTGATTTTCGGGGAAGGGCTTATATTTTAAGCCCTTCCCTGAAAACCATCCTAAAAATGTGTAAAACATTTTTAAAAAATCTATACTCACCTCTCTGCAGCTGCTGGGGCTCAGCCGCATCCAGCCAGCTCTTCTCTTGCACTGCTCTGAGGAGTATTTAGCAGGTAGAGATTTAAAATCCCCGCCTGCTGAATGTGCTGCCTCTGATTGGCTGAGCACTGTAACCAATCAGAGGCAGCCCCCAGCTATTGAATGACAGCTGAGAGCTGCCTCTGATTGGTCACTGCGCTCAGCCAAAATTCTTCACTTTTCGATTCTCTCTGGTGACGAACAAATTTTTGGGGGGCCACCCCACTTGTGAACTATGTCCTGGAAAATCTCCTGTGAAAGAGACCACTCTCCTACATCCACACACCTGCGCCTTAGAAAATTCGCTGTACCATTTTGAATTCCCCTCAAGTGGGCTGCCGCCACCGAGTGGACATGATGTTCCACCTATTGAAATATTTCCTGAGCTATCTTTTGTAGCAAGGGATGTCTGGTTCCCCCTTGATGTCGCATATATACCACGGCCGTGACATTGTCCAACAAGATTTTTAAATGGTTCCCTTGTATCAGACTCTGGGATCTCTGTAGGATTCTCAAGATTACTAGAAGCTCTCTGAAATTTGACATCTTCCTGATTTCCCGGGACCAAGTTCTCTGGAAATAATCATGTACCTGAGCCCCCTAACCCTGGGCACTGGCATCCGTCATGATTACTATCACCGGGTTCGGGAACCAATCTACTCTTGTTAGATTGGTTTTTAACAACCATCAGCATAGAGAACTTTTTACCGTATTTGTCAAAACCACTTTTTTGACCAAGAAGTCTGTCTTCGGTCCTAGACAGACAGTACAAACTTCTGGAGTGTCCTTGAATAGTGTGGAGCCCATACCACCGCCGGGATACAAGCTGTCAATTTTCCCAACAATGACATGGCAGCCGTGATGGTACATCATTTTTTCCCAGGAGTTGAAAGACTCACAGGAGGTCCTGTCTCTGTAGTAACCGGAAAAAGGAACATTGAAGGACTGAAGTAATTTGATGGTAATATTGACGTGGGACCGTAGCAACTCCCTGTCGTCGGCTACTATAAGGATGTCATCCAAATAAGGAATGATCATAATGATCTTTCTCTTAAAATAGACACCAATTCCACCATCACCTTTGTGAAGATCCATGGGCCTGAAGATATCACGAAAGGGAGGCACCTGTATTGGAAGTGCCTTACCTTCTTTCCCATGTTGACCGCGAACCTATGGTTGCCATAAAAGCACCTTCCTTGATCAATTTTAGTGTTGATCCCACAGTTTCCATTCTGAATTGTCTGTATTTCACAAATTTCTTCAACGGTTTCAGTTTCGCGATTAATCTGGAATCCCCGTTCGGTTTCTTGGCGAGCAAAAGACATGAATAATGGACCATCTTTTGCTGCTCCTGGGTCACTGGTACAATTGCTCTGAGCTGTATTAAATCTCTAACTCCCCGATGTAGAAGAGACATCTAGGAAGGAGGGCCTGTAGTAATCTGAAAGGACTGTAGGGGTGGGGAATCCCACTCTATGTGGTATCCCTCTTTTAAAGGTTTTGAGATCCAAGCATTTCCGCTTACCAAAGCCCAATTTTCCAAAAATGCCTGCAATCTCGCCCCAACTGTAATGGCATCATTGTTTACGCCCCTAAAAAGCCGACTGACTGGGGATGAAGAGAAAAATTTTCCCCTTCCCCCCTTTCGGATAGCTGCAGTGCCCTGTTTTACCCTTGCTGCGATAACTCTCTTGTTACCTAGGGCATCCGAAAACAAGACCTCTGTCTCTGGGTCTTCCCTTCCGGAAACCCCCCTTTTTTATTTGATGCCTTTTCCAAAATGTTGTCTAGGTCAGGTCCAAAAAGGAACTGACCATGAAAAGACTGGTAGAATAACTTGTCCTTAGAGACTGTATCACCTCACCAGCTTTTAAGCCAATGTACTCTTCTAGCCGAATTAGATAGCGCTGAAGATCTTGCTGCCAGCCTCACACAGTTTCCGTGGCAGAATCTGCCAGAAAACTAGTTGCCATTTAAAGAATTGACAAAGAATCCAAGATCTGTTCTCTTGGCATTTTGTTTTGGACATGCATCTCTAACTGCCGAAGCCAAACATGCAGAGTTTTGGCCATACACGTGGAGGCAACACCAGGCCTAAGCAGACCGGAGGCCGCTTCCCAAGTTTTTTCGAGGAGGCTTTCTGCCTTATGATCCATTGGATCCTTCAAGTGTGTGGCGTCCTCAAAAGGAAGGGACCTATGTTTCGCCACCTTTGCCACGTGAACATCAACTTTAGGAAGGCTATCCCAATCTGTGCATATCTCATCAGAAAACGGATAACGCCTCTTAATGCACTTATAACTGCCTCCAACATCAGGCTTTTTCCACTCCTTCCTGATCATTTTCTGAATATTCTTATGTACCGGGACGGTGGATCTTTGCTGCTCCCCTAGACCCCCCAAAACTTCATCCTGAATAGACCCTGGTTTCTTAGGATCTTCCACATTAAGCATGCCTCTGATGGCCCTGATTAGCTCCTCTATGCCTTCAGAACTAAAAAGGAATTTTCTGTATTCCTCCTCATTGGAGAAATCCATTGACACCCCCTCCAATTTACCCTCTGAAAGCCTAAAACTTTTTTCAGAGTCTGAATCTACCCCTCTACTGTAGGGTCTTTTAGTTGCCTGGGCAGAGGACGAAAAGGAGGGAGTCGCATCCAGGGCCGAGCGGACTTCATCCATCACCAGCATTTTAATATCATTCATAAAGCCCGCTGACTCCTCTTTAACGGGCTATACAGATCTTGCACAGTAATTTGGAATATTCCTGTGGTAGTCTCCTCATACAGGTAGCACATTTTTTGGGCTTAGACTTAGAGGATCCTGCCATGGATTTGTCCGCCTAATAAAACATACTTACAACACCAGAAGTTGCAGCACTCATCCTAGGTCAGGTAGTGCTGCAGGCTTACTTTCACAGGACTTGCATAACTGTCCCGAGATCTCTAGCAGCAGCTCCTTGCTTCTCTCGGTTCCATTTTGAATCTGCCACCTTTCCAAAGCCTCCCCTGCCAGAGTCAATCACTTCACCCATCCCCCCCCCCCCCCCCCGAAACACACACGATAATGTAACCCGGAAACGCTGGGACCGGCCACCACATGCCGCCGAGCCAAAGCAGGGAGATGCAGCCCCCGCAAGAAGGAGAGGAGGCAAGGTATGGTTCCCACACTTAAATCCTCTTTCACTAGGAATTCAGAGAGCACCCAGCACCTCACAGACGCTCTTCCTCTGACAGGACAGGAAAATACTGAGGAAAGGGGGCAGACTTTAAACCTCTAAGTGTGTTTCCTGTCCTATCAGGGGAAGATCATCTCAGCTGGTGCTGTCGTGGAGACGATAGGGAAAATATATTTTTTTAACAAAAGAAAGGCTGCCCTGCATGATAGAGTGTAGGGCCAGTTGTGGAGTCAACAAAAGCTGGTAATTTTTTTCTACCTTGTTATATATTCCTTGAACCTGCAATCTTATAATTGCTCAGCAAATACACTGCAGTACTTCTCTCCTGCAGTGTATTATCTATATTCAGTTACACGAGAAGCTATGGAAGACCTGGAAGCCATAGACCCGCATTATTACCATGGCAACCTATCAGCCCTCTGTGACTGGCTGGGAGAGGGCGGATTACATCACAGAAGAATAACATTTTTCGCAGCAGGGTCATCAGCAGGGATCGGTATTCTCTCCAATCCCTGCCATTGCAGCTGCCCTGGCTTTCAATTATAGCTGGTTTCCACTGCAGGTGACATGGCCTCAGCCGTAAATGTATAGCATTTTGTGGAAACTTCTTCCCTCTCATGACATACATGTATGTCATGGGGTGAGAATGGATTAAAAGAGCCTCAGTCTTGCAACAGACTTGTATCTTCAGAACGCGATGAAGTATTTCTCACAGAATCACTAGCTAGGTTGACAAGGGAAATGCGGTGGCTATAGTATATCTCAATTTTAGTAAAGCATTTGACAAAGTGTCTCATACGATATTTATTTAAAAAAAGGACCAAATATGGGATTGACAAGGCAACTGTTAGGTGGATTCACAACTGGCTGAGTGATCGTACTCAAAGAGTGGTCATGAATGGCTGCACATCCAAGTGGAAGAATGTATCAAGTGGGGTGCCACAAGGCTCTGTCTTAGGCCCGGTGTTGTTCAACATTTTTATAAATGATCTGGAAGAGGGAATTGAGAGGGGAAAAAATCAAATTTGCCATCGACTCAAAGCTAGGAGGGATAGCTAACACTGGAGAAAAAAAAGAGAGAATTCAAAAAGCTCTAGAAAGCTTTAACAGTGGGCGACAACTAACAGAATAGGAGGAATGAAAAAAGCACATACAGAATGGGAGGAATTGGGTTTAGCAGTAGCACATGTGAAAAAGACGGGTATACTAATTGATCAATGGCTAAACATGAGTCAACAATGTGATGCAGCAGCCAAAAAGGCAAACACAATTCTGGGATGTATTAAGAGAAGCATAGAGTCTAGATCACGTGAGGTCATCATCCCCCTCTATTCTTCCTTAGTCAGACCTCATCTGGAATACTGTGTCCAGTTCTGGGCACCCCACTTTAAAAAAGACATAGACAAACTGGAGCAAGTTCAGAGAGAAGAGATGGTGAGCGGTCTGCAAATCACGTCCTGTGAGGAACAGTTAAAGGATCTGGGAATGTTTAGCTTGCAAACAAGAAGGCTGAGAGGAGACTTAATAGCTGTCTACAATTATGTGAAGGGCTGTCACAGTGCAGAGGGATCAGCCCTATTCTCATCTGCACAAGGAAAGACTAGAAGCAATGGGATGAAACTGAAAGGGAGGAGACACAGATTAGATATTAGACAGTGAGGGGGATCAATGAGTGGAACAGGTTACCATGGGAGGTCGTGAGTTCTCCTTCACTGGAAGTAAATCACTCTAGCAGGATAGACTAACTTAGAAAGTGTTTCACTGAAAAACTAGATTTCTTTCTAAAATATAACTTTTATTAATTAAATAAAAAATTAGCCCAAGGCTAAAAAACAAACAAAACACACATAAGAACCCAAAACGCCCACCAGCATGGTTGGCGTAAAAGCCTCAAAAAGCATCAGCCATAGGCTAAATCGTTGGTCCATGTAGTGCAACAAAGTCTCATGTGGTGCTACAAAGTCGCACAAATTTGTAGCACCACATGCAATGATTTTCAGGAGGGCTTAAAAATATGAGCCCTACCCTTAAAATAAGCCCTAACGGCAGAAAATGAATAATAAAAAAGTATACTTCAACTAGAAGCACTGTCTGGGGCTCTGCTGCAGATTCTTCCTGGTCCCCGGCATTGGTCTTCTTCATCTCTTCTGGCCGGGGATTGAAAAATCCCTGCCTCCCTGAAGCGCTGGCTGTGATTAGCTGACACTTAGCCAATCCAAGCCAGCGCTCGATGACTGGCTGTGATTGGTTCATCGAGCTCTGGCTCTGATTGGCTAAGTGTCAGCCAATCAGAGGCAGCACTTTCAGAAGGCGGGGATTTGTCAATTCCTGGCCAGAAGAGATGAAGGAGAACAGTGCCAGGGACCTAGAGAGAAGAAGCGACTGGGCTAATGTACCCTTTTTTCCCCTGCAACCAGAGCGTAGATTAGGGTTTGTCAGTAGGATTTTCTACAGTCAACGGTGCATCGCACTGCACAAAAATAGCTTTTTTGTAGAATGCAGTGCAACAGAGAGGAAGGCTTCACAGGGAAACATGGGCTACAAAACCTCTTGAGTCACGTGCATATCGTGGGACCCGCGAGGTTTTTGTGTCAGGATGTCACGTGCTACAAAACATCGCATGTGTGAATTAACTCATAGGAAAGCAGGGGCTTCACATACATGCGATTTGTAGCATTGTAGCAACGTGGCAAAATCACACAACTTTGTCGCCCGTGTGAAGGAGGCCTTAGTCTTACTGGTAATCGGGTTTTCTGGAAGTCTCCACGACAGCACCACTTGAGATCTCTTCCTCCTAAAAGGGAAGGAAAAAAGAGGTTTAAAGCCCACCGGCCTACTACATGTTTTTATTCATTTTTGTTCACCCTCCTCTGCGATTTACAACAAATCAGCAAGGGTAGGAACCAAATTTATAACCTACATATGTTCACCAAAACAAAATCTGTAAAGAAATGTATGGGTGCAGTTGTGGAGACTTCCAAGTATCTGCATTATCGGTAAGACTAATACGTCTTTTTCCCAGTCGTTTCCACAACAGCACCACCTGAGAAGTACCAACAAAATGCATTTAGAAGGGACTACTGCAGAAAGGACTTCGTCCCAAAGCTAAGTTTTCCTTAGCCTGAACATCTAGCCTTGAAAGGCCACTTGGGAACCAGACCATCTTCCTGGGTCCTAGTATTTGACAGCTGAGAAATTCCACTTTTGCATTTAGGGCTTCTCTCAGCCCAACTTAATATCTTTTGCGCAATGCTCTGTACGGAGGTATGCCTTGTAGATGCCTGGTGACGAATGCAGGCTACTGCCGTGAGGTTCTCTGAGAATATCTTTCAGTGTTGATTTCTGGTTATGTCTGCCGACTGCTTAAGGGTCTTCCATATTGCATAAAGTTCTCTGAAATTTGAAGACTGATGATTGATATTCTGAGACCAAGTTCTTCTTGCATCTGGGTCCCCCAACCAAAAGAGCTGGCATCTGTTGTGATCTGAATCATGGGATCTTGAAACCAACATACCTCCCTTGTCAGGTTGATAGCCACCAGTATAGGGACATTTTTTAAGGTATTCCCCATTACCATCTTCTCTAGCGAAGTCCGCTTCTTGTCCCAAACAGAAAGAATTGTGTTCTGGGGGTTTTTTGTATGAAACTGGGCCCATGCTACTGAGAAAGTACAGGCTCATAAAATGGAAGAATCTGTCTCAAAATGGCCGCTAGATACAAAATGGAGCATTATAAGATGTAAATAAGCTTGTGTGTAGTGAAACAATAATTCAAGCAGAAATAGCTTTAGAGCATGAGATTCGGTGCAATGTCTAATGATTTGTTTTTATTCTTCCGAGAACCAAGCCTGAAAAAATCGTTATCAGAAGAAACCCACCCACGCCCTGAGCTCTGGGAAAAGAACGAATCGTGCTAATAAGATGCTGCGACCATCCAAACTCACAAGGGAGGACGAGATAACATTAACATTTGAAGGACATTTCATATATATTCTCACACTATGCTGTAATGTTTTATTTTCTAACCCAATAAGATTAACCCCGTGACTAATGACGTATTCCTTTCCTGTATTAGAAATATACCAAGTCAATAAACACTCAGAGTACGCACGCCTTAAGCAGAGTGAGCTGTATATCTGCCGCGGCTCAACTCTACGTATCTGTGGGAACTCATAACTATAAATTATATAGTTTTTGGCCTCCTTGATGCATCCAGGTACAAACTAATTTGGAACCCAAGGCTTGAAAGGTTAATGTGACCGGTCATGTGTAACGGTCCCTAACACTACTGCTGGGACACAAGAGGGTAGTTTCACTAGAAGTCACATAGCCGTTCTGATGGAACTCCTCAGTTTCAGAAAGGTTCTGATCTGAAGCTGAAGGCTTTGCATTTTGTTTGTGGGGATTATCTTGAGAAAGGTCTTTCTCTGAATGGGAGTAGTTTCTGATTTTTCCCGATTATCCAACCCAGTGATTGAAGAAGCTGGATAGTTATGTATCTCAGGTTTAGCTATGACCAGAATATCTTCCAAATATGGAATTATTATAAATTGATTTTTTCCTTAGGCCAAGTTCCACCATTATCTTTGTAAAGATACAGGAAGCAGAAGATATCTCGGAAGGCAGACATTTGAATTGAAAATGGCCCACTTCTCTCCACATATGTATTGCTGAGATTGGGAATGAATTGGAACGTGAAAGTCCTTTAGGTCTGCAGTTGCCATAAAGGCCTCCCTCTTTAGTTAATTTTACTGTCAAGTTTATTGACTCCATCTTGAATCTTCTGTACCTTAATGATTAGTTCAAAAGGTTTCAGATTTATGAAATTTCCCGCTGCGTTTCTATTTGACAATGATTAGTTTGGAGTAATGCCCTTTCCTTTGTTCAGCTAAAGGAATCGGAGCTGCTGCTTCCAGCCGCAATAAATCTCGACCCTGTTGCATTAGGCTGTTCTGAGATGAGGGGCAAGAGGCTACTGCGAAAATTTGAGGGGTGTGTGAAATGAGCTCTATCTATGCAGTACTCCTTTTTTATGGTTGAAATTTAGGCACTCTCCAAAAAGCCTGTAATCTTACCCCTATACTGAAATGAAGTCATTGTTTTGGTCTCGGATCATCTATTTGATAGGTGGTAAAGAGGAAATTTCTTCCTCTACCCCCCTTTTGCATAACTCCATCACCCTGTTTCACCTTTTTATACCCATTTGCCTCTTGCGATTACCCTGAGGCATGACAAAAAGTCCCCTTTTTTTCTTGCAGTGTTTAAAAGGAAATCCTATTCTGGCACCTTCTGGCCCGAATAGAAAGGGACCATGAAATAGCAAGGAAGACAATTTATTACTGAGGCCATGTCCTCAATAATTTAAAAGCATGAAGACAGGATCAATCCCTCCCTTGAGTGGGCCCCTTAGAGTCAGTGGGTCACAGCACCTGTCCAGGTTAGCCAGGTGCTAATGCCAGCCAAGCCCTGGGGGTTACACCAACCTTGCCCTGAGATGGACCAGCTTTGTCCTGACCTCTTCAGGCTTCTCTTATGATCATCTGCTTCCTCTTTTCCCTGTAAGTCTGAAAACTTTGGTTTCTTGCATTGAGTTTGGTCTTAATGTCTCCAGAACATAACAACACTTGGTCATTGCGGTTCTAGATCAGACGACTGCAGATCTGGAGTGCATTAATACAAACATGACCGTGAAATACGAAGTAGTATCCCAAAAGGGAAGATGGAGTACTGGAATGACACACAGTGGAAAATTAGAAACTGCAGGACTTTTGGCTAGGGGTGAGTGAGATAAAGGTCTTACAAAAAATCCTGAATTCAGCGAATATTTTAGTACGTTGTTTAGCCTAAACATTCATATCTCATAGCGAAAAGTTTTTTTCTGTCCAGAATACCTCTTTAAAGTTGAAATCTAGTTAGATTAAAGGGGTTGTGCCAAGAGAGACATTTTCCAGATAGGTGATAAAAGTCTGATTGGTAGGGGTTTCAACGATGAGACCACCACAATGCTGGAGAACTGGGGGGATGCGTCTCCCACCTGCAGTCACGTCAGATTGAATGCAACGATGGCCTCAAACTCTCATAGAGATGAATGGGAATGCACATACATGCAAAGCCTTCTAAAAATAGTTAAAGTGGGCGTGTGCACAGTGACTTCCCCAGAGGACACCTCAGGAATGGGGGACCAGGTGAGTAGGAAAAAAGGGTGCCTGGACTCCACGTCACCTAAATTGTAAGCACCAAAACTAGTTTGTGGTAGTCATAGTCGATGACAGTTTCTCTTTAAGGGCGCCTACCCACTTGCGTTGCCGATTTTCGTGCGTGAAAAACGCGGCGTTTTCGTGCGTTTTTTGCGCGTTTTCCGCGCGTTTTTCACAGCATTTTTTGCGCGTTTTTGCAGCCCTCCATTGACAATCATGGGTGCATTAAGGCCTCATGTCCACGGGCAAAATATGATTTAAGATCCGCAGCGGATCTCCCGCATGCGGATCCGCACCCCATAGGGATGCATTGACCACCCGCGGGTAGATAAATACCCGCGGATGGTCAATAAAAGGGATTTTTAAAAAAATGGAGCATGAAAAAATCTGGACCATGCTCCATTTTCGTGCGGGTCTCCCGCGGGGACGGCTCCCGCGGGCTTCTATTGAAGCCTATGGAAGCCGTCCGGATCCGCGGGAGACCTAAAATAGGAATTTAAAAGTATTTACCCATCCGGAGCGGACCGGGAAGGTCTTCTCTTCCTCACGGCCGGATCTTTCTTGCTTCGGCTCGGCGGATGTGCCCGGCGCATGCGCGCGGCACGTCGACGACGTGCCGGCGACGTGCCGCCGGCGTGACGAATTAATCCGCCGGCCGAAAAAGAAGATCCGGCCGTGAGGAACAGCAGACCTTCCCCGCCCGCTACGGATGGGTAAATTCTTTTAAATTCCTATTTTCAGCCCTCATGTCCGCGGGGCAGGAGGGACCCGCTACGGATTCTACATGTAGAATCCGTAGCGGGCCTGATTTTCCCCGTGGACATGAGGCCTAAGAGAAAAATAAGGAGACATATGCAACTGACAGTTCCTATGTGAAAAAACCCCCACGAAACGGAAAAAAACCCCAGATGAACAAGAACACATTCTATACTAATTGCTCTTGAGAAAAAACGCAAAACATCACAGGAAAAAAAATCGCAAGTGGATAGGCACCCTGAGGTTCATCAAAAGAGAGTGGAGGGGAAAACAGACTCCAGACCTTTCTGTCCTAGATGTAAAAAAAATCTATCAATTTAATAACAGGCCTATTTTGATCCTTGCTATATAACTCTATCAATTCTATGGCAAGACTTACAGTTATTAACCATATAGGTATAGACATTCCCACAACATAGACTAACACTGATTCACATTCTGCAGGAATTATCTAATTCAGAAACAGTCATTGGAAATCACCACTGTCTGACCACTAGGTGGTGCACACACTTTATACATCATCTTTTAACGCTCTGGTTTTGTTTGTTTGCTTTCCCAAATACATGAAACAATTGTTACAATTTTAGGCTTTTCTTTATTTTCCATACTGGATACAAGTAGTAACAGCCTGATGCTGTCTGGTAATAGAGGACTACAGTTGTAGCAATGGGAAGAGGAGAGTAGGGGGCTGTACAGCATTACTGATCAGGGGGATCAGCAAACTTGGGGGAGGATCAGCATGCAGCAGATAGGAGCTGAGCCCATCTCTGACACACCTCCATAGACAAGTAGTTCACCTGCTATCCAGGACCTGAGCGGGACGACTCTGCACTGATTCCAGGATGGATGCTCTGGAGATGTCTTCGGTATTAGTGTATCTTGACGCCACCAGGAAGCCAGGGGTTTGACAGGGTGAACGCCCCTGTCACACCCCTGGCTCCTGATAGGCTGACATCAGTAAGGCTCTAGCAGCAGAGTGTTTAGAGATGTTTGCAGGCCCTGGATTTTGGGTTAGGGATTCATTTTCCAGGGAGGGCTACAGTATTAGTTTGAAAGAAATCGATGTAACATGCAAGCTTTAAAGGAGATGTCTCGAGGAAGCAGTTAATTTTTTTTTTTGCCCAGTCCCCCCCATTAAACACACATTACTAAGCCCCCCTGTAAATGACATTTCTAGCTGGTTCGTACTTACCGTTCCAGCGTTTCAGCAACTTATAAAAGTTTCCTCAAGATGGCCGCCGGCTCTTTCCCCGTCGCTCGCTGCAGCCCGACGTGCGCGCTCCCGAGACGCCGCCAGCTGTGTCTCCATGGCAACCGGACGCATCGCAGCCGCCGACCAGACGCCCCGCAGCCGCCGACCAGACGCCCACCGCCAGGCAGCAGGTAAGCGGCGCTAGCCCCCGGCTCCCCAGCGCTAGACCCTCAGCCCAGGTGAAGGCCCCGGAGCCCAGCGCTAGGTTCCGGAGCCCAGCGCTAGTTCCCCCGGCCTAGCGGCAGCCCCCCCCCCCGGCCTAGCGACAGCCCCCCCCCCCCGGCCTAGCGACAGCCCCCCCCCCGGCCTAGCGACAGCCCCCCCATCGCAGCGACAGCCCCCCCGGCCTAGCGGCAGGCCCCCCCGGCCTAGCGACAGCCCCCCCGGCCTAGCGGCAGCCCCCCCCGGCCTAGCGGCAGCCCCCCCGGCGCAGCCTGGCGCAGCGACAGCCCCCCCGGCGCAGCCCGGCGCAGCGACAGCCCCCCCCGGCGCAGCGGCAGCCCCCCCCGACCCATCACTTACCTGGGAGGCTTCTCGGGGCTGCTGGGCTGGGCTGGGCTTCTCCGCTGGGCAGCTCCAGTTTCTGCACCTTCCTCTAACAGAGGATGGTGCAGAATGGCCGCTTCAGCGCGCTCCCGAGCAGTGACAGCTCGTCTGCGCATGCGCAGAAGAGCTGTAGCGGGGAGCACACTGAAGCGGCTCGTGCTGAATGGAGAAGACCGGACTGCGCAAGCGCGTCTAAAAAAGCAAGCTGCCAGCGAATTTAGACGGAACCATGGAGACGAGGACGCTAGCAACGGAGCAGGTAAGTGAATAACTTCTGTATGGCTCATATTTAATGCACGATGTATATTACAAAGTGCATTAATATGGCCATACGGAAGTGTATAACCCCACTTGGTTTCGCGAGACCACCCCTTTAATAGTTTATTATGTAAGGCTCACTGGAAAATAACCCCTAATGTCAGGGTAATAAAATTCTAAGTACAGCACCAATCAGGCCCACCCCACTTGCCCCGCTGCCGTCTGAAAGAAGAAAACACCACACGGAGGTCTGGTATAGTTTCTCACACGGGACATGGCTGCGCTTTTCCGACGTGCTTTATTACAGATTACATGAGATCTTATACCCTTTGTCCCATCACCAACAAGGGGTGATGGGCTTATAACCATATATGGGCAGTCCGGATTTCCGGCCTGAGACAGTGAAAACAGCCGATATCTTGCTTATGGCGCCTCTGGCTTATGTACAGAAAATCACGTATTCAATTAACTCCAGTACAAAGAATCACCCACTCAATTCTAAGAAAACGGCCAAGCATGCATTCTCCATATATGGGAAGTCCGGATTTCCGGCCTGGGACAGTGAAAGTTATGTACATTTGAACATCTTGATATTGCGCTTCTGGGAAAACAGCCAAGTACATGCGGCCTTCATGTCTGGTTCGGTATCATCTCTGAATTTCTGGACACATTTCTCTCTCAGCCTTGCAAAGCCTTGGAATATCTGATGTTAAGGCGACAGATTAAGTTTTTTCTCATTTGGAATTGAATAAAACTTGCATATAGGTATAAAGCATAAAAAAACATATGGCAATATATATATATACCCTCACAAACCCCCCTAAAAAACTTAATATGGAGATCAAGCATCAGACCTTGCACTCTTCCTCGGTCGTCTCTCCCTTGCGTCAGGGTTTTCTCCACTGCTCCTAAAAGGGAGGGATCACTACCTCACCTCAGAAGGAGGCCATGGATTCCCTGGGCTTATTTCTGGGCATCCATACCCTCTATCTGTACGAGTTAACACCCCACAGGGTGTGCCCTCGCCGGAACCTAAGGTCTTCTGCACTGTCCCTAGGCAAATGGGAAGTCCACTGACAGTCCATCTTATGAGACCGGGGCGGCGCAGTACTAGTCCATTTCTCCATTCTTCTGGTAACGTATCTGGTTGGCATTATCGGAACTGGCTCTTCATCTTTTTCAAACAAGGGAAATTTTGGTCACATTATCCAGTCCCTTACTCATACTCTTTTTGATCAAAGGGATAATACACATACAGGAAATTACATACCCCACCTCTTTCTACTAAAATCATATCCAGGGCCACTCTATTTTGGAACGCCATGGATGCAGTGGGCCCTAACTGGTCAGCTAACCCTTGTAAGGCATCTCTGGTGTAGTTTACAAACCTCTGCTGATTGTAATAGATATAATTCATCTAATCTACATTATTATTAACAGTGATAAAAGCAAATAAGGACTCAAAACCTGCTTTAACCTGATCTCTAGAATTAAATTCATCTGGCACCCCCCTTGGCACTCCTATTGCATCTATGTATACATGTGGATCAAAGTTACCACCTGGAGCGTCAACGTCTCTCTTAGCACAATGCGGTGTTGGATTCTCACCCTCAGTGTAGGCTTCATATTGCACATTTGATTGTATTAATTTGTTCTGATCCCTGAAACACGGGGCTAGTGTACAGTAGTCAAAGGTGTGTGTTAGAGGAATTGTACCACATTATAGCATGTAAAGGATATGCAGGATCATTAGTTTTTTCAGTGCGAAGTGTGGATCCAAGTGGGCTTTCCTTCGAGCTTTACTGCAGTTGGGTGAACAACATCTGGTAAGGACATTCAAACCGGGTTTCTCTCTCAAACTTTTTCACATAGACCCTGTCACCTGGTTTTAGATTGTGACACTCATCTGTAGGACCTGGGAGAAAAGCAGAGACTACAGAATACATTATTGACAATTCCTTGGAGAGGCCTATGACAACATTAACAAGAAAATCATTCCCCAAACTCTGCTACTGTGACATGTACCCTCCTGAGAAAAAGAAAAACTAATAGAAGACACTCAATTCAACATTTGCCCATTTCCTCCATTGTCTTTTGGATCTACTTTCCTACTACTCCGTAGATGGTAGGGTGTGTGAAAAGCCTGGAATATACCCAAAACAAACATGATGTGTTGCATTATTTCACCTGTGACATTTGTACCTTTGTTTGACTCAATCACTTCCGGTACCCCATATCTGCAGATTACCTCATTCATGAGCTTCTGTGTCGTTACCTGCTTATTTACTTTGGTAACAGAGTAGGTCTCCAACCTGAAAAACATCAACAACAACAAGCACATTTTCATGCTTCCCAACAAGTAGGAGCTGAGTGTAGCCAATTTGCAATCCCTGAAATGGGTAGAGTGGTCTAGGCAAGCGTGATGTGGCACATTTACTTCTGCCCTGTTGCTTACGGCAAAGATCATGCAAAATTGGACAAATGATGCAGCAGCTACAGAAAACCAAGGAGCCACCCGTCCTTGTTCAAGCATCGACATCATTGTTGCTTTGAGAGGTGCGTCTTTCCGCGCGTCAGCTGGGCCATCATGGGGCACAGGGACCATGGTGGGCAAGTGCTGTTGACTGTTCACCATATGCCGTCCCTTTTTAGTCCATTTGTCTTTTCTTCCTTGCTGGCTCGTAACTGTAAAGTCTTTAGCATATCAAAGGCCAAATTTTTATCAAAGTCCAAGTTTTTATCAAAGTCCAAGTGTAGTCAAAGTCCAAAGTTATTATCAAATTCTTCTTTTCTTCTTTCCACTTTCCACTGCTTGAGGGCCGCTGCCTTTGCTGTGTGGTCTGTGATGGCATTGCCTCTTGCTTCTCCGGTGTAGGAATTGGTGTGAGCTTTCCACCTTGTCAGGTAGAAGTAGGGTCTCCATGAGACTGCACCGCTGCAACATTCTTAATTGGCTGTCCTGCTGAGGTAAAAAACTGTCTGGCCTTCCATGTTGGGCCGTAATCATGAGCTATGCCAAATGCATACCGGGAGTCAGTGTAAATGTTTGCCGTCTTACCTTCCACCACTCTACACGCCCCAGTGAGTGCTTTTAGTTCCGCTTCTTGTACTGCGACATGCGGAGGCATTCTGCTTTTAGGACATCTTGTTGTGTAACCACTGCATATCCAGTGTGGAGTCGTCAATCACCCTGGTACCATCTATAAAAAACAACTCAAAATATGCATTATTAACAAGGGCTTCAGTAACTTTTTTAAAACTTAAATTTTCTTGTTGCATCACTGCTAGACAATCAGGCTGGTATTCTATTTCAAAAAGATCAGAACCTTGTTGCAAAAAATTTAAAAATTTAAAAATGGCTGACTTGCAATACCTAGATCACCTATGCCTTCTCCTCCCCCCTTTAAACCAGGGTACTCAATTGGAACAATAGTACCCGGTTTAAGGTAGTATAACATTGTAAAAAGATTTGATGGATGCAGATAAGGCCTGTAAGATGTTAGCACCAATAGCAGAAACATGAGTTACACCGGGGAAGAATAACCTACAAAACATCTACTAATATTTGAAATGTGATATTCCTTTAAGTGAATTCATTATTAGTCTGTTCCTGCATGCAATGTCCTATAAAAATTTGAGACAGGAGAAAAAAAAAACAAAAAACTTTTACTAGCTGCTCAAGCTCCTCACCCCTCCCTTGTGGACAAGAGGGATGAAACATTACGTACTATTACATCCTCTAGCTCCACCCCTTCGATATTGGCACATTGCGACTTTTTTCAGAACTCACTTCAGCTTAACAGTCCAAGCATCCACATCACAACCAAGCAAAGTCCCATGCATGGGGAGGACTTTTATCCCCAGTCATTATCCACATCACACATTCCACCACAGCTTGAACACGGGTCACTAACTCTCATCCATCCATGCTCTCAAGTCTGCTCCGTCACCCCCTATTGAAGGTGTACCAGTACATACAGATGCACAGACAAAAAAAGTTTGACAAACATACATACATCAGTTGAAAAACATTGAGGTGAGTGCTATCATTTTATAAAGTACATAATTCTATTGAGATGAGATTGTGAATGAGCGCTATCTATGACAAATTATGTGAAAAAGTTTGCTGAGTGACTGAGATATTCTATATTTCTTATTTACTGAAGCTATTATATGCTGTATTAAACGCTGAAGTATTTTAGAATGCGTGACCCTGAATTTGGAGTGAATTCTGAAAGCCCCCACCTTTTTAAAACAAACTGTTATCTCTCTACGAATATGAAACACAGACTGAATTGTTTTAGCGTAAACTATTGCCTGCATTTTGAAATCATAATTACAGCGCAACATGTTCTTCATTTTCAACCCCTGTATAAGTAAGAATATAACTTAGAATGCTAGGTTTCCTGCCTACTAAGACGGTATAATTAATTAAATTCATTTCAATCCTTCATTCCTTTACAGCAAGCAGAGATATTATCCAGGGTTATTATTGCATTCTTTCTCTCGCTTCGTTATCTCTTGACCTTGAAGACTAAACACAAGCTCGCAGCTACATGTCAACAAAACTCTTCTCCCCTAAAAGCAAGCTCAGTTAACTATTTGCACATACAGTATATACATATATATATACACACATATATATCTCTATTATCTATCTTGTATTATACACATTTTCTTCTTTCTTTGCCAACAAATCACATGCATTGTAACTTTCTTATCGACTTGCTTGTTCCTCATACTTCTCTCCCTTACCTAACTGCCAATATAACCTTCAATAGACACTCTCCTGACGCCCTCTTGATCACTTACTGTACTTTTCAACATTTCACTTACGGATACTTTCTTAAACAAATAATGTGTACATACGTAACTTTCTCTGACTATCTCTCTGCTTCTAGCAAACCTTGATCTTCCAAGGCACCTCTCGGTCCTAAAGACCTCCTCCCAGACACCATTTTGTAATCTGCCGTGCGGGTCGGTGTCACACATTTTCATTAGAGTTTTCTTACATTTTACAAATTCATCCACACGGCGGCAGCCCTTGAGGGGCTCTGTCTTCTTTAATAAGGTCTTACGCATATTACAACAACAACAACAATAAAAATAACACGCTCCATAGAGTGCATCCTTCTGACCTGAATTGTCAGCCCCTTATATATGGCAAAACAACCGAAGGCATCTTCTTCCATGGAACCAGTCCCAAAGAGTGCATCCCTCTCAACTAAACCATCAACAACTAAACTAAACTAAAACGGAGGGTTCCTTCGTCTATGGGACCTGTCTTACAGAGTGCTTCCCTCTCCTCTAAACCATTAACGACTAAATAAACTCAAACGGAGGGTTCCTTCGTCTGTGAGACCAAATGAAAAGTAAGAGAAAAAAAAAATTCTGCAGATACAACAAACAATCAAACAATCTCCACTATCGCTAAAACGCTACGGACTTCAAAGTACAAATAAACTACAGACTAGTTTCTGGGTGACCGATTGGTGCGCATATCACGGTCAGTGGTCCATGACGGCAAACCCGGAGCCCACACGAGTTACCGTGTAGAACTCTTAACCCAACCCGTGCGGTCACAAACCACAGATAGTCAGTCCTGCTGCAAGACTCTCAGCGTAAAACACAACATAAATATATGCTGGCCTTACCTGGAGTTCTGTGAGTTGATCAGGCTCGGTTTGCAGCAGGACGGCTTCTCAGTGGCGTGGATCCGGGTGGAATGCGTTGTAGGCTCTGGCTTTGTCGCCCCAGTTGGTTGCGCCATTTGTCAGGGTAATAAAATTCTAAGTACAGCACCAATCAGGCCCACCCCACTTGCCCCGCTGCCGGCTGAAAGAAGAAAACACCACACGGAGGTCTGGTATAGTTTCTCACACGGGACATGGCTGCGCTTTTCCGACGTGCTTTATTACAGATTACATCAGATCTTATACCCTTTGTCCCATCACCAACAAGGGGTGATGGGCTTATAACCATATATGGGCAGTCCGGATTTCCGGCCTGAGACAGTGAAAACAGCCGATATCTTGCTTATGGCGCCTCTGGCTTATGTACAGAAAATCACGTATTCAATTAACTCCAGTACAAAGAATCACCCACTCAATTCTAAGAAAACGGCCAAGCATGCATTCTCCATATATGGGAAGTCCGGATTTCCGACCTGGGACAGTGAAAGTTATGTACATTTTAACATCTTGATATTGCGCTTCTGGGAAAACAGCCAAGTACATGCGGCCTTCATGTCTGGTTCGGTATCATCTCTGAATTTCTGGACACATTTCTCTCTCAGCCTTGCAAAGCCTTGGAATATCTGATGTTAAGGCGACAGATTAAGCTTTTTCTCATTTGGAATTGAATAAAACTTGCATATAGGTATAAAGCATAAAAAAACATATGGCAATATATATATATACCCTCACACTAACACTAACCGTCCAGTGTCTGCAAAAATCAGTAAACACTGTGCTGCTACGCGATGCAGCAATCTGCGGTCCCCCTTTCATGTGGCCTGCTCAACCGCTGGCTATGGACACAAAGATGACAGACAGTGGGGAGCATCAGCACCCAGTGCTCCGGAGTGCACTGTCCTGGCCTGCTGCATCACCATCATGTGCATGTGTGTAGCAGGCGCCGCGCCACACACACCGGGGAAGGGGCCGATGGCACTCTGCTGACGGCGCTGGCTGAGCATAGAGTACATGTCCCCCTAGTCGCGCTCATGAGACCTGGCTCCTGCAGCAGCAGCTTTGAGGAGACTGGAGCTGATGAGCAGTGGGGAACGGACACCCAACAGAAAAAAGCAGCTGGGAGTTCACGTTATGGTCGGGGAGCCAGGAGAAGTCAAAGCAGCCCGACTGCAGAAGTACAAGCAGCATTGGGAAACTTGACATGTCGCCGGGGGAGCCAGGAGAAGTGAAAGGCCGACTGCAAAAATACAAGCAGCATCGGGGAGCTTTACATGTCGCCGGGCCAGAGAACCACTCACTGTTACACCAGCCGCAGCGGGGAAGACAACTGTTGCCCGTGAGCAGAGGGGAGAATAATGCAGACCTTCCAGGACCTGACTGGGAACCATCTGTGCAGCCAATGAGGTACTTGGGGCTTCACTAGGCTGTCAGTGCTCTCTCCAGCACTACTTCCTGGTGACATCACTAATACCGATGTCTTCTCCTTCCAGGACTGACTCTTCATAAGAGATCAGCTCATCCCTGCACATGACTAAAGGAAAGTCCATCTATAATTAACCCTGACATGACTGTTTTCTTAATTTAGAAGGAATGGCTATAGACGTTGAACAATGGGGATTTCACAGCCCGACTTCCCCGTAATAGTTAATAGAATAGGATGGAGAATATTGTATCATATGACCTAGAATGAAATCTCTAACATAATCATATCATTTTAATTTTATGAGGTATTTCTGAGTTTTATTATATCTCTTATATTTATATATTGGTATTTCCATTCATGTATCTTTTTTTTACTAGATTTCTTCTCCTTCTCTATCAATTTCTATCCCATGTTCACAGGTAACCCCCATGATGAGGGCTGCCTGCTGCAACTCAATCCTACAATATAGAAGGATTCAAAATAATAAAGCAATCATCCTGTAGTACAAAGGTGGAGATAACACTGCTGATTATATATGCATGTTCAATTTGATATCTAAAATACAAGTTCCCACAGATACATAATCTTATATACGGAAGTAAACACAGAAGGGAAAGCTAGGACGCCACTAGCGATACGCATGGGGTTATCTGACCTCTGCCCTTCTACTTCGCTCCTTGGTGTGATGGTTCGCCCTGTGTGCTTACTTTAACACTATAAGGTTGGGTCCACATGGGACGGATTCCCCGTCGGAATTCTCGCAGAATGACTGCTCCAAAATTCCGTGGGAGAGCCGCAGCTTCAAAACCCACTGCATTTCGCCACGGGTTTTGGAGCAGTTCGGCCGCCAGCATTCCGCTGTGGCTTTCTCTCCCCATAGAGAGGAGGGAGGCCACAGCGGCAAAAAAAAAAAAGAATTGACATTTGGAATTGAATTCCGCGCCACATGTCCGTATCCGCCCGGCTTTTCCGCAATGGATTGGCTGCCCCATGTGAACAAGATTTCTGCAAAATCTCGTCCACATGGCTGGATAATCCCGGGATTAGCAGCCGTGGTTGGAATTGCCCCACGGAAAGTCCGTTCCATGTGAACTCAGCCTGAGGGCTCTTTCATACGGGCTACAAAATCATGGCTGCAAAACGCATGTCTGTGAAGCTCACGCTTTCCAATGGGTTCTTTCAGGCTACAAAACGACTCTCATGTGAAAGAACCCATCGGAAACCATGAGCTTCACATACATGCATCTTGTAGCGATGATTCTGTAGTCAGATTTTCACATGTTATGCAATACGCTCGCTCACACTCTTTTTTTTTGTTGCAGTGAATAGGGTTCATGCCTGCACAAAAATACTGAGCGTCTTTGCACAGGCAATACTTGTTTACACGGGCGGGGAAATCACCATGCCCTGATTTAAAAAGCTTATTAGCTTCACATAGCGCTAGTGATCACAGTTATGTACAGTGTTTAGCGCATACCCAAAAGGGCAGATATGTATGTGTACACGCCTCCCTCCTCTTTGGTGCGCAAACATGCACAAGATAGGGCAGGTCCTATTTTTTGCACCTTTCACACATGAGCGTATTTTACTGCGTAAGGGCTTTTACCCACTAGCGTTTTTTTTTTCGCTGTGAATTTGCTATATTTGTTTTCCAAATGTCAATGGGGCTTTGTAATGTTAAATTCACATGACACAAAAAATGCCACTGGGGCCACTGTGGGAGTCACTATTACGATTGGGGCCACAGTGGGGATCACTAGTACTACTATGGCCTCTGTGGGGATCACTATTACTACTGGGGCCACTGTGGATGACACTATTACTATTGGGGCCACTGTGGAGGTCACTATTACAACTGGGGCCACTGTGGGAGTCACTATTACTACTGGGGCTACTGTAGGGGTCACTATTACTACTGAGGCCACTGTGGGGGGCACTATTACTACTGGGGCCACTGTGGGGGTTACTATTACTACTAAGGCCAACATAGGGGTCACTATTACTACTGGGGCCACTGTGGGGGACACTATTACTACTAGGGCCAATATAGGGGTCACTATTATGGCCAATATAGATGATACTATTACTATTGGGGCCACTGTGGAGGTCACTATTACTACTAGGGCCACTGTGGAAGTCACTATTACTACTGGGGCTACTGTAGGGGTCACTATTACTACTGAGGCCACTGTAGGGGGTCACTATTGCTACTGAGGCCACTGTGGGGGTTACTATTACTACTAAGGCCAACATAGGGGGTCACTATTACTACTGGGGCCAATATAGGTGACACTATTACTACAGGGGCCAATATAGGGGTCACTATTATGGCCAATATAGATGACACTATTACTATTGGGGCCACTGTGGAGGTCACTGTTACTACTAGGGCCACTGTGGGAGTCACTATTACTACTAGGGCTACTGTGGGAGTCACTATTACTACTGGTACCACTGTGGGGGGCACTATTACTACTGGGGCCAATATAGGGGTCACTATTGCTACTGAGGCCACTGTGGGGGGTTACTATTATTACTAAGGCCAATATAGGGGTCACTATTACTACTGGGGCCACTGTGGATAACACTATTATTACTGGGGCCAATATAGGGGTCACTATTATGGCCAATATAGATGATACTATTACTATTGGGGCCACTGTGGAGGTCACTATTACTACTAGGGCCACTGTGGAAGTCACTATTACTACTGGGGCTACTGTGGGGGGTCACTATTACTACTGGGGCCACTGTGGGGGGCACTATTATTACTGGGGCCACTGTGGGGGGTCACTATTGCTACTGAGGCCACTGTGGGGGGGTTACTATTGCTACTGAGGCCACTCTGGGGGGTTATTATTACTACTAAGGCCAATATAGGGGTCACTATTACTACTGGGGCCACTGTGGATGACACTATTATTACTGAGGCCACTGTGGGGGACACTATTACTACTGAGGCCAATATAGGTGACACTATTACCCAGTTTCCCTGAAAGTAAGACATACCCTGAAAATAAGACATAGCATGATTTTCCAGAATTTTTGAGGATGCAAAATAATTTTTCAGGCTTTTTGAGGATGCTTGAAATATAAGCCCTACTCCAAAATTAAGCCCTGCTAACAGTTAATTAAAAAAGACAATTTAAATAGTGTCCAGGAAGCTATACATGTAAAAAAGTTAAACCATTTTAAACTAAAATTAAGATAAGGCACTGTCTTATTTTCGGGAAAACACGGTACTATTGGGGCCAATATGAGGTCACTATTATGGCCAATATAGATGATACTATTACTATTGGGGCCACTGTGGAGGTCACTATTACTACTAGGGCCACTGTGGAAGTCACTATTACTACTGGGGCTACTGTGGGGGTCAATATTACTACTGGGGCCACTGTGGGGGGCACTATTACTACTGGGGCCACTGTGGGGGGTCACTATTGCTACTGAGGGCCCCTGTGGGGGTTACTATTACTACTAAGACCAATATAGGGGTCACTATTACTACTGGGGCCACTGTGGATGACACTATTACTACTGGGGCTAATAGAGCAGACACTATTACAACTGGGGCCGCTGTGGATGACACTATTACTACTGAGGCCACTGTGGGGGACACTATTACTACTGGGGTCAATATAGATGACACTATTACTACTGAGGCCACTGTGGGGGACACTATTACTACTGGGCCAATATAGGTGACACTATTACTACTGGGGCCAATATAGGGGTCACTATTATGGCCAATATAGATGACACTATTACTACTGGGGCCATTATGGGGGTCACTTTAGTACTGGAGCCACTGTGGGGCTGCCGGGAACCATAAACTTGGGAGCGCTGACAATGGAAAGCCTTTGGAGGAGGTGAGGTGGAGCACCGCATAGTAGCTCCCTTCAAAATGTGCACCAATGGTACAGTTTTTGACTGTTTTTTGGATGCAGAAATGCTGCAGAATTTGCTCTGTCTTTTTTTAAATGGCCCTGTACTTTTTATAACGACAGAAGTAAATTAATATCTAACAAAAGCACCGCCCCCTGACCACACCTCTCTGTCCCGCCTTGACCCTGGGAATATCTGGTCACCTTAATTAATCCCTTAAAGGGGTTGTCTCGCGATAGCAAGTGGGGTTAAGCACTTCTGTATGGCCATATTAATGCACTTTGTAATATACATCGTGCATTAAATATGGCCAATATTTAATGCACGATGTATATTACAAAGTGCATTAATATGGCCATACAGAAGTGCTTAACCCCACTTGCTATCGCGGGACAACCCCTTTAAGGACCAGAGTGTTTTGGTCCTGAAGGATTAGACACTTTTTAGTGATTTTACCCATGTGATGGTTTTACTGCTCTATTTTTTTTCTTCATCTACCAAAATTATTTTTGCTATGGTTTTTTTCTGGGACATATAGGGCTATTTTTTCACTGACTTCTTTTTTTACATTTTTAAGTTTTATTGTGGGTAAAAAGCTAAAAAAGATATTCTTTTTAATTTCTAGTTTTTTTTTAAATCTGTATATTTATGTTAAAAAAAAGTTCCCCTCCAGGGGTCATTCACGTGGTCTTTTTTTTTCTTTTTCTCTGTAATTGGGGCGTCCACAGGAGCAGTGTAGGGGCCCACTACATGCTTTTCTCGACCCCTCCATAATGTTATACATGTAATGTCTTGTGTTTATGCACTGTGCAAAATGTCTTGTCATTCTGTTGGGTGTATTGCACAGCTGCAGCGTGTGATGGGTTAAGTGTCTGCAATGCATGGAGGCTGTCTGTAAATGTATCAATTCTACCTGTCACATGGTATGAGAGAGGCTATAAATGTGAGTGCTTGAGAGTGGGAAAGGAGTTCCATCTTGAGTGCCATCTTAAAGGGGTTGTCCCGAGGCAGCAAGTGGGTCTATACACTTCTGCATGGCCATAATAATGCACTTTGTAATGTACATTGTGCATTAATTATGAGCCATACAGAAGTTATAAAAAGTTTTATACTTACCTGCTCCGATGCTGGCGTCCTCGTCTCCATGGTGCCGACTAATTTTCGCCCTCCGATGGCCAAATTAGCCGCGCTTGCGCAGTCCGGGTCTTCTTCTTTTCTGAATGGGGCTCCGTGTAGCTCCGCCCCGTCACGTGCCGATTCCAGCCAATCAGGAGGCTGGAATCGGCAATGGACCGCACAGAAGCCCTGCGGTCCATGAAGACAGAGGATCCCGGCGGCCATCTTCAGCAGGTGAGTATGAAGACGCCGGACCGCCGGGATTCAGGTAAGCGCTGTGCGGGTGGTTTTTTTAACCCCTGCATCGGGGTTGTCTCGCGCCGAACGGGGGGGGGGTTTAAAAAAAAAACAAAACCCGTTTCGGCGCGGGACAACCCCTTTAAGTCCCATCTGGAGGCACACCACAGAGGCACATGTACCGTCCACCACAACTGGAATAAAGGATTATACTTATTCATGCTGATGCGGTTGGGACGTGATTGCTATCATCTGACATAAGGAGTCGACACTTCTAAGAAGGGGCTTTTTGCTTGTTATACCCCCCTCCTCCCGAATAAGTGCCGTTCTTTCATTCTGAATTTTGGTGACACTTATGGTCTATGCCTTACAATTCAAAAGCGCAGGAATTTTTTGCTTACAGTCTTTTACAGTGGCACATGGGGTGTTGAAGATAAAAGAAGAGGAGAGGTTTCCCATGTGTGAGAGTCTACATGAATTGTAACTGAGCCCCAAAGAGAGAGAGTGAGAGCAAGAGCATTTGTGAGCAGGTGCGCTTCAAGGCCCAGTGCAGAGGTACTCAATTGTTTGTTTTACAGACTGGCGCATCCTGAAATCTGGGACCGCCTGGTGGAGGTACTCTACAGTCATTGTTCACAGTCATTATTTGGTCACGCACGGGTTGATCTGAAGTCAGGGTTACTGTGTGGAGGTACTATTGCCAAGTTTATTGAATTTGCCTGCACTGTCTATTCTTCAAAGTGTGCCTTGTAGTGTTGAAGTTTTCCAGTAAAGTGATTTCCAGGCCCCGACCATTCCTGGGGACCTGAGGTTTTTAAACTGTCTGAGACTCCTTTATTTTTTCCCTGATGATAGTCATGCTGGGGGGTATCGGAATGGTGGCGTCACCCGTGACAAATCCCTCTACACCTGTTATCCTGTTTATTGGACATCCCCATGCCGGGGGTAGCCCGAGAGAGGTCCAGCGCTTCCCTGGCCTTGGCTACGTGTGTCCCTCTGGAAGAGAGAGCGTGGTAAGTGCCACCATTACAAGCCAGCATCTTGCCCTCCCAGTTCCTCAGCATATGCCATGTGTCCGGGGTTACCCTACGGCAGTGATGGCGAATCTTTTAGAGACCGAGTGCCAAAACTGCAACCCAAAACCCATTTATTTATCGCAAAGTGCCACCACGTCAGAGGGCAGGGCTTATCACGACATATAATTTTCCGCCCCCGTCATTCTAAAAGGGACAGAGGATCTTCAAAATAGACAGCATGCAGATTTTGACTACTTTTTGGATGCGGAAATGCTGCAGAATGTACTCAGCGGAAATTTCTGTGGAAAATTCTGCAGCATTTCCGCATCCAAAAAGCAGTCAAAATCTGCACCCTGTCTATTTTGAAACAGCCCTGCCCATTTCCGCCATATGTAAACATACCCAAGCAGTAATAGTGACCCTTTTCCCCAGCGATAATAGTGACCCCCCCTAGCGGCCCCAGCGATAATAGTGACACCCCACAGCAGCCCCCTGTATATTAGTGACCCTCCACAGCAGCCCCCAGTATATTAATGACCCCCCACAGCGGCCCCCAGTATAATAGTTACACCCCCCAAAGCGACCCCCAAAATAATAGTGACACCCCACTACAGCCCACATTGTAATAGTGACATCCCACAGCGGCCCCCAGTATAATAATGACACTCCACAGCGGCCCCCAGTATAATAGTGACAGCCCACATTGTAATAGTGACATCCCACAGTGGCCCCACATTCCCCCCCGAGACTCACATACTTACTCCCTCCTCCTCGTGGAAGCTCCGCTCCTCCTCTGCCGGGCGTTGCTGCTTGGCGCTGCTCCCGGCACACAGTGTGACATCAGTGTGCTGTCGGACACTTCCTCCCCCTGCTTTCGCGGAACCTTAAGAGGAGACGTCGGGGGAGAGGAGGAGGATCCCAGCTGCACACTGACGTCACAGTGTGCGCCGAGATCAGCGCGACTAGCAGCGCATCTAGGTGAATGCTGGCAGGGGACCTGCGGCCCATACCGGTATTCACAAGTGGTGAGCGGCCGATGGCGGCACGTGCCAGTAGATAAGGCTTTGCGTGCTGCCTCTGGCACGCGTGCCATAGGTTCGCCACCTCTGCCCTACGGGATGCTGCAGCTGCATCCTCTTTGGCGTCACTAAGAACAGGATTGAATCTGTTGTGCCACTCAAGAAGAAACGTGTTGGAGATTTACAAAAATCTGTATACGGTTTATAGCGTCCTATATACAGATCCTACCATCTCTTCTGTATAGTGTCCTATATACAGATCCTACCATCTCCCCTGTATAGCGTACAGCTTATAGTGTCCTATATACAGATCCTTCTATCTTCTCTGTGTAGCGTATGGCTTGAAGTGTCCTATATACAGATCCTTCCATCTCCTCTGTATAGTGTCCTATATACAGATCCTACCATCTCCCCTGTATAGCGTACGGCTTATAGTGTCCTATATACAGATCCTACCGCCTCTCCAGTATAGTGTACATCTAATAGAGTCCTACCTACAGATCCTACTGTCTTCCCCGTATAGTGTATGGCTTATAGGCTCCTATATACAGATCCTTCCATCTCCTCTGTGTAGTGTATGGCTTACAGGGTCCTATATACAGATCCTCCTATCTCCTCTGCATAGTGTACGGCTTATAGTGTCTTATATACAGATCATGCCATCTCCTCTGTATACTATATATGGTTGACAGTGTCCTATATACAGATCCATCTCCTCTGTATAGTGTACGGCTTATAGTGTCCTATATACAGATCTTTCCATCTCCTCTGTAGTGTATGGCTCATTGCACCCTATATACAGATCCATCTCTTCTGTATAGTGTATGGCTTATAGTGTCCTATATACAGATCCGTCCATCTTCTCTGTATAGTGTATGGCTTATAGTATCCTATATACAGATCCTTTCGTCTCCTCTACATATTGTACGGCTTATAGTGCCCTATATACAGATCCCTCTATCTCCACTGTATAGTGTACGGCTTATAATGTCCTATATACAGATCCTTCAGTCTTCTCTTTATAGTGTACGGTTTATAGTGCCCTATATACAGATCCCTTCATCTCCTCTGTATAGTGTACGGCTTATAGTGTCCTATTTACAGATCCCTCCATCTTCTCTGTATGGTGTACGGCTTATAGTGTCCTATATACAGATCCTTCCGTCTCCCCTGTATAGCGTACGGCTTATAGCGTCGTGTATACAGATCCTTCCGTCTTTTCTATATAGTGTATGGCTTATAGTCTGCTATATACAGATCCTTCCATCTCCTATATATAGTGTATGGCTTATAGAGTCCTATATACAGATCCTTCCATCTCCTCTGTATACTGTATACGGCTTATAGTGTCCTATATACAGATCCCTCCATCTTCCCTGTATAGTGTACGGCTTATAGTGTCCTATATACATAGTAACATAGTATGGAAGGCTGAATGAAGACAATGTCCATCTAGTTCAGCCTATCTATCCTCCTGTGTTGATCCAGAGGAAGGCAAAAAACCCCAAGAGCAGAAGCCAATTATCCCTTTTGGGGAAAAAAATCCTTCCCGACTCCCTAATGGCAATCAGACTGTTCCCTGGATCAACCCCTAATAGTTCCTACCTGCCTCTACACCCGGATTGACAATTAACCTAAGATTTATATCCTATAATGTCCTTCCTCTCCAGAAAGGCAACAAGTCCCCTTTTAAACTCCTCTATGGATTTTGCCATCACCACTTCCTCCGGCAGAGAGTTCCACAGTCTAACTTCTCTTACAGTAAAGAATCCCCTTCTGTGTTGGTGATGAAACCTACTTTCCTCTAATCGTAACGGATGCCCTCTTGTTACCGTCGTGGTCCTAGGTGTAAACAGATCGCGGGAGAGATCTATGTGTTGTCCCCTCATGTACTTATACATGGTTATTTGACCACCCCTTAGCCGTCTTTTTTCTGGTCCCGTAATTCCATGTATTAGTCTAGTTGCCCTTCTTTGAATCTCCTCAAGCACTGTGACATCTTTCCTGAGCACCGGTGACCAGAATTGTACGCAGTATTCCATGTGAGGCCTGACAAGTGCCTTATATAATGGAAGGATAATGTTCTCATCCTTCGCCCCTATACCTCTTTTAACCCCTTGAGTGGCGGGTTTCCTACCACCCTGTCGTGCCCACCAGGGCAGGTTTTTTTAAAAAGGTCTAATCATTGAATTTCAACTAGTTTTGCAGTTGCGTCTCAAGAGCCATAACTTTTTCATTTTTCCATTGACATGGCCATATAAGGGCTTGTTTTTTGCGGGACAAGTTGTGATTTTTTAAACAAGGGGGAGGAAAAAAAGAAATGGGGAAAAAAGAAAAAAGGGGCCATGTCATTAAGGGGTTAAATAATGTATTAACTTCCTTCTCTGGGTCATTACGACGCACATGGATACCACATGTGTGATTGTATTTTTGATTTTTTACAAAGTAAAGAGAGACAAGTGTTTTTTTTATTTTTTTAATAATTTTTTTACTTTTTTTTTTTTTAATTTTTTAAAAATTTTTTATTTTTTTTTGTCCCTTTAGGGGACTTCCACAGGGACCCATCAGGACCCCTGATCACATTCCAGGGGTCCGATGGTGACAGCCCTTTACATGCTGCAGTGACAGCCCTTTACATGCTGCAGTCACATAGACTGCAGCATGTAAAGGGTTAACACAGCAGAGATCGGAGGTTTTCTCTGATCTCTGCTGTAAGAGCTAGTACCTAGCTGTCCTCTGACAGCTAACAACCAGCTCTCCCTGCCACAGAGACCATCGGCTTGCTTCTGACAAGCCGATGGTCTCTATGGCAACCTGTAAACAAAGCAGGACATTGCCGACATGTCGGCAATATCTTCTGCTGGTTTTTCAAAGCCCTTGCACTGCTCTGTGTGGGTCTGTGCAGGCAGAGCACACTGTCACAGCTTGTGGCATTGTGCTCTGCAGCTCCCATAGTGATACATAGCCCGGAAATCTTCCGGGGTATATCACTATGGGCAGTGGAGCTCGTCACGGAACTTTTCCGGGCGTGCCACTCAAGGGGTTAATGCACCTTAAGACTTTATTTGTCTTTGCAGCAGCTGACTGGCATTGGTTACTCCAGTTCAGTCTACAATCCACTAGTACCCCCAGATCCTTTTCCATATCACTTTTCCCTAGTGGTACCCCATTAAGTGTATATTGGTGACATCCGTTCCTCCTGCCCATGTGCATAATCTTACATTTTTCAACATTGAACTTCATTTGCCATTTTTCTGCCCAAGCCCCTAGCTTATCTAGGTCAGTTTGTAGCCGCACATTGTCCTCCATTGCATTAAAGGGGTTGTCTCGCGAAATCAAGTGGGGTTATGCACTTCTGTATGGCCATATTAATGCACTTTGTAATATACATCGTGCATTAAATATGAGCCATACAGAAGTTATTCACTTACCTGCTCCGTTGCTAGCGTCCCCGTCGCCATGGTTCCGTCTAATTTCGGTGTCTTCTTGCCTTTTTAGACGCGCTTGCGCAGATCCGTCTTCTCCCTTCGGCTCCGCTCGGCAGCATCGGCATTTTGGCTCCGCCCCCTTGTACGCATCATCGCGTAGCTCCGCCCCATGATGTGTGCCGGTTCCAGCCTCCTGATTGGCTGGAATCGGCACGTGACGGGGGCGGAGCTACGCGATGATGCGTACAAGGGGGCGGAGCCAAAATGCCGATGCTGCCGAGCGGAGCCGAAGGGAGAAGAAGGGAGAAGACGGATCTGCGCAAGCGCGTCTAAAAAGGCAAGAAGACACCGAAATTAGACGGAACCATGGCGACGGGGACGCTAGCAACGGAGCAGGTAAGTGAATAACTTCTGTATGGCTCATATTTAATGCACGATGTATATTACAAAGTGCATTAATATGGCCATACAGAAGTGTATAACCCCACTTGCTGCCGCGAGACCACCCCTTTAATTATATTGTATAATTTTGTGTCATCTGCAAATATTGATATTTTGCTGTGCAGCCCCTCTATCAGGTTGTTGATAAATATGTTGAACAGAGTGGGGCCTAATACAGAACCCTGTGGCACCCCGCTAGCGACTGTGGTCCAATCAGAGTACGAACCATTTATTACCACCCTCTGCTTTATATCATTGAGCCAATTTTTTACCCACTTACACACGTTTTCGCCCAATCCGAGCTGTCTCATTTTGTATATTAGCATATTATGTGGCACGGTGTCAAAGGCTTTGGAGAAGTCCAGATATACGAGATCAATAGATTCTCCCAGGTCCAGCCTAGAGCTTACTTTATCGTAGAAACTGATCAGATTTGTCTGACATGAGCGACCCTTCATAAATCCATGCTGGTGAGGAGTTATTCCCTTATTCTCCTTGAGGTACTCATCGATGGCGTCTCTCAGAATCTGTTACCATGCAGCGCGGCACGGGGTCCCGCGGTCGGCGCGTCGCTCCGGCGGCCTGGAGCCCTGTGTCGGGGTTATCCCAGCGGCTTGGGGCGGCAGCGTGGGCGTGTCCGCCCGTAGGGTGCCGCCCGCACTCCTCCGTTCTTCTTATACAGCAGTGGGTGGAGTTGCCTCCTCCCACTCTCCACCCCTGGGCGGAACCTTGTGGTTAAAAGACTGGCAGTGAATTGAGCTCACTGCCAGTTATTGGTTCTACTTGCATCTAGCCAGTCTGTCTGCAGTTATCTTCAGCCAGTCCCTAGTTGTCGGTCAGCTCCTTCTATTTATCTATTGTCCAGTCTTTGTCCTGTTGGTTCTGTTAGCCTCTAGTCTAGTCTGTCCAGTCAGTGCTAGTGGCTATTCAGTTTCCTTCCAGTTTGCCTGTGAGCTCCATCTCCAGCTTTGTAGTTTTGTTGGTCGGTTCCATCTGCCTCCCCTGTCGGCACTCTGTTCCCCCCCATTAGGTAGCTTGCTTCTTGTCAGTCGCCAGGTCCCTAGCCAGGGCAGGGACCGCCGTCCAGTTGTCCACCTGGGGTTAGCCAGGACCGAGGCAGGGACAGTGGGGTGTGGGAAGATCAGGGCACCCCATCTGGCGCTCGGGGGGGCAGAGTGCCGTAACAGAATCCCCTCAAATTTTTCCCGTTACTGAAGTGAGACTAAGGCCTCATGTCCACGGGGAAAATCAGGCCCGCTACGGATTCTCCATGGAGAATCTGCAGCAGGTCCCTCCTGCCCCGCGGACATGAGCGCTTAAAATAGGAATTTAAAAGAATTTACTCACCCACAGCGGACCGGGAAGGTCTTCTCTTCCTCACGGCCGGATCTTCTTTTTCGGCCGGCGGATGAACTTGTCCGCCGAGCCAAAGCAAGAAAGATCCGGCCGTGAGGAAGAGAAGACCTTCCCGGTCCGCTGCGGGTGAGTTAATTCTTTTAAATTCCTATTTTAGGTCTCCCGCGGATCTGGATAGCTTCCATAGGCTTCAATAGAAGCCTGCGGGAGCCCCGCACGAAAATGGAGCATGGTCCAGATTTCTTCATGCTCCCTTTTTAAAAAAATCACTTTTATTGACCATCCGCGGATATTTATCTACCCGCGGGTGGTCAATGCATCCCTATGGGATGCGGATCCGCGGGCAGAAGAAGAGTTAAAATCCGCTGCGGATTTTAATTCTTCTTTTGCCCATGGACATGAGGCCTTACTGGCCTGTAGTTACCAGGCTCACTTTTGCTCCCTTTTTTGTAAATTGGAACCACGTTGGCAATGCGCCAATCCAATGGTACTACACCGGTCTTTATAGTGTCTAGAAATATTAGATATAGCAGCCTAGCTATCTCGTCACTTAGTTCCCTTAGTACCCTTGGGTGTAATCCATCTGGGCCCGGCGATTTATCAATTTTAGTCTTCAGTTGCTTCCGCACCTCCTCCTGCGTTAGGTATGAGATATTTTGTGAGGGGTTCATTTTATTCTCCTGCATCTCGTGTGGCATTTCCTTTTCGTTTGTGAATACACTTGAGAAAAAACTGTTTAGTAGATTTGCTTTCCCTCCGTCATCATCAATGATTTCTCCTGCATTATTTTTTAAATGGCCAGTGCTCTCCCTGCAAATCCTTTTGCTGTTAATATAGTTGAAAAATAGCTTCGGGTTGTTTTTGCTCTCTTTGGCGATCAGTCTTTCTGCTTCCTCCTTGGCAGTTTTGATCTTATCTTTGCATATTTTGTTTTTTCCCTGTAGGATTTTAGCGCTTCGCTGCCTTCTTGCTTTAGTAGTTTGAACGCTTTCTTTTTTTCGTTTATCGCCCCTCTTACCGTCTTGTCGAGCCACATTGGTTTCCTTTTAGTTGAGTTTCTTTTATTTTTAAAGGGAATGAACTGCTCACATGAGGTGATTAGGATCCTTTTGGACTTTTCCCATTTTTTCCTCCGTACTGATATTTTTGAGGATGTTGTCCCAATTAATGTTACCGATAGTAGTTCTAAGCTCATCAAATTTTGCTTTACCAAAGTTTAGTTTGTTTGTCACTCCCTGATAAGGCTTCTTATTGAATGCCATCTGGAAGTTGATTATATTGTGGTCACTGTTCCCCAAGTGCCCCTCAACCTGCACCCCCTTTATACGTTCCGGTTTGTTGGTTAGTACTAGGTCCAGAATGGCCCTCCCTCTTGTTGGTTCCTGCACAAGTTGGTTCAGGTAATTGTCTTTAATTACTCTCAAGAACTTATCAGCCCTGTGAGATTTGCAGGTTTCCTTCTCCCATGTTATACCTGGGTAATTAAAGTCCCCCATGATAATTACTTCATTGCGGTTTGACACCTCTTCTATCTGCCTTAGTAGTAAGTTTTCAGTTTCTTCTGTTGCTTTTGGTGGTCTATAGAAAACCCATATCAGGATTTTGTTATATTTTCCTCTCTGTATTTCTACCCATAGAGATTCCACCTGTTTGTCTCCTACCCCTATATCCTCCCGTAGCCTCGGCTTCAAGTTCGATTTGACGTACAGACATACCCCTCCCCCTTTCTGGTTCCTTCGGTCCCTTCTGAAGAGATTGTACCCCTGCAAATTCACCGCCCAATCGCACTTATCATCAAGCCATGTTTCCGTAATTCCGACTATATCATAATTTTCATCAGTCATTCCCGCTTCAAGCTCACCCACTTTACCAATCAGACTTCTTGCATTCGTGGTCATACAATTTATATCATTTTTTTTGTTGTTTAAATTTGTTTTGTTCTTATTCGTACTAATGGCTGATCTATCACTTCTAACTGTACTAACCCCACCCCTGCTCAACCCCCATTCCCTTTGCTTGGACCCGGATTGCTAGTTAAACTGGCTACCCCACTATTTCTCATTCCCCCCCCTCCCCCCCAGTCCCTAGTTTAAACACTCCTCCAGCCTGTCCCTACGGTAGAGCCTGTAGCCGACAGCAAAGTCAGCCCAGTTCTCCAGGAACCCAAACCCCTCCGTCTTACACCAACTCCGGAGCCACTTGTTTACCTCCCTAAGATCCTGCTGCCTTTCTAGTGTGGCTTTAGGTACAGGTAGTATTTCCGAGAAAACTACCCTGGAGGTCCGCGCCCTAAGCTTGGACCCTAGGTCCCTGAAATCATTTTTGAGGGTCCTCCATTGACTTGTTCATTGTTGCCAACGTGCACCATGACCGCTGGATCCTCACCAGACCATCCCATCTCCTCTGTATATAATATACGGTTTATAGTATCCTATATACAGATCCATCTCCTCTGTATAGTGTACGGCTTATAGTGTTACATATACAGATCCTTCCATCTCCTCTGTATAGTGTACGGCTTATAGTGTCCTATATACAGATCTTTCCATCTCCTCTGTAGTGTATGGCTCATTGCACCCTATATACAGATCCATCTTCTCTGTATAGTGTACGGCTTAGAGTGTCCTATATACAGATCCTTCTGTCTCCTCTGTATAGTGTACATCTTATAGCATCCTATATACAGATCCTTCTAATTCCTCTGTATAGTGTACGGCTTATAGTGTCTTATATACAGATCCTTCAATCTCCTCTATATAGTGTATGACGTATAGCGTCCTATATACAAATCCTTCCATCTCCTCTGTATAGTGTACGGCTTATAGTGTCATATATACAGATCCTTCCGTCTCCTCTTTATAGTCTCCTCTATGCAGCTCCTTCCATCGCCTCTGCATAGTGTACGGCTTAGAGTGTCCTATATACAGATCCTTCTGTCTCCTCTGTATAGTGTACATCTTATAGCATCCTATATACAGATCCTTCTAATTCCTCTGTATAGTGTACGGCTTATAGTGTCTTATATACAGATCCTTCAATCTCCTCTATATAGTGTATGACGTATAGCGTCCTATATACAAATCCTTCCATCGCCTCTGCATAGTGTACGGCTTATAGTGTCCCATATACAGATCCTTCTGTCTCCTATGTATACTGTACGGCTTAGTGTCCTATATACAGATCCCTACATCTCCTCTGTATAGTGTACGGCTTATAGCTACCTATATACAGATCCTTCCATTTCTTCTGTATAGTATACAGCTTATAGTGTCCTATATACAGATCCCACCATCTCCTCTGTATAGTGTATGGCTTATAGCTTCCTATATAGAGATCCCTAGATCCCCTCTGTATAGTGTGCTATATACAGATCCCTCCATCTTCCCTGTATAGTGTATGGCTTATAAGGTCCTATATGGAGATCCATGCATCTTCCCTGTATAGTATACGGCTTATAGCGTCCTATATACAGATCCTTTCATCTCCTCTGTATAGTGTATGGCTTATAGCTTCCTATATACAGATCCTTCTATCTCCTCTGTATAGTGTACGGTTTATAGTGTCTTATATACAGATCCTTTCATCCTCTCTGTATATAATATGGTTCATAGTGTCCTATATACAGATCACTATCTCCTCTGTATAGTGTATGGATTATAGTGTCCTATATACAGATCCTTCCGTCTCCTCTGTATAGTGTATGGCCTATAGCGTCCTATATACAGATCCTTCCATCTTCTCTGTACAGCATACGACTTATAGTGTTCTATATACAGATCCTCCCATCTCCTCTGTTTACTATATACGGCTTATAGTGTCCAATATACAAATCCATCTCCTCTGTATAGTGTACGGCTTATAGCGTCTTATATACAGATCTTTCCACCTCCTCTGTATAGTGTATAGTGTATGGTTTATAGTGTCCTATATAGAGATCCTTCAGTCTCCTCTGTATAGTGTACGGCTTATAGCGTCCTATATACAGATCCCTCCATCTCCTCTGTATAGTGTACGGCTTATAGTGTCCTATATACAGATCCTTCCATCTCCTCTATATAGTGTTCAGCTTATAGTGTCCTATATACAGATCCCTCCATCTTCTCTGTATAGTGTACGGCTTATAGCATCCTATATACAGATCCTCCCATCTCCTCTGTATACAATATATGGTTTATAGTGTCTTATATACAGATCCATCACGTTAGTGTTTCATATTCAGATCCTTCTGTCTCCTCTGTATAATTTACGGCTTGCAGTCTCCTATATACAGATCCCTCCATCTCCTCTGTATAGTGTATGGCTTATAGCGTACTATATACAGATCCTCCCATCTTCTCTGTATAATTTACGATTTGTAGTGTCCTATATACAGTTCCTTCCATCTCCTCTGTATAGTGTACGGCTTAGTGTCCTATATACAGATCCTTCTGTCTCCTCTGTATAGTGCATGGCTTATAATGTCCTATATACAGATCCCTCCATCTAGTCTGTATAGTGTACGGCTTAAAGTCTCCTATATACAGATCATGCCAACTCCTCTGTATACTACATATAGTTTATAGTGTCCTACATACTAGAGATGAGCGAGCCTACTCGACCACGCCCCTTTTTTGCCCGAGCGCCGCGATTTTCGAGTACTTCCATACTCGGGCGAAAAGATTTGGGGGGCGCCGTGGGTGAGTGGGGGGTTGCAGCGGGGAGTGGGGGGGAGAGAGAGAGAGGGCACCCCCCAGCGCCCCCCGAATCTTTTCACCCGAGTACTGAAGTACTTGAAAATCGCGGTGCTCGATCTAGTATATACTCGAAACGAGTTTATTCGCTCATCTCTACTACATACAGATCCATCTCCTCTGTATAGTGTACGGCTTATAGCGTCCTATATACAGATCCCTCCATCTCCTCTGTATAGTGTCCGGCTTATTGTGTCCTATATACAGATCCGTCCATCTACTCTGTATAGTTTACGGCTTATGCTGTCCTATATACAGATCCTTCCATCGCCTCTGTTGTGTATGGCTCATTGCACCCTATATGCAGATGCATCTACTCTGTATAGTGCATGGCTTATAGCGTCCTATATACAGATCCCTCCATCTTCCCTGTATAGTACACGGCTTATAGCGTCCTATATACAGATCCCTCCATCTCCTCTGTATAGTGTATGGCTTAGAGTGTACGGCTTACAGTCTCCTATATACAAAGCCCTCCATCTCCTTTGTATAGTTTACGGCTTATAGTGTCCTATATACAGATCCTTCCATCTCCTCTGTATAGTGTACGGCTTATAGTGTTCCATATACAGATCCTTCCATCTCCTGCGTATAGCGTACAGCTTAGAGCGTCCTATATACAGATCCCTCCATCTTCTCTGTATAGTGTATGGTTTATAGCGTCCTATATACAGATCCTCCCATCATCTCAGTATAATTTACGGCTTGTAGTCTCTTATATACAGATCCTTCCATCTCCACTGTATAGTGTACGGCTTATAGTGTCCTATATACAGATCCTTTCATCTTCTCTGTATAGCGTACGGCTTATAGTGTCCTATGTACAGATGCTTCCATCTCCTCTGTATAGTGTATGGCTTATAGATTCCTATATACAGATCCTTTCATCTTCTCTGTATAGCGTATGGCTTATAGTGTCCTATATACAGATGCTTCCATCTCCTCTGTATAGTGTATGGCTTATAGATTCCTATATACAGATCCTTCCATCTCCTCTGTATAGTGTACGGCTAAGAGTGTCCTATATATAGATTATCCGAACTCCTCTGTATACTACATAAAGCTTATAGTGTCCCACATACATATCCATCTCCTCTGTATAGTGGATGGCTTATTGTGTCCTATATACAGATCCTTCCATCTCCTCTGTATAGTATATGGCTCATTGCACCCTATATACAGATCCATCTCCTCTGTATAGTGCATGGCTTATAGCGTCCTATATACAGATCCCTCCATCTCCTCTGTATAGTGTATGGCTTATAGTGTACGGCTTACAGTCTCATATATATATATATATATATATATATATATATATATATATATATATATATATATATCCTTCCATCTCCTCTATACAGTGTACGGCTTATAGCGCCCTATATACAGATCCCTCTATCTCCTCTGTATGGTGTACAGCTTATAGTGTCATATATACAGATCCTTCCGTCTCCTCTTTATAGTATTCGGCTTAAAGTGTCCTATATACAGATCCGTCCATCTCCTCTGTATAGTGTATGGCTTATAGTGTCCTATATACAGATCCCTACATCTCCTCTGTATAGTGTACGGCTTACAGATCCTTCCATCTTCTCTGTATAGTTTACGGCTTATAGTGCCCTATATACAGATTATTCTATCTCCTCTTTATAGTGTACAGTTTATAGTGTACTCTATACAGATCCTCCCATCTCCTCTGTATACTATATATGGTTTATAGTGTCTTATATACAGATCCATCTCCTCTGTATAGTGTACGGCTCATAGCGTCCTATATACAGATCCTTCTGTCTCCTCTCCTTAGTATACGGCTTATATTCTCCTATATACAGATCCTTCCATCTTCTCTGTATAACATACAGTTTATAGTGTCCTATATACAGATCATCCCATCTCCTTTGTATACCATATACGGTTTATAGTGTCCTATATACAGATCTATCTCCTCTGTATAGTGTACGGCTTATAGTGTCCTATATACAGATACTTCCATCTCCTCTGTAGTGTATGGCTCATGCACCCTATATACAGATCCATCTCCTCTGTATAGTATACGGCTTATAGTGTCCTATATATAGATCCTTCCATCTCCTCTGTATAGCGCACAGCTTAGAGCATCCTATATACAGATCATACCATCTCCTTTGTATACTATATACGGTTTATAGTGTCCTATATACAGATCCATCTCCTCTGTATAGTGTATGGCTTTTAGTGTCCTATATACAGATCCTTCCGTCTCCTCTGTATAGTGTATGGCTTATAGTGCACTATATACAGATCCCTCTATCTCCTCTGTATAGCGTACAGCTTATAGCATCCTATATACAGATCCATCCTTTTCCTCTCTATAGTGTACGGCTTATAGTGTCCCATATACAGATCCTTCCATTTCCTCTGTATAGTGCATGGCTTATAGTATCCTATATACAGATTCTTCCATCTCCTCTGTATAGTGTACGGATTATAGTGTCCTATATACAGATCTTTCATCTCTGTATAGTATACGGCTTATAGCGTCCTATATGCAGATCCTTCCATCTCCTGTGTATAGTGTACGGTTTATAGTGTCCTATATACAGATCCTTCAGTGTTCTCCATATAGCGTCCTATATACTGATCCTTCCATCTCCTCTGTTTAGCATATGGCTTATAGTTTCCTATATACAGATCCTTCCATCTCCTCTGTATAGCGCACAGCTTAGAGGGTCCTACATACTGATCATACCATCTCCTTTGTATACTATATACGGTTTATAGTGTCCTATATACAGATCCATCTCCTCTGTATAGTGTACAGTTTATAGTGTACGGCTTACAGTGTCCTATATACAGATCCTTCCATCTTCTCTGTATAGCGTACGGCTTATAGTGTCCTATATACAGATCCTTCCATCTTCTCTGTATAGCGTACGGCTTATAGTGTCCTATACACAGATCCTTCCACTTCTCTGTATAGCGTACGGCTTATAGTATCCTATATACAGATCCTTCCATCTCCTCTGTATAGTGTCCGGCTTATTGTGTCCTATATACAGATCCTTCCATCTCCTCTGTATAGTGTCCGGCTTATTGTGTCCTATATACAGATCCTTCCATCTCCTCTGTATAGTGTATGGCTTATAGTGTACGGCTTAGTGTCCTATATACAGATCCTTCCATCTTCTCTGTATAGCGTACGGCTTAGTGTCCTATATTTAGATTCTTCTGTCTCCTTTGTATAGCGTACAGCTTATAGTGTCCTATATACAGATACTTCTGTCTCCTCTGTATAGTGTACGGCTTATGGTGTACTATATACAGATCCTTCCATCTCCTCTGTATAGTGTATGGCTTATAGCTTCCAATATACAGATCCCTCCATCCTCTCTGTTTAGTGTATGGCTTATATTGTCCTATATACAGATCCCTCCATCTCCTCTGTATAGTGTACAGCTTACAGTGTACTATAGACACATCCTTCAGTCATCTTAGTATAGTGTACGGCTTATGGCGTTCTATATACAGATCCCTCCATCTTCCCTGAATAGTATATGGCTTATAGTCCCCTATATACAGATTATTTTAACCCATCTGTATAGTGTGCAGTTTATATTGTCCTATATACAGATCCTTCCATCTCCTTAGTATAGAGTACGGCTTATAGTGTCCTATATACAGATCCCTCTATCTCCTCTGTATAGTGTACGGCTTATAGTGTTCCATATACAGATCCCTCCAGCTTTTCTGTATAATTTACGGCTTGTAGTCTCCTATATACAGATCCTTCCATCTCCTCTGTATAGTGTACGGTTTATAGTGTCCTATATACAGATCCTACCATCTTCTCTGTATAGCGTACGACTTATAGTGTTCCATATACAGAGACTTCCGTCTCCTCTGTATAGTGTACGGCTTATAGTGTTCCATATACAGAGCCTTCCGTCTCCTCTGTATAGCGTACAGCTTAGAGCGTCCTATATACAGATCCTTCCATCTCCTCTGTATAGTATGCGGCTTATAGTTTCCTATATACAGATCCTTCAGTCTTCTCTGTATAGTGTACGGTTTATAGTTTCCTATATACAGATCCCTCCATCTTCTCTGCATAGTGTAAGGCTTATAGTGCCCTATATGGATCATCCCAACTCCTCTGTATACTACATATAGCTTAGTGTCCTACATACAGATCAATCTCTTCTGTATAGTGCACGGCTTATAGTGTCCTATATACAGATCCTTCCATCTCCTCTGTAGTATATGACTCATTGCACCCTATATACAGATCCATCTCCTCTGTAAAGTGCATGGCTTATAGCGTCCGATATACAGATCCGTCCATCTCCCCTGTATACTGCATGGCCTATAGTGTGCTATACACAGATCCCTCCATCTCCTCTGTATAGTGTATGGCTTATAGTGTATGGCTTATAGTGTATGGCTTATAGTGTATGGCTTACAGTGTCCGGCTTACAGTGTCCTATATACAGAACCTTCCATCTCCTCTGTATAGTGTACGGCTTATAGTGTCCTATATACACATCCTTCAGTCTTCTTTGTATAGTGTACGGCTTTTATTCTCATATATACAGATCCTTCCATTCCATCTCCTCTGTATAGTGTACGGCTTACAGTCTCCTATATACAGATCCCTCCATCTTCTCTGTATAGTGTATGGCTTATAGTGTCCTATATACAGATCCCTCCATCTCCTCTGTATAGTGTACGGCTTAAAGTTTCCTATTGACAGATCCCTCCATCTTCTCTGTATAATGCACGGCTTATAGTGTCATATATACAGATCCTTCCATCTGCTCTGCATAGTGTACTGCTTATAGCGTCCTATATACAGATCCTTCCATCTCCTCTCTATAGTGTACTGACAGGGTAATTTCTGCGTACAGCACCAATCAGGCCCACCCCAATGCCCTGCTGCCGGCGGTAAAGAAGAGACACCACACACGGAGGTCTGGTATAGTTCCTCACACGGGGACATGACTGCGCACTTTATTACAGATTACATGGGATCTTATACCCTTTGGTCTCATCACTAGGAATGGGTGATGGGCTCATTGGCTCAAATTCACCGCATAACCATATATGGAAAGTCCGGATTTCCGGCTGAGACAGTGAAAGTTATGTACGTAGTTGAACAGTCGTTATCTAGATATGGCGCTTCTGGGAAAACAGCCAAGTATGCGGCCTTCGTGTTCGGTTCTGTATCATCTGTGAATTTCTGGAAACATCTCTCTCAGCCTTGCAAACTTTTGGAATATCTGATGTAAGGCGACATATAAGTTTTTCTCATTTTAGCTTTGAACAGAACTTGCATACAGGTATAAAAGCATTAAAAAAACATATGGTAATATATACATATACCCTCATAATCTCCCCTAAAAACTTATATGGAGATCAAGCACCAGGCCTTGCACTCTTCCTCGGTCACCTCTCCCTTGTGTCAGGGTTTCTCCACTGCCCGTAAGTCCCTACTCCTAGGAGGGGGGATCCCTACCTCACCTCAGAAGGAGGCCATGGATACCCTGGGCTCATTTCCGGGCATCCATACCCTCTATCTGTACAAGTTAACACCCCACAGGGTGTGCCCTCGCTCGAACCTAAGGTCTTCTGCACTATCCCTAGGCAAATGGGAATTCCACTGACAGTCCATCCTAGGAGATCGGGGCAGGCGCAGTACTAGTCCATCTCTCCATTCTTCTGGTAACGTACGTGGTTGGCATTATCGGAACTGGCTCTTCATCTTTTTCAAACAAGGGAAATTTTGGTGTCACACTATCCAGTCCCTTACTCATACTCTTTTTGATCAAAGGGATAATACATATACAGGAAATTACATACCCCACCTCTTTCTGCTAAAATCATATCCAGGGCCACTCTATTTTGGAACGCCATGGATGCAGTGGGCCCTGACAGGTCAGCTAACCCTTTCAAAGCATCCCTGGTGTAGTTTACAAACCTCTGCTGATTGTAATAGATATAATTCATCCAATCTACATTATTATTAAAAGTGACAATAGCAAATAAGGACTCAAAGCCTGCTTTAACCTGATCTCTAGAATTACATTCATCTGGCACCCCCCTTGGCACTCCTATTGCATCTATGTATACATGTGGATGGCTAGTGTACAGTAGTCAAAGGTGTGTGTTAGAGGAATTGTACCACAATGTCACTGTGACGGTCACTTCCACCCAGGTCCCCAACCCTGCCCATAGCATGTAAAGGATATGCAGGATCATGAGTTTTTTTTCAGTGCGAAGTGTGGATCCAAGTGGACTTTCTTTCGAGCTTGACTGCAGTTGGGGTGGTGACCAGCATCTGGTAGGGACCTTCAAACCGGGTTTCTCTCTCAAACTTTTTTACATAGACCCTGTCACCTGGTTTCAGATTGTGACACTCATCTGTAGGACCTGGGAGAAAAGCAGAGACTAATGAATGCATTATTGACAATTCCTTGGAGAGGCCTATGACAAAATTAACAAGAAAATCTTCCCCAAACGCAGTTGCTGTGGCATGTACCCTCCGGGGAAAAAGGAAAACTAATAGAAGACACTCAATTCAAAATTTGCCCATTTTCTTCATTACCTTTTATATCTACTTTCCCACAACTCCGCGGATGGTAGGGTGTGTGAAAAGCCTGGAATATACCCAAAGCAGACATGATGTGTTGCATTATTTCACCTGTGAAGTGTGTACCTTTGTTTGACTCAATCACCTCCGGTGCCCCATATCTGTGGATTACCTCATTCATGAGCTTCTGTGCGGTTACCTGCTTATCTACTTTGGTAACAGGGTAGGTCTCCGACCTGAAAAGAAATAAACAACAAGCACATATTCATGCTTCCCAACAGGTGGGAGCTGAGTGTAGCCAATTTGCAATCCCTGAAATGGGTAGAGTGGCCTCGGCAAGTGTTATGTGGCAAATTTACTTCTGCCCTGTTGCTTACGGCAAAGATCATGCTAAATTGGACAAATGATGCAGCAGCTACAGAAAACCCAGGAGCCACCCATCCTTGTTCAAGCGACGACATCATTGCTGCTTTGAGAGGTGCGTCTTTCCGTGCATCAGCTGGGCCATCATGAGGCACAGGGACCGTGGTAGACAAGTTCTGTTGACTGTTCGCCATACACCGCCCCTTTTTAGTCCATTTGTCTTTTTCTTCCTTGCTGGCTTCTAACTGTAAAGTCCTTAGTATAGCAAAGTCCAAAGTTTTTAGCAAAGTCCAAAGTTATTGTTAAATTCTTCTTTTCTTCTTTCTTCCACGGCTTGAGGGCCGCTGCCTTTGCTGTGTTGTCTGTGATGGCGTTGCCTCTTGTTTCTCCGGTGTAGGAATTGGTGTGAGCTTTCCACTTTGTTAGGTAGAAGTAGGGCCTCCGTGAGACTCTGCACCGCTGCATCATTCTTAATTGGCTGTCCTGCTGAGGTAAAAAACTGTCTGGCCTTCCATGTTAGGCCGTAATCATGAGCTATGCCAAATGCATACCTGGAGTCAGTGTAAATGTTTGCCGTCTTACCTTCTACCACTCTACACGCCTCAGTGAGTGCCTTTAGTTCCGCTTCTTGTGCTGCGACATGCGGAGGCATTCTGCTTTTAGGACATCTTGTGTGACCACTGCATATCCCGTGAGGAGTCATCAATCACCCCTGGTACCATCTATAAAAAACAACTCAAAATATGCATTGTTAACAAGGGCTTTCAGTAACTTTTTACAACTTAAATTTTCTTGTTGCATCACTGCTAGATAATCATGCTGATATTCTATTTCAAAAAGATTAGAACCTTGTTGCAAAAATTTTTAAAAATGGCTGATTTGCAATACCTAGATTACCTATGCCTTCTCCTCCCCCCCCTTTGAACCAGGGTACTCAAGTGGAAGAATAGTAGCCGGGTTCAAGTTAGTACAGCATTGTAAAAAGATTTGATGGATGCAGATAAGGCCTGTAAGATGTTAGCACCAATACCAGAGACATGAGTTACATCAGGGCAGAATAATCTACAAACACCTATTAATATTGGAAATGTGATGTCCTTTAACCCCTTCCCGCTCCTGGACGTACCTGGTACGTCATGGTAGCGGGATACTTCCCGCAACATGACGTACCTGGTACGTCATGTCATTAAAGTGTCGCCGCGGTGACAATCGCGGCGACACAGCAGTGATGTCTGCTGACATAGTCAGCAGACAAGTGCTGCGTCCGGGCTGGGGACCAATCAGAGCGGTCCCTCCCCCACGATCGCTGTGATTGGTCAGGGAAAAACTCCCTGACCAATCACAGCGCAGCAGCGGACTTCGCGCTGTTTACAGTAGGGGCTCCATGTGCAAGCACCGCAGTGTGTTTCCGGTGCTTGTAGATAGAGCACCTACTGTCATATCTGTATGAAAAAACGAGCGATTAGTGTGTAGATTAGGCAGGGAGTGCGTGATCAGTGTAGTGGAGAGGAGTTAGTCATCAGTGTGGTGTAGTGGACTGAGTGTTAGTGATCAGTGTGGTGTAGTGTAGTGAGTGATTGATCAGGCAGTGTAGTGAGTGATTGATCAGGCAGTGTAGTGTAGCAGAGTGGAGTGAGTGATCAGAAGTGCAGTGTAGTGTAGTGAGTGAGGGATCTGTAGTGTGTGATCAGAAGTGTAGTGAGTGAGCTGTAGCGTGCGATCAGCAGTGTAGTGTAGCGCAGCGTGTAGTCAGTGTATCCCTTGGTGTAAAAAAAAAAAAAAAAAAGTTCTTGTTGTTCCCATTTCGTTACCTGTCCCGTCACCCGTTATTAGTTAGTGTAGCGTTTAGTTAGTCCAGCGTTTAGTTAGTCCGTCTAGTGCAGTGTTTCTCAACTCCAGTCCTCAGGACCCCCCAACAGGTCAGGTTTTCAGGATTTCCTCAGTATTGCACAGGTGATGTAATTATTGTCAGCGCCTCAGACATTGCCACAGGTGTTCTTACTATAGGAGATCCTGAAAACATGACCTGTTGGGGGGTCCTGAGGACTGGAGTTGAGAAACACTGGTCTAGTGTGTAGCGTGTCGTTAGTCTGTGTACTGTCAGTGTATTCGTCTGTGTAAAAAAAAAACAAAAAAAACAAAAAAAGTTCCTGTTGTTCCCATTTCGTTACCTGTCCCGTCACCCGTCATTAGTTAGTGTAGCGTGTCGTTAGTCCGTCTAGTGTGTAGTGTGTCGTTAGTCCGTGTTGTGTCAGTGTATTCGTCTGTGTAAGAAAAAAAAAAAAAACACTTACGTGAATACACCACATGTTTCCGCGTTCTTTCCGACCCCCGTCCCGTGGTCACCCCATCCTGCAGTGTCCCATCTAATAAAACTTTTCCCCCGTGTGCCCCATTTTATATAAATATGGCCTGCAGGAGGTACACTTCAGGGGAACTGTATGCAATCATTGCATCAGACTCGGACTCAGGTAGTGGTGATGACGACCCCACTTTTTTGGCATTCTCCGACTCCTCATTCTCATCCTCATCCAGCGAGTCTGAGCTCCCTGCACCCCCGAGAAGGCGTCCAAGGACCGCCACTGACCCCAATGCATCAGATGCTCACTGGAGTACCCCGGAAGATTACAGACCTCAGATCCCTGATTTTATTGGGAACCCAGGGATTCAATTTGACACGGAAGGGCTCAGAGGGAAGGACTTCTTCAAGTTTTTTTTTTCTGAAGAGTTCATTGCCCATATTGTTACCCAGACGAATTTGTACGCCCAGAATTTTATAGAAGAAAATCCCACCTCCAGCTATGCCAGACCCGATAAGTGGACCCCTGTGGATGCACCAGAGATAAAAAAATTTTGGGGGCTTATACTAACCATGGGGCTAATAAAGAAGCCAACAATCAGGGCGTACTGGTCTACCGATATTTTGTACCACACCCCAATGTTCCGCATGGCGATGTCGAGGACGCGCTTTGAGTGTATTTTAAAATTTCTGCACTACAATGACAACCAGCTGTGCCCCCCCCCCAGCGATCACCCCAATTACGATCGGTTGTATAAGATCAGGCCCGTAATAGACCATTTTAACGCCAAGTTTGCCCAGGCGTATGCCCCACAGATAAACATTGCAGTAGACGAGTCCCTGGTACACTTCAAGGGGAGGCTAAAATTCTGCCAGTACCTGCCCAGTAAGCGGGCACGGTATGGTGTGAAGTTGTACAAGCTGTGCGAAAGTACATCAGGGTACACCCACAAGTTCCGTATTTACGAGGGGAAGGACACTAAAATTGAGCCCCCAGAATGCCCCCCCGTGCTGGGAGTAACAGGGAAAATAGTGTGGGAACTGGTGCACCCACTATTAGACCAGGGTTACCATCTGTACCTGGATAACTTTTATACCAGTGTCCCCCTGTTTCAGTGCCTCGCTTCCAGAGGAACAGTGGCATGTGGCACTGTTCGGAAAAATCAAAAAAGCCTCCCTAAGACGCTGCTTGGGCAACTGCTCAGAAGGGGTGAGAGCCGGGCCCAATGCAGCAACAATGTATTGTGCGTTAAATATAAGGACAAGAGGGATGTCCTTATGTTGACGACAATACACGGCCACAGCAGTACCCCTGCCCAGTATGAGGTACCAGTGCAGAGACCCCCAAACCAGACTGCGTCCTCGACTATAATAAGTACATGGGAGGGGTCGATCTATCAGACCAGGTACTGGAGCCCTATAGAGCCATGCGGAAAACACGGGTGTGGTACAAAAAACTGGCCGTGCACCTCGTACAGATGGCACTGTATAATGCCTACGTGCTGTTCCGAGGTGCAGGCCACAGGGGGACATTCCTTGAATTTCAAGAGGAAGTTATCAAGGACCTAATATTTGGGGACCAGGAGGTGGGGGAGAGGCCCAGTACTTCTGGAAGCGAGGCCACAAGAATTGTACCAGGGCAGCATTTTCTCAGTGAAATTCCCTCCACTGCGACGAAGGGAAGGACCCAAAAGAGGTGCAGAGTGTGCTACAAACAGGGGATAAGAAAAGACACCATATACCAGTGTGAAACGTGCCCCACACAACCCGGCCTCTGTATAAATGAGTGTTTTAAGATCTACCACACGTCCCTGAAATTTTAATTTTTTTATTGCCCTGACGTTTTACCCTGATGTACTTCGCACAGCTTGTACATAAAGCCACATGCTAAGTCCTTCCCTTCTGAGCCCTGCGCCCTAAAAACAGTTTAGATTCACATATGGGGCATTTCCCTGTTGGGTAACATCATGGGTTACGTTTTCTCCTTCTGCCCCTGGTAAAAAATAAAAATCTGGGCCTAAACTGAGTATTATTGGAAAAATATGAATTTTTCGTTCTCAACTCAAATTGTTAAAAAAAATTCCTCAAATACCTGTGGGTTCAAACCGCTCACTACACCCCTTAAAAAATTCCCTGAGGGGTGTAGTTTCCAAAATGGGGTCAGTTGTTGGGGGTCTCAAATGCACTGGTACCTCAGGGGCACTGCAAACACTACACGGTGTCTGAAAATTATTCCAGCAAAATCTGCATTCAAAAAAAGCGCTCCTTTCTTTCTGAGCCCTGCCATGTGCCCAAACAACAGTTTACATCCACATATGGGGCATTTCCGTGCTCGAGAGTAATTGGGTAATGCATTATGGACTATGTTTTCTCCTTCTGCCCCTGGTGAAAAATGAAAATCTGGGCCTAAATCTGAACATTATTGGAAAAATGTGAATTTTTCGTTCTCAACTCAAATTGTTAAAAAAAATTCCTCAAATACCTGTGGGTTCAAACCGCTCACTACACCCCTTAAAAAATTCCCTGAGGGGTGTAGTTTCCAAAATGGGGTCAGTTGTTGGGGGTTTCAAATGCACTGGTACCTCAGGGGCACTGTAAACACTACATGGGGTCTGAAAATTATTCCAGCAAAATCTGCATTCAAAAAGCCAAGAAGCGCTCCTATCCTTCTGAGTCCTGCCATGTGCCCATACAACAGGCTACGTCCACATATGGGGCATTTCCGTGTTCGAGAGCAACTGGGTAACGCATCATGGGGTACGTTTTTTCCTTCTGCCACTGGTAAAAAATATAAATCTGGGCCTAAAGCTGAACATTATGTGAAAAATGTGATTTTTTTGTATTGAACTCAAACTGTTAAAAAAATTCCTCAAATACCTGTGGGTTCAAACCGCTCACTACACCCCTTAAAAAATTCCCTGAGGGGTGTAGTTTCCAAAATGGAGTCAGTTGTTGGGGGTTTCAAATGCACTGGTACCTCAGGGGCACTGTAAACACTACATGGGGTCTGAAAATTATTCCAGCAAAATCTGCATTCAAAAAGCCAAGAAGCGCTCCTATCCTTCTGAGTCCTGCCATGTGCCCATACAACAGGCTACGTCCACATATGGGGCATTTCCGTGTTCGAGAGCAACTGGGTAACGCATCATGGGGTATGTTTTTTCCTTCTGCCACTGGTAAAAAATATAAATCTGGGCCTAAAGCTGAACATTATGTGAAAAATGTGATTTTTTTGTATTGAACTCAAACTGTTAAAAAAATTCCTCAAATACCTGTGGGTTCAAACCACTCACTACACCCCTTAAAAAATTCCCTGAGGGGTGTAGTTTCCAAAATGGGGTCAGTTGTTGGGGGTTTCAAATGCACTGGTACCTCAGGGGCACTGTAAACACTACATGGGGTCTGAAAATTATTCTAGCAAAACCTGCATTCAAAAAGCCAAGAAGCGCTCCTATCCTTCTGAGTCCTGCCATGTGCCCATACAACAGGCTACGTCCACATATGGGGCATTTCCGTGTTCGAGAGCAACTGGGTAACGCATCATGGGGTACGTTTTTCCTTCTGCCACTGGTGAAAAATGAAAATCTGGGCCTAAAGCTAAACATTATGTGAAAAATTGGATTTTTTCGTATTGAACTCAAACTGTTAAAAAAAATTCCTCAAACATCTGTGGGTTCAAACCGCTCACTACACCCCTTAATAAATTCCCTGAGGGGTGTAGTTTCCAAAATGGGGTCATTTATTGGGGGTTTCAAATGTACTGCTACCTCAGGGGCACTGCAAACACTACATGGGGTCTGAAAATTATTTCTGCCAAATCTGCATTCAAAAAGACAAGAAGCGCTCCTTTCCTTCTGAGACCTACCATGTGCCCATACAACAGGCTACGTCCACATATGGGGCATTTCTAAAAACTGCGGAATCTGGGTAATACATTCCAAGTTTTGTTTCTTTGCTAACTCCTACTGTTTTATATAAAAAAAAAGGTTTTATATTGAAAATCAGTAGAAAAAAGGAACTGTTCTAATTTTTGATGCACTTTCCTTTAATTCCTGTAAAACATCTAAAGAGTTAATAAACTTTCTAAATGCCATTTTGAATACTTTGAAGGGTGCTGATTTTAAAATGGGGCAATTCATGGGGGATTCTGATATACAGGCTCGGCAAAACTATGTCTGAACTGCATTGGTCCTTAAAAAATTTAGATTTTGAAATTTGCTAGTAAATGTGAAAAATTACTGCTAAATTTATATACTTTGTGGAGTCTGCAAAAAGTAAAATAACACTTAAAAAATGATTGCTGTGTAAAGTAGGCCTGTGGGAAATGTTAATTAATAACTATGTTGTGGTGTTTGACTTTCTATCTTACAAAGAAAACAATCCAAAGTTTGAAAATTGTGAATTTTTCCAAATTTTCAGTAAATTTGGATTTTTTTTCCTAATAAGGACAAAATTTATTGATGAAATTTTTACACTAACATAAAGTACAATATGTCACGAAAAAACAATCTCAGAATCACCTTGATAAGTAAAAGCATTCAAAAGTTATTAGCACAGAAAGTGACAGATGTCAGATTTGAAAAATAAGGCTTGGTCCTTAAGCTCAAAATAGGCCATGTCATTAAGGGGTTAAGCAAATTCATTATTAATCTGATCCTGCCTGCAATGTCTTATCAAATTTGAGAGAGAGAGAAAAAAAACTAAAAAACTTTTACTAGCTGCTCAAGATCCTCACCCCCTCCCTTGTGGACAAGAGGGATGAAACATTACATCCTTGACATCATCTAGCTCCACCCCTTCGATACTGGCTGCTTGCTTCTTTTTACACAGCTTCATATTAGCTCCACAGTCTGCACGTCCACATCTCAACCAAGTAAAGTCTTATGCCCCCTCCACTTTTATCCCCAGTCAATATCTGCATCACACATTTTACATTCATCACAGGCTGAACACGGGTCACTAACTGTCATCCATCCATGCGCTCAAGTTTGCCCCGTCACCCCCCATTGAAGGTGTACCAGTACATACAGATGCACAGACAAAAAAAGTTTGACAAACAAACATACATCAGTTGAAAAACATTGAGGTGAGTGCTATAATGTTATAAAGTACATGATTCTATTGAGATGAGATTATGAATGAGCGCTATTTTTGACAAATTATGTGAGAAAATTTGCTGAGTGACTGAGACATTCTATCTTTCTTATCTACTGAAGCTATTATATGCTGTATTAAACGCTGAAGTATTTTAGAATGCGTGGGTATCTTTCAGCCCCTCTGCCTTTTCCTTCTCGGTCTGTGACCCTGAACAAAAAGTGAAGTCTGAAAGCCCCCACCTTTGCAAAATAACTGTTATCTCTCTAAGAATATGCAAAACCAACTGAACAGAGTTGTTTTAGTTTAACTATTCCCTGCATTTGAACTGATAATTAACACATATGCTGGGACCTCCTGACAGCTTACACCTGTATGAAAGAGACCAAGACGTCTCCATTTGTGACCTCAGAACCCAGTAAGAATATACATTAGAAATTGCTATATTTCCTGCCTTGTAAGACAGTATAATTAATTAAATTCATTTCAAACTTCCATTCCATTTAATTAAGCAAGCAGATATTTTTCAGGGTTATTATTGCATTCTCTCTCGCTGTTATCTTCTTGACCTTGAAAAGCTACACAGACTGCAGCTTTAAGTAAACAATCCTTCTCCTCTAAAAGCAAGCTCAGTTAACCATTTGCACATACAGTATATACATATATACACATATACATCTATATCTATCTAGTATTATACACCTTTAAACAAATAATGTGTACATACTTAACTTTCTCTGGCTGTCTCCCTCCTCCTCACTTCAACACTTTCTAGCAACCCTTGGTCTTTCAAGGCGCCCTTCTTGGTCCTAAGGACCTCCTCCCAGTCACCATACTGTAATCAACCGTGCAGGTCCTTGTTACACATTTTCATAAGTTTTCTTACATTTTACAGATTGGAACTCGTCTCTCCTCCACCAATTGATCCGCACGGCGGCAGCCCTTGAGGGGCTCTGTCTTCTTTAATAAGATCTTACGCATATTAGAACAACAACAATAATAATAACACGCTCCATAGAGTGCATCCTTCTGACCCGAATTGTTAGCCCCTTATATATGGCAAAACAACCGAAGGCATCTCCTTCTATGGAACCAGTCCCGTAGAGTGCATCCCTCTCCTCAGCTAAACCATCAACAACTAAACTAAACTAAAACGTGAGTTCCTTCTTCTATGGGACCTATCTCACAGAGTGCATCCCTCTCAGCTAAACCATCAACAACGAAAACAACCGAGGGTTCCTTCGTCTGTGAGACGAAATGAAAAGAAAAAGAGAAAAAAAAATTCTGCAGATACAACAAACAACCTTCACTATCGTTAAAACGCTACGGACTTCAAAGTACAAATAGACTACAGACTAGTTTCTGGGTGAGCGATTGGTGCGCATATCACGGTCAGTGGTCCATGACCACTGACATGGACAAACCCGAAGCCCCCACGAGCTACCGTGTAGAACTCTTAACCCAACCCGTCCGGTCACAAACCACAGCTAGTCCCTCCCGCTGCAAGACTCTCAGCGTAAAACACAACATAAATATATGCTGGTCTTACCTGGAGTTCTGTGAGTTGATCAGGCTTGGTTTGCAGCAGGACGGCTTTCCCGTGGCGTGGATCCAGGTGCACTGCGCTGTACGGCTCTGGTTTTACCGCCCCACTTTCGGGCGCCATTGACAGGGTAATTTCTGTGTACAGCACCAATCAGGCCCACCCGAATGCCCCACTGCCGGCGGTAAAGAAGAGACACCACACACGGAGGTCTGGTATAGTTCCTCACACGGGGACATGACTGCGCACTTTATTACAGATTACATGGGATCTTATACCCTTTGGTCTCATCACTAGGAATGGGTGATGGGCTCATTGGCTCAAATTCACCGCATAACCATATATGGAAAGTCCGGATTTCCGGCTGAGACAGTGAAAGTTATGTATGTAGTTGAACAGTCGTTATCTAGATATGGCGCTTCTGGGAAAACAGCCAAGTACACGGCCTTCGTGTCCGATTCTGTATCATCTCTGAATTTCTGGAAACATCTCTCTCAGCCTTACAAACTTTTGGAATATCTGATGTAAGGCGACATATAAGTTTTTCTCATTTTAGCTTTGAATAGAACTTGCATACAGGTATAAAAGCATTAAAAAAAACATATGGCAATATATACATATACCCTCACAGTACGGCTTATAGTGTCCTATATACAGATCCTTCCATCTCTTCTGTATAGTGTACGACTTATAGCATCCTATATACAGATCCCTCCATCTTCCCTCTATAGTGTACGGCTTATAGTGTCCTATATACAGATCCTTCCATCTTCTCTGTGTAGTGTATGGCTTATAGCGTCCTATATACAGATCCTTCCATCTCCCCTGTATAGTCTACGGCTTATAGTGTCCTATATACAGATCCTTCCATCTCCTCTGTATAGTGTACGGCTTACAGTGTCCTATATACAGATCCTCCCATCTCCTCTGTATACAATATACGGTTTATAGTGCCTTATATACATATCCATCTCCTTAGTATAGTTTACGGCTTATAGTGTCCTATATACAGATCCTTTTATCTCCTCTGTAAAGTGTACGGCTTATAGTTTTCCATATACAGATTCTTCCGTCTCCTCTGTATAGCATACAGCTTAGAGCGTCCTATATACAGATCCCTCCATCTTCTCTGTATGGTGTATGGCTTATAGCGTCCTACATACAGGTCCTCCCATCTCCTCTGTATAGTGTATGGCTTTTATTCTCCTATATACAGATTCTTCCATCTCCTCTGTATACAATATATAGTTTATAGTGTCCTACATACAGATCCATGTCCTCTGTATAGTGTACGGCTTATAGTGTCCTATATACAGATCCTTCCATCTCCTCTGTAGTGTATGGCTCTTTGCACCCTATATACAGATCCATCTCCTCTGTATAGTGCATGGCTTATAGTGTCCTATATACAGATCCCTTCATCTCCTCTGTATAGTGCATGGCTTATAGTGTCCTATATACCGATCCCTCCATCTCCTCTGTATAGTGTATGGCCTATAGTGTCCTATATACAGATCCCTCCCTCTCCTCTGTATAGTGTATGGCTTATAGTGTCCTATATACAGATCCTTCAATCTCCTCCATATAGTGTACGGTTTATAGTGCCATATACACAGATCCTTCTGTCTCCTCTGTATAGTGTACGGCTTATAGAGTCCTATATACAGATCCTTCCAGCTCCTCTGTATAGTTTATGGCTTATAGTGTCCTATATACAGATTCTTCCGTCTCCTCTGTATAGTGTACGGCTTATAGTGTCCTATATACAGATCCTTCCATCTCCTCTGTATAGTGCATGGCTTATAGTGTCCTATATACAGATCCCTCTATCTCCTCTGTATAGTTTACGGCTTATAGTGTCCTATATACAGATCCTTCCATCTTCTCTGTATAGCTTACGGCTTATAGTGTCCTATACACAGATCCTTCCATCTTCTCTGTATAGTGTACGGCTTATAGTGTCCCATATACAGATCCTCCCATCTCCTCTGTATACTATATATACAGTTTATAGTGTTCTACATACAGATCCATCTCCTCTGTATAGACTCCTATATACACATCCTCCCATCCCCTCTCTATAATGTATACATTATAGTGTCCTATATACAGATCCATCTTCTCTGTATAGTGTATGGCTCATAGTGTCCTATATACAGATCCATCTCCTCTGTATAGTGTACGGCTTATAGTGTTCTATACACAGATCCTTCCATCTCTGTATAGTTTACGGCTTATAGCGTCCTATTTACAGATCCTTCCATCTCCTCTATATAGTGTACAGCTTATAGCGTCCCATATACAGATGCTTCCATCTCCTCTGTATAGTTTATGGCTTATAGCGTCCCATATACAGATCCTTCCGTCTCCTCTGTATAGCGTACAGCTTAGAGCATCCTATATACAGATCCATCTTCTCTGTATAGTGTACGGCTTATAGTGTCCTATATACAGATCCATCTACTTTGTATAGTGTACGGTTTATAGTGTCCTATATAGAGATCCCTCCATCTCCTCTCTATAATGTATACATTATAGCGTCCTATATACAGATCCTTCCGTCTCCTCTGTATAGTGTCCTATATATGAATCCTTTCATCTCCTCTGTATAGTATACGGCATATAGCGCCCTATATACAGATCCTTCCATCTCCTCTGTATAATATATGGCTTAAAGCGTCCTATATACAGATCCCTCCATCCCCTTTCTATAGTGTACGGCTTAGTGTCCTATATACAGATCCTTCCATCTCCTCTCTATACTATAGACGGTTTATAGTGTCTTTTATACAGATCCATCTCCTCTGTATAGTGTACGGTTTCTAGTGTCATATATACAGATTCTTCCATCTCCTCTGTATAGTGTATAGCTTACAGTGTCCTATATACAGATCCCTCCATCTCCTCTGTATAGTATATGGCTTATAGTGTCCTATATACAGATCCTTCCGTCTCCTCTGTATAGCGTGCAGCTTATAGCGTCCTATATACAGATCATCCCATTTCCTCTGTATACTATATATGGTTTATAGTGTCCTATATACAGATCATCTCCTCTGTATAGTGTACGGTTTATAGTGTCATATATGCAGATCCTTCCGTCTACTCTTTATAGTGTCCTATATACAGATCCCTCCATCTCCTCTGTATAGTGTACGGCTTATAGCGTCCTATATACAGATCCTTCCGTCTCCTCTGTATAGTGTACGGCTCATAGTGTCCTATATACAGATCCATCTCCTCTGTATAGTATATGGCTTATAGCGTCCTACATACAGATCCTTCCATCTCCTCTTTATAGTTTACGGCTTATAGTGTCCTATATAAAGATCCTTCCATCTTCTCTGCATAGTGTAAGGCTTATATTGTTTTATATACAGATCATCCCAACTCCTCTGTATACTACATATAGTTTATAGTGTCCTACATACAGATCCATCTCCTCAATATAGTGTACGGCTTATAGTGTCCTATATACAGATCCTTCCATCTCCTCTGTAGTGTATGGCTCATTGCACCCTATATACAGATCCATCTCCTCTGTATAGTGCATGGCTTATAGTGTCCTATATACAGATCCGTCCATCTCCCCTGTATACTGCATGGCCTAGTGTGCTATACACAGATCCCTCCATCTCCTCTGTATGGTGTATGGCTTATAGCTTCCTATATACAGATCCCTCCCTCTCCTCTGTATAGTGTATGGCTTATAGTGTCCTATATACAGATCCTTCCATCTCCTCCATATAGTGTACGGTTTATAGTGTCATATACACAGATCCTTCTGTCTCCTCTGTATAGTGTACGGCTTATGGAGTCCTATATACAGATCCTTCCAGCTCCTCTGTATAGTTTATAGCTTATAGTGTCCTATATACAGATTCTTCCGTCTCCTCTGTATAGTGTACGGCTTATAGTGTCTGTGAGGGTTATGAACATGAAAACTTATATATGTATACATTTCATCCATCTGTAATATACGTTTCCGGAGGCTGTAGGCCTAAATTGCACACTCTATTCTGTGTCCTATGAAAAGGTCTGCTAAATGCTTGTACATTTAGCCTAGTACTTAATTACATTATGTAGAGGTGTAATCTTAAGTGTCCATCATGTCTCCAAAGATCTTGATTATCTCGTTACACTGATCAAAAGGTTGTATGGAATGCTTTGTACTGCTGTCTAGGTAGGGCATGCAATTAGAATGTAGAGTGTGATGATAATCAGGGTACCAGACACGATGTCTACAAACAAACAAATAAAGCATTGTTTTATAGAGAAGACAAACTTATGTACCAGTAAAACAGGCCAACCTCTGTAACACTAACCTACTGATACGCCTCCTTTTTTCTGTATAAGACTAAGTCAATTTACACAATAAAGCAGATTGCTCTAAGACACGACCGTGATGCCTGTGTCTATTGCTTTCTCATGGTGGCCGGCATAACCAGCTCTGATTTGGAGCCCCACAGCATATTAACGTAACATGGATTTTATCCCTAACATAATTGGCGCCCGAACGCGGGGCTTGATGGAACAAGAGGACCACCTACACCTCGAACCCCCCCGGACCCAGATGGGATAAGGAGCCACTCGGAACCACGGATTGACAAAAACTGCGCAGTAAGGTAAGGTTTTATCTTGCCACAATCTATCCGTGCTTCCTGGCTGCTCCTTTCCTGTCCGAGGGGTAAGAAGTGCATGCCTCTTATAAATCTTCAAGCTTTTTAAGAATTCATATGATGGGCTGAATATGCTGTGCGGGTGTTTAACTGTTATTGTCTTTATTTGTTACTTTGCATGGTCAGTGTACAGAATGTGAGGAAGTACAGAATATGAAACCCGCTTGCCGATCTCTGAAAGGCATGGTATAAATTGTACCAGGGAAGCCTAAAATTTTCAGGGGATAAAATCCCTGATGGGATCCTCTTATAGGTATAAGAGAAGTAGTTGAGACGGGGGGAAATAAGCAGGGTTGGGAAGTACCGACACTTTTAGACAAGTGAGGAAGTACTGACACTTAAAAAAGTACTGACACTTTAGTAACTGACATGCAAATGTTTTTGTCTTTATGTGTGTGTATAAATGGAAGGACCTGTATGAGAGTTAGACTGTGTTATATGGTGTATACTGTCCGGTAACCAGAAACGAAATGAAGCAAAAATGACCAAATGCTGAGCCAGACCACAGGGGGTGGAGCTAGGTGATGTAAGGAGATGGGAGGGAAGAACAATAGGAACAGGTCTTGCTCCACCCTACACACAGTCCAGCCTAGGTGAGAAGTGTGTCTCCATTTTAAGTGGATGTTGGTGTATATATATGTATATTGTGGTAATGTATAGAGTGAAGGTCACTCTTAGACTCCATGTTAAGTCTCTCACTTGACCAAAGGAGGGGCATCTAATTTTATTCCTGAGACTAGTTGTGTGAGATAATAGCCCAGGATTACCACAGTGTATATATGTATATACAGATTCGTGGAATATGTGGAATTCAAAAATATTGGGTTGTGTTAATTTGAATATTATTGAATTAAGATATTAATATGAGATAATTGTGTACTTGAAACACCTGATAAGTACTTTAGTCAAATTAATAACAAAAGTTCTATTTAAAGTGTAATTCATCTTCAATGAACAACAGTATTTTATTTGAAGAGTGTATAAAGAAAATAATAATAAAAATAATAAGCCTCTTGGTGTATATAAACCGCCAGCCATTGGCCATAGTGCTGGTAAAGAGGATAAGGTATGGAAGACTGCATAAGAAAATAGTGAAACAAACAATCGTTTTATGTGTGTGAAAGAATAAAAACAATAAGCCTCTTGGTGTACATAAACCGCCAGCCATTGTCCATACTGCTGGTAAAGAGGATAAGGTGCGGAAGATAGCTAAAGAAATTGGCAAATGAATATTGGTCCCCATCCCACTTATTAGGGTCCCAATCAACTACAGTATGAACCTTTTATAGTGTCTAACTCTCTATAAGGCGTAATTTGAACTAAGTCTTGCTCCTTGCAGCAATACATAAATGGCGCTGTGAACAGGATTACGCAGAGAGTAATACACTAGTTTGTTTTAAAGGAAAATTTTGATAAACTGATAGTTGAAGAATTTCTTGTGATAATCGGGCTTAGTGTGAAAATGTCGCTGTTTAAGAAAATCCGCAATAGTACGAAAATGTCGGTAGCTAAGAACAAAGAAGTGTCCGATGAATTGTTAATTATGCCAGGGTGGAATAAAGCCCCCTATAATATATTGGCCGCTGAGTGGTCGCAGTGTGGTGAATATCAGTATGTGGGTAGAAATGGGCATAAGTTGTATTGTGTTTGTCATTGGGTAGCCTATTCTGAGCAAATTGTGTAAAAACCGCGGTACTAAGAGTTTTTCTTATCTATACATAATTCGCTCATTATTGGAAGTCTGGTGTACAGTAAATGCAATCCCAATTTCTACTTCACATATTATCAGTCCGTATAGGAATGAATAAAACCCCCCTTAGTGAGTGTGAATTTGCAGTTTAGAAGAGGTTTACAGGCAGTGGAACCAGTTATACAGCTATTTGTCTGGAGAAGTTTCTGCGTTCTATAGAAGATAAGATACATTTCAAAGGGTGGGGAGTACTGGGCTTTAGAAGACCTACTTGTCTTTGCAAAGAAATCTGAATTAAGAATTGGTTATATTTGGCTACACAGGAAGTATGTTGTATTATATATATATATATATACTGTTCAGTAGCTGAAAATGAAATGAGAAAAGAATTCAAAGATGTTCTCTCATTGTCGGGTTAGTTCCCTCTTCCATCTTCACCCCCTCCTTCATCTCAATTCCAACCGTCTCCTCCCCACCCTATGCCAAGTCATCCACTCCAAGGTCAAACATTGGACTGGAGGGATGGACCTGCTGGCATTGTGGACAACAGAACCCGGATTGGAGAAAGAGCTGCCCTGCTTGCGGAGCTCCTCGGCACAAACCGGTTATGCCTATGCTCACTAGATCCTAGGCTAGTGAGTGGAAGCATGAGAAGGAGGACAAGGAGGAGATGCAGGAGTATATGTAGAACAGGGAAGGCAGCGGGAACTATAATCTAAAATTATGTGAAAGACTATTGTGGCACAGATTGAGATAAAATTAAACATAGAGAATTGAGGAGTGGTAAAATATTTTTAATTTGTCTGAAACATTGGGGAAAAAGAAGAAAAAAAAAAAAAAAATTGAGAGAATCCTCCTTGTCTCTTTCTAATATCACACAAAGAGAAGGAAGAAAGTGTAAAACAATTCTATGCCCCCCTTCAACAACGTTTGTCAGATCTGGGATATAGGGGCATAGAAGAGATGGGTAAACATGTACTAAGTATGGCCTTTGTAGAAGGTCTATTGAAATCCCTAAGGTCATAGATAATAAGCCAGAGTGGAGACAGTCTGAATCTCCGGCCCCTTTTCAGACAAAAGGGCATTTATGTAACTGTCCTGCAGGCTTGGACTCCGCCTGAGGGGACTGTGCTGTTGCAATATGTTAATGACTTTCCAGCTTTGTGCTGAGGATATGAAAACATGTCAATCTGCACCCATTTCTCTTCTAAAATTTTTTTAGCAGAAAATGGCTGCAAGGCTTAAAAAGGAAAAATTACAGCTTTGTAAACAAAAGGTTGTTGTCTAGCTCAAGAAGGCAGACATCTCACAGAACGACGCAGGGCTGCAGTTCAAGCCATTTCTGTATCTTCTTCTGCTGCCAAAGCTTCGCACCTTTTTGGGACTTGTCTCATACTGCCGTCCCTGGCCTTTCATGCGACAGCAGTATTGACGCAAAAACATGGAGGACGTCCACGGTCACTTGGGTATTACTCCGGTAGCCTGAGGAGCCCCCTCCTGTGTCTGTGCGGTGGCAGCAGTACAAGTAAGGGTTGACAAGTCTTCTGAGTTGGTCCTGAACTACCCCCCCTAGTGGTTCTCACCCCTCATGACATCCAGAGTATACTCACTCAAGTGCAACCTAAACATCTGTCTCTAGCTCGTCAAATAAGGTTGCAATGTGCTTTGCTCATGCCCCCCCCCCCCCCTTTAATATTTCTTTTCAATGGTGAACCTGGCTACTCTTCTTCCAATCGAGTATCCTGTTTCAAATGGGGGAGGGGGATGCATAGGTGATCAAATGGGGGAGGGGGATGCATAGGTGATCTATGTATTACAGATCAGCTATTTTTAAAAAAAAAAATTTTTGCAAATAAGAACGTGATCTATTTGGAATAGAATATCAGCATGATTGTCTAGCATTGATGCAACAAGAAAAGTTTAAGTTTTAAAGAGTTATTGAAACCCCTTGTTAATACATATTTTGAGTTGTATTTTATAGATGGTACCAGGGTGATTGACGACTCCACACCAGATGTTCACACAACAAGATCTCTAAAAGCAGAATGCCTCCGCATGTCTCAATACAAGAAGCGGAACTGAAGGCCCTCACTGAGGCGTGTAGAGTGACAGAAGGTAACCATTTACACTGACTCCTGGTATGTATTCGGCATAGATCATGGTTACGGCCCAATATGGAAGGCCAGACATTTTTAAACTTCTGTAGGACAACCCATTGAGAATGGTGTAGCAGTACAGAACCTTATGAAAGCCCTACTCCTACCAGACAAAGTAGCAATCCTGAAGGTGAAAGCTCATACTAAAGCCAACAGTGCAGAAGCAAAAGGCAACGCCCTAGCAGACTTCAGCGCAGACAGCGGCCCTCAAGCCGTGGAAGAAAGAAGAAAAGAAGATACTGACCGCACAAGTCAGAGACTATGATTTGGACTTTGATAAAAATTTGAACATTAATGTACTAAAGACATTACAGTCACAAGCCAGCAAAGAAGAAAAAGATAAATGGACTAATATGAGAGCAGTAGAACAGGGTGGCGTATGGCAAACAGTCAGTAACTTGCCTACCACGATCCCTGTACCCCATAATGGCCCAGCTGATCCATGGAAAGACTCACCTATCGAAGGCAGCTATGTTACCTACGCTTGAGAGAGAAAGGGTTGCCCCCTGGGTTCTTTGTAGCTGCTACATCATTTGTCCAGTTTTGCATGAGCTATGCCGTAAGCAACAGGGTAGAAGTAAATTGACCACAAAGGCAGTTGCCAGGACCACTCTACCCATTTCAGGGATTGCAAATTGACGACATTCAGCTCCCACGTGTTGGGAAGTATGAATATGTGCTTGTTGTTGATGTTTTTCAGGTTGGAGGCGTACCCTGTTACAAAAGTAAATGAGCAGGTAACCGAAAAGAAGCTCATGAATAAGGTAATCTGCAGATACGGGGTACCAGAGGTAATCGAGTCAGAAAGAGGTACACATTTCACAGGTGAAATAATGCAACACTTCATGTCTGCCCTGGGTAACTCCCAGGCATTTGACACCCCTTATCATCCACAAAGAGCCAGAAAACCATATTGCATTATAATATTTCTCTTCAGGCAATGAAACCCTGCACCAGAGGAAAACGAAAATGGTATGATACCCTATTAGGGGGAATTGGTACAGGTGTAGGGGTTCTGAACTCTATAGATTTAGAGGTGATGAAGAATAAAATGGCTGGGGTAGGACAGGATGTTTCTAGATTGATAAATGTTCAGGCACAATGCATGCCTTCCTTGTTCCTCCCCCGATGTCTTGCATTAAGATATGATAAGGATGTATTAACGCTTTTTAATCTGGTTTTGCGGTTTAAAAGGATTTGTTTGTAAATATGAGTAAATTCATGAACTATACACAATGTAGCCTGCAATATGTATATATGATTCACGAGAGGGATAAAGCGGTCAGATGTGATGACAAATAATGAAAAATTGTGGAGAAATATTTTCAATAATGTAATTCCAGTAGCATCCTGGATACGGCCCGGGGCTGATGGTGTAGAATGCTCTGATGAGTATAGCACTGGGGAAATGACTTTATGATGTAAAGGACACAAGCCTGATGTGTAAGTCTGTAGTACTACCTGTGGTGTTCGGACCGCCTCTATATGCTTTACAATATTGGTTGCCCAAGTTCACAGGTACTATGATTTATAGTGAAAATAAAACCCATGGTATAGAGAACTGTGAAGAAACACTGGATGGCCTAGCATGCGGACGGAGTACAGCCGCATATGAGCCATGTTTCCAGCAGCCTTCAATCAGCATATGTGATTGGACGGTGTTACCTGCTTCTTCTATATGCTGATAGAAGTTGGCCCCCAATATGTATATGTTCTTTGTTGCCAACCGAACTGGAACCACCAGTATGTATAATCTCACCACTCCATTGTCTGGATGTATACAGAACATATCGGTGATACATTGGTTTACAGAAACTTACACATCTTTGCCAGATGCTGAAGCAACATTAAGGTACTACTGGTACCCAGATGCTATCCCTATGTCAACTCTGACAGTATCCTTGGGTAGAATTGTAAGACTAATGATAGATACTGAACACCTTTAAAAGCATTTGGATGTTACTAACCTCTCCCTTATGGAATTAGAAAAATGTATGGGTAGGAGATAAGCTAGTCAGCCTAGGTACTAAGATCCAGGGACACAGAGTATAACTGGTATGATATTTTTACTGAATGGTCACCTATTGCAGGAAAGATGATGGATTTTATGTTTCACCCTTTACTAATACTGTTTCTTTTGTTCATTCTTTTGAGTGTTTGCAATTTATGGACATTCTGTGGGATACGGAGACAAGCAAATTATCTGGAATCGCTCCCTCTACGATATCGTTAAAACAGTCATACGTAAAAGAGCAACAACAGTGGGGATCCGGCGAAGAGGATAGAAAGACCGGCGGGGGTGGCTTAGCACCCTTGATAGTACCACTACAAAGGCTCTTTTCAAGATGGACTGTTTCAAAATGGGGGACTGTGAGGGTTATGAACATGAAAACTTATATATGTATACATTTCATCCATCTGTAATATACGTTTCCGGAGGCTGTAGGCCTAAACGGTACACTCTATTCTGTGTCCTATGAAAAGCTCTGCTAAATGAAGTACTTAATTACATTATGTAGAGGTGTAATCTTAAGTGTCCATCATGTCTCCAAGATCTTGATTATCTCGTTACACTGATCAAAAGGTTGTATGGAATGCTTTGTACTGCTGTCTAGGTAGGGCATGCAATTAGAATGTAGAGTGTGATGATAATCAGGGTACCAGACACGATGTCTACAAACAAACAAATAAAGCATTGTTTTATAGAGAAGACAAACTTATGTACCAGTAAAACAGGCCAACCTCTGTAACACTAACCTACTGATACGCCTCCTTTTTTCTGTATAAGACTAAGTCAATTTACACAATAAAGCAGATTGCTCTAAGACACGACCGTGATGCCTGTGTCTATTGCTTTCTCATGGTGGCCGGCATAACCAGCTCTGATTTGGAGCCCCACAGCATATTAACGTAACATGGATTTTATCCCTAACAGTGTCCCATATACAGATCCTCCCATCTCCTCTGTATACTATATATACAGTTTATAGTGTTCTACATATAGATCCATCTCCTCTGTATAGGCTCCTATATACACATCCTCCCATCCCCTCTCTATAATGTATACATTTTAGTGTCCTATATACAGATCCATCTTCTCTGTATAGTGTACGGCTCATAGTGTCCTATACACAGATCCTTCCATCTCTGTATAGTGTACAGCTTATAGCGTCCCATATACAGATGCTTCCATCTCCTCTGTATAGTGTACGGCTTATAGCGTCCTATATACAGATCCCTCCATCTTCTCTGTATAGTGTATGGCTTATAGCGTCCTATATACAGATCCCTCCATCTTCTCTGTATAGCGTACGGTTTATAGTGTCCTATATAGAGATCCCTCAATCTCCTCTCTATAATGTATGCATTATAGCGTCCTATATACAGATCCTTCCGTCTCCTCTCTATAGTGTAGGGCTTATAGTCTCCTATATACAGATCCTTCCATCTCCTCTGTATAGTTTACGGCTTATAGTGTCCTATATACAGATCCTTCCATCTCCTCTGTATAGTGTACTGCTTATTGTGTCCTATATACAGATCCCTCCATCTTCTCTGTATAGCGTACGGCTTATAGTGTCCTATATACAGATCCCTCCATCTCTTCTGTATAGCGTACAGCTTAGAGCGTCCTATATACAGATCCCTCCATCTTCTCTGTATAGCGTACGGCTTATAATGTCCTATATATAGATCCCTCCATCCTCTCTATAATGTATACATTATAGTATCCTATATACAGATCCATCTCCTCTCTATAATGTATACATTATAGCGTCCTATATAAAGATCCTTCCATCTCCTCTGTATAGAGTACGGCTTTTATTCTCCTATATACAGATTCTTCCATCTCCTCTGTATAGTGAACTGCTTATAGTGTCCTACATACAGATCCATGTCCTCTGTATAGTGTACGGCTTGTAGTGTCCTATATACAGATCCTTCCAGCTCCTTTGTAGTGTATGGCTCTTTGCACCCTATATACAGATCCATCTCCTCTGTATTGTGCATGGCTTATAGTGTCCTATATACAGATCCCTCCATCTCCTCTGTATAGTGTATGGCCTATAGTGTCCTATATACAGATCCCTCCCTCTCCTCTGTATAGTGTATGGCTTATAGAATCCTATATACAGATCCTTCCATCTCCTCCATATAGTGTACGGTTTATAGTGTCATATACACGGATCCTTTTGTCTCCTCTGTATAGTGTACGGCTTATAGAGTGCTATATACAGATCCTTCCAGCTCCTCTGTATAGTTTATGGCTTATAGTGTCCTATATACAGATTCTTCCGTCTCCTCTGTTTAGTGTACGGCTTATAGTGTCCCATATACAGATCCTCCCATCTCCTCTGTATACTGTATATACAGTTTATAGTGTTCTACATACAGATCCATCTCCTCTGTATAGACTCCTATATGCACATCCTCCCATCCCTTCTCTATAATGTACACATTATAGTGTCCTATATACAGATCCATCTTCTCTGTATAGTATATGGCTCATAGTGTCCTATATACAGATCCATCTTCTCTGTATAGTGTACGGCTTATAGCGTCCCATATACAGATGCTTCCGTCTGCTCTGTATAGTGTACGGCTTATAGCGTCCCATATACAGATGCTTCCGTCTGCTCTGTATAGTGTATGGCTTATTGTGTCCTATATACACATCCTTCCGCCTCCTCTGTATAATGTACTGCTTATTGTGTCCCATATACTGATCCTTCTGTCTCCTCTGTATAGCGTCCTATATACAAATCCTTCCATCTCCTCTGTATAGTATATGGCTTAAAGCGTCCTATATACAGATCCTTCCATCCCCTGTGTATAGTGTACGGCTTAGTGTCCTATATACAGATCCTTCTATCTCCTTAATATAGTGTACTGCTTATAGCGTCCTATATACAGAACCTTCTCCTCTGTATAGTGTACAGTTTCTAGTGTCATATATACAGATCATTCCATCTCCTCGGTATAGTGTATAGCTTACAGTGTCCTATATACAGATCCTTCCATGTCCTCTATATATTATTTACGGTTTATAGTGTCCTATATACAGATCCCTCCATCTCCTCTGTATAGCGTACGCTTAAAGTTTCCTATATACAGATCCCTCCATCTTCTCTGTATAATGCACGGCTTTTATTCTCCTATATACAGATCCTTCCGTCTCCTCTGTATAGCGTGCAGCTTATAGCGTCCTATATACAGATCATCCCATTTCCTCTGTATACTATATATGGTTTATAGTGTCCTATATACAGATCCATCTCCTCTGTATAGTGTACGGTTTATAGTGTCATATATGCAGATCCTTCCGTCTGCTCTTTTTAGTGTCCTATATACAGATCCTTCCATCTCCTCTGTATAGCGTACAGCTTATAGCATCCTATATACAGATCCTTCCATCTCCTCTGTATAGTGTCCTATATACAAATCCTTTCATCTCCTCTGTATAGTATACGGCATATAGCGTCCTATATACAAATCCTTCCATCTCCTTTGTATAGTATATGGCTTAAAGCGTCCTATATACAGATCCCTCCATCCCCTGTGTATAGTGTACAGCTTAGTGTCCTATATACAGATCCTTCTGTCTCCTTAATAAAGTGTACTGCTTATAGCGTCCTATATACAGATCCTTCCATCTCCTCTGTATACTATAGATGGTTTATAGTGTCATATATACAGATCCATCTCCTCTGTATAGTGTACGGTTTATAGTGTCATATATACAGATCCTTCCATCTCCTCTGTATAATATTTACGGTTTATAGTGTCCTATATACAGATCCTTCCGTCTCCTCTGTATAGCGTGCAGCTTATAGCATCCTATATACAGATCATCCCATCTCCTCTGTATACTATATATGGTTTATAGTGTCCTATATACAGATCCATCTCCTCTGTATAGTGTACGGTTTATAGTGTCCTATATACAGATCCCTCCATCTCCTCTGTATAGTGTACGGCTTATAGCGTCCTAAATACAGATCCCCCAATCTTCTCTGTATAGTGTACTGCTTATATTGTCCTATATACAGATCCTTCCGTCTCCTCTGTATAGTGTATGGCTTATATTGTCCTATATACAGACCCTTCCGTGTCCTCTGTCTAGTTTATGCCTTATAGTATCCGATATACAGATCCTTCCGTCTCCTCTGTATAGTGTACGGCGTATAGCGTCCTATATACAGATCCTTCCGTCTCCTCTGTATAGTGTATGGCTTATATTGTCCTATATATAGATCCTTCCGTCTCCTCTGTATAGTGTATGGCTTATATTGTCCTATATACAGACCCTTCCGTCTCCTCTGTATAGTTTACTGCTTATAGTGTCCTATATACAGATCCTTCCGTCTCCTCTGTATAGTGTATGGCTTATAGCGTCCTATATACAGATCCTTCCGTCTCCTCTGTATAGTGTATGGCTTATATTGTCCTATATACAGACCCTTCCGTGTCCTCTGTCTAGTTTATGCCTTATAGTATCCGATATACAGATCCTTCCGTCTCCTCTGTATAGTGTACGGCGTATAGCGTCCTATATACAGATCCTTCCGTCTCCTCTGTATAGTGTATGGCTTATATTGTCCTATATACAGATCCTTCCGTCTCCTCTGTATAGTGTATGGCTTATATTGTCCTATATACAGATCCTTCCGTCTCCTCTGTATAGTGTATACCTTATAGTGTCCTATATACAGATCCCTCCATCTTCCCTGTATAGTGTACGGCTTATAGCGTGCTTTATACAGATCGCTCCATCTTCTCTGTATAGTGTATAGCTTATCGTATCCCATATACAGATCCTTCCGTCTCCTCTGTATAGTGTATGGCTCATAGTGTCCTATATACAGATCCATCTCCTCTGTATAGTGTATGGCTCATAGTGTCCTATATACAGATCCATCTCCTCTGTATAGACTGCTATACATCCTCCGATCCCCTCTCTATAATGTATACATTATAGTGTCCTATATACAGATCCATCTTCTCTGTATAGTGTATGGCTCATAGTGTCCTATATACAGATCCATCTCCTCTGTATAGTGTATGGCTTATAATGTCCTATGTACAGTCCCTTCCGCCTCCTCTGTATAGTGTACAGCTTATAGCGTCCTACATACAGATTCTTCCATCTCTTCTGTTTAGCGTACAGCTTAGAGCGTCCTATATACAGATCCTCTTATCTCCTCTTTATACTATACACGGTTTATAGTGTCCTATATACAGATCCATCTCCTCTGTATAGTGTACGGCTCATAGTGTCCTATATAGAGATCCATCGCCCCTGTATAGTTTATAGCTTACAGTGTCTTATATACAGATCCTTCTCTCTCCTCTGTATAGTGTACAGCTTAAAGCATCCTACATACAGATCCTCCCATCTCCTCTGTATACAATATACGGTTTATAGTGCCTTATATACAGATCCATCTCCTTAGTATAGTTTACGGCTTATAGTGTCCTATATACAGATCCTTTTATATCCTTTGTATAGTGTACGGCTTATAGTTTTCCATATACAGATCCTTCCATCCTCTCTGTATAGTGTACGGCTTATAGTGTCCTATATACAGATTCTTCCGTCTCCTCTGTATAGCGTACAGCTTAGAGCGTCCTATATACAGATCCCTCCATCTTCTCTGCATGGTGTATGGCTTATAGCGTCCTATATACAGATCCTTCCATCCTCTCTGTATAGTGTACGGCTTATAGTGTCCTATATACAGATCCTTCCGTCTCCTCTGTATAGCGTGCAGCTTATAGCGTCCTATATACAGATCATCCCATTTCCTCTGTATACTATATATGGTTTATAGTGTCCTATATACAGATCTATCTCCTCTGTATAGTGTACGGTTTATAGTGTCCTATATACAGATCCCTCCATCTCCTCTGTATAGTGTATGGCTTATAGCGTCCCATATACACATCCGTCCAAATTCTCTGTATAGTGTACTGCTTATAGCGTCCTATATACAGATCCCTCCATCTTCTCTGTATAGTGTACGGCTTATAGCGTCCTATATACAGATCCTTCCGTCTCCTCTGTATAGTGTACGGCTCATAGTGTCCTATATACAGATCCATCTCCTCTGTATAGTGTATGGCTTATAGTGTCCTATATACAGTTCCTTCTATCTCCTCTGTATAGTGTACAGCTTATAGCATCCTATATATAGATCCCTTCATCTTCCCTGTATAGTGTATGGCTTATAGTGTCCTATATACAGATTCTTCCTTCTCCTCTGTATAGCGTACAGCTTAGAGCGTCCTATATACAGATCCTCTCATCTCCTCTTTATACTATACACGGTTTATAGTGTCCTATATACAGATTCATCTCCTCTGTATAATGTACGGCTCATAGTGTCCTATATAGAGATCCATCGCCTCTGTATAGTGTATAGCTTATAGTGTCCTATATACAGATCCTTCCGTCTCCTATGTATAGCGTATGGCTTATAGCGTCCTATATACAGATCCCTCCATCTCCTCTCTATAATGTATACATTATAGTGTCCTACATACAGATCCCTCCATCTTCTCTGTATAGCGTACGGCTTATAGTGTCCTATATAGAGATCCCTCCATTTCCTCTCTATAATGTATACATTATAGCATCCTATATACAGATCCTTCCGTCTCCTCTGTATAGTGGACGGCTTAGAGCATCCTACATACAGATCCCTCCATCTTCTCTGTATAGCGTATGCCTTATAGCGTCCTATATACAGATCCCTCCATCTCCTCTCTATAATGTATACATTATAGTGTCCTACATACAGATCCCTCCATCTTCTCTGTATAGCGTACGGCTTATAGTGTCCTATATAGAGATCCCTCCATCTCCTCTCTATAATGTATACATTATAGCATCCCATATACTGATCCTTCCGTCCCCTCTGTATAGTGTCCTATATACAAATCCTTCCATCCCCTCTGTATAGTATACGGCATATAGCGTCCTATATACAGATTGTTTCATCTCCTCTGTATAGTATATGACTTAAAGCGTCCTATATACAGATCCCTCCATCCCCTCTGTATAGTGTACGGCTCATAGTGTCTTATATAGAGATCCATCGCCTCTGTATAGTGTACGGTTTATAGTGTCCTATATACAGATCCCTCCATCTCCTCTGTATAGTGTATGGCTTATAGCGTCCCATATACAGATATGTCCATCTCCTCTGTATAGTGTCCGGCTTATTGTTTCCTATATACAGATCCCTCAATCTTCTCTGTATAATGTATACATTATAGCGTCCTATATACAGATCCTTCCATCTCCTCTTCATAGTTTACGGCTTATTGTGTCCCATATACTGATCCTTCCGTCTCCTCTGTATAGTGTCCTCTATACAAATCCTTCCATCTCCTCTGTATAGTTTACGGCATATAGCGTCCTATATACAGATCCTTCCATCTCCTCTGTATAGTATATGGCTTAAAGCGTCCTATATACAGATCCCTCCATCCCCTTTGTATAGTGTACGGCTTAGTGTCCTATATACAGATCCTTCTGTCTCCTCTGTATACTATAGACGGTTTATAGTGTCTTATATACAGATCCATCTCCTCTGTATAGTGTACGGCTCATAGTGTCCTATATACAGATTCTTCCATCTCCTCTGTATAGTGTACGGTTTATAGTGTCATATATACAGATCCTTCCGTCTCCTCTTTATAGTGTCCTATATACAGATCCATCTCCTCTGTATACTGTACGGCTTATAGTGTCCCATATACAGATCCGTCCATCTTCTCTGTATAGTGTACTGCTTATAGCGTCCTATATACAGATCCCTCCATCTTCTCTGTATCGTGTACGGCTTATCATATCCCATATACAGATCCTTCCGTCTCCTCTGTATAGTGTACGGCTCATAGTGTCCTATATACAGATCCATCTCCTCTGTATAGTGTATGGCTTATAGTGTCCTATATACAGTTCGTTCCATCTCCTCTGTATCGTGTACAGCTTATAGCGTCCTATATATAGATCCCTTCATCTTCCCTGTATAGTGTATGGCTTATAGTGTCCTATATACAGATTCTTCCTTCTCCTCTGTATAGCGTACAGCTTAGAGCGTCCTATATACAGATCCTCTCATCTCCTCTTTATACTATACACGGTTTATAGTGTCCTATATACAGATCCATCTCCTCTGTATAGTGTACGGCTCATAGTGTCCTATATAGATATCCCTCCATCCCCTTTGTATAGTGTATGGCTTAGTGTCCTATATACAGATCCTTCTGTCTCCTCTGTATACTATAGACGGTTTATAGTGTCTTATATACAGATCCATCTCCTCTGTATAGTGTACGGTTTATAGTGTCATATATACAGATCCTTCCGTCTCCTCTTTATAGTGTCCTATATGCAGATCCATCTCCTCTGTATACTGTACGGCTTATAGTGTTCTATATACAGATCCTTCCGTCTCCTCTGTATAGTGTATGGCTTATACTGTCCTATATACAGACCCTTCCGTCTCCTCTGTCTAGTTTACGCCTTATAGTATCCGATATACAGATCCTTCCGTCTCCTCTGTATAGTGTACGGCGTATAGCGTCCTGTATACAGATCCTTCCGTCTCCTCTGTATAGTGTATGGCTTATATTGTCCTATATACAGATCCTTCCGTCTCCTCTGTATAGTGTATACCTTATAGTGTCCTATATACAGATCCCTCCATCTTCCCTGTATAGTGTACGGCTTATAGCGTCCTTTATACAGATCCCTCCATCTCCTCTGTATAGTGTACGGCTTATGGTATCCCATATACAGATCCTTCCGTCTCCTCTGTATAGTGTGCGGCTCATAGCGTCCTATATACAGATCCATCTCCTCTGTATAGTGTATGGCTTATAGTGTCCTATATAGAGATCCATCTCCTCTGTATACTGTACGGCTTATAGTGTCCTATATACAGATCCTTCCGTCTCCTCTGTATAGTGTATGGCTTATACTGTCCTATATACAGACCCTTCCGTCTCCTCTGTCTAGTTTACGCCTTATAGTATCCGATATACAGATCCTTCCGTCTCCTCTGTATTGTGTACGGCGTATAGCGTCCTGTATACAGATCCTTCCGTCTCCTCTGTATAGTGTATGGCTTATATTGTCCTATATACAGATCCTTCCGTCTCCTCTGTATAGTGTATACCTTATAGTGTCCTATATACAGATCCCTCCATCTTCCCTGTATAGTGTACGGCTTATAGCGTCCTTTATACAGATCCCTCCATCTCCTCTGTATAGTGTACGGCTTATCGTATCCCATATACAGATCCTTCCGTCTCCTCTGTATAGTGTGCGGCTCATAGCGTCCTATATACAGATCCATCTCCTCTGTATAGTGTATGGCTTATAGTGTCCTATATAGAGATCCATCTCCTCTGTATAGTTTATGGCTTATAGTGTCCCATATACAGATCCTTCCGCCACCTCTGTATAGTGTACAGCTTATAGCATCCTATATACAGATCCCTCCATCTTCTCTGTATAGTGTATGGCTTATAGTGTAAGGCTTACAGTGTCCTATATACAGATCCTCCCATCTCCTCTGTATACAATATATGGGTTATAGTGCCTTATATACATATCCATCTCCTTAGTATAGTTTACGGCTTATAGTGTCCTATATACAGATCCCTTCATCTCCTCTGTATAGTGTATGGCTTATAGTGTCCTATATACAGATCCTTCCAGCTCCTCTGTATAGTTTATAACTTATAGTGTCCTATATACAGATTCTTCCATCTCCTCTGTATAGTGTATGGCTTATAGTGTCCTATATACAGATCCTTCCAGCTCCTCTGTATAGTTTATAGCTTATAGTGTCCTATATACAGATTCTTCCGTCTCCTCTGTATAGTGTATGGCTTATAGTGTCCCATATACAGATCCTCCCATCTCCTCTGTATACTATATATACAGTTTGTAGTGTTCTACATACAGATCCATCTCCTCTGTATAGACTCCTATATACACATCCTCCCATCCCCTCTCTATAATGTACACATTATAGTGTCCTATATACAGATCCATCTTCTCTGTATAGTGTATGGCTCATAGTGTCCTATATACAGATCCATCTCCTCTGTATAGTTTATGGCTTATAGTGTCCTATTTACAGTTCCTTCGGCCTCTTCTGTATAGTGTATGGCTTATAGTGTCCTATATACAGATCCCTCCATCTCCTCTTTATACTATACACGGTTTATAGTGTCCTATATACAGATTTTTCCATCTCCTCTGTATAGCGTATAGCTTAGAGCGTCCTATATACAGATCCTCCCATCTCCTCTTTATACTATACACGGTTTATAGTGTCCTATATGCAGATCCCTCTATCTCCTCTGTATAGTGTACGGCTCATAGTGTCCTATATAGAGATCCATCTCCTCTGTATAGTGTATAGCTTACAGTGTCCTATATACAGATACTTCCAGCTACTCTTTATAGTGTATGGCTTATAGTGCCCTATATACAGATCCCTCCATCTTCTCTGTATAGTGTACCGCTTATAGTCTCCTATATACAGATCCTTCCATCTCCTCTGTATAGTATAGGGAAACCAGTAGCACTCTAAGATAAGCACCTTTAGTGCGAGGCAGGCATGCAAAGCTCAGGTGACACAATTTTCATCACTTAGTATCTGTACACCACAATGGATGTGAAACAATGCCATCCATATGTGATTGAACTATAGACTGTCAGCTTTAACTTAAATGAAGATTTTTTTTGTAAAGCCGTTAACAGTTAAACAATTGCAGCCCTTTTTACAGTCCCTCCATGGTCACAGATTAAAGGCTCATTTACACCAGCTGATTATCACTTTAGCGTTTTTGCTTTTTTTTATATAAATCGGCAATCGTTGTAGCAATAATCGGTGCCTCTAAACATGCGCCCAACATGCGCTTTTTGGGCACAGCTAGCTGATCGTTAAATTCAGTCTAACCTAAAAATTGTTGTTTAGCCTTATCAGCAGTTCTCAGTGGGGAGTGCTGATAGCATTGTTTCCCCGTGGAGAACAAAGGAACTGAAAGCAGGTAAGAGCCCTATTAACTGCATTCAGTGAAGGCTTCATTTGCATACCTAATTGGTATTTAGTTGATTAGCTACTAGAGATGAGCGAGCACCAAAATGCTCGGGTGCTCGTTACTCGAGTCGAACTTTCCGCGATGCTCGAGGGTTCGTTTCGAGTAACAAACTCCATTGAAGTCAATGGGCGACTCGAGCATTTTCATAGTATCAGCCATGCTCCGCTAAGGTTTTCATTGGTGAAAATCTGCAAAACCCAAGAAAGTGATGGAAACGACACAGAAACGGATAGGGCAGGCGAGGGGCTACATGTTGGGCTGCATTTCGGCTTCCCAGGTCCCACTATTCAGCCACAATAGCGGCAAGAGTGCCCCCCCCCCCTAACAATTTTTACTTCGGACAAACCCTCATTAGTAAGCCACACCTTAGCTAAGCACCACACTACCGCCAACTAAGCACAAGCACTGCTTGCGGGACACACCGCTGCCTCTTCTCCTAGGTTACATGATGCCCAACCCCCCCCCTGCCCGACCCAGTGTCCACAGCGCACACCAAAGTGTCCCTGCGCAGCCTTCAGCTGCCCTCATGCCACACGCTGGCCCCATAGCCACACCACCCTCATGTCTATTTATAAGTGCGTCTGCCATGAGGAGGAACTGGAGGCACACACTGCAGAGGGTTGGCAGGGCCAGGCAGCGACCCTCTTTTAAAGGGGCGGGGCGATAGCCCACAATGCTGTACAGAAGCAATGAGACATCCAATCCTGTGCCACCTCCGTCAGGAGCTGCAAACGTGGGCATAGCAATGGGGAATCCATGTGCCACACAGTATTCATTCTGTCAAGGTGTCGCATAGCTCAATCGACACTGCAAGGGGAAAGCCATCTGCGCTCTGCCCCCATACGCAAGTCAGTCAGTGTCTTTGTGCCAGACAAGTCAAACACCACAATGGGAACTAAGTTTGCACCAACAGCATAGGTGGGTCCTAGGAAACCCAAGACATGAACAAAAAATTGATCTGAGCGGCCAAACATGGCAGACTTGCACCACGCCCATGGCATAGGCCTCGGCCCACAGATTCAGCAATCCTAAGCAGGAAGCGGACTTTCACTGCACCCAGGACATAGGCCTCTGCACAAACCCTCAGCAATTGCGGGCCTACAGCGGATTCCAATGCTAGCGTAGCTGTGCACGTCTCATTAGCGCTGTATTGCTCCTGTAGTTTGTCCCAATGCAGTGCCCCGGATAGTAGAGCTAACGTCAGATTAAATACAGGTAGGCTTCGGCCCACATTGCATGCCCCAGTCAGACCGGGTTTTTTTTATAAGTATACACAGGCAGGTACAACTCCCTAATGTGAAGTCCATGTGGACCCACAGCATGGGTGGGTCCCAGGAAGCCACCGGTGGTACATAAATAAATCCCATTGCATTGCCCAGCACAGCTGAGGTAACGTCAGATTAAATGCAGGTGGGCTTCGGCCCACACTGCATGCCCCAGCCTGACCGGGGTTTTTAATACATAGACACAGGCAGGTACAAATCCCCTATGTGAAGTCCCTGTGGACCGACAGCATGGGTGGCTCCCTGGAACCCACCGGCGGTACATAAAGAAATCCCATTGCATTGCCCAGCACAGCTGAGGTAACGTCAGATTAAATGCAGGTGGGCTTGGCCCACACTGCATGCCCCAGTCAGACTGGGGTTCTTTATAAGTAGACACATGCAGTTACAACTCCGTGTGGACCGACAGCATGGGTGGGTCCCAGGAAGCCACCGGCGGTACATAAATAAATCCCATTGCATTGCCCAGCACAGCTGAGGTAACGTCAGATTAAATGCAGGTGGGCTTCGGCCCACACTGCATGCCCCAGCCTGACCGGGGTTTTTAATACATAGACACAGGCAGGTACAAATCCCCTATGTGAAGTCCCTGTGGACCGACAGCATGGGTGGCTCCCTGGAACCCACCGGCGGTACATAAATAAATCCCATTGCATTGCCCAGCACAGCTGAGGTAATGTCATATTAAATGCAGGTGGGCTTCGGCCCGCACTGCATGCCCCAACCTGACCGGGGTTTTTAATTCATAGACACAGGCAGGTACAAATCCCCTATGTGAAGTCCCTGTGGACCCACAGCATGGGTGGCTCCCTGGAACCCACCAGCGGTACATAAATATATCCCATTGCAGTGCCCAGCACAGCTGAGGTAACGTCAGATTTAATGCAGTTTGGCTTCGGCCCACACTGCATGCCCCAGTCAGACTGAGGTTCTTTATAAGTAGACACATGCAGTTACAACTTCGTGTGGACTGACAGCATGGGTGGGTCCCAGGAAGCCACCGGCGGTACATAAATATATTCTATTGCAGTGCCCTGGACAGCAGAGCTAACGTCAGATTAAATGCAGGTGGGCTTCGGCCAAGAATGTTTTCATTGTTGGAGGAGGAGGACGGCAAAGTTTTTGAGGCAGTACGTGTCCTGTCCCCGTGTCCGTGGTTATATGCACCTTCCCAGTGGCCGCGTCGCTGAAAAGTTGTCGCGCCTGTGGAACCTAGTAGCGTGGCCTCGCCACCATCATGTCTTTGGGAAGCCTCCATTTCCACTACCCTGTAACATTGCAGTAGCAGCAGTATAGGCAGAGCCGAGAATTAGTAACATTTCAGTGGTAAGAGTATGCACAAACCCCTGTAACATTTCATTGGCAGCAGTGAGGACAGACCGCACTAAGATTTCATTTGCAGCAGTATACACAGACCCCAGTAACATTTCAGTAGTATCAGTATAGACAGACCCCAGTAACAGTAACGTAGAAGCAGTATGGGGAAAGCAGCAGATTCACATTTCCCTGGCAGCAGTGTAGGGAGAGCATAGCATTGGCACGATTTTAGTAGTAGGAGTATAGACAGGCCCCAGTAACATTAAGGTAGAAGCAGTATGGGCAAAGCCCACTATTAGTTACATTTCTGTTATAGCAGTATAGACCTGCCCCAGTAACATTTCCGTTGAAGCATTATGGGCAGAGCCCAGTATTAGTAAAATTACAGTAGTAACAGTATACACCAACCAAGGTAGAAGTATCGGCAGACCAAAGTAACATTTCTGTTGCTGAAGTATAGTCAGACCCCTGTAGCATTACTGTGGCAGAAGTATAGGTAGGCAGAACAGAGTTACATTTCTGTAGCAAAAGTGTAGGCCAACCACAGACACAGTGGTGTACCATGAGTGCAGGCGAAGCCCATAAAAATTACTTGGATTACATTGTAGGCGAGGGCCCAAAAAATTTTGTACCGCCAGTACACATGTACCCCAGAAAAATTGCCCATGCCCAACCCAGAGGGCAGGTGAAACCCATTAATCGCTTAGCGTACTGTTGTTTAATTTTTAACAAGGCCTGGAGGCAGCCCAGTCTAAAAAACAATTGGTTCAGGTGGAATTTTCAATGCTTTAATGAGAATTGAAACAGATAAATATTATTTAGAAAAGTTATATGAGCCTTTTGGCCCACAGAAAAATTGCCTGTTCGTGGTGATTACGAGAGGTTTCAGGAGGAGGAGCCGGCGGAGGACGAATACCATACACAGATTGACAAAGGTCTTTAGGTAGCGCTGCTGTCCGCTGGTGGAGAAGAGAAGTCTGGGGAAATCCAGGCTTTGTTCATCTTTATCAGTGTAAGCCTGTCGGTGCTGTCAGTTGACAGGCGGGTAGGCTTGTCTGTGATGATTCCCCCAGCTGCACTAAACACCCTCTCTGACAAGACGCTAGCCGCAGGGCACGCCAACACCTCCAGGGCATACAGCGCGAGTTCGGGCCACGTGTCCAGCTTTGACACCCAGTAGTTGTACGGAGCAGAGGCGTCATGGAGGACGGTGGTACGATCGGCTGCGTACTCCCTCACCATCTTCTTACAGTGCTCCCTCCGACTCGGCCTGGACTGGGGAGGTGAGAGACAGTCTTGCTGGGGAGCCATAAAGCTGGAAAAGGCCTTGGAGAGTGTTCCCCTTCCTGCGCTGAACATGCTGGCTGATCTCCGCGCCTCCCCTTCTACGTGGCCCTCGGAACTGCGCCTTCTGCCACTAGCGCTGTCAGATGGGAAGTTCACCATCAGTTTGTCCACCAGGGCCCTGTGGTATTGCATCACTCTCAAACCCCTTTCCTCTTCGGGAATGAGCGTGGAAAGGTTCTCCTTATACCGTGGGTCAAGCAGTGTGTACACCCAGTAATCCGTAGTGGCCAGAATGCGTCTAACACGAGGGTCACGAGAAAGGCATGCTAACATAAAGTCAGTCATGTGTGCCAGGGTACCTGTACGCAACATATGGCTGTCCTCACTAGTAAGATCACTTTGAGTATCCTCCTCCTCCTCAGGCCATACACGCTGAATGGATGAGAGGCAAGCAGCATGGGTACCCTCTGCAGTGGGCCCAGCTGTCTCTTCCTCCTCAGGCTCCTACCCCTCCTCCTCCTCCTTCTCCTCCACGCGCTGAGATATAGACATGAGGGTGCTCTGACTATCCAGTGACATACTGTCTTCCTCTGCCTGTTTCCGCCCGCAAAGCATCAGCCTTTATGCTTTGCAGGGAACTTCTCAACAGGCATAGCAGGGGAATGGTGACGCTAATGATTGCAGCATCGCCGCTCACCATCAGGGTGGACTCCTCAAAGTTTCCAAGGACCTGGCAGATATCTGCCATCCAGGCCCACTCCTCTGTAAAGAATTGAGGAGGCTGAGTCCCACTACGCCGCCCATGTTGGAGTTGGTATTTCACTATAGCTCTACGCTGCTCATACAGCCGGGACAACATGTGAAGCGTAGAGTTCCACCGTGTGGGCACGTCGCAAAGCAGTCGGTGCACTGGCAGATTAAACCGATGTTGCAGGGTGCGCAGGGTGGCAGCCTCAGTGTTGGACTTGCGGAAATGTGCGCTGACCCGGGCCACCTTGCCGAGGAGGTCTGACAAGTGTGGGTAGCCTTTCAGAAACCGTTGAACCACCAAATTAAAGACGTGGGCCAGGCATGGCACGTGCGTGAGGCTGCCGAGCTGCAGAGCCGCCACCAGGTTAAGGCCGTTGTAACACACACAACCATGCCCGGTTGGAGGCTCAGTGGCGAAAGCCAGCGGTCGGTCTGCTCAGTCAGACCGTGCAACAGTTCGTGGGCCGTGTGCCTCTTCTCTCCTAAGCTGAGTAGTTTCAGCCAGGTTGCGTTGGAGGAGGAGGAGGAAGGTTTAGTGGAGGTGGCGGAGGAAGGTTTAGTGGAGGTGGCATACACCTCCACAGATACCAGCACCGATCTGGGGCCCGCAATTCTGGGGGTGGGTAGTACATGAGCGGTCCCAGCCTCCACTAAATTCACCCAATGTGCCGTCAGGGAGATATAGTGGCCCTGCCCGCCTGTGCTTGTCCACGTGTCGGTTGTTAAGTGGACCTTGGCAGTAACCGAGTTGGTGAGGGCGAGTACGATGTTGCGTGAGACGTGGTCATGCAGGGCTGGGACGGCACACCGTGAAAAATAGTGGCGACTGGGGACAGAGTAGCGCGGGGCTGCCGCCGCCATCATGTTTTTGAACGCCTCAGTTTCCACCAGCCTGTAGGTGAGCATCTCCAGGCTGATCAATTTGGCTATGTGGACATTTAAAGCTTGAGCGCGCGGATGCGTGGCGGCGTATTTGCGCTTTCGCTCCAACGATTCTCTTAGCGACAGCTGGACGCTGCGTTGAGAGATATTGCTGGATGGGGCCGAGGACAGTGGAGGTGAGGGTGTGGGTCCAGGCCAGGAGACAGTTGTGCCTATGTCCTGAGAGGCAGGTTGGGGCCCAGCGGGAGAGGCAGTGCCGCAAGCTGGAGGCGGTGAACGGCCTTCGTCCCACCTTGTGGGGTGCTTGACCATCATATGCCTGCGCATGCTGGTGGTGGTGGCTGCCCGGCTGATCTTGGCGCGACAAAGGTTGCACACCACTGTTCGTCGGTCGTCCTCGTGAAAAACTGCCACACCTTAGAGCACCTTGGCCTCTGCACGGTGGCTTGGCGCGAGTGGGTGCTTTGGGAAACAGTTGGTGAATTATTCGCTCTGGCCCTGCCTCTACCCCTGGCCACCGCACTGCCTCTTCCAACTTGTCCTGCGGCTGCAATTGCCTCCCCCTCTGAAGACCGGTCCTCAGTTGGCTTATCACACCTGGTGGGGTCAGTCACCTCATCGTCCAGCGGCTCTTCCTCCGAATCCTCTGTGCGCTTCTCCCTCGGACTTACTGCCCTTACTACTACCTCACTGATAGACAACTGTGTCTCATTGTCATCGTCCTCCTCACCCACTGAAAGCTCTTGAGCCAGTTGCCGGAAGTCCCCCGCCTCATCCCCCGGACCCCGGGAACTTTCCAAAGGTTGGGCATCGGTCACGACAAACTCCTCCGGTGGGAGAGGAACCATTGCTGCCCAATCTGGGCAGGGGCTCGAGAACAGTTCCTGGGAGTCTGCCTGCTCCTCAGAATGTGTCATTTTCATGGAGTGAGGAGGCTGGGAGGAAGGAGGAGCAGCAGCCAGAGGATTCAGAGTTGCAGCAGTGGACGGCGTAGAAGTCTGGGTGGTCGATAGATTGCTGGATGCACTTTCTGCCATCCACGACAGGACCTATTCACACTGCTCATTTTTTAATAAAAGGTCTACGACGTGGACCCAAAAATTGCGATATGAAGCTGGGGACCCCAGAAACTGTCCTTTCCCCTACTCCCGCAGCAGCCGGCTGCGATTCACCTGGACCAGGAACTCGTCCTATGCCCACACCCTCACTTGGGACTCCGCCTCCGCGTCCGCGTCCTCTGCCCCTACCCCTACCCCTCAGCATGCTGGATTAAGAATAGAGTAGAGACAGAGCGGTGTAAAAATGTTTGTGAATTATTGCTGCGCAGTTGCTGGCTGCCAGTGCTAATATAACGCTAAATGAAGCCAGAGATAAATTATAAGGAAGGCTGCACGCAGGCTAGTCTGTGAACTATGCCGTTTGGATGGGCGTGAAGTCCCACAGGCCACGCAGGCCAATGCACTGGGTAACCGTTAGCCGTAAAAAGGAATTTTTTTTTAATCTCCTAATTTTACTCTGCAATGAAGTCTGAAAGTGCAATACACATTGCATAGCCTCAATCTATGGGCGTCGGGCAGACCGTGAAGGTCTGAGACAGCACACGTATAACAGAGCGTTGTAGGAAATGTGTGGTTTCTTGGCGTACACTTAGAGGCAGAGTGCAGTGAGGCTACGCGAAGTGCGGACAGAAAAATATTCCTAAATGAAGGCTGCATGCAGGCTAGGCTGTGCAATGCAGAGGTACTACAACTCCCAGCAACCACGGAGTTAAATGCACACGGTCGCAGGTTGCCCTAAGAACCACCGTTGGGATACTTGTAGACAGGATTCTACACTACCACTGTCCCTGCCTGACCAATAGTGCCCCTATACTGAAGTACAGACTGCAGCCTGCGAACACTATAGCCTGCACGCCCAATATACATTAAAAAAAATAAAAAAATTGTGCAAAACTGCTCACAGCAGCCACAACAGTAATGCACTAGGTGAGCTGTGGCCCTAAGAGGGGCCGTTGTGGTTCTTGAAGACGCTAACACTGTCCCTATAGCAGCAGCATCAGCAGCACTTTCCCTGATCTCTGTCACCATGCATCTGTGGCGAGCCGCGGGAGGGGCCGATTTAAATACTCGGGTGACACCTGATCTCGCCAGCCACTCACTGCAGGGGGGGGGGGTGGTATAGGGCTTGAACGTCACAGGAGGAAGTTGTAATGCCTTTCCTGTGTTTCTATTGGCCAGAAAAGGGCGCAAATTTCTCAGGGAAGAAAATGTAATTGACTCAAGTACCGCATAGTGCTCGTCTCGAGTAACGAGCATCTCGAACACCCTAATACTCGAACGAGCATTAAGCTCGGATGAGTGTGCGCGCCCCTCTCTAGTAGCTACTTAATAGTTTATGCAAGATGATCGCTCAAAGCTGTCACTCAAACTGTCGTTGGAGTGATTATCAACTCATGTAAATGTGCCTTTAAAAGTAAATGGACAATTGACTGATAAGCAGCGCTATGGTCACTGCAGCCGCTTATTTCAATATTTTGAGCGGATTCCAAGGGTTTGTATTTGGTAGCTATTTATGGGCATTTTCCATTAGAAAGATAGTGGAAAGGTTAGAAGTGGCCAAAACAACTATTGAGTGGATTCTTAAAAATAAAAACACTGCTGAGCTCAGCGAAAACCCTGGAAGAGCCCAGAAGACAACAAAGTGGATGATTACAAGATCTGTTTCTTAGAAAAATCCCTTGATAACATCTAGTCAATTCAAGAAGACTCTTAAGGAGCATGGGGTATCATCAGTGGTGGATTAATGGGACCAAAGGCCAGGAACCGTTCACACACCTTGGGCCCCCCCCATGTCTGCGTCAAATCAGGTCTGTGAAAATACCCTAAGGCCGAATGCACGTGCCCAGATTTGCATTGTGAAATCCGCAGCAAATACCTGCCATAAGCATGCAATGTAAGAGCCCACAAGCGGAAATAAATTGTGACTTTCTGTTCGCGGTGGGAAAATCGCAGCATGATCTATTTTGAGACAGAGTCAATGTGGGCGGCTTCCATTGAAATCAATGAAAGCCATCCGACCCGTGGCCCTTCCACAATCATTGCGGAAAGGACATGGGATCGGCGTCATCGCCTAGTAACGGCGCATTATCTGTACTGCTCATGTGTGCCAACACAACGACCGGCAAATACGCAGCACAGATAAGGATCTGGACAGGTATGCGGGGGGGGGGGGGGCACAGGGTCGGATTCCACTGCGGGATCCTGCATGCAGAATCTGACCGAGCTGTGTGCATTTGCCCTAATATGATTGCCCCTAAGGGTATGCTCATATGTAGCAGATCTGGTGCCAATTTTGCTGTGGATCCCCCTTCTGCTACGATACATGCATGGAGCTGTCGTTGGACCTGCATTCACTCCAAAAACTCTTACTACTGACCGGTACCTGAATCTCCTGTGGCGATAATCCGGCCACGGATAACGCAGTGAACGCTTTTCATAGCGTAGCTATGGAAAGCGCAGATGCGGCATCTATGAGTGGAGAATCATAGCGATTCTCAGCGCACAGGGTCTATATCGCGGCATGTTACGGTGAGCCTGTCAGGCTCACCGCAGAGAACTGACAGCTCAGTGACACCAACCCCCCCCCGACAGAGGCATCAGCAGAAATAGTGACCCCCCTCCCCACAGAGGCATCAGCAGAAATAGTGACCCCCCCCCAGAGGCATCAGCAGAAATAGTGACACCCCCCCCCCCCAGAGTCATCAGCAGAAATAGTGACCCCCCCCCCCACAGAGGCATCAGCAGAAATAGTGACCCCCCCCCCCACAGAGGCATCAGCAGAAATAGTGACCCCCCCCCCCCACAGGGGCATCAGCAGAAATAGTGACCCCCCCCCCCCCACAGAGGCATCAGCAGAAATAGTGACCCCCCCCCACAGAGGCATCAGCAGAAATAGTGACCCCCCCCCCACAGAGGCATCAGCAGAAATAGTGACCCCCCCCCCCCCACAGAGGCATCAGCAGAAATAGTGACCCCCCCCCCCACAGAGGCATCAGCAGAAATAGTGACCCCCCCCCCACAGAGGCATCAGCAGAAAGTGACCCCCCCCCCCCACAGAGGCATCAGCAGAAATAGTGACCCCCCCCCCCCCCACAGAGGCATCAGCAGAAATGGTGACCCCCCCCCACAGAGGCATCAGCAGAAATCGTGACCCCCCCACAGAGGCATCAGCAGAAATCGTGACCCCCCCACAGAGGCATCAGCAGAAATAGTGACCCCCCCCCCCACAGAGGCATCAGCAGAAATAGTGACCCCCCCCCCACAGAGGCATCAGCAGAAATAGTGACCCCCCCCCCCCCACAGAGGCATCAGCAGAAATAGTGACCCCCCCCCCCCACAGAGGCATCAGCAGAAATAGTGACCCCCCCCCCCCCACAGAGGCATCAGCAGAAATAGTGACCCCCCCCCCACAGAGGCATCAGCAGAAATAGTGACCCCCCCCCCCCCCACACACACACAGAGGCATCAGCAGAAATAGTGACCCCTCCCACAGAGGCATCAGCAGAAATAGTGACCCCTCCCACAGAGGCATCAGCAGAAATATTGACCTCCCCCGCCCACAGAGGCATCAGCAGAAATATTGACCTCCCCCGCCCACAGAGGCATCAGCAGAAATATTGACCTCCCCCGCCCACAGAGGCATCAGCAGAAATATTGACCTCCCCCGCCCACAGAGGCATCAGCAGAAATAGTAAACCCCCCCCCCCCGCCCACAGAGGCATCAGCAGAAATAGTAAACCCCCCCCACAGAGGCATCAGCAGAAATAGTGCCCCCCCCCCCCCCCCCACAGAGGCATCAGCAGAAATAGTGACCCCCCCCACAGAGGCCCCAGTAGTAATGCTGCTACCGTATTACTACTGAGGCCGATATAGGGGACACTATTACCAATAGTATCCCCTTTATCAGTAGTAATAGAGCCCCCTGAAATCCATATACTTATCCCCTCCTCTTTGTGGAAGTGCCGCTGCTCCTCTGCTCACTGTTACTGGCGCTGATTGCAGGTGCACACTGTGAGGTCAGTGTGCACGTCCAGATGCCTCCTCCCTTCTGCTCTCGCGGAACCAGGGGAGGAGGATCCCGGGTGCACACTAATGTCACAGTGTACGCCTGGGATCTGAGCCGCTGACTGAATACCGGCAGGGGAGCCGTGGCCCCCCCCCCCCCCCCAGCTGGCATACACAGCTGTGGTGAGCGGCCGCCGGCATGCAATGCTGGTCATGCTCGAAGATACGTTGAACAAGGTGGTGGGCAGGTTTCGGCCTGTGAGCTAGAACATGCTGCATTTTTTTTAAAGTGTATACAATAGTATATAAAAATGCACTGAAAGTGGGAAAAAACAAGCCCTGCAGTGCGTCGTATTACTGCAATCATCATCACACAGCAGTTTTGTTTTTGTAAATCGGCATGCAGCAAACTTCGCAATAATTCACTTACTGCAGCGTTTCTCAAACTTTACAAAAACCTGTATTGTGTAAAATGAGCCGGAGGGCAGGCGGATGAAAGATACAACTTAATCTTTATTTTCTATACAAACATCTTTACACTATCTACAGAAGAAAATATAGTTTTCATTCCATAACAGAACTAAATTAAAAAGGACAAATGCAAACTGTACAGAAACAGTGAGGGACAGATGGGGGGGGGGGGGGTTAAATAAAAAACCGGAGAAAAGGCAATTCCACGTTACGGCTGTATGGCATGACTATGTACGGTTGTAGATGTTGCACAGGTATCCCAGGAGTACAAGGAGGTGGTCAAACAAACATGATCTGAACCTATGAAACCTTCCAGGCAGCCTCAGACAGGTGAAAGACTTCCAGTAAGACCCTTTTACACGGAACGATTATAGTTTTAAAAAATTGTTGACACGAGGAAAGTGAGCGATAATCGTTCAGTCTAACCGTGGCCAACCACCAAACGAGAAAATCATTCACTTTCTGTTCATTTAATGCAGCATAAGGGTCATCGTCGGCTCGTTCACTAATTGTTCGGTCTAAATACGGATCGTTCGGTCGTTCTCACTTATACAGCTCATGTGAACAGCTGAATGATCTCTCATTGGAACGAGCCAACGACACATCTGCTGTATAAACCGGCTGCCCGAGCCAACGACATCGCTCATTCACATGATAAATCATTTGGTGTAAATGGACCAAAGTTTAGACAGCGGTCGTAGTTTTTATTCGGCACTACTTTCCACGAAGCCATGATTTTTTTTCTCTCCCCCAACAGATGGGAGAAGGATAAAGTTTCTCATCTTTCTCCCCATCCAGTTTATGTTCTTCGTGTCTTCGGATAGGTTTCTGTTCATACAGGAGTTTCTACTTTTTATGATTGGTTACAGAAATTTTGCCTGCAGTGATATTCTTGCCCCAAAAGATATAACCCCAAGAGAAATGTGAAGGAGGGCAGTAAACTATAGATCTGAATGAGAAAGGTGGCACAAAGAAAAGCCATGAGCAATGTGAGCATAGCCATAATCCTTCTATGTTGGGGTATACAGATAGTGATGCCCTGTGTATCTGCCACTGCACTAAAGAGCTTACACTAGATTTTACAGTGAAAGTGGAACTGCACTTTAAAGAACTTTTGACGTCATAGGCATAGGCATATGTCAAAAGTCTTAATTGCTAGCAGTCCAGCGGCTGAAAGTGCCACCGATTGGCAGAAGATGCTAAAGATGGGGCCATAGTCTCTACCGACTGAGCCCACCTTCAACTAGAGAGCAGTGACAGTACTCGGATGCGCACTTCAGCGGGCCTCTGCTAGTGATAAGTTGGGAGGGGGGGGGGGGGGGGGGACGACGACTTAGCAACTGGACCCCAGCAATAAAAACGTATCAAATGTTTCTAAAAACTTCTTAAAAAGCACGGTTACATATTGGGGAATGATTTCTCAAAACTATAGTCTCCTCATTAAAAGTGTCCTGCAGCCATGGATGAGACATCTCAAAAGGTAAAGTCAGTCTATGCCACTTTCAGGTGTCTGTATAGGAGCCGAATATGGTGTCCCGTGAAGAACTAGACTGTAGTCAGACCAAAGAAAACACAAAAGACCCCCCTCCCCACACACACACACACACACACACACACACTTCTTTGCTTTGATCTGACGGTTCTAGTCCCATTCCTGGCACAGTATATGGCTGCTGTATGAAGCTAGATTACATGTTCACCTCCAATTATCTATAAGCAGCCACTGACCAACTATATTCTGGGGGCGTACTCGGCTGACTGTTCTCTCTGCCCTGAAGCAGGCAGATGCTGGGAGTTGCCTTACGTTGCACATACACCCAAGCAGTCATATATTACGTGTACGCCTTTTTGCATAAACAATTCCCAGTTTGTACCACCTTCGTCATATGCCAAGTATTACCGGTCATACGTGTATTCCATTGACTGATCGCAGGCTTCTCCACTGTGGGCTAGGACCACTGATAACAGGAATTAAAGTCTACTTCTAGGCAAACCTTCCCACGAATATGGCATCCGATGCGGAGAAGCAGGTGGAACAGTTGGCAGCTGTACGATGTCCGGCGAGTAGTACTCACTACTAACTGGCTGCCTCACCAACTGCTCCACTCCGTGTGCAAGTTGTACCTCTCCATGCCGGAGGTCAGGTCGGCGGGCCAGTAAGCGATTTACCGATTAGTACCTTTTTAATTAAATTGATTAACCTACGTATTAATACTGGGCTTCACTTTGGTACCAGTCATAAAGCGGGAGCCCATTGGACTAGGTTCTGTATAGTATTAATTCAGCATAATAGGAACCTGAAAATCACCATTTCTGCATAAATATTTAAGATTATAAGGAATACATGAGACGTGTATACGGTAAAGCCGCTAGAAAAGCAACCAAAATTCACAGAAAATACATTATCACTGGCTTGAAAAATATTAAGGTTATATGTTCACTCGGGGCATCCATGACTTCAAATCCAGAACTATGGGAACCTGTGTATATACGTAACGGAGAAGGCATAACTACTAGAGATGAGCGAACGTACTCGTAATGAGTACTTACGCACCCGAGTACCGCCATTTTCGAGTACTTCAGTACTCGGGCGTAAAGATTCGGGGGGCGGGGAGTAGCAGCGGGGAACAGGGGGGAGCCCTCTCTCTCTCCCTCTCCCCCCCACTCCCCACTGCTACCCCCCGTGCCGCCACGGCGCCCCCCGAATCTTTACGCGCGAGTACCGCTGTACTCGAAAATGGCGGTGCTCGGGTGCGTAAGTACTCGTAACGAGTACGTTCGCTCATCTCTAATAACTACCAATAAATGTCATCTGCCTAAACCCACATCCTCAGAAGAGGCTTTATGTCCTACACTCGTTAGTTCCCCACAGAGGAGCAATTTCCTTTAGGGTTTGTTTAAAATGCGCTAAGTATCTGGCTGAGCTACGGATTTGCGTATGGGTCCTCATATGGATTTAGCCCCATCCCTGGGGTAAATCTGCATGAAGCTGGTGGATGCGGTTTCTGCTCAAAACCGCATCAAAAAAGGGACAGGTGAATTCTAGTTTTCAGAATAAGGGTATAGAAAAATCTGTTACATGAATGATAGCGCAGCTAATAGAATGCTAAAACGGTGCGGATTTCACTTTGAATATTGGCGCAGAATCCACGACTAAATTCTGGCATGTGAATGAGGCCTTACAGGGTCGGATCTGGATGAATGACAAGGCCTTAAAGACTAAAACATGCACTGGATCTAAATTTTAGACCATCTTCATACACTAAGGGCCTGTTTAGACGGAACGATTAGTGTTCAAAAAATTGTTCGAATGAGTGAAAGTGAACAACTGGTTTAAACGCCAAAAACTGAACGGCAAACGAGAATCGGGCACTTTATGTTCATTTTAAAATGGTTGCCTCGTTCATTTATCATTCGGTGTAAACGCCACTGGCTCAGTCCTCATTCACTTATACAGGGACTAAACGATTGAACGAGCCAACGAGGCATTTGCCCATCTAAACAGACTGAGCAAGAGCGAACGAGTTAGCGGCGATGTCACTCGCTCGTTCAAATGAGGATCAACTCCTCTAAAAGGACCCTAAGCTCGAGCGGCCTTAACGTGGTAAGCTGGGTTTACACATGCAGATTTTTGACCAATTAAAATATATCTGTTAACCTTGGTGGCATAGATGCAAGATATTTATCGGCAGGCCATTGGCAGATCCAGCCAACTACAGTGAGATCTGCTGAAAATCAAGCGTTTGTGGTGGTCTGACACAATAACAGTGGATATTACTAAAATACCGCTCTTTCCCACTACCTTTACTTAGATAAAGCTGAATATATGGTCTTCACTAGGTCTTTGGCAAGTTGAATTAAGTTGCCTGTAGTCAGTCTCTCTGCTCGCGCCAACTAGGTCTACAGTTTCCATTGTGGGGGTTAAAAGGGTTTTCCCACTACCTAAAATTGCTCCACAGCTGCTCCGTCTTCCTGGTTTCTCTGACCAGGACATGTGACTGCTGCAGCCAATCAGTGGCTATAGAGGGTCAGTGCCTTAGTCAGCGATTGGGGTGGCAGTCACATGTCCTGGACAGCAGCAGGAAGAACAGGGGTTGCAAAGCAATTTTGGGTGATGGGTAAAACCCTTTCAAAGGGGTTTTCTAGTAAAAATACTCTTGATGACTTATCCTTAGGGTAGGTCATCAATAGTTGATGGGCTGGGGTCCAGCTCTTGGGACCACAAATCGATCAGCTGATTGTGCGCCAGCAGACAGCGCCACAATTACACAGGGGTCGGAGCGCAAGTTCCTGCTCTGACCTCTGTCTTGTGGCCGGTGCTTGTAACTGCAAGTATGGTTCTCATTGAAATCAACGTGAGCAGTGCCTGCCGTTTCAAGCGCCAGCCACTACAGAGAGGTCGGACTCCTACAATCAGCTGATCGGTTGGGTTCCTGAGCTATCCTGAGGAGAGGTAATCAATAGTATTCTCCCAGGAAAACCCCTTTAAAGGCCCTTTTACTCAGGCCACGATTGAGCACGAAAGTTTTTGTTTGCTTGATCATCGTCCCATCTGAATATGCCGGCGATCGGCTGATGAACAAGCAAAAGTTGTTTGTCGGCTGATTGGATTATTTACCTAGGCATAAATCCTTGCTCATCAGCGGCAGGATTTGCGCTTCCGACAAATGCAACCGGCATGGGGGCGAACGTTTGCAGTAACTAGTTTTTGCCTTTGTGTAAAAACCACTTAATGAGCGCCGACTGACATGCTATATTGTTAGTCGGCACTCGCTAAGCATCTCCCACTCCCGATGTAAAACCGCCCTCCGGTATCCGATAACATCTCGCAACTCTCCACACACCGTAAATAAGAGACAGAACTCGCACACACTTTGTATATTCTACCTCTTGCCATTCCGTTTTCATCAATAGTCATGACAAACACACAAATGAAGTTCAGTAAGGTAATTGTACAGATTAAACCTGAAGCATAATTAGCACATTATAAAAAGTAATGATTTATAAAAATACATTTCCTATGAAAAATGTATTATATACAATAATTAGTCTACTTTATGTACATAGGCATAAAATGTGACAGCTAAAGTGAGAACCTACAGAACAGCATCTGCTTGTGCCCCGCCCGAACACAATACATCCCAGCCCATCTGGAGGTTACTATATCAGATGACAGACTGATCGCCCCTCACATACCTTCACTGGCGGAAAGTTCGCATAATAGATTCTATCAATAGCAATACACCCATTGGAAAATAAGACGTTCTCTCACAGGCAGCACAAGTCTAGAACGGCGGGCCTCCGATTCACGTATCTCTCATTCTGAGAACCTGCAAACATTAAGGGTGTGTTTACATGGGCGAGTGCGATAAAGAATTGGTGATTCTCAAACAGAAATGCCCCAAAATAGGACATACTGCAAGAGGAAAAAAAAAGAAAAACAATGTCTTCTTTTCCCGCGCGGTCGCTGGGCGTCTTGTAACACACAGAAAACGCACGAAAAAAATAATCACCCGTGTAAATGCACCGTTACACTCGCTAGTCTTATAAGCTACAGACCTTGAGTGTGGAGCCCTATGAGGGATGGCGAAATGCAACAGGAAGTCAAGGTGCTATATTTTGGACTGAAGCACATTGGGTAGACCTCTCTAGAAGGTGACCGTGTAACCACCATCTACACGTACGCCTGCAGACCCTTAGCAGTACAACACAGCGTCAGCACATTCTATTTACAGATACTATACAGTAACACTATCCCGAAAGTTTACACTACCACTCATATGGAAAATTAAAGGGGTTGTCCAGTTACTTGATAACCCCTTTCCGATAGGGCCCTCTAGGGTAAAAAAAAAAAGAGTAATACCCCCCTGCAGTTGCCGGAATCCAATGCTGCAGCCCTGGGGTTGGTTATGATAAATGTCACAGGAAGTCATGTGACCGCTGCCACCAATGAGAGGCTGCAGCTTCACGGCGCTCATGATGTGATGCCAGAAAAACGGGCTACAACGCAAGATTTTGACATCCGTGAGGGGTAAGTATGTCTATTATTTTACCATAGGGGGTCTTATTGAAAAAGGGATATCCAGTAACCAGACAAGCGCTTTAAGGTGATGTAAGACAACTGAACTTGGTAAAATACTGCAGTCACATTTTATTTCAGAAGGTTTAAAAGAAAATGGCCTACAGCGGCCGTCCCTGGGAAGTTGTACAAATCACTCTAGTCTTGGGATGTGGAAAGTAAAAACGCATCGAGCTAAAATCCAGCAGCACAAAACACAGCGAAAAAGCAGGATATGAAGATAGCCGTAAAGGCGGCGTGGGATTGTCTCCGAGGGTACTGACGGATGTGTCTTAATAAATAATCCTACAAGGTATCATGCAGCAGTGTTTACTATGGGCTTTGTTGGCCGTTCCCACATGTACGGGTACAATTAGAATCAGAAAGGTGCCTAAAGTTGTTTAAGGCACCTAAAGGGGTTGTCGGAGATATAGATTTTTTTAGTGTTTCCCAATGTAAATAAATTAACACCTCCTCCCCTCCCACAGCTGCAGTGCCACGGCTCCGTTCTCCATGCCGGGTCTGTGGGCTTGAATATGGAGGTCTGTAATTGGCAGCCACAGTCTGTGACACCACATACACGCCATTGTAGAGGGCACTGTGGAATGGAGGGGATATAATCATAGTTATTGGCATGGTGAGATAGGACAATCCCTTTAAAAACGTTAATATTTGTACATGTCTGGACCATCCAGTCACATCTGAACAAACGTCTACAAAAAAGGTTAAAAGGTAACTTTCAGAAGACACTGCTTTACTTTTGTTGTATGGGGTTTTCTTCTTAGCTCACATCCCAAGCTGCAGTTAGCATTCTGCTGGCAGACTCACAGAAGTGCATTGTGGCAAGATATAATGACCCCTGCAGCTAGATCCCATGTGTCTTAACAGCTCGGTGTTGTCCGTGCGCCCAAAACTATGAAGATGTTCAACTACCAAGGTGAAAAAAATATAGGGAAGCAGCTCTGGATATAAATGGAGGAAAAAAACAGATACAAATCAAAAGCGATACAAAACAAGTGAAACGTCCGCCAAGTCCCTCAGCTGGGAATGTTGCTAGAAGTGAAGACCTGACATGTATAATAAAAGACATAAGAAGTTGCCGAGCGCAGGATAACACGGACCGTGTCCTTCATGAGGCTACTGCTGCCTTTGTGGACGTCACCGAGGACGCCTGGAGGTATTAACGTGAGAGCATTCAGCTTCAGAACTACCGTAGGTGATCAAATAAAACACATGAATGGCTGCCGTTACCACGAACAGCCGAAGCTCGATGTACGACTGGAAAAATAAAAAAAACGACAAAACTGCCTCTCGTCTCCAACGTTTCACTGCGGGCAACATACGGTTAACATAGTAACTGATGGGGGAGTTCAGAGTCGCTGTGCTGGAGCGTGTGAGCTTTGGAACCACAATAACTAGACCCACTTGTATTCTTCATAGTATGTGTGGGGGGCGGGGGGGGGGGGGGTCATAAGGGCTTGCAAAAGTAAACTCTGCTGAGATGTGAATACTTACAAGCATTAGCATGATAAATAAAAGGCTTTAAAACATTTGCAGATAATTAAAAGACGACAGGCCTCCGTCCGCTTAAGTTACTTAAGTCCTATGACTTAATGGCTAATCCTTCGGCCGCCTCTTGGCTGTAGCGAGGGGCCGTGTAATGCGTGCCTACAAAACTATATCAAATATCAAAACCATTCCCGTGAAAATATAATTTATCCAAAAGGGGGAATGAAAGAGGGAAAGAAGAAACCTCCCAGACCCCAACAAAACCGTATTTTTGTGCACAGAAAAAGTTGTAAAACATTGATAAACTTAAAGTATTATATATATATTTATGGATATAAAATTTAAAAAAATGCCCTTCTCTGTTAAATCTATTCAGTAGAGGAAAACAAAGCTGAAGGCAGATATTAAATATAGCACAAAAATATTGTTCCAAGGTAATTTAACCCCTTAGCGTGCTGTAGGGAAAGCTTGACCTTTTCCACACATCATACACATTAGGGAGGGATCAAAAATTAACTTGCAGACGAGGGAGTGTCAGAATTTTGCAGCATGTAGATCGGTCTCCGGATTCTGGAGTCACTGAACAGAGGACAGAAGATTCCTTCCCATCCTGGTAGCACATCCCTTCATCTCTACACTTGGCATCCATCAACTGCACGGTGCGGCTTCTTGCAGTTGGAGACCCTCCACAGTTCTGGATGCAAAGAAGGATCCTCTACAGCGAGTGCCGGGTCTGTCCATCGTTCACGCAAGGACTGTCTTCACAAGAGGCTGGCCAGGCTGGTCGTAGGTCCGTTCTGAGCCTGAAACTGTACAGGAGGCGACCCATCTGTCCACTGCAAAGGAAACAGCAGCCGTCACTGCCAGCTAACTACATGCATACACAGGCGCACACGGTTAGCAAGTGGAGAAACGCACGTTTTCATGTCTTGTGGCCGACCACCAATCCAGACTTGCAGCAGTATAAGCAGACTTTAGAAAGAAATGTATTGTCAATTATCAATAATGGGTCATTTAGACGGGACAATTATCGCTCAATGTTCGTTCAAACAAATGTGAGCGATAACAGTGCAGTGTAAATGCATAAACATTGGTCACAGGTTTTTATCGCTGACCGGCAGCTCCAAAACCATGGCTGGGTGGCGATCTTGTCACTCTGCATAACGATGTTGTTCACATAGAACGTGAAGCGCTGAGCGAGAAGTTCGCAATCCAGTCTAAACGTTCCGCACGAGCGCCAACGACCTTAGAGGTGACATCAGCGCTCGTGCAGTCATTTACCCGACTGTCGGCCCGTGTACAAGGGCCATAAGGCTGCTTCCAGCTAGTTTTAGCGATCCACTTGACACATGCTCCAGGAAGGCTCCCGGCACATACGTCAAATGGACCACCATTCTTTAGAATCACTTTTGGCCTTTGCTCAGCCGGTAGTTGCCAGGAATGCAGTTCTTGCCTGGATGGAATAACACAGCCAACTGTGAATTCTATCCCAACACCTCCTGTAAACACAGTAACCATCCAACGGACACCATAATAGTGTATAAGGGACAAATGCCACCATATGGCGGCAGCATGATGAATCTGTTAACTAGCATTATAGTCTGTGGGTGATGATGCCACTTGTTGGGTATCTATTAAAGGGGTTTTCCAGACGATTTCTACTGATGATCTATTATCAGGATAGATCATTATTACTTGATCGGCTGGAGTCCATCGCTCTGGACCCTGTCCAATCAGCTGCTTGGGTGCCCGCTTTTCAGAAGCCACCCAGTGTCTAATGAGCACAACCATATCCTGCAAATGAGTGCCCCGCAACCAGCTGATTAGGAGGGGTTCCCCAGACCCACACAGGCCCTGATGAAACGATATACGACATACTCGGGCTTCTGCTTGGTCCAGTACCAAGTAGAGTTTTGCTCTAAATCTTGTAAGATAAAGCTTAATAAACTAGACGAAGCACCAACCGTTGTGAGATTGTGTTCCGGAAGACTGCAGGCTTCTATGTGGTCCTGTAGCAGCTGCTGGGAGAAGTTTTGGTGCATCTGTGCAGCCTCATGGGCATCAATTGTATTTCCACACGCTTTATTCAAATCTGCTTAACACAAAAAAAAAGCATTTTAAATAAAAAGACAATCCATCTGAGGCTCGTCTACGATGAAATCACAGCAAAGTCCTTTATCCAGCCGTTTGATGAAATATACACATATATACATATCTGGGTTTGCAAACTGCAGCATGCCGGACTACAGCGAGCAGCTCCATATCACAAACCACTGGAGGCCGGATATCAATCAAACTAGACATAGGAGGTTATTTTAGACGATGGTAGAGATGTGGAATGTGGAGAAGGACTGCGGTGGGCAAGTGAAACTACTTACATCAACTTCCTGAACTTCATTCCGAATGTGAACCGTACAGCCGTGAGACTGCTCTTAGAAGAGCTGCCCCAACTTCACGTTTGTAGTGAAACTGCTCACCAAGCGTGCGATCACCCGTCTCCAAGCAGATCTCCATTTCATAGCCCTGTGGCTCAGGAACCCTTACTCCCTGGGCTGTAAAGCAGCGGTCCACAATTTCAGACCACGCGACCACCCACTGCCCTATAGAAACCTCCATTCCCTAGGCGCAGCCTTGTTGTGCATCACCCAATACATTCCCTAGGCGCACCCTGGTTGTGCATCACCCAATACATTCCCTAGGCGCACCCTGGTTGTGCATCACCCAATACATTCCCTAGGCGCACCCTGGTTGTGCATCACCCAATACATTCCCTAGGCGCACCCTGGTTGTGCATCACCCAATACATTCCCTAGGCGCACCCTGGTTGTGCATCACCCAATACATTCCCTAGGCGCACCCTGGTTGTGCATCACCCAATACATTCCCTAGGCGCACCCTGGTTGTGCATCACCCAATACATTCCCTAGGCGCACCCTGGTTGTGCATCACCCAATACATTTCCTAGGCGCACCCTGGTTGTGCATCACCCAATACATTCCCTAGGCGCACCCTGGTTGTGCATCACCCAATACATTCCCTAGGCGCACCCTGGTTGTGCATCACCCAATACATTCCCTAGGCGCACCCTGGTTGTGCATCACCCAATACATTCCCTAGGAGCACCCTGGTTGTGCATCACCCAATACATTCCCTAGGCGCACCCTGGTTGTGCATCACCCAATACATTTCCTAGGCGCACCCTGGTTGTGCATCACCCAATACATTCCCTAGGAGCACCCTGGTTGTGCATCACCCAATACATTCCCTAGGCGCACCCTGGTTGTGCATCACCCAATACATTCCCTAGGAGCACCCTGGTTGTGCATCACCCAATACATTCCCTAGGCGCACCCTGGTTGTGCATCACCCAATACATTCCCTAGGCGCACCCTGGTTGTGCATCACCCAATACATTTCCTAGGCGCACCCTGGTTGTGCATCACCCAATACATTCCCTAGGAGCACCCTGGTTGTGCATCACCCAATACATTCCCTAGGAGCACCCTGGTTGTGCATCACCCAATACATTCCCTAGGCGCACCCTGGTTGTGCATCACCCAATACATTCCCTAGGCGCACCCTGGTTGTGCATCACCCAATACATTCCCTAGGCGCACCCTGGTTGTGCATCACCCAATACATTCCCTAGGAGCACCCTGGTTGCTGACAATCCCAACAGTCAGTTTGTTGCTGAAGTGCACGTTTGCCCTATGCAGTGCGAACAATGAGACCACACAAAGAGCTGATACAGTGGTGACCACCTAAACAGGCTCAGTTTGTTTCAAGAAGAATTACTGGGGGACGTTGCCCAAGACAACAAAGTAGAAATAAACCAAGAGGATAAGATATACCGTGAGGGCGAGATCTGTCCACACAGGCATTTTAAAAGGTTGGCTGATTCTTGAGGGATTAGGGCAAGCCTCTTAACCCTTTCCAATCCAGTTTCCCTGCCCCATCACGCTCCCCAGATCTTGTTTATTTTGGGTGGAAAAGCATGTTGTGGATTCCTTGGAATTACTCAACAGAAACACAAAAATGATGTCATGATGATTTTAACTTTTTTTATTTTTTTAAATTAAGAGTTAACAGGATTTTTGGTATAATTTACTGTAAAGTCACTCTCGCCACGTTCATTAGGGGACACAGCAAGAACACGGGGGAGTGCCTGATATACAAACCCCTGCATAGAACTAGCTGTAGACATCACCTGTAGTAATGGACTATCCACACTGTCATGGAGAAGCTCATTTAAGAAACTAAACTGTAGCCGACCACGCGGATGACCCTACCTGGCTCTGGGATAACGATACCAGTGTAAGAGGCTGGGCTGACGATATACGGTACAATGGGGCGTTCTGATATCAGGTACTACATCACCCAGAATTCTTAGGATCTCGCAGAGAGATATGCAATAGAAGATCAGTACAAAAGCTGATCCGTATCCACATACAAAACTAACCCTTTCATAAACCCTGGTGTATGAGTGATGGTGACATGGAAATTCAGGATACACAGGCTGACGCAGGACGGAGTTACTCTTCCCAGTAAGGAAGTATAATCACCCGCAGACGCCATAGCCGGCGTGGACAAGGTGCTGCTCTAGGAATGGAGCCGCTCTATGATGCACTGCATGAAGACAGTAGCTACAAAGCGCCTCCAGCTGTACCGATGACGGGCGTATGTCAAACTTGCGTTGAGAGCCCTGAAGTCTTTCTATATCCCACAGAATAAATAAGGAGGTGACCTAAGATCTGCTGTCGTGTATGTGATTAAGACAACATAGCCCAACACCGCCATAATACGTCCTAGAAAAAGGAATATGCCTTGGCTAGAGAGAGCAAACTGAACCCATTCAGATGTGGGCAATGAGAGGGATGCATACAGAACTCCCATCAGCCCCCCCCCCCCCCCATACCAGGGATGCAGAAGGTGGAGAACTTTAGAAGTCATGGCTACGAGGGGATTGAGATCCCCAGGCCTACCAATACTCCACCCCAGATGAGGGCAATGAGAGAACAATGTACCAATGAGACTGGCTACGCACTAGACCTCGGCATGAGACAAAATCACGATAAAAAATAAAAGATTTGGTACTGTATTAGCCAGTAGAGCAATGTGTGATTGCTCTCAGGGGGAGAAACTCAGTCTCACAGACAAAATCACATGACACTAAAAGATCTTTTCCCATGAGAGGGAGAACATGGTGGAAAAAGGTATTCATGGAATGAGTAGATGTGATCGGGTACCTCAGGGGTCCCCAACCATCGGTCCGCGGACCGGGTCCGGGCCGTTGGGCGTTTACTGCCGGTCCGCGGCACCGTCGGGAACTTTTGTTCTAAAGGGAACAATCCCGCGGCCCCTTCAGCAGCGCTCTGCGCTCTCACACTAACCTGCTATAGTGTGAGCGCAGAGCGCTGCTGAAGGGGCCGCTTCTACACATAGCAGGTTAGTGTGAGAGCAGAGCGCTGCTGAAGGGGCGGCTTCTACACACAGCAGGTTAGTGTGAGCGCAGAGCGCTGCTGAAGGGGCCGCTTCTACACATAGCAGGTTAGTGTGAGCGCAGAGCGCTGCTGAAGGGGCCGCTTCTACACATAGCAGGTTAGTGTGAGCGCAGAACGCTGCTGAAGGGGCCACTTCCACACATAGCAGGTTAGTGTGAGCGCAGAGCGCTGCTGAAGGGGCCGCTTCCACACATAGCAGGTTAGTGTGAGCGCAGAACGCTGCTGAAGGGGCCGCTTCCACACACAGCAGGTTAGTGTGAGCGCAGAACGCTGCTGAAGGGGCCGCTTCTACACATAGCAGGTTAGTGTGAGCGCAGAGCACTGCTGAAGGGGCCGCTTCTACACATAGCAGGTTAGTGTGAGCGCAGAGCGCTGCTGAAGGGGCCGCTTCTACACATAGCAGGTTAGTGTGAGTGCAGAGCGCTGCTGAAGGGGCCGCTTCTACACATAGCAGGTTAGTGTGAGCGCAGAGAGCTGCTGAAGGGGCCGCTTCTACACATAGCAGGTTAGTGTGAGCGCAGAGCGCTGCTGAAGGGGCCGCTTCTACACATAGCAGGTTAGTGTGAGCGCAGAGCGCTGCTGAAGGGGCCGCTTCTACACATAGCAGGTTAGTGTGAGCGCAGAGCGCTGCTGAAGGGGCCGCTTCTACACATAGCAGGTTAGTGTGAGCGCAGAGCGCTGCTGAAGGGGCCGCTTCTACACATAGCAGGTTAGTGTGAGCGCCGAACGCTGCTGAAGGGGCCGCTTCTACACATAGCAGGTTAGTGTGAGCGCAGAGCGCTGCTGAAGGGGCCGCTTCTACACATAGCAGGTTAGTGTGAGCGCAGAGCGCTGCTGAAGGGGCCGCTTCTACACATAGCAGGTTAGTGTGAGCGCAGAGCGCTGCTGAAGGGGCCGCTTCTACACATAGCAGGTTAGTGTGAGCGCAGAACGCTGCTGAAGGGGCCACTTCCACACATAGCAGGTTAGTGTGAGCGCAGAGCGCTGCTGAAGGGGCCGCATATATTGTATTTCAGCCGCACTTCAGTAGCGGTGAGCGATTCCAGCAACCTCATTGGTTGTTGGGTACACACACCCCCACACTGGGGTGTGTGTACCCAACAACCAATGAGGTTGCTGGAATCACTCTCTGCTACTGAAGTGCAGCTGAAATACAATGGTCCTTGCTGGTGTGGAAGCAGCGCGCCGCAACCAATCACAAGGCACCTTCTTGAAGCGCTGAGGACTGCAGCACCAAACAACAGAGCGTTCCACGAGTAGGAGGAAGAGCCGCCTCTGTGCAAGAAGCAGCAGCAGCCCCTGCGCCTGTACACCTCTTAGGACCTAGGTCAGTTTTCAAGGTAATCCTGCCGGGGAGGAGGGGGGAGATAAATTATAGGCTGCCCTATGTGTGTGCTGGGGGGGGTGGGGGAGAGGGAGTAAATTATATGCTGCCCTATGTGTGTGCTGGGGGAGGGATATATTATACTGCCCTATGTGTGCACTGCCAGGACATTGTAAATGTCATTAATTAAATAAGTATGCACTAAACTCCAACCCCCTTCATAACCCCGCCCCATATAACCCAAGCCCCGCCCATGTCCCACCCCACCCTGCCGGGCCTTGTAAAAATGGCCTTGCTTGAAGCCGGTTCCTGGTGCCAAAAGGGTTGGGGACCCCTGGGGTACCTGATACACTGTCCTACCATCGGTTCCCTCATGAGAGCGGTAACCTTATGGCAGACAGTGATCATGAGAGACCGGGCTTGTGCAATACCCATAGTAGCAGAGTTGGCGAGTCTCTCAGCTGACTATTACTCCTCCAAGAAGAGGGTCATACGGCGTATGCTACTAGACAGCATTCAGTGATGCGATATCATAGAGCAAGGATGCATATCACAGTCCTCCCATTACTCCTCCTGAAGAGGGTAAGGGGATGGATTATGGTTGTCATGATAGCCTGGCTCTGTGCGATGCAGAAGTAGGAAGTCGCACAGCTTACTATTACTCCTCCTAAGGCAATATGCTGGGAGAGTAAACCTAATTTAGTAATCAAGCAGAATACTGACCCCCCCCCCCCCCCCCCCTTCCCAATGATACAGACGAGAGATGTACTGCATGTCTGATCCCTCCCTTGTATATACGTAGGAGAGCCCGGGCATTGCAGTTCTCTTCTGCATGGTGTTGGAAATGTGTTGGACCTCGTCCGACAACGGAGCTACGCAGGTAAATCTCAAGGTTGGAATAAGTCTGACACTGGATTGGAGAGGGTTAAAATACAGGAACAAAAATGAAGCAAGTCGAAGTGTAAATACAAGAAAAAAAGGCTCAACTTTACCTCTAAGCAGAGCCGATGACCAAAGCTGTACGGACATATCTGGGATCTTGCTAGCCAGCTGCATCGCTGGGACGACCATATTGTTGCTCTCCTGATGGTAAATATAAAACATTACAGATTAGTTTAGGCAAGCTGAGACAACCGCAGATACAAGGCATTGAAAAAAGAGACACTAGTCAGTTTACCAGGTGACCTACAGAATACTTTACTGACTCCGACCCTGACCAAGTATGGATGAATTATACAATGAGGCCACTGACCTATATGTCAGCTATAAGGCCTATTAAATCTGAAAGATGTTAAACGGTTGACATTTGTGAGGCTTGGGGGTATTTGGGGCTTCATGCCACATGACGGTCATTCCAGATGAGCCGATTCATCATTTAAAGAGCAAATGAGTGACATCATCGTTGGCTCATTCACTTATGCACTCTGTTTGGACAGGCCGATACATCGTTGGCTCATTCACTTATGCAGTCTGTTTGGACAGGCCGATACATGGTTGGCTCATTCACTTATGCAGTCTGTTTGGACAGGCCGATACATCGTTGGCTCATTCACTTATGCAGTCTGTTTGGACAGGCCGATACATCGTTGGCTCATTCACTTATGCAGTCTGTTTGGACAGGCCGATACATGGTTGGCTCATTCACTTATGCAGTCTGTTTGGACAGGCCGATACATCGTTGGCTCATTCACTTATGCAGTCTGTTTGGACAGGCCGATACATCGTTGGCTCATTCACTTATGCAGTCTGTTTGGACAGGCCGATACATCGTTGGCTCATTCACTTATGCAGTCTGTTTGGACAGGCCGATACATCGTTGGCTCATTCACTTATGCAGTCTGTTTGGACAGGCCGATACATCGTTGGCTCATTCACTTATGCAGTCTGTTTGGACAGGCCGATACATCGTTGGCTCATTCACTTATGCAGTCTGTTTGGACAGGCCGATACATCGTTGGCTCATTCACTTATGCAGTCTGTTTGGACAGGCCGATACATCGTTGGCTCATTCACTTATGCAGTCTGTTTGGACAGGCCGATACATCGTTGGCTCATTCACTTATGCAGTCTGTTTGGACAGGCCGATACATCGTTGGCTCATTCACTTATGCAGTCTGTTTGGACAGGCCGATACATCGTTGGCTCATTCACTTATGCAGTCTGTTTGGACAGGCCGATACATCGTTGGCTCATTCACTTATGCAGTCTGTTTGGACAGGCAGATACATCGTTGGCTCATTCACTTATGCAGTCTGTTTGGACAGGCAGATACATCGTTGGCTCATTCACTTATGCAGTCTGTTTGGACAGGCAGATACATCGTTGGCTCATTCAAACAAGAAATCATTCAATCTTTCACATTCACTGTATAAGTGATAGAGGACTGAACGCTAAGTGAACGAGGCAATGAAAACTGAATGGTAATCTTCGTTGTTTAGTTGCGTTTAGACTGAACGATTATCGTTCGCTTTCGCTCATGTGATAATTGCGCCGTGTAAGAGCACCTTAAGGTTCAAAGGAAAAAGTTCCACAATCCATGTAGAGAAAATCCTCCAGTCTCCTCTTACCCTGTGATTTCCCAGTACGTAGAAGATGTGGCCAAGAAGCACCAGTGAGCACGCGGTTAGTCGATTCAGATCTTCAGCATTTGACATCTTTAAAGTTTCTCGTAGAAATCGCCTGTAATGCAGAGAAGCAATTAACCCCTTAATGACCAAGCCAAATTTTGGAAATCCGACATATGTCACTTTAATAACATGGAATAACTCCATAAAGGTTTTGCATATCCAAGTGATTCTGACATTGTTTAGCCACATGTTGTACTTCATTTAGCTGGTAAAAATAGACTGATGGAATTTGTGTATATATATTAATAGCGCCAAAATTCGGAAAATTGTGGGGGAAAAAAGGTCTTTTTTCACAATTTCAACTGTAATATCTCAAATATGTGCAAACATACTGTACAAATTTTTGATAAGATATATATTTCCATCGGTTTACTTTACCCTGGAAGCACATCGGAAAAACTTCAGTGTTTTTTTAACCATTTAGAAGTAAAAATTTAACATTATTAACATTGAGAAACATTTTGTTTTCCTGCACTAAGCCAAGATTGGAAAGGCTCATGGGTGTCAGAATGATAGATACCCCCTCAAATGACCCCATTTTAAAAGCTACACCCCTTAATGTATTCACTGAGGGGGTCAGGAGTTTTTTGACCCTCACAGTTTTTCAGAAGTTAATGTAATTTAGAGGAGAAAAATAAAATTTCATATTTTTGCAAATATGTCATTTTAAAGACTGTTTTTTTTTAGAGCACATGATGAGGATTTTCACCCCAAATTGGATCCCCGTTTGTCCTGTTTTCATAAACATACCCACTGTGGCCCTAATCTTATGTCCGTATGCACAACGAGGCCCAAACCGAAAGGAGCATCCAGTGGCATTCAGAACAGAGATCTTGCTTGAAGGTGATGTAGGCTCCATAGCCCACTTAAAGAGCCCTTGAGTGGCCAAAACGACAAGCCCCCACAAATGACCCCATTTTGAAAACTAGACCCCTTAATGAATTCATCTAGGGGTGTACTGCGCATTTGGACTCCACAGTTTTTGAATGAATTAAAGCAAAGCAGAAGCAAAAAATTACAATATTCATTTTTTTGGGCAATTGTGTCATTTTAAGAAGTTTTTTCTTTTTGTACAGCACACACATGAATGAAAGCTTGCTCTCCAAAACGGATCCCCCTGTTTGTCCTGTTTTCAGAAACATACCTATTATGGCCCTTACATTATGTGCGTAGGCACAACGGGGCCCAAACCAAAAGGAGCATCAAACTGTTTTATCTTGTACGTGATGGCGATCATGTGACCGGAGACCGCTCACCGTGGCCCTCGGTCACTGCTCCAGGCTACCTTTAGTAGCCAGGAGATTTTAATTTCCTGGGCTCTTCCCAGGTTCTGCACTTAAATCAGGGCCCTTAGGTACATAATTTCACCCCCTTTATGGAGTAGTCCGTTACCCCTTGGTGCAGACTGGCGTAGTATAAGACCCTTATATACCACACACTCCAGACCTGGGAATTTTGTCAGGTGTATAGGCAGCAGGAGTAAAGGTCGTATAAAAGGGTGTTAGATCTCCTGCCATTCCAGATATTGTATAACATGTCCATCTTGTGTAGGCGTCTGCTGCACACAGTATAGAATGCACAAAGGGAATGTTGGACGGTACAAAAATATATACAAGAAGATTGAAGAACCCTTCAGCTAGTTTTGTGGGACACCATCTTTTGTCACCCATGCACAGGATAGGTGGTAAGTAGTTGCTTAGCGGGGGTCTGAACAGTGGGACCCTGATTGATCACGAGAACTGGGATTTTGTGTGCCCCTGAATGAATGGAGCGATGAGGTCTTGTATGTGCACCACCACTTGATAGTTGAGCATTTGTACTCAGCTATTTCCAATAATCCCTGAAAAGTACATGGGATGAATGCTCTATTCATTAAGGGACACCTGGGACTCCCTGTTCATATGATAGGTGGGGTGTCCCAGTGGTCAGACCCCCCCCATGGATCAGCTATAGGTAAGTTTTGTGGAGCAACTCCTTTAAGTATACAAATTCCTATCCATGTGAATTTCTGTCAAGGGAAAAAGAGTAACGAGTCCTGAAGTTGCGTGTAAATGTGTCAATTGAGTTTAAAAAAAATAACCACTTACTTTGCTTCATTATATCTGCCTTGAAAGAAAGAAAAGAGCCCCCGTATATAGAAGGCAGCAGCACGGAGACAGTGGGAGCTGAAGGAGAGAGCAGAAGAATGTTACGGTGGGAACGCTATAACCAGCAACAATTACTGAAAGGTGCATCAGCAGATCATACGCGGGCACAGTCCGCTACATCTCCAGATCGGTCTACACTAATACAATAAAAGGATTTAACCAATGATCATTTAGAAAACAGTCATTGTAGATATGTACATTTTTAATTAAAATGGGTTTTCCAGGGAGAATACTACTGATGATGTATCCTCAGGATAGGTCATCAATAGTTGATCGCTGGAGTCCGTCGCTCGAGAGCCCGACCGATCAGCTGAGCGGTCGCATGCTGTCTCATTGAAATCAACGCGAGCTCTGCCTGCAGTTACAAGCCCCAGCCACTATACGGAGGTCAGCACGGAGACGTCCACTGTTTCGCCTCCAACCTCTGAGTATTTGTGGCGCTGACAGCATGCGTCCACTCAGCTGATTGGTCAGGATCCTGAGTGACGAACCCCAGCCGATCAACTATTAATGACCTATCCTGAGGATACATCAGTAGTTTTCTCCCTGGAAAACCCCATTGGCTGCGACAGAATAAAGGTATCTGTTCCTGAAACTGAATAGTTGATGCCTTTTGCTACCGCTAGAACCTCCCAACTCGCCATTCGCTGGGAAAACAAGCCAGCATATCTGGACAGAGACACTCGGCTGTCCAGCCGTCCCTGCCAGGGTGCGATCAGGAAGATCCCCACCGCACAGTTTAGCATCGGCCTCCCTTGTACCCCAGCTGTTAATTACTTCCTGAATGACTGAAAAATTACAAAACTGTTCTGTAAAGTCCTTAAAGACAAAAACCCTTCAGAACTCTCAGAAGCCGTTGTCCTTCAGCTCCTGTTCTCACGTCCAGCTGGAGGGCGAGGCTTGGGATGTACAACTATGTACAGCTTCTAACCCATAAGCACGCTTCTGTAACCAAGGTCTGTGTAGGACTGTTCTCATCATACCAGGAAGGATAGGAGTTCCCACATCTGCTATATGAAAATGTGAAGACAGTCTGGAGGGCCGTTTACGCAGGACAATTTTCGCCCAAATGAACCAAAAAGCGTAACAATCGTTACGTCTGAATGCAAAAACATTGCTTATCAGTTTCCATTTCGTTTGTCGCTTACTTTCAACTAGCACAAAAATCATCGCCGGATCGCTGACTTCACGCTGCGTGTAAACGCTGCCCGCTCAGCGGTTTTGACAGGTGAAGCATGGAGCAAGAAGCCAGCGGTGACCTGCCTGTCTAAACGTTCTGCACAAGCACCAACAACCTTAGTGGTGACATCAGTGTTTTTTACAGTCCCCCCGTGTAAACCCAACATAAGGCCTCATGCAGTCTCTTACAGATAAGTTCAGCCACATGAATGGGGGCTAATAATGTAAAAAGGTACAGGGGGTGGACAAAAATATGGAAACACCGTACGAAATGCATAGGTTTTAACCATTAGCACTGAGCTGACCCTTTGACCCCTGCTTGGCTGAGAGGACAGATTTTAAGGCACGCACTTCGTATGGCGTTTTCATATTGTTGTCCACCCCCTGCACCTACAGTTGTTTGCTATTGTGCTGCTGCAGTGACAGTGGTTACAACCAGCACCTCATTAATACAATGCAGGAGTTTTTGCTTTCATTTGAGCCTGGACAAAAAAAACAAAAACAAACAAAAACTGCATCTATTTTTACTGCCACATGACTATTGTCATGTATGAGCCTACCATTAGGTGGTACGATAGTCACTGCGGGGCACTTGTCATGACGTACTGTATGCCGTCCTCACCGAGATCATCATAAAATAGTGACAAATAGACCCCCTGCACATTATGTAATGCAATCCTATGCACACAGCCGCGATTTGTCTGTGTGAAAACATGCGCGGAAACAATGTCCTATTTCTGTGAAGTGCCTCACAGAAAAATCAGGGCTGACGCGCCGGTTCCGCTCTGCGCATGCCCCAACTGGAGCAGGTGAGCTGCAGTGATCACTGCAGGGGCATGGGTCAGATCCCATTGGGAGAATTCTCGCAGCGGGATCCGACCCGGCCGTCTGCAGGAGGCCATATGCTGATTTCAGCGGTCTTTCACTTATAGGTCAAAACATTGAGGGGAGCAGAAGTAGTGGGGAATCTAAAACTGACCACAAGGCACCAAGTTCCAGCGCTCTCAATCACATGTATGGGGGTATGCCCAAGAGAGTTTACATTTTGGTATTACTGCAACTACATTGTATCCATCTGTGGCAAGTTTTCTACTCTTCAGTGAGGGACTTACAGGCTTTGACGCTCTTGTAGTCCCACTACCAATGTCCTTTCCACTTCCTTCACTAAGAGCCCCTTACATGACTGAATAGCAAATGTAAAAGGCCTATACACAGCTCCATGTGCGCCACATTGTGGACGAACGTTGTAATGCGTCTGTCCAACACAGTGTCATCGTTATTGGCAGCACACCACCAATCACACGAAGAGAGGTGCTGCTGATAATTTATTCATTCTTTGGCTGATCGGGTGACACCCATAAGGCCCAATGATTGGGCAGGTGAACGTTCTTGCCTGATGATCAAGGTGTGTAGAAGGACCTTAAAACACTGTGGGTTACAGCAAGTAGTCAATTACACTGCATGCCGAGAAAACTGTCAATCACAGCAGCTGGGCGCTGCCTTATAAATAAGGAGCCATTTGCACGGTACGGTTATTGCATAAAAATCGTTCAAACGAAAATGCATGATAATCGTTCCATCTAAATGCAATGAATCGCTTACTATTTGTTTTGTCGCCCACTTTCCACCAGCATAAAAACAATCGCTGGTTCACTCACTTCTCGCAGCGAGTAAACGCTCCGTGCTCAGCAAGAAGTGAGCGATACTCAGCCTAAACGCTCTGCATGAGCGCCAACAACTAGCGGTGACGTCAGCGCTCGTGTAGTCCTTTAGCCAACAGCCTTCCCGTGTAAATAGAGGATTAGTCGGACCTCTCTAACACATTGCCCCATTAGTGAGACTGCTGGGATCAGAGTCTGTCACTGCTTTACACTGCCCTTAATGAGGAGAGCATAAAGTCCAGGACAAGTTTCCATTAAGCGTTAAACCCTTAACTAATCTCTTTATAAAAAGAGCAGCAAACTCTAACCAGACCCAATAAGGGAAGTATAGGCCAGGCTTGGCCGCATTCACAGTGGTACAGCGACTTGAGAGGGTGAGCGACATTGGGAGAACGGCTATAGTTGGTGTCACCATTCTGGGCTTGGCCCTGCAGAATACCAACAATTTACAGGTGATGGTATAAAGGTGTTCACTAGGCACGCTGTACAATAGAGGTAGGAATTCGTCTTCTGGGACAAAAACAAAACCACACGTAAATAGGTCTTACCTCACTGGGAAATTATGATCTGGGTTAATTCTTTCTAGTAAGCTATAAAGCTGCAAAACAAAAACAACAAGTTAGATACATTGTACCTCCACATGTGATACTTCATCAGTGCGGGAACAGGAAATGTCTGCATCACCGGCCATTGTATCTGTAATGGGCCAATGTGGAATAATGTATAATCAGAGGCTGGAGCAAGATCCTGCAGATCCGGTACCAGGGCTCTGCTGTATCATCTTATAGATGTGGGTTAGGGGTCAGTAACGGACAGCTAAGGGCCCCTGTACAATAATAGCATGGCAACCTCTTACTCCCGAGTAGCTCATAGTAGCTCTTAATGGGGTATTGCCATCTCAGGGCTCATGTCCACAACAGTGTTATCAGCACGCATTACATGTGTGTTGCACAAAGGCGCGATACGCGATGAATGGAGCCAATGGACATGCATTGATCCATGCACAGTTAGAAACTGTGTATTGATATAAAACCCCCTGAGATATGCGGCCAGCCGCAGTGCACTCACAGCCATACGCAGTCTCTGCCGACAGAGCCATTGTTCACAAACATCGGTAAAACGCTGCGGGGAGACCCAAAGTGTTTTACTGATCCCTTCGTGGACAGGAGGCCTTAGACTTTCATGGCATTTCCATAGGATAGGTCATAAAAGTCTGATAGATGCAAGCCCTACCTCTGGGACCCTCACTCATGTCAAGTTCTAGTCCTCTGAACACAGTGCCCAGGACTTGCAGAACCACAGAGTGGAGTTTGTTACACTGTTTTCGAAACTCCCATAAAAGTCCAGAACATAATGGGATCTGTTCACACTGGCATCATGGTTTGTTTGTGCAGGATTTACAACAGACATGACGCATCTGTTATGGTTCAGACACATCCACTTTTCCTTCCCTGTTGACTTCTAATGAGACCATCAGGTCCCCATTACTTTATTTTCTAACTGAGCCAAACAATGCAGCATGCCGCGTTCTTCTGAACTATAATAATCAATGGAAGCCGGACAAAAAAAGCCAAAAGAGTGAACAGAGCCAAACAAAGTGACCGCACATTGAAGGCTATTATATGTCTTGTAATACATCAGGCATCCACTCGTCAGCGGACATAGGTAGTTGTGTTCATGAAGTGCATGCAGGGGCTGTGGAGGAAGAGAGAGCAGCGAGCTATAGTACTCATGTTACCTATGGGCAGCACTGTTCTGTAGAGGAGTATAATAAAAGAGTCCCCTAAAGCCTAAAACCAGCTTATCCACATCCAGCCGCACCATAATGCCAGCACGGAGGGCTCGGTCACACTGGCTGTTTAATTTCTGTGTCGCTATTCCACCATGAGAACAGCAAAACCGAAAGAAAAACATTTTAATTTTCAAGCCCACAGAAGTGCATTGAAGCGGATGGTCTTCATTCTCTGTATTTTCCGTCTCCATTTCCTTACACTGCGGCTGCGCTATGGTTTAGCTTTGGAAACACAACGGGTCCTTTTTTTATTGCACTGTACACACATGGAACATGAAGACAATCCGTGTTTTAGGTCACGGAGGTGGTGATGGTGGTACTTCAATGAATGCGGCTCAGTGATTAGCACTGTTGCCTTGTGTTGCTGAGGTCCTAGGTTCAAATCTCATCAAGGGTAACACCAACTTTGAAAAACTCCACCCAGCCATCACCCATGGTCAGAGATGAACCTACAACTCCAGCGGTGCAAGGCAGCAGTGCCAATGACTGAGCCACCATGCCTGTTCTTCCGTCTCTGGGGGATAAGAAGTGACACAAAGAGAACAAAGTCCATGCAGATGTTGTCTTTGGTCCAATCTGAGCTTAGGCCCCCAGCGCAGCAATGTAACAGTGGTAACCACTGAGCCACATTCATTGAAGAGGCACCAACAATTAAATGCTGATAAACGGATGCAAGCAGAAAACCTACAGATGTTTTCCATTTCACTTCAGTTTTCCGCTTTTAATAAAACTGGACCATTTAAAAAAGCGCTAGTGTGAAGGTAGCCTTACTGCAAGTATTACATACAATGTAGCAAAATACAGTAGTCCATAAAGGCTAAAAGGTTGGTATATATGTGCGTTATTGCTATGACTACTCACCTCTTGATGTCGGTTTCCTTCCCGAATATAAACACTTGCCAGGTTTGTCACTATAAATGTCCATAACTCCTGGTGTGTGGTGAGCTGTGAAGAGATGTAGTCCTTACATGAAATGCATCGTATATATTGTACACACCTCAGGCTACTCATTCTGGTGCTCGTACAAAGCACAGCTATGCACATGGCAATGTTGTGTCTATAGGCTGCACTACACATCTGCCATGTGGGCCCACAGGCAATTAATGCCACATTATGCCACAGGCAGGTCTTTCCACAACCTGTTTGTGCCTTTGTGAAAGTTTGGAGGCAGAGAAAGGATCTAAAGAAACTTTAGAAGATAACACATGTAAGAAGCTGTAAGACTCACCCTCAGTGCTGTTGTGAACTGCGCCTCCGCGTTGTCCATGCAGTTCACCGAGATACAGTATAAACCCTGAGTACAACAAAAACAATCATGGGATTCATCAGAAGTACGGATTAATAACTGGTCATATTTACCCCTAATAGTCACATTAAGGCTGGCTGTCCACAGGCGAGTTGTCATTGTGAGATCCGCGGCAATAAATCGCACACAGAGCTCGCATGACACGCTTTCCATAGGAGAACTATGGAAAGCGCAGCCCGACGTCCAGAAGTGGAGAATCATAGCGATTTTTTGCTTGCGTGATTAAAATTGTGGCATGCTGCGATTCTCCGCGGTGAGCCTGTCATTAATATAGGCCCATCGCGGAGACTTTGTAGTGCTCCCCTCTCCTTCCCCGCGGCAGAATATTCCTAAGCCTAAGGCCGGCTGCACACAAGCAGGTCGGACTCTGCATGCGGGAGCCCACAGCGGAATCCGACCATAAGCCTGGCCAGCACCCGCACAAACCTGTATTTTCTTCTTTTTTCCCTGTACTGCACATGGTCCGCACAGCTCGCAGTCGGACATGCGCAGTACAATTTTTGTTTTGTTTTTAGACTCCTGCTTTTCTTGTGAAATCCGCGGCCCGTCCGCAATTGAGCTGTGGGTCGGACGGCTTCCATTGCCTTCAATGAAAGCCGTCTGTGCAGAATCCGCAGAAAAATGGAGGATGCTGTGATTTTTCATCCGTGAGCAGAAACTGCAATTGGTTTCTGCTTGTGTGCGTAAAGACTCATTTTTGCTTTGCATGCTATGGGCGGTATTTGCTGCGGGATCGAAGGCGGTCGCCCACTCCGGCTTCCACAATTCAAATCTGCCCGTGTGCATTCACCCCAAAGTGGGAAGAACCATCGCGATAATTCCCCTCATTGCAGATTTTAATTCATGGCTCAAATATAGTGGATGCAAAACTCAGGTACCTCAAGTGCATTTTAACTCCTTAGTGATGAAACTAAGTTTAGCCTTAAATTTTATTCCTGTTTTGGGGAAGTGAGGTGATCTGAAAACTGCTATTCGCTCTATGAAAGGGAAGACCAAGGACGGCTTCACAAGCAGCGCTCTTAGGACAAAACTGTCTGCCTGCAGCTCTAGTTGTTAAAGCTACATCAGAGGTCTTCACTTTTGGTGTGTTTATTTAGGGGCCAATGGCTTTTTTTCCCCAACATGCAGATTCGTGTCCTGCGGCATCATTTGTGATGCCAGATGATATCCAGCATAAGAGAAAAATGCTGCATGCAAAGGACACAACTTTGTCACCAGTTGTATTTGGCTCGGCCATAAAACACAACATATGGAAACCCAGCCTAATTCTACAATTAAGCAGACCAACTTACTTCCCCCCGTAACACTCCAGGACTTACACAGCTACAGCGGTCTGAGGATGGCGGCAGAAAATGTCATTTTTTTTTTTAAAGTAGTACAACAAAAAGAAAAAACTATATAAATTTTATAGTGTGGTAATCTTACTAACCCATAAAATAAAGTTCTCGTTTTTGCTGAAGTGTATGCTGTATGTAGAAACAAGACCCACCCAAAGATGGAGGAATTATGTTTTTTTTTCTTTCCATTTCTCTCAACTTAGAATTTTTTTTTTCTTAAAGTTTTCTAGTAAATTATGTGGTCCATTAAAGGGGTTGTCCCGCGCCGAAACTGTTTTTTTTTTTTTTTTTTCAATAGCCCCCCCCCGTTCGGCGTGAGACAAACCCGATGCAGGGCTTTAAAAAAAAAACAAAAACGGATAGTACTTACCCGAATCCCCGCGCTCCGGTGACTTCTTACTTACCTTGCGAAGATGGCCGCTGGGATCTTCACCCACGGTGGACCGCAGGTCTTCTCCCATGGTGCACCGTGGGCTCTGTGCGTTCCATTGCCGATTCCAGCCTCCTGATTGGCTGGAATCGGCACACGTGACGGGGCGGAGCTACGAGGAGCAGCTCTCCAGCACAAGCGGCCCCATTCAGAAGGGAGAAGACCGGACTGCGCAAGCGCGTCTAATCGGGAGATTAGACGCTGAAATTAGACGGCACCATGGAGACGGGGACGCCAGCAACGGAGCAGGTAAGTGAATAACTTCTGTATGGCTCATAATTAATGCACGATGTATATTACAAAGTGCATTAATATGGCCATACAGAAGTGTATACCCCCACTTGCTTTTGCGGGACAACCCCTTTAAATAGTACCACTGAAAAACACAACTTGTCCCACAAACAACAACAAGTCCTCAAATAGTCCTATGCTGTTGGATAAATAAGACAGTTATGATTTTTTGAAAGCAGGAGAAAAGACAAAATAGGGGGGGGGGGGGGCTGGAAGGGCCGGGTCCTTAAGGGGTTAAGTGCATTTAAAAGCGAGCATTTACCACTTTTAGCCTATAAGCTAAGCTTATGGACTGAAAGTAGGTCACTCGTAGAGTCTGGGGATGCAAGTTTTAGACTTGCACCTCTCCCGTTGTTCCCACGGAGTGAGCACTCAAAGCCGCCACTCAATGCATTGAGTAGTGTTGCTAACTAGTCCGTCTGTTCTATAATTTTATATGGGCAGGCTTATTTAGCAGCAATCCTCAATTCATTGATCGGTGACTTGCAGAGCTGACTCTTGGGGAACGATGGGGGAGGGACATATAAAACTTACATCCACGGACTCCTCGGATCACCTACTTTCAGTCTATAAGTTTAGCTCATCGGGCTAAAAGTAGCTGACACTCCCTTAAAGCCCCAGATATTCCCTCTATATCACTTTAAAAAGAAATCATACATGTAAGTCGTCAGTACTTACCAGCAGAGTGTGAAGTTGGGCTGCATGGTTAGAAAAAAGCCTGGGTGACTGCTGACATAATTGACAGACTTGAGAGATCTAAGAGAAAAAGAAGTGAAGCAGCTGTGATAAACTTGTCAGTTCCTACATGATTGCGAGCTCCTTCATTTCATCCTTTACCTCTTGTAAGGCTGTGGCTTTGTGGCCCGTGACCAGACGGCACATAATTATGTGCTCTAGTAGAATTACTTGGAAGGACGACAATATCGGGCTGCTATCCAGCACTGCAATGGGAAAACAGAAAGGTGAAGATGCAAACAACCTGGGAGGCCTGCGGTGCATTGCTGCAATGTCATCTAGTACCTGAACAAGAAGGGGCCGAGCTGTACAGAGGACAGCAGCCCGGAGCATCGCCACCTATTGTGGTAGATTGGTTTAGCTAGACGTGTCTATGAACAAAGGGTGTATGAGGCATCACTAGTAAAAGCAAGATGGTATCAATCCACAAAAGGCGAAAAAGCCCTATGAGGTAGTTGCTAATACTTCTCTAAAAGGGAAAAGGAGTCTTCATTGCACTTAGACATGGGTGCAATTCAGCTATTGAATACAGCTTTAAAATGATTCTTGTTTGATATCAGAGTAAAAGCAGCTGTTCCTCTACTATGACTACCACTATCATGATTTACAGTTAGGTCTGGTGCACACAGCTCTGTATTCCAGTATTAGGGCTGCCAATTAGTCCGCTGGGGGTTCTACTATAACTCCATATGCCTCCAATTACCCATAGAGACATTGTTTTTTTCTGTCAGATTTAATTAAAAAAAAAAAAGCAACTTGTGGCACGCTCCATCAGAATCTGTATGTACAGAAGCATTTACACTAGAAGCATGGCTACTTGGGGAGAATCTCGGTCCAGAGGAGTTGGTACAGTGGTGTAAAGCCGCCACAGAACGTAGCCACTTCAGAGCCATTCAGGCTTCCTGTGCTCTCACGTACCCCTCTACAAGGCTCTGTCGTGTGTAGGAGCCCTTAAAGTTAAAGGGGTTTTCCATGCAAAATACTATTGATGACCCATCCTCAGGATAGGTCATTAATAGTTGATTGGCCAGGGTACCAAGAGGCGGACCGCAGCCAATCAGGTGCCCACACTGTAACAAAGAGGGGTCGAAGCAGAAGCTGCTGCTCCGATCCATGTAACAGCTGCGCCTGTAGTTACAAGTGCCGGTCACTACAAAGGGTTGGAGCAGCAGCTCCAACCTGTGTATTGCATTGATGACAGCAGGCACCTGATCAGCAGGGCTATCAAGAAGCAGACTTCAACCGATCAACTATTGATAGCCTATCCCGAGGACACGTCATAAATAGTATTTTGCATGGAAAACCCTTTTAGTCTAATGTTCAGTTCATAGCCAGCATACAAGAAAAGTTTGTTAATGATGGGGTCAGCAGGGCCGCAATGTTGTACAGCCAGCCTGCTGACTTTGCCCTCTATATAAACACAATTTAACTTACTTTTGAGTTTCTCCAGCTGCATTAGAGCTTTATCTGTGTATTTCTGAGCCTTCTCAAGATATCCTGCCTGCATGGAGTGCATGACGGTCACCTGGTTACATTTAGGTTTTTTTTTTTTGGAGGAAAAAAAAAAATTAGATAAAAATTTAAAAGAAGAAAGAAAAAAAAAAAGCTATCAGAGAAGCTGTAAAAGCTCGTTCGTTTTGCCCCCCATAAATAACTCAGGTATCAGAATGGTGAAAAGATCTGATCAATGGAACCCCCAAGAACTGGGGTGACGGATCCTTTACTCACGGCCAACGTGCTCATAACAGAAGGCACCAATTATAGCGAAGTGCTAAGTACACGGGCCGAGTACTACACGTTTCATACATATCTTCCAGTAAAAAGAATACGGCTTTGATTGGGTTTCCACATGGGTTCTGTACAGCATTTTTAACCTTCCTTTTATGGCATTTTATAAGCGTTTTAGATGTTCCTTTTAAAAGGGGTTTCAAGCTCTTCAAACCTGATGAGCTATCCACAGGATATCAATAGCGGATTGGCAGCGGTTGGCCGCCCAAGACCCTGACCAATGAGCTATTCGCTCAATGGCTGTCAGCCTGTACCCAGCAGGAAGCGGATATCTCAGTACGATGTACTGATTCACTTCAATGAGATTTGTGCCACCAAACAACGTATGGAGCCGCTTCCTGTTCCATACAGGGTGAGAGATGCCCTAGTAACCACTTGATTGGCTGTGTTCCGGGCCATGGACCCCGGCCAATCAGCCATTGGGCAATCCTGTGGATATTGCCGTGAGAATCCGCCATTAGTGTCAGCTTACATAATGGTGTATTTTAACTGGGGCATGAGCAACATGGATCTGAAGCTGTACAGAAATGAGAGCAGGGATAATGGAAACAAAACTTTAACCCAAATGACAATTTAATTACCATCCAATGACTTTCACCGCTCAGACTTACCAGATATACCAGAACACACATGTGCTCTTTGGGCAGCCAGTGGAAGAGATCAGCTGGATTGCTGGGTAAGATTTCATCATCATGAAGAGTAGAAATGGTTTGAATGCATTGCTGCAGCTGCTTGAGACATGGCTTCACACTCTTCACCTGTAATACAGCAGCTTAGTTTAAGACATAACGTACAAAAACAAGACGTCAATGCGTTTCTACCATCGTAGCGGGGTTTATAATGCCGGGGGACATTTAGAGTTCATTAGCAAAGGATTCTTCCATATTATACTACTGTAACAATCAGACCCCCCCCCCCCCCCTCATGGAAGTATTCAGATACTCCTAGATACTGCGCCATTACTTCCAATTGCTTTTCTATACTGCACAAAACAAAAACAATACCTGATGGATGATGTTTTACAAGTAATCAAAAGTCCTAGATTTCAGCTCTGGAAGAAATATGCGAAGGGGCGCTGTTTTCGGTCATACCTGTCCTGCATCCAAATAGTGCGTCACTTGTAGAACGAGGAAGAAAACCCGCAGGGACTCCTTCTGGATGGGATTACCCTGCCAGTTCTCCACGATTTGCCCACACAAGGTCAGCAGGGGGTGTACTTCTTGTAGCTTCCGCTCCATCAGCAAAAGCTAAGGTGGAGATTGAAGAAACATTTACATTGTCCGATACGGATTGTCATGCTGTAACGTGCCGATATACGTCTAGTGACATGAAAAAGGACTTGTCCGCTCTACTTCTCCCAGTTTGGCACATTTATGTTTTAATATACAATACTGAACAAAGAACCTGAGTAATCCAGCATCCACATCACACATGGGAATACTGCTGCCAACTTCTAAGGCTTCCCATGTAGCGGGCCTTACAATGAGGGCGATGCATATTAGGGACCTATGGTGATTAATTCAGAACAGCAATGTGAAGAACTGATATACATAGCATAAGGTAGACGGGCATGCCGATTACAGCGATAGGTTTGTATTTGGGAAGCAGCTTCGCAGAAACTCACATTACCAGCAGCAGTGCACACAGAGCAATCCCTGATAGTTGGCCAGCCTGCTCACACTGCCTGCTGATTGACAGCTCTCTCCCTATGCACAGCAGTAGGGAGACAGCTGTCAATTAGTGGCCAACACACAAAGTTGAGGGGTTGGGTGGCCTGGTTTGCAGCTCTTGAATGGTGAGGACTAATTCTTGTAGTCATTTAGGTATTCAATGGTACTGATAGAATGTGGTAAAAAATGCAGCAAAGAGGTGGTGACAGATTCCACCGACATGAAAACCATCAGCACCAAGCATACATCTTTATGAGATAAAGCCGCCGTCTAACATTTTGCTGGTCTTCTGCAGGAACAAAGGATCGACAATACTGAAATCCAACATGTCCGATTCCGCTTTCCTTCGAGGTCTGCTGCCAAAGGAAAGTTTAGAGGCTCCCGGGGGCTTCGGTCTACTTCTCTCACCCGTTTGGTTAGTTTAGATCTAAGTTTCTACAATAATTTAAAGTCTTATGAATTTACTCATTTCTTAAACATTACATTTCCATGTGACAAGTAGTCAAAGACTCCAATGTAAGTGATTATGTGCATGCAGTTCTAGCTAGGAATGGTGATTAAAAAAAAATCTATAGCTTGTATACTTACCATTCCTTTGCTCAGTAAGAACAACGCTCTGCAAAGCAAACAAAAAATATACATCAATTTGAAAGACCTATTTTTACAAGGAATGAGTCACTGATTTTTAAACTGTAGATTCTTTTTTTAAATTCTCATGTCTGTAGATGTACTATGGAGGCGGCCATCCTGCACAGGCTGCAGCCAACAGCATTTGGGGAAACACTTTAGGCCATTCACACAGTGGACAGGAGCTGACCAATGATGTCTAGGGAGGGGGCAGAAGGGGCGCCGTGATCACCGTGCAGGGAGGGGGTAGAAGGGGCGCCGTGATCACCGTGCAGGGAGGGGGTAGAAGGGGCGCCGTGATCACCGTGCAGGGAGGGGGTAGAAGGGGCGCCGTGATCACCGTGCAGGGAGGGGGTAGAAGGGGCGCCGTGATCACCGTGCAGGGAGGGGGTAGAAGGGGCGCCGTGATCACCGTGCAGGGAGGGGGTAGAAGGGGCGCCGTGATAATTGCAGGTGGGGAATCCTGTGTTATGGGTATATAGGCATTACTTTTCATTGTAATCTTGCTAGTGATGCTAATGAGATGACTGCAAAGTTTTCCCCACAGAACAGGAAGCATCAAACTATTTCTAGGCTTAGTGGTCAAAACTGCAGGATTTTAGGTTTTTAACCATGCTACAACTACATCCCGGACAGACAATATTACTACAGCAGGGGGACTTTTCAACCAGTCCGCTTTTGGACATAAAAATAAAAAAATCCATGAAGATAACTTTTTCTAAAGTAGTTGTCCAATAAATGCCAATTACATCATCATACTTATAAGAGCTCAATACAGTTTTGTTATAATAAAAGAAATTAAATTAATAGCGCTCCGGCGGTGCCAGTTTGAAAATTTGATAGGGTGGATCATGTAGATCATGACACTTTTTAAATAAACGTTCAAAAACTTTGTTCATACAGGAGGTTATTTCTTAATGATTCACCCCCTTTAAGGCCGCTCTCACTCGAGCGCTTGCCAGCGCATACCGCACGAGTGGCACGCAGCAGTATATGACACAAGTCCCCATGCATTATCTTGGCACATAGGGCATGCTGCATTCTTCTTTGCATGCCCATTTCGCGGGCTCCGAGAGGCTCCATTGCCGATAATGTAAAGTTAGTTACCGCATATGATGCGCCCCAAATCCACGCGTGGTTCGTGTTAAAGTACACTCGTGTGAGAGCCCTACTCACACAAGCGTTTGTATAGAGTGCAGAGCAGCGTTTGGGCTCGTTTAACTGCATTTTTACTGCACATTTTGAGCAGTAACAATGCAGGCAAAATAAGCCGATGTCACCACTTTTTTAACCTTCCCGCTGGCGTAGTAAGTAGTGTTAAAAACAGCGTTTTTAAGGCTCCCTATTCGTTTCAATGGGCGATGTAGGGTGTCAAAAATGCCCTGCAATGCTGAAAAATAGGACATACAGCGTTTGATTTAGTGCGTGCGCTAAAAAGCTTGTCTGGGAGGCCCCACTGAAATGAATGGAGGCTTACTGCAGTTTTTAGCAGGCGTTGAAACCACGCGCTAAAGCTGTAAAAAAATGCCTGTGCAAGAAAGCTTGTAGGCCGCTCTCACACATGCGTTCACAAAACGCCACATTCAAAATTGCGGCATTTTACTGCGGTTTTGAACTGCGTATTTTTAACGTAACGAGTTTTTTATGTACCTTATCATTGTGATGGGTGTTGAGGGGTGTTAAAAAGAGCTAAAATGCATAAAAATAGAACAGACCGCGCTCAAAAATCACAGCGTTAGAAATGCGTTCGAGCGGTAGTCTGCGGAGCCACATTGAATTTAATAGAGGAATTACACAACAACTAGCGCGGAGTCTCAAACATTGCGCTAATTAGTGGGCTGTGTGAGAAAGGCCTAAGCATGGAGACACTGAAAAATGAAGCAGTGCACAAACTACAGCCAGGGGCCGGCATACACAAGTATAGTATATATTTAGCCCACAGCAGAAAATCAGCTGTAAAAAAGGAAAAATATACTTGGAGAAACAATCCTAAATTGAGGTTATTTGCAAATTAAAAAAACAAAAAACAAACAACTTCTGAAGTTAAGTGAATTTCTCCCTCGGGGTGAATTGCAGATTAGACCGCTGTCAGATCTACGTGTGATCTTCAGTCATTAGGGGCGTTGTCTGGGACGGTAACTACTGGGTGGGCCGTCGTGTACAACAACTGGAGCATTCAGGCCGACGGACATGAAATAAGCCGGGCCACATGCTGCAAACGAACCGTCTGGCCTGCAGCAAGACTTCCCCTCCCGCCATATCCGACCGCCCTAGACGTCTCGAGGAAAAGCTGGGTGTGATCCAAGGGGTAAATAACTGTATGATCCGCTGCCCAGACGCTATAGCGGACCACGGTTAAAAAGAGATAAGCTAGGGGGTCTTCCACATCCAGAATGATCCGGCAGTAACCGATGTCAGAGGGCAATAGACTGATCACTAGGGAACATCTGATGCAACACGGTGCAGGAGACACAAAGACATTCATGACCCAACAGTCAGAACAGCCGGGCAAACAGACTGGGGCTCCACACAGTGGTTGATGCAATTTAATGGAGTGGATGCCAAAAAAAGAAGAAAAAAAAAGTATACCTATGATTGGACTAGAGCTGTTCATATTTGCCCATAGTTCAATAGGTGGACCTTCACCACTAACATTTATCATATAGAGGTTTTATGGGCTGTATACAGGCGAGCAGCCACATACAGCTGCCCAGGAGAAAAACATGTTTTTCCTAAATGTACACCTGCTACCTGCAGTGTTTGCCCTTCAGCCTTATTGATCATCATCACAGATGCCAGGAATTGCAGCCTTTTGAACTGAAAAGGCAAATCTGTCTGTATTATCAGAATGCCTGGAATTAAAATACTGCTGAGGTAAAATACAAGCTGCACTGTGATTGGTTGCTATGGGCAAAAGATTTTCTTTAAAATCTCAATTCATTTCAATGTGTTTTTGGTTCAAGTTTTAATCCCGGTCAATACTAGGTATCCCTGCTAGCTTAATAATCGTATACATGTGGCAACAACGTCTGCCCATTTGTGTAGACATAGCTTATGATGTGCACCCTCTGCCTCGCGGCAGCGGAGCAGAGGTGTACCTGCGCATCACCAAATAAATCTGTCTGGTCACACTCCATAGGGAACGCTATAAATTTTCAGGATAAAACGTGGCCTATGCCCTTCCTCAAGATGCAAGCCATCTGCCTGCCAAGTTTCATCACAATCGCTTCAGCAGTTTAGCCATGAAAAGGTGACAGACAGTTACTTTCGCATTTATATTATTAGTATGGTTTACCTGGCTGACATTGCAAGTTCAGGTACAGCCCAGTCATTACTGGTAGCATTTAATTAAGGGCTTGTACCCATGACCATATTTTCACTGTGCATCACACGCGTGCATTGGAGTAAATGTACTTTCATTGATCCATGCATGTTCAATGAGAGACTGTTAATACACCCGAGCATCCACGTAAGAATTTCCATTAGTCCCATTGAAATGATTGGTGCCAACTGCATGTTGGCCAGCGCTCCATTCAGAGTGATGTCACTGCCGGGGTAAGAAATGACCCAAGCAGTGGTAGGAGAACAGGGCATGGGAGTCCCATTTCTGAGATTGGTGGGAGTCTCACTGGTGAGACCCCCAAAAGCAAGTTATACTTAGGGGATAACTTGAAATTCAGGTACAACCCCTTTAATTTTTCAGTCTTTTTTTTTTGCAGTATTTCAGCTATTCTGCACTAAATAGGGTGGGTTTTGCACCAACCAATGTACACTGGCCTGAACCACAACAAATGACCTTTGGTGGGTGTATGCCACCATACTGTATGCATCCCTTTCATTCTCAATACAATGACAAAATCTGTTCCATTTGTGCTTTTGGAAACAGAAAGGGAACAAATAAATTGATGCATGTTGCACTGTGTGCATCCAGCCGTATAAGCTGTGCTTCACAGCAGCGCTCCACCTTGGATGGACATTGGCTGTATAGTCTGTACCTGGATACTCGAAAAACTTAAAAATAAACCAAAAACTAAACCATTAAAACAGAAAAAAGTAATGAAAATATGTTTTCTTAGCAGTCTCACATTGCAGAGGCCTTACTTACGTATGTGGTTGCTGCATGTAATGTAGATATTTACCTGGTATACTCCGAGCCCACCACCCGGGCGTACTCCGCTCCAACTCCAAGAAGGTCGCAAGCTGACACCAGATCTTTCTCAAGTGTGTGAAGTTGCTGAAATTTTGAACAACTGATTAAATGGTGGATTTCACATTACAGGACTGCATTTATTTTCGCCATGTCAGTCACTTACCGCAAGCTGGAAGAGCAGCCGGCAATGCCAGTAGGGCGTTTGCTGAGAAATCTGGATGGCCTTACGCAGGAGAGGCTTGGCGGCATCCACGGAGTTCTGGAGCAAAACATGGAGAGAAAATAGATTCCAGAATATTTCGGCTATACCGCTATATACATTCTCATAAAGGAACTTACAATTAAATATTTATACCAACAAATTGTATATTGTACATGGGGGCAAAAGCTACAGCATATAGTAGCTGGTAGTGAGATGGTCATGGATGGCAGAGGCTGGCCAACATTTCTTATTTTGAATGGGATCCACCGATAATCCAGTATTTCTCTGACATGGCAGACATCGTTCTCCCCGGACAGAAGTAATGCCAGGTCTGAGCTATCTGGCAGTTGCTATTCTCTGTTGCTCTACTGCAGTAACCAGCATGTTTGCTTAGGGCTCTTTTAAGGCCGCCTGCAGACGAGCAGGTTGGATCCGGCGGCAAGTATTCTCGCCGCGGGACCCAACCCGAGCGCCTGCAGGGACGAGCGCATACTCACCCGCATGCGCAGGCCGGAGCCGGCAGCTGGGTGAGTGACGTTTCAGAAATAGGACATGCCGCAGTTTGTTTGCCGTGCGAGAATTCACGTGGCCAAACCGCGGCCGTCTGCATAGGATTGTGTTTGTTAACGCAATCCTATGCAGGCTTTGAGTGGCGGAAATCCCGCGGGAAATCCCACACGTGTGCAGCCGGCCTAATTCAGTACTAGGGGCTTCCACTTTCCTGCCATTAGGTGAGCAGGAAAGCGGCACCCCTCTGATCGAAAGGATCGTTCTTATGATAGAACTGAACAGCACTGAATGGACCCCATTGACTATATTAGAACCATTGAATATAATACATAGTAAGTACGGCTGAAAGGAGACACCCAGTTCAGCCTAATTTTGTGCAGTGTTGATCATGCAGAGGAAGGCACAATGCCCAATTTTCATCTTTTTCGGAAAAAAATTCCTACTCAACTCCAAATCCAGCAATCAGAATAAATCTCTGGATCACCGACCCTTCTGAAGTAAATAGTGGATGGTGATAACGAATCGCCTAATATCTGCCACAGATACAATTTCATCAAATGATCAGGTGAAACAAGGACCATCCCGGCGTACGAGACACGACTCAGTTGGGCGACCTAGAAAGGTTGTCCATTCTGTAACTATCTGGACATGATCGCACCACGTTTCCAGCACCAATTTCCTCAACATCTTTACTTCCTCTCAGGCCCCATTCTGTATTTCCAAAGACCCCCTTACCACTTATGGAGGGGCAGGTGACCAACATGTCTTCAGGCGAGGGAATAGGGGGTCTGGTTTCTTGAAAATACAGAATGAGGTGCGAGAAGAAATTAAGATGTTCCGTAATTGCTATACAAATAGATTGACTGATGGTAGAAACTGTCCGACCCGTTTAACGGCACTTTTACACCGTATTTTAGTCACAATCTGTAAGGTGCTTTTACATGGAAAGATCATCATTAGAGATGAGCGAGTAGTGCCTTAGCCGAGTATCTCCCTGCTCGTCTCTAAAGATTCGGGGGCTGGCGCGGGTGACATGTGAGTTGCGGCGGGGAGCGGAGAGAGAGATCTCCCCTCCGTTCCTCCCCGCTCTCCCCTGAATCTTTACAGACGAGCGGGGAGATACTTGGCTAAGGCACTACTTGCTCGAGTAATGTGCATTAGCGAGTATACTCGCTCATCTCTAATTATCATTCAGTTTACAAACATGCAGAAAACCGAACGCGGGATAGGCCGTGTAAACAGGCAGTAATCACTTATGAATGACTGCCTGTTTACTGTGAATGGAGGCGGGTGGGCTGGAACGATTGCAGACCCCCCTCCATCTACATTCAGTCAGCGATGCTCGTTCTAGTGTAGAAGCGCAGCAGCGATTATGGCTGGGGCGGCCCGTCAGTCATCTGTTGCCCAATAGATCGTCCCGTGTAAAAGCACTCTAAGCCACAACCAGGAGTAGAGAGACCGACTATAACGGAAAGAGTTGGCACGTAGTTTGCAAGATACGGCCGTGTGACCAGGGCCTAAGTGTTGACTCAATGACCAGCTGCCCCTAAGCCAGGGAAACATTCAATATCTATGGTGAAAAGTTGCTAATGGCAAATAATTCAATATAAAGTAGATTATTGTCATTATTAACCCTAAAAGTGCACATCAGATCTCTTATCACTCACCTCCTGACAGTACAGCTCGGACAGCAGGCTCGCGGCTTCAAACTTAACATCTTCGAACTGAGGAATCTGATGGCGGCGAGTTAAGCTTGAAAACGTAAGAAGATATTTTTTGCATTCACAAGGTTACTAAGAACAAAACGGTGTAAATCCAGGGAACTCCGTGAACAGTGGAGGCTCTGGAGTCATGTGTGGCCTGGTAAACTCACTATTGGGGCAAGTAGAGGCAGATACAGGAGATGTTGCCCCACAGCCGTCTTGTGTGCCATTATACCCCTGCGGATGCCTGCAGCTCCGTCAGAGACAGGGCGGCTTGTTACTGGGGGCCTCTACTCAACTAGTAGAGCAAAAGATTAAGAATATCACAGCTCATAAAAATACATATACCCTGTAGGTCGGGCTCCCACGAACGTGTTTGTCGGCGTGCGAGTAGACAATGACATGCTGCGAGCCACCAATCCCCATTCACTATCTTGGTGTGTAAGCGCATGCAAACCGTGATTCTTTACAGTTTGTGTGAGCGGCATAACTGAAGTCTAAGGGATTTTGTACTGCAATGCAGCGCGTGCGAAAACTGCGCAGGTAATACACTATGAGCACGCGGTCGTGTGAGCCCAGCCTTCTAGTAAGGTCACTTTCACACAGCCGAGAATTTCGCGAGACACACGAATACGAACCCCATTCTTTTGAATGCGGTCATACACATAGCGATGCAGGGGGGAATCGCGGCATGTCCTATCTTTGGGCGTGCTCTTTCATCGCCCAATATTTTCAACAGGGGCGGCAAAGCATCGCACTGTGTGCTAGGTGCAGACGAGGCTTCCCAATGAAAACAGGATTAGTACTTCCCCAAAGCGATGTGAGATGTCGATACAAAAATATTGCCTTGCATCGGAGGGGAATATCACACGTTAATAAGCACAATACCTGCCCGTGTTTCACAGCCTGATATCGCACTTGCCCGTGTGAAATTAGTTTAAGGGCGTTCTCACTCACCGCTCTTTACCGGGGGGCCCCGAGTGCTGCCCTAACCGTGGTACAACGCCGGTATTAATTTCAGTAAGGCTTTGTAGACCCGCGCTTGAATACAGCGTTTCTAACGCCGCAATGTCTGTTCTATTTTTGCGCATTTTGTAACGTATCTCATCACAATGATTGGCTGCGTTAGAAAGCGCCGAACGCTGTACAATGCGTTCAAGAACGCTGCTCGAAATTGCAGTAAAACTCTGATTTTGAAGAGGCGTTTCCTGAACACGTGAGAGTGGTCTACAGGGATATTTAACATGCAGATATTTCTGTAAGTGTTCCATTCATTCAAAATATCTGGATGAAACTCCCCAAATGAAAGCACAAAGGTCGCCGACTCCACTCCGGCATCTCAGCGCCACCATATAGTCGGTCGGCCATGTAAGGGGACATTCACATCACATTTCAGCCATCTGTCAAGTGTAAGAGACTAAGGTAATATCTTTTTATATTGCCACCCATAGAGCAGACAGAGTTGGTCAAACACTTCTTGACCAGGTTTTTCCTCCCTTTGTGGAATAGAAACAGGCAGCACACCATGCGTTTCCGTGCCACACACACAAAAAAAGGTATGCGTGTCAAATACTTAACATTACAGCCAATAGAAACCGTAAAGCTGTGTGCCTCTATTCATTTACTGGATACGTTCTGTTCTCAAATGCCAAAAAACCTAGAAAACTTATCAAAAACGTGTTAAAAAAGATAAAAATGTGGTCACACTTGGATTGTATAAGCTACAAATAGGCCTCATATCCATGTACTGTTATTCATGCATATTAACAGCCTGATGTGAATGGCGCTGCACACTTCTGTTACGGACGCGCTGCCGTACGCAAGCATCTATCACCCACAGAATGTTCATGTCTTCACAAACACAGAAAGCTTCTATTCCGTCACGTTTCATTTTTTGGGGGGGGGGATGGAAAATGTAACGCCACAGACTGCGCTACTTCCCCGTCTAATCACTGATCGTGGCAACAAAAAGTAGAATCGTGATCCCTGAGAAAAAAAAGTTTCTCTCAGTAATCACAATTCTATTTTCGTGTTTAAAAAAAACCAGAAACTTCACAGAACCGAAGCAATCGGAAGCTTTTTTGTTTGCTTTTCAGTTTTTTGAAACCCTATTGAAATCAATGAGGGTGCTTGTGGTGGTGGGGGTGAGCCCTTCACCCCCATTTTGAGTTCCACTCCTCCTAAAACAGAGCGGAGAAATGGAAACCCTGAACTGACCCCAACGGTGGTGTGAATTTGGCCTAATCTTCTCCGTACTGTTGAAATAAGACCGCCAACCAGGAATGGCCGAGCGCGAACGTACCGCGGTCTGGCATCAGAAAACGAACGGTTTTATCTTTACCGCAGTACAAAAGGATACTTGCTGTGAGATCAGCCACTGAAAGACAAAAGCAGAGAATGTGTGTTAGTTCCAGTGCATTTAAAGTACCATCCGGTCATTACAAGGGAGCCACAAGCAGGCCAACCACTAGTACCAGGGCGCCCGTTGGCCCGTGATGTACTAGAAATGAGTGGCCTGCAGAGTGGTGAGCGTCTTCTGCATATTCTACAAGGACTTCCACGGACCAGGCATAGTAACCCTTTCATCACCTCTTCTGGGCAGCTGGGTGACCATGCAGCACAAGGGCATCTGGACCATCATTCAAAAGCTCAGCATGTGCACTTTAAACTTAGGTAAAGCACGCGGCCATTGGGGTCAGCGGGCAACCGCTAAATGCGGCACCGTCTGGTGCACCATATTTAGTAAGGCCTATAGAGAGGGGTCCGCGCATTCATGTACTGCACAGATAACGTACAGCTGGGTCTTCACCTTCTGGAAAGGGGTCCACGTGCCCCCGACGTTTACAGCACAGTGCCCAATCCCTGAGGTCGCTTTCACATGGTCATGGAAAATCGCACATTTGTGAAATGCGAGACACACTTCTCTTGCACGAACATGAACTCCATTCTTTTGATTAAGGTCATATACATGACCCATTTTTCCCCCACATCGCCGTGCAGGAAAAAACTGCGGCATGTCCCATCTTTGGGCGTTCCCTTGGAACGCATCGCCCATTGTTTTCAATGGGGCCGGAAAGAACATCGCACAACGTGCCATACGCACGCAAGCTTTGCCACCGAGAACAATGGGAAAAACACTTATCAATCCTACGTCGTGGCTTTCAGGGTACTAGAGCCTCCATGGACGTCCGAATCACATCTAGTATCTAAGCTAGAGGCTGAACAGAGTACTAGAGCCTCCATGGCCCATCCGAATCACATCTAGTATCTAAGCTAGAGGTGGAACAACAGGGTACTGGAGCCTCCATGCCCCCCCTATAACATCTCGTATCCACACTAGAAGCGGTACAACAGGGTTGTAGAGCCTCAATCACATCTGTATCCACATCTGTAGCCTGTATCACATCTTGTATTCAAGCTAGAGGCGGTACAACAGGGTACTAGAGCCTCCATGCCCGCGGTATAACATCTTGTATCTAAGCTAGAAGCGGTACAACAGGGTAGTAGAGCCTCCATGTCTGCCTGTATCACATCTTGCATCCAAGCTAGAGGCGGTACAACAGGGTACTAGAGCCTCCATGTCTGCCTGTATCACATCTTGTATCTAAGCTAGAGGCAGTACAACAGGGTACTAGAGGCTTCCTACAAGGGGTTGGTTCTGATATTGTATAGATGCCAGCTAATGAAAGTTGCTGTCCAGAATGAGACCACCATTACTGCCTGGGCCTTCCTAGCACCCAAGGGGCACATCAGCTCACTTATTTGGTGACACATGACCAACATAGCTAGGCAGACTTGGCATTCAGAGGTCTGAGAATGCTGGTAGACAACGGGTTAGGGTGCAGTAATGTCATATATACCATGCAGAGATCACTGGAGGACTCCATCCACAGGGAATCATTACCATTAGGGCGGATTCACACGGGCGTATCTGCATTTGCGCCGCGTACTTGTGCATTGGGCGATGCATTTGTGGGCGCGTCTCTGCATTTTGTTCTGTTTGCACTAGCAAGTTGTGAGCATTTTCACGTGCAGAATAACCCGCACTCACAGTCCCAGCCACTGAAATGGCCAATTCATGTAATTAGTTCCATATGTACCATTTCCCTGCGCAAATACGCATTTTTAAAGGTTAAGGGAATTGCGCAGGAAAGATACACCCCAAAATACACCCTTGTGAATGAACCCATTAAAATCAGCAGGTTCTATTCACTGCATACTGTGCGTGCAAATACTGCCATATGAATCCGGTCTGATCGTAGGGCAGGTTCAGATCTTCATCTGTAATAGCGATAGACACGGGTCCGTAACACGGGAAGATGCGAGATGTACACGGAGTACAGGGGTCCGTAACGCGGGAAGATGCGAGATGTACATGGAGTCCAGGGGTCCGTAACACGGGAAGATGCGAGATGTACACGGAGTACAGGGGTCCGTGACACGGGAAGATGCGAGATGTACACGGAGTACAGGGGTCCGTAACGCGGGAAGATGCGAGATGTACACGGAGTACAGGGGTCCGTAACGCGGGAAGATGCGAGATGTACACGGAGTACAGGGGTCCGTAACGCGGGAAGATGCGAGATGTACACGGAGTACAGGGGTCTGTAACACGGGAAGATGTGAGATGTACACGGAGTACAGGGGTCCATAACACAGGAAGATGCGAGATGTACACGGAGTACAGGGGTCCGTAACGCGGGAAGATGCGAGATGTACACGGAGTACAGGGGTCTGTAACACGGGAAGATGCGAGATGTACACAGAGTACAGGGGTCCATAACACAGGAAGACGCGAGATGTACACGGAGTACAGGGGTCCGTAACACGGGAAGATGCGAGATGTACACGGAGTACAGGGGTCCATAACACAGGAAGATGCGAGATGTACATGGAGTACAGGGGTCTGTAACACGGGAAGATGCGAGATGTACACGGAGCACAGGGGTCCGTAACACGGGAAGATGTGAGATGTACACGGAGTACAGGGGTCCATAACACAGAAAGATGCGAGATGTACACAGAGTACAGGGGTCCATAACACAGGAAGATGCGAGATGTACATGGAGTACAGGGGTCCATAACACAGGAAGATGCGAGATGGACACGGAGTACAGGGGTCCGTAACACGGGAAGATGCGAGATGGACACGGAGTACAGGAATCCATAACACAGGAAGATGCGAGATGTACACAGAGTGCAGGAGTCCGTAACACGGGAAGATGCGAAATGGACACGGAGTACATGGGTCCGTAACACGGGAAGATACAAGATGTACACGGAGCACAGGGGTCCGTAACACGGGAAGATGTGAGGTGTACACGGAGTACAGGGGTCCGTAACACGGGGAGATGCGAGATGGACACGGAGTACAGGGGTCCATAACACAGGAAGATGCGAGATGTACACGGAGTACAGGGATCCATAACACAGGAAGATGCGAGATGGACACGGAGTACAGGGATCTGTAACACGGGAAGATGCGAAATGGACACGGAGTACAGGGGTCCGTAACACGGGAAGATACAAGATGTACACGGAGCACAGGGGTCCGTAACACGGGAAGATGTGAGATGTACACGGAGTACAGGGGTCCGTAACACGGGGAGATGCGAGATGGACACGGAGTACAGGGGTCCATAACACAGGAAGATGCGAGATGTACACGGAGTACAGGGGTCCATAACACAGGAAGATGCGAGATGGACACGGAGTACAGGGATCTGTAACACAGGAAGATGCGAGATGGACACGGAGTACAGGGATCTGTAACACGGGAAGATGCGAAATAGACACTGAGTACAGGGATCTGTAACACGGGAAGATGCGAAATGGACACGGAGTACAGGGGTCCGTAACACGGGAAGATACAAGATGTACACAGAGCACAGGGGTCCGTAACACGGGAAGATGTGAGATGTACACGTAGTACAGGGGTCCGTAACACGGGAAGATGCGAAATGGACACGGAGTACAGGGGTCCATAACACAGGAAGATGCGAGATGTACACGGAGTACAGGGGGTCCGTAACATGGGAAGATGCGAGATGGACACGGAGCACAGGGATCCATAACACAGGAAGATGCGAGATGTACACGGAGTACAGGGGTCCATAACACAGGAAGATGCGAGATGTACATGGAGTACAGGGGTCCATAACACGGGGAGATGCGAGATGTACACGGAGTACAGGGGTCCATAACACGGGGAGATGCGAGATGTACACGGAGTACAGGGATCCATAACACAGGAAGATGCGAGATGTACACGGAGTACAGGGGTCCATAACACAGGAAGATGCGAGATGTACACGGAGTACAGGGGTCCATAACACAGGAAGATGCGAGATGTACACGGAGTACAGGGGTCCATAACACAGGAAGATGCGAGATGTACACGGAGTACAGGGATCCATAACACAGGAAGATGCGAGATGTATATGGAGTACAGGGGTCCATAGCACAGGAAGATGCGAGATGTACACGGGTCCATAACACAGGAAGATGCGAGATGGATACGGAGTACAGGGGTCCATAACACAGGAAGATGCGAGATGGACATGGAGTACAGGGGTCCATAACACAGGAAGATGCGAGATGTACACAGAGTACAGGGGTCCGTAACACGGGGAGATGCGAGATGGACACGGAGTACAGGGATCCATAACACAGGAAGATGCGAGATGTACATGGAGTACAGGGGTCCATAACACAGGAAGATGCGAGATGTACACGGAGTACAGGGGTCCATAACACAGGAAAATGCGAGATGTACACGGGTCCATAACACAGGAAGATGCGAGATGTACATGGAGTACAGGGGTCCGTAACACGCGGAGATGCGAGATGTACACGGAGTACAGGGGTCCGTAACACGGGGAGATGCGAGATGTACACGGAGTACAGGGGTCCGTAACACGGGGCAATGCGAGATGTACACGGAGTACAGGGGTCTGTAACACGGGAAGATGTGAGATGTACACGGAGTACAGGGGTCCATAACACAGGAAGATGCGAGATGTACACGGAGTACAGGGGTCCGTAACACGGGGCGATGCGAGATGTACACGGAGTACAGGGGTCTGTAACACGGGGAGATGCGAGCTGGACACGGAGTACAGGGGTCCGTAATATGTTCACACTCCATGGATTTGCTGTGGATTTTGGCGCAGGTCCACAGCACAGTTGGCGGGATGCGGACGCTGTGGAGCAGTCCGGAGACGGACAGAAAACCTCCAGTACTTGTGAACGCCCCGTATGGAGGCGGCACACGGAGCAGAGCTGCTGCGGACATGAATGCAGACCCTCGCCCGCTGCGGAATATACCAAGACCGTTATCACCTGCAGGGAGCTCTAGATGCAGATACTTGTGAGGCTCCACCGGCAGATACAAGGTATCTCCAAGAAGCCACAATGTATCCATGTGGAGCCGCGGCCACCAGAGAAGGTGGACATACGGGTGACCACAGCTCTGCATGGATACATACCTTGTATCTGCCAGGGAAGCCTCACAAGTATCTGCATCCAGAGCCGTCAGCAGGGTGATAACGGTCTTTGTATATTCCGAAGCGGGTAATATATGGAGGTCCCCACTGAGGGATGTACAGGGGTCCCCACTGTTGGAGAACATGGGATGTATGGGGGTCCCCCAGAGGGATATATATATATATATGTGTCCTCAGGGTTATGCAGGGGGGTCCCCCGCGGGGTGGTCAGCACTATGTCCCGGCGTCCCGCTCCCCCCGTGGGGTGGTCAGCACTACGCCCCTCTCCCCCCGTAGGGTGGTCAGCACTACGTCCCGCTCCCCCCGTGCGGTGGTCAGCACTACGCCCCGCTCCCCCGCTCACCGCCTTCTCCAGGTGCTGCCGGGCCAGCTCGCTGTTCTTGGTGTGGTGGTACAGCACGGAGCCGAGCTGCAGGTGAGTCCGGGCCTCGATGCGCTGCGGCGGCTTGAACTGGAAGACGGCCTGTAGGCAGTGCACACACAGGCGGATTTTCGGGGGACTAGAGGTGCGGAAGTGCTCGGCGAAGCCCAGCAAGGCCAAGTACCAGGACTCCGAGGCCTCAGCCTGCGGAGCGACCACCGCCGCGGCCGCCATCACTGACACCAACAACAAGGCCCTGGCCCCGCCCCCGCACCCAAGCCTCGCGAGAGCGCGGGGGGTTCTGGGAGTTGTAGTCCCGGCATTGTCTGCCTGGGCCGCTGTCCCTCCCCTGTCCTTGCGGTGACACTGGCGACTATGCAGCCGTCCCAACAAGGCGGGGTTGTACCTCGCGTTCACACGGAGGGAATCTCCGGCCGATATCGCGCTTGTACAATTTACGTAAACTGTCGCATCTACTTGCGATTTTCAAGCGCGTGAAAACAAATTGCTAGAGCTTCAATAGTTTTCAGTGGTACAAATCGCATCGGAAATAACGCGTGATTCCTTACGCCGAATCGCCCGAAAATAGGACATGTCGCCATTTTTTGATGCACTGAAGCCTGTCTGCACCGGAATCGAACAGCGCCAAACGAACCGCATTAGCTATAGCGAGGTCTCTTGGGAAGAAGGCCGCCCTCCTGCGGCGCTCTGCCCTTCATTTAGCGCCAGATCTGCGACAGACCCTCCAATGTTCCAGGACTGACGTGACCGCGGCCGCACGGCTCACACACACTTGCGTTTTTTTAACGCAAATGGTAAAAGCATCTAATGGTAAAAGCGTCGCACGTTCGTGTTTTGCCATTTTTCTGTGATGCATTTAAACATTGAAAAGGCCCATTGACATCCGCGTGAAAAATAACGCAGCGTTACATAAAAACCGCAAGTGGGTAGGAGCCCCACGGCTACATTCACAAGAGCGCAAATCTCACTCAAATATGGATGCTGCGAGGTGAAAGAGTCGCTGCACGCCCTACATCCTCGGAACGCGTCGCCCGTTGTCCTGAAGGGGACAGTCCGGCACATCACCTGTCGCGTGGGGTGCGTACGAGGACCACACGAAGGTCCCTATTGATACCAACGGGTAAACATACTCCGGAGGAGCGCAATTTCATTGAAGTCGTGAGGTTTTTGCATGTAAAGTGCCTGGCATCTGCGGGTAAAATGCGTGTTGGCAAGCGCAATATCGGCCGTGTTTCTTGGCTTGACATCGCGTTCGCTCGTGTGAATGTAGCCTTAATGTGTTATTGACGTGTCTGAGTTCCATCCGTACCGCCATCGGACGCGACTCGTGTGAAACTCGCCCGCGTGAATACAGCCTGAGGGTTCTTTCACATGGGCGTTTTTCAGTTTTCTCGGCGGCGCCGATGGCTCACCAGGCCATCTGAACGGGCGCACAGATGTTTGATTTTTGCGCCCGTTCACCATATTTTCACTCCCAACGTAGTGAACTGGAATATGGTTTTCTCCAGCGGGCTTCAGGGTATTCTGCAGCTTCCTAATTGTGTAGAAGTAGTATGCGCACACTGACCAGGTCAAACACAAGGTATCAGTCTCATGCTCAACATGGCTCTCCTGGGAGGAACATCCAGACAGGGCCTTTTATTGAAAAAGTATAACACCTGCCCTTTATGGGCGTTTAACAGATTACATCAGTAACATATATATATTCTTATTCGCTGGGTTATATAGAATTCCCCGCCTCCCCCTCTCCCCAACTCTCTCAAGTAGAAGCCTTTGTCTTTAACATGTGTCCAAATCTGAAAGTGAAAGTAGGTATCCCTTTGTTGGAGAAGGTCCTGTGTGGGGGATGGGGAGGGACTGGGAAAACACTCAATATTGAATACAGGTATATATATATATATATATATGTATAACACTAGGACCTTCAACTCTTAGAGGCTGCTTGTGTAACATATATATATATTCAGCTAACATTATACCACACATCTTTCTCCATGCCATTGTCCGGCAACTACCATGATGAAATTGTGTGGCCATTACACTCCACAGAGCTAAAAGTCATTACAATAACATAATACATTTGGTTTATATAAATCAATAGACATTTTATACTAATTATCATGTCTACTACAATCCCCCCTTGAAATGTCTATTCTCTAACTTTCCCTAGTAATTCCAAAATCCCCTGCGAGTGACCCTCCTTGGGGTCCCAAATCTAGGCAGGCCCATCGAGCATACCAAGGTAAGCTCTCTAAGCCAACCACGGGTTCTTCACAGCCCTTGCGACTGGACCACAGCTGGCCTGGGTCCCCCGTAGTCACCGACTCGTAATTCCAAGGAGGGTGGTCTGACCCTATAACTGGAGCGCGTTGTAGGTTGGATTTAGAGTCTTCAAGGGGGTGTAGGACTTGTCCACTCCATCTGGGGATGCATCCAGTAAACTCATTGTGGGAGCGGCTTTTTCCACAGCAGTTTCACAGGTCTTTTTGACACAGGGGACAACACAGCAGGCTAGAATAGAAAAGATAATCAGTACACATAGAACAGCAATGCCTATCTGCACCAGAATTCTCTGCCACCCACTCATCCATGAAAAGTACTGGTCCCAAGGGTCAGTTATCCCTGAGTTTCTTTTTAATTCTTCCGATAGTGCGGTCAACTTTTTAATGGCAACTGTGACTTTACCCGTGGGTCCCGTATTGTCTGGGATGTAGGTACAACAAGTCTCCCCTATCATCTTACAGACACCCCCCTTCTCAGCTAAAATCATGTCTAAAGCCATTCTATTTTGAAAAGTCATAGTCGAGGCAGGTCCTAATTGGTCAGCTAGTCCCTGTAAGGCATCTCTGGTGTAATTTATAAATCGCTGCTGATTGTAATAAATATAATTAATCCAGTCAACGTTTTTATTTACCGTAATGATTGGGAAAATGGACTCGAATCCAGCTTTAACTTGGTCTCTAGCTTTATACTCGTCAGGTACCCCCCTTGGCTGTCCTATGGCGTCAATGTACACGTGTAAATCGAAACTACCGCCAGGAGCCTCTCGTCTCACTCTATGATAACTATTGGGGGTAACCTCATTATCCTCAACGTTATCTGACAGGATGTGGAGGGGCATAAGGGCTTTTGCTAAAGCACACTCCCCTGTCCAATTACCTTCCAGACGGGTCCTCAACCTCATGTCTCCACAAAGCCAGTAAACGTCTCCTAAGGACTGGACCTGATTCTGCGTCCATTCCCCTCCCAGTGTACTGTAGGAGGAGCAATACCCATTGGTGAAGTTCCCCAAAAATCTCCCCCCTTGTCGGTTTGCATAGCAGGTGTAGTTTCCGGGGTAGATTGTAATACTCTCCCCGGGGCGAGGCACTTGAGTGATTATGGGGTATTCCTTTTTCCACTTCTCACAAGCAGTGTGATTGGTGGAAATGTTCGTGAAGAGACTAAGGAAACACTTTTCAACATCTACAGGGAGATTCAGTGGGACCGTCCCCAAGTGCGGCCGGGCACTACCGCACACGTAACAGTTAGACTTGTTGCTCTTGTTGGCGTTGTACCTCATCCACTCTAACCAGAGATTCTGGTCAGAGTAGCCAGTCTCTACTGTCATGACGTCTTCAAAGGTAGGGTCGGCTATGGCCATCATGTTCGTCAAGGTCTTTATTTTGGGGCGCAGGGGGTTAAATATAGGCACGGGGCTAGGTGAAGGCCTCCATTCGGGAGCATCTACCATATCCCTTATTTTAAACTTCCCTAAGGGATCTGTCCTCCCGTACCGGTATGTCCCCAAACAATAAGTCCCCTCGTCTCCCGGGCTTGGATTTTCTATGGTTAGTGTAAGAACCATATTAAAGCCAAGCAACATGATGAATTCAGCCTTCCAGTTCCCACTATCCTTATTATTTTTAAGGAGGGTCATACGACTAATTAGGGATTTCCCGCTCTTATCTTTTTTATTTACGGCACTTCGCGGTTTGTAGGACCAGTCTGTTCCTGTGTTCCATCCCACTGATCCCCAATAGCGACAGTCTTCTCCCCAGACATTATCAGTAACACAAATATATTGAATTCCCCGGGTGTACAAGTCATATAGCCAACTGGATCGGGCTAAATCCGGCCCATGGTGGGATTTTGTTTTTAGACACGGGACCACAGTACAATAGTCGAAGGAATATGTGGCCACCTGAGTGTTGGATGAGTTATACCAAAAGGTAACAGTACCCTCATATTCCTCCGACCAAGGATTCCAGTTGCCACCCTCCTCTCTCGTGATTACTGCTCGAGACCCACCTCCCACTCTGACGAGTCCCAACCAGAATAATGTCCACAGCATGACTAGACCTGGTCTCCCAGATCTGGAACTTTCTTACAGTGGGAAGCGTGGATCCAGGTGGGTCTTCCGGCTAGTTTCACAGCTGTGGCAGTAGTCAGAAGCACCTGGTAGGGACCATCAAATCGAGGCTCGAGGGAGTGCTTCCTGAGGAACTTCTTGACATACACCCAATCCCCAGGCTTCAAGGTATGGGTCCCGGTGTCCGCCTCTGGATCTGGAATGGAAGAGAACACCTGTGCATGGACCCTGGTTAGTTCTTTGGCAAGGGAAGTCACATACTTAGTCAACACATCAGATTGCAGTTGTAACTGTTGGGGGTAGTAACAACCTAACCTTGGGGCTGACCCAAACAGGATTTCATAGGGGGATAGTGCGTGATCCCCCCTGGGTGTATATCTCACACTGAACAGGGCTATTGGGAGACAGTCTGTCCAGGGTAGCCCTGTTTCCTGCGTCATTTTGAGCATTTTGCTCTTTAGTGTGCCATTAAGTCTCTCTACCTTTCCACTACTCTGGGGGTGGTAAGGTGTATGGAACAGCAGACTGCTACCAAGGGCCTGCCAAATTTCTTTGGTGACGTTGGCAGTGAACGCTGGACCTTGGTCACTTTCGATGACCTCTGGGATTCCGAACCTGCAGACGAGTTCTGAGAGTAGTTTCTTAGCAGTAGTCTTTGCAGTCATATTGCTCACTGCGTATGCTTCTGGCCAGCCGGAGAAGACATCTACTACTACTAGGGCGTATTCGTATCGCCCGCTCTTTGGCATTTGGATGTGGTCAATCTGGATCCGTTGAAAGGGATACATGGGTCTGGCAAGGTGTTTTGCAGGAACCCTCTCCATACGTCCTGGGTTGCATTCCGCACAAGTAACGCACGACTTACAGTATCGGTCAGTCAGAACCGAGATTCCAGGGGCCACGTAGTACTTCTGAATGAGGGCGTTCATCAGCATTTTGGATAAGTGCGTGGGTCCATGAGCCCATTGTACCACTGCCGGGTACAGAGATCTTGGAAGACAGGGTTTCCTTGAGATTTGATACAGCCCTCTTCTGTCTTTGGTAGCCCCCTTATCTTCCCAGATTTTCAGCTCTTCTGGCGTAACTCTCGCCTGTGCTTCTGAAAGACTTCTTACATCTGGGGTGGTAGGCACTTCTGGTCCCGTCCGAGCGACCATTTCCATTGGCTGATCCTCCACTCGAGTCTCACTTCCTTCGTCTGGACCTGCTGCTGCTTCTTTAGCTGCCTTGTCGGCTAGATAGTTTCCTCTAGCTTCTGGTGAATTTAACTTTCCGTGAGCCTTGACCTTCAGCACAGCCACTTGGGTAGGTAGAAGTAGCGCATCCATCAGTTCTCCGATAGCCTCATGATGTTTCACTGGAGTACCAGCTGTCGTCAGGAATCCCCTGGTTTTCCATATTAGTCCAAAGTCATGAGCCACTCCAAGAGCATACCTGGAGTCCGTGTAGATATTTGCAGTCTTCCCTTTGGCCAATTTACAGGCTGAAATCAGGGCTTGCAGTTCTGCTTCTTGTGCAGACATCGTTGAAGGCAGTCTCTGAGCTTGGAGGATGGTGTCTTCCGTAGTGATTGCATACCCCGTGTGAAACCTTCCCTTGCTGTCCGCGTACCTGGAACCGTCAATAAAAATTGTAAGTTCGGGATTCTGCAGTGGGGCATCTAGGACAGTAGGTAGGTGTGAGGTTTGTTGTTTCATGAGCTCAAAGCAATCATGTTCGGGCACCCCCGGATCATTTGTTTCTTTTTCCTCTTCTGACTCTACACCCCCTTCAGGAAGTGGGAGGAGAGTGGAGGGGTTGAGTATATGGCATCGGCGTAGAGTCACATTATCCGGAAGGAGGAGCGAACATTGCAGTCTGAGGTGTCTTGCTGCCGAAAGATGTTTTGGTTGCGTTTGATTGAGGATGGCCATGATGTCATGAGGAGCTTGAACGATCAAAGCGTGTCCCAAAACAAGGTCCGAGGTTTTGTCCAACAGGACCTGAGCAGCAAAAACGGCCCTTAGGCAGGAGGGCCCTCCTCGGGCTACTGTGTCTAGCTGTGCAGAGTAGTAGCCAACTGGCCTCATTCTGGGGCCGTGAGATTGGGCAAGGACACCCGTCGCATGTCCCTGCCGTTCGCTGACGAAAAGGTGGAAGTCCTTGTTATAGTCCGGCAGGCCCAATGCAGGGGCTGTAGAGATGGCTGTCTTCAAAAGATAGAAACTTTCAAGCGCCTCTGGTCCTAGAAGAAATGGATCCGTCTTTAAAGCATCGTACAGAGGTTGCATCAGTAGAGAGGCTTCTGGGATCCATGATCTGCAGTAGGAGATTAGGCCAAGGAAAGCCTGTAATGCCCGCGTGGAGTTTGGCACTTGTATCCTCTGGACTGCCAGTATCCGTTCGTGGGTGAGGTGCCTGGCCCCCTGCGTGATGCAGTGACCAAGGAAAACCACCGAAGTGGAGCACCACTGGAGCTTGGATAGGGATGCTTTGCAACCTTGGTCGGCCAGGAAGTAAAGCAGGCTTTCCGACGCCGCCTCAGCTGTGGGGAGGTCATCAGCGCACAGCAAGAGGTCATCAACATATTGTAGGAGAACCACCGTAGTGTGTTCAGATTGCCATGGTGCGAGGATAGACGCAATGGCTTTCGCGAACTGACTTGGAGAATTCTGGGCCCCCTGAGGCATCACAGTCCATGTATATTGCCGGCCATCATGGGTGAAGGCGAAGAGAAATTGGCAGGACGGGTCCAACGGGATGCTGAAGAAGGCATTTGCAAGATCCACGACTGTGAAGTATGTGGCGGTGGGCGGTACCCCCGCCAACAGGGTATGTGGATTAGGCACAAGGGGTGTGTCCAAAATGGTGGCCTCGTTCACTGCTCGGAGGTCCTGCACCATACGGTATTTCACTGGCATCCCCTTGGGTGTCTTCTTCTTTACTGGAAACAACGGGGTGTTGCAGGGAGATTCACAGGGTATGAGTGCCCCATTTTCCAAGAGTGCCTTCACTTGCCCTGCGATAGCCTGTGAGACAGCAATCTTGAGTGGATACTGCGGCCGACGTGGTAGGCTGGCTCCAGGTTTCAGTTTAACTACCACAGGTGGCACTCGGAGTTTACCGATGTCTTCCGGGCCTTTGGACCACAGTTTATCTGGAATTCGCTGGAGGACATCAGCCGGCACTGTATTAGGGTTTTCCGTGCTGACTGCAAGGAGTAAAGGTTCTGATGCCAGAATCATCGTATCTTCTTCCGACAAAGGCGATGACACCTTTATTCCTCCATCCTCGGTATAAGTGATGGTGGCTTGTAGCTTGGATAGCAGGTCTGCTCCCAGCAGGTTTAGCGGAGATGTCTTGTGGATCACAAACCGTGCTAACACATTAGGGAGAGAGCCAATCCGTAGGGGTTTTGAAAGGCGGTGAGAGGTAGGACGTCCTTCTATGCCCATGGTCAAGATTTCGACATTGTCCAGCAGGGTCTTGAAAGGGAAATCCGCTTCCTTAATCACACTTCTGGCTGCACCTGTGTCCAGGAGGAAGGTAGTGGGACGGCCTGCAACGGAGAGGGTAACCTGGGCTTGTGGACCCGGCAGATCAATGTTGGTATCCCGCTGAGACATGGCCATAATGGACGCAGGCTTGCCACTGTCCTATTGTAGAAGGTCAGTGGCTGGAGGAGGTGGGGGAGGAAGTTGCTCTTTGGTACTTTGGCCGGAACGTCGCCTTCTTGGAGCGCGGCAGTCACGGCGGAGGTGTCCAGGGCGACCACAATTGTAGCATGTACGCAGATCTGGTTGTCCAGGCTGTGGCACCCGAAATCTCTGCAGGGATGGGTCCTCTGCCAGCATTGCAAGTGTGTGTCCTTTTCCTTCTAGCCCCTTTGCTACCAGTAACAGCGTATCCATGGACAATGTCTTGTATTCCGGACGAGATGTGATGAGGCCTTTCCGTATGGGTTCACGAAGTCCTGACACAAAGGCAGATGAAAGCATTTGGGCATGCGCTTTGGTTTGCGTGGAGAAGCCTAGGTCATTAAACAACTGAATCAGGCGAGTGTGGTACTTCTCCACAGATTCCCCCTTTTCCTGGGTGACGTCTTGGATGGTGGTCGCTTGATCTGCAAGACGATCCTGGGCCCACACCTTGATCTGTTCACAGAACTGGATACCGGATTCATATGTAACGTCGCTCTCCACCTTCAGTGGGTCCAGGTGCTTTTCAATCACTGGCCAGTAGGTGTCTCCTGCTTTAACTTCAGTAAGGGCTTGGAGGTCCTTCCAGGTAGCACTAAAATTCTTCTGAATCTGCACCAGTCTCCGGTAAAAAGGCATCGGCTGTCTCTCCGGGTCAGGGAGACTGGTGTTAAGGGTAGACGCCTGAGTGGGAGTAAAAGAAACGTACAACACAGGAGCATCGGCTGGAAGCCGGACTCCTGCGGACTTGGGAGGCTGTTGGCTGTGGGCTAAACGTGCGGGCCCTGGCATCCGGGCCCGCTGGTCTCCACTTGCGTTAATGAAGTGTTCAAGGCGATCCTGCGCACTTCGGATATCTCTCTGTACTCCTTGGAACTCCCCCAGGAGGCTACGGGCTACATTGGCACTAGCGGGGGATGGATCTGCCCATGGATGGAGTCCGTAGCCAGGGGCAACGCTCGGGGAACCATCTTCCCCTAACATCATGAGGGGAAGGCTGCCAGAATTGAACTGGTTAGCTTGTTCTACAGTGCCTTCTAGGGATAGAGGCACAGCGCTGGATGGCACATGAAAAGAGCCATCTGCATGCAGCACTGGATACAGAGACGTCAGAGAATTAGGATTCCCGGGTGTAGCAAGATGGCCGCCGGAGGAAGGGGCGGGGCCAGGTGAGGCAAGATGGCCGCCAGAGGAAGGGGCGGGGCCAGGTGAGGCAAGATGGCCGCCGGAGGAAGGGGCGGGGCCAGGTGAGGCAAGATGGCCGCTGGAGGAAGGGGCGGGGCCAGGTGAGGCAAGATGGCCGCTGGAGGAAGGGGCGGGGCCAGGTGAGGCAAGATGGCCGCTGGAGGAAGGGGCGGGGCCAGGTGAGGCAAGATGGCCGCCGGAGGAAGGGGCGGGGCCAGGTGAGGCAAGATGGCCGCTGGAGGAAGGGGCGGGGCCAGGTGAGGCAAGATGGCCGCTGGAGGAAGGGGCGGGGCCAGGTGAGGCAAGATGGCCGCTGGAGGAAGAAGGGGCGGGGCCAGGTCCTGTCCCTGATGGGGAGGGACCGGAAGTGATGTTACCGACACTAGAAGTGGACACAAAGGAAGAAGTAACATCACGGTAGGGGCGGGGCGCCCCACAATTACTGCAGACCTCACGCCATGTGGGATTTTGAACATTACAAACAAGGCAAGTCCAGCAGGGATGGCCGCCATCATAGGGAGGGGGTATAGTGGACACAAAGGCATTACACTGTTCATGATACAAGTAATACACATCCCCCCCCTCCTTCACCTCCTCCTCCACCCAACTCTGCTCGTGTATCCCTTTTGCTACTCTATACCACGCCTCAGCAGACTGCAGCACCCCCCTATCTGCCAGAGCCCCCTTTTTGTCCTTCAAAACTTTCCTCCATTGTTCTGGCTGTAATCTACCACCCCTAATCTTCTCCCATCCTGCAGCTTTCCTGATCCTCTCCCATTGTTCAGCAAACTCTGCTCCCTCCCTTTCAGCAACCAAATCACAAGCTCTATGGCCTTTGTCCTTGCTCACTTTGTTCCCCATTTTCTAAACCACCTGCGTCTATGCCTAACCTTCTCAATCTGCTCAACTCTATTCTACCTACCAAGTCTATTCTATCCGAAGTTTCTGGACACAGTAGTGTTCCTCTTGTAAAATCTGCTTTCTTCAAATCCTTCCAATATAACCCCTCTTTCCCACTCAGATCACAATGCACATTAATTCTATAACACCGAACAAACGGTACAGACGGGATTACTGGAGAATACCCACAACGGCTCAAGGTATATGGCTCACCTACCTTAGCAACAGCCCACCCTCCACTAGTAATCCCCAACAGCACTCCCTGAACACAGTTTGGACAGGACATTTAGCTATACACAGAGACTGACGATTATATTCAGTGACCAAAGACCTCAACAGTATCCGGAGCTGTCAGCCGTCACAACGCACGGCTAAAATTCCCACGTATTCCTCCCTTTGTACAAGAGCATATACCGAGCTCAATCATACAAAAATGAATACGCGTTTTCCAAATTTACCTGCCCGCTCTCCAAGCGTATTAGAGCAACCGTGCCCTATTACCTAGGGGAGCGTGGCCCTCGGGCGTGCACCCTCAAAGCGTATAGGAACATAGACTATGTCCTGCTATACACTCGAGTCCGCCCCTCTACACACAAAAGGTTAATCCTCACAGAATTTGTCTCTTGGTCTTAGGTACACAGTCTTTAACCGTCTCAGACACAACAGCCACAGCATGCAAAATACCCCTAGACAGGTAACATGGTGATTTTTCGGGTGGACAGAACTAGAGTTATTACCTGCCTTTCAGTGAAGGTCTAGTCTGGATCAGATACAGGCAGATTTAGCAGTTAGAAATCAGATTGACACAGGTAGATAAAGCAATCTTACCGTGTTCTGTAGATTTTGGGCCCCTGAGTTCCGCGTGCTATCTGCCGGTCTCTATACGTTCCAGGCTGCGACCTCACAGATCCACCCGCCCACCAAGGGACACCACTGAACTGGAATATGGTTTTCTCCAGCGGGCTTCAGGGTATTCTGCAGCTTCCTAATTGTGTAGAAGTAGTATGCGCACACTGACCAGGTCAAACACAAGGTATCAGTCTCATGCTCAACATGGCTCTCCTGGGAGGAACATCCAGACAGGGCCTTTTATTGAAAAAGTATAACACCTGCCCTTTATGGGCGTTTAACAGATTACATCAGTAACATATATATATTCTTATTCGCTGGGTTATATAGAATTCCCCGCCTCCCCCTCTCCCCAACTCTCTCAAGTAGAAGCCTTTGTCTTTAACATGTGTCCAAATCTGAAAGTGAAAGTAGGTATCCCTTTGTTGGAGAAGGTCCTGTGTGGGGGATGGGGAGGGACTGGGAAAACACTCAATATTGAATACAGGTATATATATATATATATATATGTATAACACTAGGACCTTCAACTCTTAGAGGCTGCTTGTGTAACATATATATATATTCAGCTAACATTATACCACACATCTTTCTCCATGCCATTGTCCGGCAACTACCATGATGAAATTGTGTGGCCATTACACTCCACAGAGCTAAAAGTCATTACAATAACATAATACATTTGGTTTATATAAATCAATAGACATTTTATACTAATTATCATGTCTACTACAGTAGCGTATAATGACCGGCCGATACGCGCTCGTGTGAAAGAAGCCTTAGATAGTGGAAAGCAGGAGTAGAACTCTTCATATACGCTGAGGGATGGAAGGCGCGTTCTACTGATCCCCACTGGCCACTTCCAGACGAGCGTATTGACGCGGGTGCATAGTACGGATCCATAATAGCGCCGTGTTACGGATAACTTTGCCGCTGTACGTCATCAGTATTCCGTCTGTATTTGCTGCCATTGGTTTAATTCCCTACCGTGCAAATAAGGATCCATATTTGCTGAACAGAAAGTAGCACCGAGGAATGCAAATATGGAAGCGAAAACGGACAACAATAGGTCACGCCATGTTGTTAAAACACGGACCAAATCTGGAGTTAAATACAGTCATCAGAAACCAGAATTAGGGTGCGTTTACACGGAATGAGTATCGGAAATAAATCGCCATGTAATGTTATATTACAGCATTTATTACGCACCCATAGAGAACACTAAGGCTCTAGCCAGCGTAATACACAGTGAGATAGAACATGCTGCGCGGATGATATACCATGTATATACACAAGTGTGGATCAGCGGTAATCAATGTACTTTCATTGACTCTTTTCACCGTGATTATGCGCAGGTACATGGCATGCGTGATACCATAAATCACGTCCGTGTGAGCCCGGCCGTAGGGCGAGTGACAACGCCCGCCACAATGTACAATGTAGATGAATGACATTGTAACAAACTCCAGCCACTTACAGCAGATGGGTCTTGTGGATTCTCAGACGCCTCAGGTCTTCACCATGAACCTCACTTGTTGCACGCAGTAGCGCAGTATGCAACCTTATTATTCAGAAAACGGAATGGGCGCTGCCCGCTTTTTCTGGAAACCCAATTGAAATCAATGAGGAATAAAACGTCTCACTTTCTTTCCATTTCATATGAGTTTCTTTCCTCCAAAAACGGAGCAGATAGACAGACACCCTGAACCGCCCCCAACGCCGGTGGACCGCAGCCTCAGTGGGTGTGTTCTTGTGTGCGTCCGGTATACTCTGTATACCTTGATTATACTCTGCTCAGTCATAGCATTGTGTTATTTGGGGAGGGATTTACTGCACTCAGGGCCATCGCTAGGGGCCAAACTGGGCAATCAAAGTCACTGGGAGCGTAAACCCCCCCACAGCCACACGGAATCCCTCCGAGGCCGCTCTGCGTTTCCTGCGCACCCATTGACTTGAATGGGTGATTCTAGTCTGTTTTTCACACACCAAAATCACCCATTCAAGTCAGTGGGTGCGCAAGAAACGCAGAGCGGCCTCGGATGGATTCCGTGTGGCTGTGGGGGAACGGCCTCGGATGTTAACGCATGTGCGCTGCATTGTTCGCGAATGTTGCTAGTAGAAAAAAAAGGTTGAAAAACCTTCTTTTAGGTTTCATCTCCCTAGTACAAGAGCCGAGGATCTGCGGGACTCCAATTCGTATGTAGACCCATTACCTTTTGGTGTCCCTAAAAAGACCCTCTGCTATTGTATATGGGCCAATTACCGGTTTACCCCGGGTGTCCCTACACAAACTCACTGCTACTGAATACCGATGTTTGCTTTATTATTGGTCTTTTGACAAATTAAAGATGCTTTGTTTTAGTGGATGATTTGAAGTAACGCTGCAGGAGCCATCAGGAACAGTTTCGTCATGAAATTACAAAGAGCGCTCCGACTGGGTCTGGAGCCTCCAGAAAAGACCCTATACCTACATGACTCAGCTCATGTTTCTACTATGAGTAACAGAACTGCATAAGTAACACTTGTAACAAAAACGAACCCAACCCCCAATGCAATTCTGACCTTGACCCTAGTCTAACCCTGGTCTGACCCTAACCGTAACCCTGGTCTGACCCTAACCATAACCCTCGTCTGACCCTAACCCTAGTCTAACCGTAACCCTGGTCTGACCCTAACCGTAACTCTCATCTGACCCTAACCATAACCCTCGTCTGACCCTAACCCTAGTCTAACCGTAACCCTTGTCTGACCCTAACTGTAACTCTGGTCTGACCCTAACCATAACCCTCGTCTGACCCTAACCCTAGTCTAACCGTAACCCTGGTCTGACCCTAACCGTAACTCTCATCTGACCCTAACCATAACCCTCGTCTGACCCTAACCCTAGTCTAACCGTAACCCTTGTCTGACCCTAACTGTAACTCTGGTCTGACCCTAACCATAACCCTCGTCTGACCCTAACCCTAGTCTAACCGTAACCCTGGTCTGACCCTAACCGTAACTCTGGTCTGACCCTAACCATAACCCTCGTCTGACCCTAACCATAACCCTCGTCTGACCCTAACCCTAGTCTAACCGTAACCCTTGTCTGACCCTAACTGTAACCCTTGTCTGACCCTAATCCTAGTCTAACCGTAACCCTGGTCTGACCCTAACCATAACCCTCGTCTGAACCTAACCATAACCCTCGTCTGACTCTAACCGTAACCCTCGTCTGGCCCTAACCGTAACCCTCGTCTGACCCTAACCCTAGTCTAACCGTAACCCTTGTCTGACCCTAACTGTAACCCTCGTCTGACCCTAACCCTAGACTTTTTTCTTCTTTTTTTTGTTTGACTGACAACCTGGAGGTCGAGGAGCAATAGGAAAAGGAAGGTTTGGAGGAGTTCCCTTCCCCTGCCACCCCAACTACGCAGCCACCAGCTACGAATCTGCCCAAGCAGGGACATCTCAGGGTATGCCACAAAGGGCAAACGTAAGAAGAACTGCTAGACTGGCAGAAGACAGAGGGATACACCTTCTTCTGATGCAGAGATAGCTAGCCAGGTCCTCAAATTTGTAAGTGTACATAGATAAGAACACCAGGCAGATATCTTTGCCAAAACTATGGCCTCAAACTGCTATACATGATACCTGCCCAATCGGCCATCCTCACCATACTAGAGGAGTTCACCCCTTCGAATAACCCATCGGAAGTCGCTGTCCAGCTGGAGCACAGCTGCCATCATTAGCACCAGTTCCAACATCACATAGGCCCATGTCCGAGATGTCTTACCCCCACCCCCCCTTATTTTCAGGAGACATACCCTGTCCAATACGCAAGGCCAGAAGTTAATTATGGCCCACTTTCCATTCTGACCTACCCTCGGCAGCAGCCATCACACCAACAGTCCAAGGCTACCCACACCCTTGCTGGTGCTACACACTCCAGTCCGTTGCAGATGCTGCAACTTCACCCTTGGGATCTCCCCCACTTTTTAAAGATCTGTAATTTTTTGCTTTATCGTCACATTATGTTTATTCATTTATATCATAAGAGTTCACAAAAAAAGTTGAAATCACAAAAAGGGATTTTTGATTTTTTTTTTTTGGGGGGGGGGGTCATCATCATCTTCATAGGAGCTTAACCTCAGAGAGCCTTCTTTGCAGATTTTGCACAAAATCCCAGACTAAATAATGAATCATGCGCGGTTATTTTGTCCTGGAAGATGAAGCAGGCCGCTAAGGAAGCCAGAGGGACCTCATGAATCCCCCATTCATAGCACACTCCATTGTGTCATCACAGTAGAGCCCAGAACAGCAGGACTGTGACATCATCAGAATAAAGTCCAGGCAAACACAGTTGTAACAGTAGATACAATAGAGTTCAAGTTGGCTATATTGTGACTCCAGGGCCAGCACCATTGTGACAGTATAATAGAAGAACCTAGAAAAGTCCACCAACTTGGGCGCGGAATAAAACTCAGAAGTTCTTTATTATGTATTAAAAACATTAAAAAAATGTGCAGACATCTCACAGCTTTACCTCCGTGTGCCAACTAATGGCAGCAGGGTACACAGATGAAGAACCGAGAAGATGTATGCCACATATCACCCTAAAGGCTCTTGCACACTTGCGTTTTTCTTGCACTTTTTTCCCCGTGATATTGCTTCATTTTTTTAACGCAAATGTCAATGGGACTTTCCAATGTTAAAAACACAATCGCACAAAAGTTTGTGCTTTGCAATTTTAGTGCAATTTTAAGGGTTTTTAACATTAGAAAGTCCCATTGACATTTGCGTTTAAAAAACGCAGCGATATCGTTTGAAAAAAAAGTGCAAGATAAATGCAAGTGTGCAAGAGCCCTAAGGCCCCATTCACACAAGCATTGCGAATTTTGGCCGCCCACATCGTGGCCGAAAATCGCATGAGAAAGCCACGACCGAGTCACAGTCATGTTTTCGCGCCCATTCACATGACTGTATGCGGCTCGTATACGCTGCAGTCCGAAGTTCCATGGGTTCCTTCAACTGGCTCAATAGAGACAGCTGCTAAACTCCCTCCCCCTCTCTTTGCCAGCAGTTCCCATAGACTTCTATGGGAGCTGCCGGCTGATCGCGGCAAAAAAGATAGGGCAAGACCCATCTTTGCCAGTCGCGTCAAAATTCGGTCGCCGGAATCGGCAGTGTATGACCTATCTTTTCCGGCCAGCTGATTTTGCGCAACTAAACATCGTCCAGCTGAATGAATGCATTGAAATCGAATGCTTCAGATGGTCGCGATTTTCGGCCAATGTTTTACCGCAGCAAAAGAGCCGCAATAAAACGCTGGTGTGAATGAGGCCTTAAAAATAAGCAATAAATCATTCCGAGAGGAAACCAGCGATCCAATTAAAAAAACGGACTGCGTCATTTCTGAATAACTAAGATTTCCAGTCACTGCCCCTAATAAATACGTTATCTATGTCATAAAAGTGGACGCTGCTGATATTACAGCGGTGAAGTTCTACAATATGCCTTACTGCATCAGATCTATTAACTTGTGTTCTCTTGATGTAAAATAAGTGTTGACCAATCCTAATCCTGTATTTACGAGTCCATCCTACATATCTCATATTGCAAAATACAATTTAGAAATGTTTTTATAATCTTTGCATTTTTTAATAGCAGCCCCCCACCCGCCCAGAATCAGGATAGGGCTTATTTTAGGGCTAGGTCTTATTTTGGGGAGACATGGTACTAGGTACATGGCTGCTGCTATTTGTAATGGGCCTGGGCATATGGTTGGTTCCGAGAGTGCTGTTATTGGCACCAACATCCCAAGTGGCAGAGGCTGTGGCTTGGGTGTTTTTTTGGTCTCTTTCCACCCTTTCTTTTAATGTTCATTTCTAATTTTGAGAACAGGCGCGCAGCGCTGTGTGCACTAATGTAACTGCGCAGTACCGCACGCTGCCTTATTGATAAACCATACCCTCGCCCACTCCACTATAAGGTGCACACTGAGCTGCCGAGTCCTGCTCCGTCACGCTGCCCCTCGCAGAGCTTCTCACAGCTATGTGCACTGCCTTTTATATTGTCTCCTGCTTGGCTGAGAGGACTGTTTGCAAGGCATTATGGGCTGCCCTGAGGTCATGTGCTCCTTCTCCTGGCTGCCATGTGGCATCAGCCATCTTAGTTGGTTCTGCCAAGATGAACCGCATAGGGTCCGGGTTCGCTCAGAAGCAAACTCTTAGTAAAGTTTGACCCAAATTCCGGTTCTACGGGTTCAGTTCGCTCATCTCTAGCAAGTACCAGAATATTCCTCCATCACGGCTTCATTCCTAGATTCTCCAGCGTATACACAACAGCTAACTCTATGCAAATATACATTTCCTCTATTTATCCATGATAACTTTCCAGAGTTCAGAGGGTTAACTTTTCCAACTCACTTTCATTTTTTTCTAAAAAAATTGGTGCGTCCGTAATTTGTTTTGAAGAAGAGCTGGTTTAGTTTAGTGATTGTGACCATTATTTTACAGCACAATGGCCCAACATACTAGATTCACCGGCTCTGGGACAGCCATTGTATACGGAATATATACCTCTATGGAGAACTGCGGACCCAAAACATCCAAAATAATACAAAATGAAGAATAAAGACAATACAGAGAAAACAAGTCCTTACATGTAGCAGTCAGAGAGGCGGACACTGTAACCCACCTTCTATCTAGAGGACCCTTCATCAGGGCCCTGTAAGTACATATATGTCCCAGAGAAATACAATGGAGCCGCTGGGTGAAAGACTTGTATCCTGAGGCCATTGTGACCTGTGGGATCCCTGTAATTTCTGCTACTGTGTTTATATGATTTTGAGCTGAAGGGCTACTTCACACAAACGTGTGGTGACAGCGTATTACGTAATATGCTGTACCAATCTGCCATAGGCTTCCATGTTGACGCTCACATATATTGCATAAAATGCAGCCGCAATAAAGATCGCAGCATGTTCCCACGGTGGCCAGAATACCGTTGTGGAGCAGTACGATTATGTTGATACCAAATGTATAATCCGAGTGTGCTCTGTGGAGTGTGCTCCGGTAATGATGAACAGCTAGAGAACGTGCTCAAGAGATGCTATTCTCCAAGGTCTAATCCAATTGCTTACATTCCTAGGAGCTTCTTAATAATGGAAGGCAAATGTCAGGCCAGTAGACATCATGCAGGGTGGAGCAGATTCAACTTCTGAGCCCGCTCCTTACACCACCTGCAAGAGCCCACCATACATTAATGGTGAGAGGCCATTAACAGGTTAAAAGAAGGAGCAGCGGTGGTAGGCACGTATATCACTATAGTAAACCTCTCATCCAGTTACCTAAGTGATCACTGTATGAACCTGTTTCCAAATGGATTCCAATAATGGTCGGGACCACAGGACACCCCAGAGAGAGAGAGCCTTCAGCCTTCCACAGTACCAACCTAGGGGAGAAAACGATTTGTAGCCACTGGTACTCTGCACCGACACGTTATATACAGTTTCTAGGTATTTTGTAGTCCTAGAGGACTTATAAGAGAAAACAATCCTATATATGCCCCAGGTCTGAGAGGTCTGAAGGGCGGTCTTATTTATCAAGAAAGGATACATAAGAGGACAGCTAGATACATGTAGCTGACCCTGGCCAGTGCAGAGCATGGGAACACAGTCAGGGCCAATGAGGAGAAAGTTGTGTAAGTGGAGTCCCCAGGAGTCCAGGAATGGAAATCCAGAAAATGTGTAAAGTGTCCTCAAGGACTCTTCCCACTGGCTACAAAATCACAAGATTTTGTAGCGTTGCAACATCACTACAAGACACATGTATGTAAGGCTCATGGTTACCAATGGGTTCCTTCAGGCTACAAAACATCTCATGTGTAAGAACTAATTGGGAACCATGAGCTTCACATTCATGTGTCTTGTAGCAATGTCACATTGCTACAAAATCTCGTGATTTTGTAGCCTGTGTGAAAGAGGTCTAAAGTGTACTTGCACTTTCAGAGGACTTAGGCTGCCTATCCATGGGTGTTATGATATCCCATGGCGGATCTCCGCCGCCCGGGAGCAGGAGCCAGCAAACGGATCACCGCCACGGAGCCATCGGGGAGCAGGGACCAGCAGACAGATATCCGCCGCGGAGCTGCCGGGGAGCAGGAGCCAGCAGACGGATCACCGCCACGGAGCCACCGGGGAGCAGGAGCCAGCAGACAGATCTCCGCCGCGGAGCTGCCGGGGAGCAGGAGCCAGCAGACGGATCACCGCCACGGAGCCACCGGGGAGCAGGAGCCAGCAGACAGATCTCCGCCGCGGAGCAGGAGCCAGCAGACGGATCACCTCCACGGAGCCACCGGGGAGCAGGAGCCAGCAGACAGATCTCCACCGCGGAGCCGCCGGGGAGCAGGAGCCAGCAGACGGATCACCGCCACGGAGCCACCGGGGAGCAGGAGCCAGCAGACAGATCTCCGCCGTGGAGCTGCCGGGGAGCAGGAGCCAGCAGACGGATCTCCGCCGGTCAGCCCTATCTGACAGATAGGCTCACCGCGGAGAATCACGGCAATTTGCAGCATGCTGTGATTTGCCGGCCCCTCATGGACAGAGGGGTTGCACTTTCCATAGCAACGCTATGGAAAGCGTTCACTGCGTTCCCCATGGCTGGATTGTCGCCACGGTGAACGCAGTGAAAATTTGCCCGTGGACAGGAGCCCTTACTAGGAGAATAATACTATTTCTGGCCATTGTATGACCTGTATCCTACTTTTTCCCTTCTCTATGACCAGTTTCCAGTCTTCTCTGAGCTGGTAGATGGAGACTGCTGCTATGACGTCTGTCACACAGCCGGTGTGGACCTACGGTGAAATTGATTTGGCTTTGGCTATTCTGGAGGGGAAGTAACTAAGGTTCCCCTGATTTTCACTCTTTAACCACGCTAATTGTGATCTGCTGTTAGCCACAGATGCCCCCAGGCCGATACCCCAAGAATAGTTTGAGTTAGAAGCACTATAATACGACAACGGAGTAACAGGCAGAGGTGTAGTCCATATACAAACTCAGGGCAGTTGGAGTTCTTGTGTAACGGTGAGACAGGCAAAGGGCCGGGGCAGGCAGCAAAAACACCAATTATGGTCAAAGTACAAGCCAAGGTCAGCACAGGAAAAGATGGGAAAGCTGGGTGAATTAGGCATGGGTCAACTAGAAATCAGTCAAAACACAACAGCATCATGGAAAACTATACTAAACCAATTGCTCAGGCACCCTTTAGTGGGAGAGGGTGCCCTAAACAGCTATGGGCATGTCTAGAATGGCTGGAGATGGGAAAGCTGGGTGTGCACACTGGCTCTTTAAAAGACAGGCTGAGCACCCATGCACATGGGTGTCAGTGACCGGACGGATGGTGTGATGTCTGCACATGACAGAAGAGGGACGTTGCTGGCGGGAGGAAGGGGGAGCTGTCGGCTGCAAACAGCAGCCAAAAGTTTCCCATACACCACACATGGAGAAAGCAGCAGAATCTGCTCCCTTAGGGCTCACTCATACGGGCGTATGCCGCCTACGTACTATGCGTGTATTCTTCACGCATGTAATATGTGGTGCTGAAAGCCCATTGACTTCTATTGGATCACTCCCACCTGCTTGGAAAAAACGCAGCATGTCCTATTTTGGTGCGCATCATGCAAATACACATGTACATAGACTTGTATAGAAGAGCGCATGCACAGGGCTCTGATTCGCAGGATTCGAATCGCGGCATGCTGCGAAATGCAGCGAGTCTCTGCGGTGGTGCCTATCTGTCAGGGTAGACTTATTAGCTTGACAAAGACCATCTATTTAACGGTCGAAACGTCGCTTCCTTTTGATGATGTGATGTCTCTATGAAAATATAAAAATCTCTTATTGCACCTGGAAATTTGGACTCTGCTGCCTACTTTTCTTCTTTATTGGATTTACCTCTTGGGACCAGGATTCAGTCCCGAGCAGGCGTGCAGTACCTCTTTTGTGGAAAGGAGCCCCCCCTTATGGGTTATGGTGAGTGCTGCTGAGAATCTCTTCTTTCTACCGCAGAGAACTGTCAGTTCTTTCCCCTGCGGCGGAATATCGCTAGCGATATTCCGCCTCGCCCGTGGACAGGGGGCCTAACTATTTGGGCCGATATAGGGGGCACTAATACTACTGAGGGCACTGTGGGGGTCACTATTACTACTGGGACTAATATAGGGAACACTTACTACTGAGGCCACTGGAGGTCACTATTATTACTGGGGCTAATATAGGGGTCACTATTACTACTGAGGCCGATATAGGGGGACACTATTACTACTGAGGCCACTGTGGGGGGCACTATTATTACTAGGGCTAATATAGGGGGCACTATTACTACTGAGGCCACTGTGGGGGGCACTATTATTACTAGGGCTAATATAGGGGGCACTATTACTACTGAGGCCACTGGGGGTCACTATTATTACTGGGGCTAGTATAGGGGGCACTATTACTACTGAGGCCACTGGGGGTCACTATTACTACTGAGGCCGATATAGGGGGACACTATTACTACTGAGGCCACTGTGGGGGGCACTATTATTACTAGGGCTAATATAGGGGGCACTATTACTACTGAGGCCACTGGGGGTCACTATTATTACTGGGGCTAGTATAGGGGGCACTATTACTACTGAGGCCACTGGGGGTCACTATTACTACTGAGGCCGATATAGGGGGACACTATTACTACTGAGGCCACTGTGGGGGGCACTATTATTACTAAGGCCACTGGGAGACATTATTACTACTGAGGCCGATATAGGGGGACACTATTACTACTAAGGCCGATATAGGGGGACACTATTATTACTGAGGCCACTCTGCACGTGGCAGCAGACCTGAAGCTGACTTAGGCCGCCTGCACACGGGCGGAAATCCCGCGGCGGTATTTCCGCCACTGAAAGTTTGCATAGGAGTGCATTACAATACGCACTCCTATGCAGACGGCATGTCCTATTTTTGTGCGGGGCTCGCACTCACCCGGCCGACGGCTTCGGTCTGCGCATGCGCCAGCTGCGCGACAGCCGGCACATGAAAGAGCCGGGGCCGCCAGGCGCGGGTGAGTACGCGCTCCTCCCTGCAGGCTCTCGGGTCGGGTCGGGTCCCGGCGAGAATTCTCGCTGCCGGATCCGACCCGCTCGTCTGCAGGCGGCCTTAGGGTATGTTTACACGTGGCAGAAATGTTGCGGAATGTCCAGAGAGGAAATTTCTGCGGCAAATTACGCAGCATTTACGGCTCCAAAAAACCAGTCAAAACTCTCACCTCCTCCCCGGCTTCCAGCTCCCAGCAGCCTGGCCAGGTGTGGCGCCGCTGATCAAGTGACGCCACTACAGGCCGCTGGGAACCAGAAGCTGGGGAGTGCTGAGAGCGGGAAGCCTACGGAGGAGGTGAGGGCAAGCGATGCATGGTATTTTCAGTCTAAATCCACGGAAACGCTAAGGAATTTGCTGCCTTTTTTTTTAAGCGGCCCTGTACTTTTTATAACGACGGAGGTAATACCATGCGGTGTGATAAGCCCCGCCCCTGACAACACCCCTACGCCCCGCTTTGACCCTGGGAAAATCCGGTCACCTTATGTATATTCTCGCTGTCCACAGACTTTAATGGGCAATCTCAGCCTGTAATACAGACCACAATGGGACAGGCTGCGATTTTTTTCACGTCTGAAAACCCCAATGCAAATCAATGGAAATCAGCCGTCCGTAAAAAAATACACGCATAATACGGAGCGCAAATATGCCATGTGAATAAGTCCTTATAGACGACCATTGGGAGGCAAACATAAGGCCGCTTTCCTACGGCCGAGAAAATCGTGCGAGATTTGTGCGTTGCGAGATGCTCACATCACACGAATATACTTTCTTTTGAACAGGGTCATTCACAGGAGCGCTCTCCTAACTTTGGGTGTTCCCTTGGAACGCTCCGCCCGTTGTTTTCAATGGGGTCGGGAAAACATTGCACGGCCTGTGAAGCGCCCGTGATGCGAAAGAGGGTAACACTCCAGGATTCTCCACCGCGGCTTTCAGTCATGCTGGAGGATCGCTGCTTCCCTGATTGCTACTTTTTACATAAAACACCGCGCATCCGCAGGGAAGTGATGACTTTCATGGCCCAAAATCGTGCTTGTATGTTTTCCACATGGATGGCCCGCTGTGCTTCCACGCAGAAAAACCATGACATCCGGGATCTCCTGAATAAGCCCCCGTCTTCTGCCGCACGAGGCGCTGTGTTCAGCAAACTATCACCGCGCCCCGCAAGTCCTTGAAAACTGAACAACTAAATGAATGTCGTTTACACCAAACGAACTAACGATTATTTTTATACAGGCTGAAACGAAGCGATGAGCGACAAGCGAGCGAATACTACACGGCGGCCGTGCACTTACACGTAACGATTATCGCTCGCTTCCACTCGTTTGAATGAATTTAGAGTGATAATCGTTGCATGTAAATGAGCCTTCAGGCCCCTCACATGTATTTGTGTGACGCTCGGCGCAGCTTGTTTTTGTGGAGTGAACGATGCTTTTGTGTGCTTATCACCATATTTACGCCCCCTATTTGCGCCGGCAGGACGTGTTCATTAACCGCGGTAAACAAAGATGCACCAATTGAATTGATAATTAGTGTAATGAGTCCCAGAATTGCGCAGCTCATCACGCATCTCATAGCTGATTGCACACACCTTTGGGCACTCCGCATTGACTTCTAGGGGACCTTCTGTGCGCAAATGCACAGGAACATACGTGCCTGTGAGCGAACCGATTGGAATCAATAGGAATCTACGTATTACAGATCGGTCAGTGTGAATCTAGCCTACCAGTGGAGTCTGCAGCTGCTTCCATCACTGTACACAGTGATGGCTGCTATGGACAATGTAGTACCACACTGTATGGGGTCCATGAGGTAAAGCCCCGCTATACACACGGCCAGCGGACGCAACGGTGCTTGGGGTAATTAGCTGCACACAAGCCGGGATCTGTACAGATCCCATAAAGACTACAAGTCCCGGCATGCCCTGCGCCGGGAAGCTACACGCCGTGGTGGGAGGAGCCGCTGCCGCCGCCGCAGGGGAGAGAGCGAGCAAGATGGAGAGTAGGAAGTCTGCAGGTATGCCGGGCCGGGGACGGGGGCACGGCGGGCCGGTATATCACAGCCCCCACCTCGCGGCGCCTCCCCGTCCTGACGCCTCCTATCATACTGCGGACGGTAGGGGGCGCTCCACGAGCAGTAGCTCTTCAGCAGCCAACCCCTCAGTGAGCGCAGTGCCCCTCTTACTGATCCCACTAACGGGGTGCACAGACCTCTGCTTGCTGACCGCCAGCGGAGGAATCTAGCCGTTTAACCCCTCACATGCCACCATCCATAACAACTGCAGCATGTAAGCAGATGGCAGAGGGAAGCCGTCCCCATTTGGTACCCATCACACCTCACAGTGCGATCACAAGGTACCAATGGGTTGCCATAGCAGCCGGAATCCCGACAAAGACCACCGTTATTCACCGTGTAGCTTAGCCTGTCGGACCCCCGGCCTCCGCGTAGCCTGTCGGACCCCCGGCCTCCGCGTAGCCTGTCGGACCCCCGGCCTCCGCGTAGCCTGTCGGACCCCCGGCCTCCACGTAGCGTAGCCTAGTAGACCCTGGCAGATTGTGATCGGCTCCCCTCATAGGTCGGGTCAGATTCCGCATGCGGGGGGTCGGCAGTGAAGCCCGGCCGGTGACCCTGCGGACCTCATTAAGCTGTATGACCGCGAAGGCTCGCAGGCGGTCGTGCGTAGTACAGTTTTGTCTTAAGGGGGGGTCTTGTATTTCCCACGCCGTCGCTCAGTGATGACGCGGGTACCGCAGCCTGTACGCTATGATAATTGTATATGGGCTGTGGGTTGGACGGCCCCCATGGACATCAAAGGCGGCCGGCCGCACGGATTCTGTGACAAAATAGAGCATACTGCAATTTGAAAAAAAATTCCTTCCACTCCTGTGAACAGAAAAGCATAAATGGAGGCCTTACCCACGGAGGGCGATCGGGGATCGGCAGTACAAATCCACAGGCTTAGTAGAATGTAATGCGGTGTACCATCCTAGTGAGCGAGTGATCGCATCTTCAAGGACTAAAGAAAAGCTCAAGAAAGTTTTATTTACAGAAAAAGAAACCTTTTAATTGGATAAAATACCTAACTCCAACGCCTGAGGCCGCCTCCCACCGGCAAACGCCATTCTCACCGCAAGGAAGTTGTGGCAAAATTGGGTCTCTTTTACCCACGATTTCTGAGCGTTCGCGCTGCTTTTTCTCGCAGAAACATGGTTGCCGCTTGCGATTTTCTCACGATTTTTTAGCGCGAATGTCAGTAGGACTTTCTAATGTTAAAAACGCATCGCACTAAAATCTCAGATTCGCGCTTTGCAATAAAACGGACGCGCCAAAGGGGCGTAGGAGATGGAAAAGGGCAAAACAGAGAAAGACGGAGCGCGCCACCATTGTTTTATTTATTTATTTCTCACAACATCGCAAATGTGAAGGCAACCATTGAAAAGCATGGGTTTGAATTTTATAATTCTGCGTTTTCACTCCCTCTCGCATCAGGCGAAAATCGTGTGCCTTTTTTTTTTTTTTTTTTTTTTGCATTAAAAGTGTGAAGGCTTTCTTAACCCCTTCCCTCCACAGAACATAAGGGCACGTCATGGCAGCGGGGTACTTACTGCAACAGGGCGTAATCGTACGTCTTGGGGATAGTGTGAGATCAGAAGAGCTCTCGCGCTATCCTGCAGCAGGAGCTCGCTGTCATTGATAGCTGGCCTCCAGCTACAACAGCAGGGGTGCATTGGAGCAGGGACCCACACTGTTAACCCCTTCCCTGTCGCGATCTATAGATCGCGACATGGGAAGAGTTCACAGAGCACGCTCCCTCTGTGACCTCATCGGGCTCTCGTGATGTAATTGCAAAGAGCCCGGCTGGTTGCCATGGTAACAGGATGCCACCTACAGGCGTCCTGTATTACCATAGCCTGTGATCACTGTAAGAAGTGATAAGGCATGGCAGAAGAGAAGTCCTGTAATGCCTTATCATAGCGATCATCAGTGCTATGGTGTGAGTGACCCAGAGGAACACAAAAGGTGTAAAAAAAAAAGATCAAATTAATGTACAAAATAGATAAACGGAAAAAACAATCCCACATATTTGGTATCATCGTGTCCGTAACGACATGTACAATAAAATGCACATGCTTATCCTACACGGCAAAAAGCGTAAAAAACCCTTTTTTTGGGGGGTAAAAGCGTATTAGCATTTTACCTCCCAAAAAAACGCAATAAACGTGATCAAAAACACTGTATGTAGTGCAACAGTAGTAAAAAAAAAAAAATCTCTATATGTGGAGTCGCAGTAATCGTGCCAATCAGATAAGGAAGTTGCGTTATTTTTACTGAATAGCGAACGCCGTAAAAATAAACCCCAAATCTATGGTGTGATTTCTGGGGTGTTTTTCCATCCGTGTCTATTTCGGGACGACTCATAAGAAATCTCCCAGAGTTTTGTCGGCTGTCACAGTTATGGGGTCGTCAGTCGGTGGTGACCTATGGCATCCGGTGGCAGACCGCTCCCTGGAAGCTACCAGGAAGGACAGAGGGCTTGGGGTGTGGGGTCCACACAGGGCGGATTTGCTGGGGTTTTGCCGTGGATTGCCGTTGCATATCCGCACTGCGGCAAAACCGCTGCGTTTGCAGTGCAATGCAGCACAAATGAGATTTGCCAAAAAGCTGTTCTCACAGGACGGTGTTCTGCACAGCCGCAGTGCGAAAATGCAACTGCGTCGCAGTTTTGAAAGATGCAGCACGTCCTTTCTTTGGTCTTTTCCACAGGGCTTTTTTGTCCATAGACCTCTATGGTTGCAGCCAAAACTGCACCAAATACGCGACAAAAGTAAAAAAAAGCGCTGCGGAAAAAACCGCTTGCGGATTTTTCCGCACGAAAATCCGCAAGCCCAAATTAACCTTTGAAGCAGTTTTGCCGCAGAAGCAGTTCTTCTGCGTCAAAACCGCAAGGGCAAAACCACGTCAAATCAGCCCTGTGTGAACCCAGCCTTAACGCTACAGGACGTACGGTCACGCTCTGGGTTTGTATGGAGGGGATTGCGGGTCCCGATACAATGTGTGTGCCGGCTGTTTCTGATAGCCAGCACCCGACTACAACAGCTCCAATAAGCCACACTGCTGATTGGAACTTTACACTCTGCCGACAGCAGCATTTCAGCATGTTCGGGGGTCCCCCCTCCCCCTGCGATGAGATCGTGGGTTGCCATGGCAGCCAGGGCTGCCAATGTATATTGACCATCAAGCCATGCCAGATAATAGATTGCCTGTCAGATCGCGGTATGAAGTTCTTGTGGGAACTAAAAAAAAATGTAAAAATTTGTTTAAAAAAGTTTTATTAGTTATGAAAAAAAAGTTATACAAGTTTAAAATCAAACCCCTTTTGCCTTATTTCTAATAAGAGTCTGAATAATAAAACATAAATGATTGACTGGAAACCCACAGACTGCAGTTCAGGGTCGGCGCCTCCTTCAATAGGCCAATAGGGTAATATTAACGCTTCATGGTGATAAGCACATGTATTCTCTTCTATATGTCCTTAAACTACGTTCTTCCTTTCCTCCTCAGGTGTGTGAATAAGGGTTCCCCCCCCCCCCCTTTTTTTGCCTTTTTCCTATTTTTTTATAGACTAATCTAAGTATGGTGGCCGCAGGAAGAGCTGTGATTACCAGGAATGATCAGATGGGGCTCAGATGGGTACAGCTTTTGGCTCAGTTGATAGACAGTGATGCTGATTGCGGGTTATTAGCATCATTAGGAATGTATCACTGTCGTTCCTTAATTACCTGATTGTGTTCAGTTGTAATAAGTGGTCTGTTTAACGAGCGATGATCGGAAATCTGTAAAAACCAAAACGCGTCAAAAAATGATTAAGCAGAAAACATAAAAACATATTTGGTATCGCTGCGTCCGTAAAAGTCAGATCTATTAAAAGAACTCCTTATTTACCGCGCACGGTGAACGTCATCGTAACAAAAAATGAGGCCAAAACTGCGGGGTTTTTGGTCACCACGTCTCCAAGAAAAAATTTAAATAAAAAGTGATCAAAAAGCCTTCTGTACTCCAAAATGGTACCAATAGAAAGGACAGGACGTCCCATGAAAAATGAGCCCTCGCAGAACTAGGTTGATGGAAAAATAAGAACGTTATGGCGGCAGAAAATAATGAAAAGAAATTACATATCTGTGGGGGAAAAAAAATTGGAGCAGTGCAGCAAAAAAACCCCAAACTATATAAATGGGATGTCGTAGTAATCCTACCGACCCACAGAATAAAGTTATGTCATTCTTGTTGCAGGGTGTACGCCGTAGAAACAAGACCCCCAAAGATGGCAGGATTTCTATTTTTCCATTTCACGCCACCTAGAATTTAAAAAAAAGTTTTTCAGTACATTATATGGTACCATTTGAAAAATACAACTCGCCCCGCCAAAACAAACAAGCCCTCTGACATCTACCGCATATGCTCGAGTATATACAGTAGGTCGATTGATAAATAAGAGTTATGATTTTTGAAAGTGGGGGAACTGAAACTGGGGGGAGCAATAAAAAGGGCCTCGCCCTTAAGAGGTTAAAGTGTAACTGTCATTACATTTTTTTAAATGTACAGAATCGGTGATTCTAAGCACCTTTGCATTAGGTTTTCCTTCAAAACCCCTTTAGTCTTATGCAGCTAGTGAAATCCGTATTCACCTAACGGCATAGCAGAAGAGGGCTCTTTAGTTGTGCCTGTACTGTTCTCTCTAGTGCAGGCACAGCTGTTTCCATGTAACACTGTAGGAATGTTTTTTTTATCTATCTTTAACTTGTCCTCTTGTGCCCTGCTCCCCCACCCCCACACACTCGTGTTGTTAGTCTCGGCGACTCTGTTCCCAATGCTGTGAAGGAGAAGCCATTCTAGACTGCAGACAGCTTCTCCCCTCCACAGCGCCTGCTCTCTGCTGCGCTCTATGCACTGTCTGTGACTGTACACTTTATGAACTGAGACCCTGATGGTGCATCAGGTATACATTAAAATCAATGACAGCTACGCCTGCAGTTACAAATGCCACAGGGTTCGGTGCTGTCTGCTTCCAGTGCGTACCCCGTTATGTGTGCCTGCGTTATGACACTGACATCGGGTGCCCAATCAGCTGATTGGCCAGAGTCCTGAGAGGTGAATTCCAGCGGCTCAACTATTAAAGGGGTTTCGTCATTAGAAAAAAAGATTCTATGTTTGCCTATTCCTCCCCTGTTACTCTTCTTGCCGCATCCTCTCCTCCTGGCTCCTGCAGTCCCCAGGGTCACCTCACCTGCAGCCGTCCGGATCCTCCTCCTTCCAGTGACGAAGCATACATTGCTGGCATTCTCTTTCCTGCAGGTCAGTGTACCCGGTCACTAGTGACATAGCATTCACAGCCTAGCAGGGAGTGCCGAGCTATTGCTGAGACTGCCCATGTGCGCTGTCTCTCTGCAATAGTATATGAACTCTCATGGCGAGACAGCGGGCATGTGCAGGCTAGGCAACAGCTTGGCATTCCTTCCCAGGCAGTGAACGTTACATTACTAGTGACGTAACCTACACTGACCTGCTATAAAGAGAATGGACACTCCATAACTAGAAGAGGCCGGCTTGCGGTGAGGTGACCCCGGGGACTGGAGAAGATGCGGTAAGAAGACTGACGGGGGAGGAATAGGGAAGTACTGATTTTTTTTTTTTTTTTCTATTTTAATTTTTCCCTAATGACAAAACCCCTTTAATGTTTTATCCAGGTCATCAATAGTGTTTGCCTGGTAAACCCCATTAGGAACATTCAGCAATTGGAATTGCACAGTTCTGGTCTGTATCTCTTGTATTGGAGCAGCACCCGTACATACTCAGGTCACAGCTCTGTGCAGGGCAGGATCCAATGGTTTGCTTGGCAGCTGATCTACAGCAACGGCCTTGGTCACGAGCGCTTGGTGAATGCTACACGGCCCCGGTTAGAAGACGGACAGACAGAACCAATTTCAAGCTGCTTTCACACTGAGGTTTTGTGATCCATCTGACGTATGTGCCACGCCGCAGATATCAAACGGATCCACAGCCCCACTCATCAGACAGATGCTCCTTCGGACTCCATTCATCGGGAATAGTTTCTTTCTGGATGGAATCACACTTTCACCCAGAAACATTCGTTAAAGAAGTATCTCTGTTAAACGGACACCATAAGATTATGTTTATATGGCAGAACCCGCCGCATGGATTCCGTCTGTAAAACCGTGGAGCCACACGGCTGTTTGGCCAGCCCTTTGGGCCGCGGAGCCACACTGCTGGCTGTTTGGCCAGCCCTTTGGGCCGCGGAGCCACACGGCTGGCTGTTTGGCCAGCCCTTTGGGCCGCGGAGCCACACGGCTGGCTGTTTGGCCAGCCCTTTGGGCCGCGGAGCCACACGGCTGGCTGTTTGGCCAGCCCTTTGGGCCGCGGAGCCACACGGCTGGCTGTTTGGCCAGCCCTTTGGGCCGCGGAGCCACACGGCTGGCTGTTTGGCCAGCCCTTTGGGCCGCGGAGCCACACGGCTGGCTGTTTGGCCAGCCCTTTGGGCCGCGGAGCCACACGGCTGGCTGTTCGGCGCTTATTTTCATGTGAAGCAGTGACCTGACACTTCTTGAGGGAGATCTGCATGGCTACGCAGCCATGCAGACAATTCCAGGGCAGTTTCAGCCGTGTGAACATGGAGATGCAATTGGAAAAATCACGGCATGCTCTTATTTTGCCCCAGAATCCACGTGGATTGCCTCTATAGATGTCAATGGAGGCGTCTGACCTGCAGCCCATATGCGATTAACTTGCGTATGGGTTGTGGGTACCAACATCATTTCTAAGCGATGGTGCGGTAAGTACAAAAAAACAAACTGTACCGTGCATGACCGCCTGCCAGCCACCGCAGTCATCCACAAGAGGTACGCAGGGTCACCGGCCGGGCTCACAGCCAGATTCTGACCCGCTGAGAGCCCGGCCTAAGGCTGTATTTACACAGTCTAGCGTGATATGTCTGAGAAACTCTGACCTATATCGCGCTTGGAAACCTGCAATTTTGAGGCTCCTGCTATGTGTTCAAAAACATGTGATTTGCATTGAATTACAGCACGATTTTCATGCTCGTGAAAAAAAAATCACAGTTTTCCAATAGCTACCGGTAAATGGGGAAAAATCAACTAACGCTTGCATGCAAATCACATGGTGTGTGAGCGCTGCGGAATAAGTTGGCGCTATACAAATAAAGATTGTCCAGAGATAGGACCTCACGGGAGATCGAAAAATTGCTTGTTTTAATTAAGTAGTGGAAAGTAAAGGGTTATTTCAACGCGCAAGTTTTCTGCTTCTCGCAATCACATCAGACTGATGCATTATTTCGCCCGTAAATACTCTTGTGTTCCGCTTATTTTTCATGAGCCTAATTCACAGTACTAAAAACCCAGACCGCTTGCTGCAAGAATGCGTCACGGACAGAACTCTGTGGCGCAGAGTGTAAGGGCAGCAGAATGCAGTCCTAAGCTCTCGCTCACGACCTGAAGGTTGCGGGTTCAGGAAGCCGTCTCTAGGTCGGTAAAATGAGCACCCAGCTTGCTGGGGGGTAATAAACAAATTACCTGAATATCGCCCTTCCCCCTATATGACTATGGCCTTATAAAGCCATGGACTACTCTGAAGGTGTCCTGTGGTTTCTGTCATAAAGTACACGGCTGCCATGAAGGAGTGTACTTGGGTTAGTAGCCGTATATGCGCAGTGTAGTATGCAGTGATTAGAACCCATTGATTGCAATGGGTTAATTCACAGCTCTGTATTTGTCACGTGGCTCTCGGTCGCATGAAAAAAAACCGCAGCATATTCAATATAGGTACATATTCCACACCAAAACAGCCCATAGAAGTGAATGGGGATGTGTAAATGCACGGGAAACCTGCGTATTCGCTGCGTGTTTTCACAAGTCAATGGGATTTTGCATGATGTATTTACGGATGTAAAGAAGACGATGGGCAGAAATCCGCAGCGAATCCACCGCACGTTCACGGACTGAGATGTGCAATGTGTTCTTGCATAGCTACATGCAGTATATATGTATACGTGTTTGTTCTGACTTCAGGTATAGGTGGCAGGAGGTTTGCATCCGCCCCTCCGAAACCCGCAAAGACAAGTACATATATTCAGTATCAAGAGGAACTGATCGAGAAGAAGAAAAGAGAAATTGAGGCCAAAGCTCAGCAGCAGGCCAAGCAGTCTCAGCAGAACATCCCCGTCCGCGGCGCAGAGTAAGTTCAATGCTTTCCTTTTTTCGACAAGTAATTGTAACGCTCTTAGGCCGCTCTCACACGTGCGTTAACAAAACCACGACATTTTACCACAATTTCACATGCTATTTTTTTAACGCACTACAATGGATGATTAGCTGCGTTAAAAAACACTTAAAACAGACAAAAAAAGAGCGGACATCAATGGAGGCCATTGTACGGCGTTTAGCGCGGTGTTTGAAGCACTGCACTAAATGTTGTAACAAGTGGTGTGTGAGAGCGGCCTCAGGATGCTCAGCACTGCCAGCCAAATAGTATTGCGTGAGAGATGGCCTCCCGTGTATAGTCGCTGGTGAGAGAAGCTGGCGGAGCGCCACGCTCACGGGTACCAGGGACTGATAACTAGGAGTGTGTGATGGTTGCTATTGGCTACACGGCGCCATATTGGTAGGGCAGCACAGTATAACTAATGAAATATCAAATGCCACATGCTCATTCTAAAGGCCCTTTTACACTGGACGATTATTGTTCTGGTGGTTCAGGCGCCCGCGGTACTACAGGGTTTTGAACGATAATCGCCCCGTGTAAAAGCATGCAGAAACTGAATGACTGGACGAGAATCTTCAAGTCGTTTAGTTTTAAGTAGCTTAAAATCCCGAATGACGATCATTCAGTGTAAACAGCAGCCGTTCAGTACTGACCGACCGCTACTTACAGTGAACGGGGAGGGACGGGGGAGAGTGAGGAGAGAAATCTCCAGCTGTCCGCGCTGTGAGCGAGCCAGCGATACTCGCTCCTGTGTGACAGCACGGGAGCGAGTACATGTGGGGATGAGTGCTGGGTATGGTGTGCCTGACACTCGTCTCGTGTAAAAGGGCCTTAACAGTAGATGAGATCTGTTACCTGTAAAGTGTATTGTTGGTGCGTTGATTCTCTCTCTGCCTCCCTCTGCTTTGCAGCTCTGCAGTTGCATCTTCCTCCACATCAAATAAATTTGCAAATGACGGCAGCTTCTTACAGCAGTTTCTGAAGTTACAGAAGGAGAAGACGAGCCCTGGTAAGTTGGATATTTGTGCATTAAAGGGAATCTGTCACTTACCTTTAGCCCTATCAGCTAAACTTATGGGCTGAAAGTAGGTGACCCGCTGAGTCCGGAGATGCAAGTTTTTATACCTCTCTTCCCCCGTCGTCTCCCTAGTGTCAGTGCATTGAGCAGAGGTAGTCCGCCCATTACAGAATTAGACTGTATAGCTTATTTAGGAGACTATGGGAGCTAACAATAAATTGTCTGCATCAGAATTAATGCTATAGATGTGCTGATGCATTATGGGATAGATGGGAAAGTGAAACCCAAATCTTTCAACATCAAAATGGTGGCTGATAAGGGGGCTAAACTGTAGGAAAGGGGCTGGAATACACAGAGGAGACCTCCAGAGGGCGACAGGCAATAGCTGCAATCAGCCGAGCGGCTGATTGGCGCTATTAACCCTTTAAATGCCCCAAACGATGTTCGGAGGTCCCGGGAAATCTATTAGAATTTATAATCTCTGCAGACACATTTTATGAAGCGCTCTGCACAATTTAGATGGAAGCAGTCCAATATATGATCATTGAAACGACATTTTACAGTATTTCTAATCTGCAGTGATTTGACTTTTTTTTCCCCTCTTGTCCAGAGAATTCATCCGCGGCTTCTAGTGGCGGCTCATCGGCTACTCAGAGGAAGCCTCTTCTAATAGGCAAACGGCACGGGTCCTCCGTGGAGATGCTCAGTCAAATGAAGACTTTTACTCGCACTAAGCAGACGCCAAAGCTAAATCGTAGTTCTGTCTTTAAATCTCCTGAGGAAGATGATGATGATGAAGAGGACTATGAGCAGTGGCTGGAAATAAAAAGTAAGTTTCATGTGGGAGACTGTTGAGGAGCAGGCGGCTGACGTAGCATGATGTAGTATTGGTAGTAGCAGTATATAATCAGGCTTGCTGTGCTACATTTTGTAACGGAGTTGCACCTTTCACAAAGGCCCTCCCTGATGGAGTAGTGGGATAATTTTAATGCATTAAGCTTCCCCAATATATTATTTATTTGGCCAGTATGTGGGTAATCTCATGTCTCTGTTGAGCATTACGGCTCTTTAGTTTGCTGAGATGGACAAATTATTTTTTCAGACGTTTTTAAGAAAACTTGAAGTCTGTAAAGAGATGACCTTAGCCAGCCAATAAAGCATCTCTTAGCAGTAAGACCACCCATAGTTTACGCTGCTGTTATTGAAGCTTAGTAAGGCAGGGGCTCTTGTTCTATATAGGACTGTTTGCAGAGAGTGGAATGTATGAAAAAGTCTTTAAAAACAGCTTCACCTCTAGATCTCCAAGACAAGGAAGAATAAGACCAAACTAGAGCTCTGAACTGACATTAGTTTTGGTGAACAAATGTCATCTGTGCTGTGTGCTTTAACCCTTTGCAATCCAATTTTGGATTCAGGGTTTCCTAGTAGGCTTACTCATTCTGCCATTATACAATGGCGCCATCTGCTGGCTAGAGTCAGTACTGCGGTATGGGACTTGCTGGAGAGGCCCCTCGACAACAGAGCTGCCACTAATCTACAGTAATAATACCCTGCCGGACGTCAGAGCTGTACAGCCTTCAATCAGAATGTCTTTAGACATCAGACAGTTGATTGGAAAGGGTTAAAGGATTCAGCTGCTCTACTGTGTTTTGCTGTCTTGCATTAAACATCCTATATAGAACAAAATACATGTCCTAGGATTATGTGACACAAAACAATCCTCTATTTAAAGGGGTTGTCCAATTATCTTCTGGATAGGCAATCAGTAGCAGATTAGCAGGAGTCCCCCACACATCAGCTGTTCACTTGTCTGCTGCACTTAAACACACAGCTGGTTTCTACAGGAAGCAGACAGCTCCAATCTTACTGCAGTGGTCTGGCTTGGTACTGCAGATTTCCTACTAAAATGAATGGGAACTTGGACTGCAATACCAAGGCAGGTTACTGCAATGGGATTGGAGCTGTCTGCTCCTTGCTTGAGTTAAGCTAATTGGTGAGGGTACTGAGTGGCAAACAGCCGCTGATCTGCTATGGATGGCCTATCGTGAGATAAGCCTTCAATGGTACCTCAGATCTTCAAATAACCAGTCCTAGTTGAGTGTGGTCTACAGTCTGTCTTGATCCTGAAAAAAGAAAACTTGCACCTGGCAATTTTCTAAAGAGAAAATCTAATGTTCAGACATGATGTAACATACATTTGTTACATGTAGACCTAAAATATACGTATATCATTGTTTATACAGTCTTGTCATTTTGGTATATTATTCTTTCTATCTAATATACACTTTATGGGACACTTGAACTACATTAAATGTCTAGATACTAAATGTACATGGATGCCAGCCACGAGGGCTGACAGGTACGCATTTGTTGCTTTCTCATTCCTGCTCTGTTCCCTTCCTTTCCTTTGCCTTGGTACTCTTCCTAGCAGTTAAATGCCTGTTGACTGTTTGCTGTGTGAATTGAATCCCAGTACTGACAGCCTGCTTAAAGTTTCACCCCCAGAGGACTCAGAAACACGCAAAGTGGTGGAGCAGTTGGCTCGATTTGTAGCTGAAGGGGGCAGAGAGCTAGAAAAAATGGCAATGGAAGATTACAAGGACAATCCATCTTTTGGGTGAGTCGGACAACAGAGTGTATGCATATTGTAGGGTCAGTGGCATTGCCCTAATAAATCTGAAGCCAATGTCTAATGGGCTTTAAACTATGGCCATCTATTTATTCCATGGCGAATTTCCAACATGGATATGTTTATTCTTACCTCATCTAATTCTCTAACTTCCTGGTGCCGTACAAACTTGAAATTTGGCACAACCATTCTTTAGGTCCTAAAGAGAAAAAGTGAAGCAGTCACAACTTGATTATTTAATTCTAAGCGTGAAAAACTGTAAAAATCTACAATACATGAAATATAATTTTTTTCTCAAAAACCATAGTGCCTCGGGAAATGATTTGTATACTGAGGAGAATCTACCTCACCTTTCTATGTGTATATAACAAGGAGACTCTACCTCCTCTGTGTGTGTCTATACCGAGGAGAATATACTGAAAGGCTGTAAAGTACATAAGGAAGCAGCCATGAACTGCAGGAATGGAGCAGGCCTTTAAGGCTTTGAAGGGGCTACAACCTCCAGTCTGGGGGTAAATTTAAACAAAAAGGGGCATTACCTTTAAAGGAAAAAAAGTGAGATGGCTGGCACATGCAGCCTGAGGAGAATCTAACACTCCTCTGTATATACATATTTTATTCCTCAGTTCCTCTGAACTAACCATGACTCCATAACCTTTTCAGTGCAAACAGGTAGACAAAAAACCTGTACCAAATTAACCCGGGCCGGATATATCCGCTAGTACAATATATACACAGAAAAAGGGGATAAAATAGAAATGCCAGTCTTATGAAGTTGGTTCGATTGTTCTGTTTGTGAGGAGCAAGCGGAAATATGAACAGTCCTGTATAGAAGATACAGCTCTTTGGTCTGACAGTCTGCACCCCCCACAGTCCTAAAGCCTGTGCGCGCTGTATCTCTGATCCCCCTCTGTGACCCCAGGGAGCGGCTGGATGAGTGGATGCACTGACCTTCCAGATGAAAACACAATGCAGTATTTCGGCCATATGTCCCCAGGAGGACAACCTGACCGCCGTGTTTTATTACATTAATTTATCACATGGCTTTATTAAATCTGTCCAAACAGGGATCCAAGCAATTATTAAAAGGGCCCACAATAAATATAGGAACAGCAGGGGATAGAGCCACAAATTCCATCACCTTAATACTTTCCCTGAAAAATGGAGGGGAGATAAAATAGTTCTTCTAAGCAGTAGGATGGGTTCACACAGGACGGATTCCCATTGGAAATCTCGCGGTTTGGCCGCAGCAAAAAACGCGAGCTTTCCGCCGGGTATAACCGCCGCGGCGGCTTTGAAGCGGCCCGGCCGCATGCTTTTCCGTTGCGGCCGGCTCTCCCATAGAGGAGAGCGCGGCCGTGACATAAATAAACAAAAAAACTAAAGTAAATAGACATGCTGCTTCTTTTGAAACCGCGGCGGCCGGATTTACCGCAGCGGATTAGCCGTCCCGTGTCGACAGGGTTTCTGAGAAACCTCGTCCACATGGCTGGCTAATCCCGAGATTAGCGTCCGCGGGCGGTTTTGCCGCGGGCGGATCTGCTGCGGCAGAACCACGGCAAATCCACCCTGTGTGAACCTAGGCGTAGTATATCAGAGGGTGCATTCACACCAGTGAGGGTCTCGCAGGACGCACAACACTCGCACGGAAATGGACCCAATTGTTAACAACGGGTCTGTTTACAGGCACCATTTTTCTACAGACAACGCTGCGAGACAGAACAAAGTTCTTTGATTTTTTCCTACAGAAAAATCAGCAGAAATCTTTCCCATTGTTTCTATTGGGTGAGGGGAAAAAAATTGCATCGCATTCGCATGTACATGCGAGTTTCATGCAAATGCGATTTAAATTTTCCATTTGAAAATGCAATGTGATTTCCCCCCCCCCCCCCCCCCCACGTGTGAAAAGTGCATTCAGCCATGCAGTGAGATTCTGTCGCAAATTGCAGTCAAGCATGATATTGGTCTGAGTTTCTCAGCCACATATTGCGCTCGCCCCGTGTGAATGCACCCCAAGACACATAACTCCCCTTTGAATCTGTAAAGGATGACTCGTACCTGAAAAGGATGCTTTTATGAATCGGTATAATTACTCCACGTGAGTAGCTCGAGCGGCAGAATGAAAAGAATGTGCCTATAAGGAATGATGGAGCAAGTGTACAGTTATCTTATCTTTTTTTTACTTGGTGTATGAGTCTTTTATACACAAACAATAGCTGCTTGAAATTGCTGAATAGATAAAAAAGCAGCTTAACCCGCACATTCCACGCAATTATATTAACCTTTTGATATTCATTATGTGTCACACCTATTCGTATAATTAGATGCTGGTTGCATTGCATGATAGACATGGAGGAGAGAGAATCAAAAACAACGAACCCCATACACAGAGAGGGAAGCCAAGACCGTATTACTTTGTCACAACTAGAAAAAGATCACTTAGAGTGTTTGTTTTCTATGCCGTTTGGCGTATCCACACTACTAGCTTGTACTAAAGTAGTCTGCAGAATGGTATTCGAAGAAGCAGCTGAAGCATATAAACCAGGGCCATGCTTGCCCATCTTAATTATGAAGTGAGATAACATTAAAAGTCCCATCAGAGGAGGCAAATAAAGCTGTAGTTATTTCATAAATATTTCTTCCTGAGATTGCAGGAGGCTTTGAGTGAGCAAACTCCACTAACCTGTTCGCCGCTTCATACAGCGATCAGAATGTTTGAGTATTCCACAAGTTCAGCCTGCTCAATACTCGATGCTACTTCCATTGTCAGGCATACATCCTCCGGGTGCAGTGTATCCACTGTAGCATTCACAGATGTCTGCACCTGAGTGCCATCTTGAAGCGCACTTTCGCAGCAGCCTCTATCCTCTTCGTCATCACAGCTTCCATTGAGCAGCAGACAGGCCTCGCAGCAAACCAGCCTCGGCTATTACCGCTCCTACACTTCTTCACGCCTGTACTCTCCCACAGGAGGGATCATGATCCAACACGACTAATGGCCGAGAAACCAGTAAACACAATTGGCACAGCAGAGGTAGAAACACCACATTAGTAAGAGAGCTAAACCTAGCTCTGCAGCCGTGGCCTCACTGACTCTCTACCTGTGTTGTTGTTTTTTGTTTTTTTTTGCTTTTTTTTCATGCCCTTGTTCATCCTTACTGGCTTTCTTGGCTCCTGATGCTGTCAAGATATCAAGTGGGAGGTCCCCACTGCTCACTGTCAATAAGTAATGACGTCACCCAATGACAGTGAGCGGTGAAGACTGCCCACTTGACACATTGGCAGCGCTGGAATCTGGCCCTAAGAAGAGTCCATCTGGGTGAATGGAGGTGAAGATAAGTCAGTGGGCCATTGACTGCAGACTTATGCAATAAACTACACAGATTTTCTCTCATGACAGGCTCTGTTTAAGCATACTGCTATAGGAGCATGTTGAAGGCTAGCGGTATACTACATGTGGACATGCTAATAAGACTGATGCACAGTTTCTTTTTCTGCAGATTTCTGCATGATCAGAACAGCCGAGAGTTCCTGTATTACCGAAAGAAGATAGCGGACTATAAACAGGAAAGTCAAAAACTGAAAGCTGCACCAAGTAAAGGTCTGTGCTCTTCTTTTTTTTTTTTTTTTTTTCCCCTCTGTAATTTATTTTAGTTTAGATTAAAAATGAGTTTAGTGATTTTTTTTTTTTCTATTTTAAAGCTAAACAGGCCCCGTCCCTTTTTTATTTTTACAAATGGGATCATTATTAAAACAAACAGCAAAAATAAAGCCTCCATACTGTAGTCTACATCCCCCAAAGGATTTGCGCCCGCAATTCCAGTGTGTGGCATCCTGAACGTTCTCCCACAAGCCCTCTCAGCACCAGATGATGTGAGAACACGAGATCTCACTAGTTATGGCAAGGTCACTAATCACTGCCTTAGTAAGGCGGTAGTTGATAAATAAGCATTAACCAATGACTGCCTTATTACGGCAATAAATGGTGTTCTTGTATTTGTAATGCAAGATCTCGTTTTCAGGCACTGGTTGCTGCTGCCCCCCATCATATTCGGATGGCGTAAACAACCAGGGGACTCTGATAGCGGTATAGTGTGTTGTGTTTTTCATTGTTTTTTTTCCCTATTCGGTGAAGCATTTCTTTGGAATTGTGGGGGCTATTGAATTTTAAAATAAAAATGATAGTCAGGTTTAGGTGATGAAATGTAGAAAAATCACAACAAGAACACCTAACTTAAACTATCCCCTATATGCATGTAGACATTACAGGCAGGTTAGGTGTTTGCCGTCAATACGGTCCCATTTTACGTGTCATGCCACACAACAGAACTCCTGTCTGGATGCTAGAATACATGTATAAAACAAATGGCTTGTTGAAAGGTTCTAGGTGTCGTCCATGACTAGGAGGAAAGTGTCTGCTGGTATCTCTGTACATCCTCTTTGTAGTCCGCGGAGCGCGTGGCAGACATTGGGAAAAGAAATAAAAGCAGCTCTTTACTGACCTTCCTGAACTCATCGTATAGTAATTGTATATACATGGTATATGTATAGTATTGGCGAACAACCTTCTTATGTTCTTTAATGGAGGTTTATTAAGACTTGAGATTTCCTATTTTCGATCAGATGTTGGACGTGTCCGTCACAGTCAGCCCTCCCCACTTTTCAAAACTTTGGAGAGGACAGAAAATTAGCAAATTATAACGCAAATATGGCGTGGCAAGGCTTATTTGTACACCCTAAAACTGCCGCAAGTCATTTGATATAGTCTATTTTCTTGCGATTCATAACCATATTAAAGATGGTGTAACGTTGCTAGTGTTTTTTTTTTCAGTGGATTAAAACATTTTTTTGTAAATCTAGAATCAGAAATCTCTTACAGACCTCCAGGATGATAAGATTTCATTTTTGCTGGTGTAGTCAGTTAGTTGAGTGCTGTGTTGACTAGATACAATGGCAGTAACCTGTGATAAGTATTAGGTCTGTACATGTTTCCAGCCTCTGGATGTAAACAGGAATACTTTGCCTGTTGACAGCAAACGGAGATCTTAGAAATGTCGCCTGGCCGACCACCACTCTACACAACTTCCTTAAAGGGGTTGTCTCGTGAAAGCAAGTGGGGTTATACACTTCTGTATGGCCATATTAATGCACTTTGTAATATACATCGTGCATTAAATATGAACCATACTGAAGTTATTCACTTACCTGCTCCGTTGCTAGCGTCCCCGTCGCCATGGCTGTGTCTAATTTCGGTGTCGTCTTGCTTTTTTAGACGCGCTTGCGCAGATGGGTCTTCTCCCTTCGGCTCAGCTCGGAAGCAGCGGTGTTTTGGCTCCGCCCCCTTGTACGCGTCATCGCGTAGCTCCGCCCCATGACGTGTGCCGATTCCAGCCTCCTGATTGGCTGGAATCGGCACATGTGACGGGGCGGAGCTACGTGATGACGCGTACAAGGGGGCGGAGCCAAAACACCGCTGCTTCCGAGCTGAGCTGAAGGGAGAAGACCCATCTGCGCAAGCGCGTCTAAAAAAGCAAGAAGACACCGAAATTAGACGGAGCCATGGCGACGGGGACGCTAGCAACGGAGCAGGTAAGTGAATAACTTCTGTATGGCTCATATTTAATGCACGATGTATATTACAAAGTGCATTAATATGGCCATACAGAAGTACTTAACCCCACTTGCTTTCGCGAGACAACCCCCTTAAGATCCTGTTTCCTGAAAGCTGAATGCCTAATTCTTTCCAATTCATTGGTCATGTTGTTGGAAGGAGTCGGGGTTCTATCTGCTGGTGAAACAATTGTGGTGGACAGTGTTGAATGTTTACGGCCAACCATGGTTGGTCTGCTCAGTGGGTCAGTCACCTAAACTACGACTATGGAATGCTTGATAAGCCATTTATCACCGTAGGTATTGAGAAAAGGATCGGACCTTTTAGACATCGGCGGCTCCCAGTGATGAGACCAGTTAGAGGATCCAGTGTGATTCTGTTTGCTCTTACCTTTCAGTTCCAGAGGATGAAGAAACAAAGATGTTTGCAGAGAAGCTCGCTAGTTTTGTGGCAGATGGCGGTCCTGAGGTGGAAGCCATCGCTCTACAAAATAACAGAGAAAACCCTGCCTTCAGGTAATGCATGTATACCAAGACTGCCTGTGCCCACTGACCAAGAGATTGAGTTATAATGCACATTCATACTCCCTTTGTTCTGAAGCAGAATGGCAACTGTGGAGATGATGGAGGGGGTGTTGTCATGGAGTAATATAGTTCTACAAGAGAACTTTCTAGTTTTTTTTTTTACCATTTATTTTTGTCTTTGCAGGGGATATTTTTTGGGATTGTCATACTTAAACTACCCTATCTTGTTTCCATCACTTCAAGGTTTTTGTATGACACGAATGGCAAAGGATACCAGTATTATAAGATGAAGGTGGAGGAATTCAGACGAGCCAAACAATCTTCTACTGACAGCCGTTTCTTGCCAGATTTTAAACGTAAGTTATCCCCAGAGCCCTGTTCTGCCATCTCTCAACCCCCTGCTTCCTCATCTACTAGTAGTCCAACAACACAGCAGCAATCCTCGGAGCAAGCAGCTGCAAAGAAAAAGAGGAAGAGCCGGTGGGGGCCGGAGGAAGACAAAGTAGAGCTGCCCCCCGTTACTGTGATCACTGAGCCCCCCAATACAACTATTCTAACAGGTGAGATTTCTACTATCCGGCTTCAGAAAGCATAAATGCTTGTACCCAGTTAATGGATTCACAACTTACATTTTTATAATTCTTCTCCACTTATTTCTAGCCCAGGATCTAAAAGGCTTAGGTTATGAGAATGGAAAACCAGTGGGGTTGGTCGGAGTCACAGAGTTATCAGACGCCCAAAAGAAACAGTTAAAAGAACAGCAGGAGGTAGGATAAAAAGTCCTCCGCTCTAAAGTGAACCAAAGATGTATTATTTATACATACCTACACAATTACTGTATCGTTATGTAACTACATATAGCTATAGACTCACCTTTATGCCATATATGTAACCTGGCCGTCCAGGATTGTATGATACGAACACTCTAAAGGGGTTTTCCAAGATTTAAAAAAAATATTTAATTACCTTACTGCTTTGTTCCTGGTAGCTCCTGCAGTGGACACATGACCGCTGCAGCCCATCACCGGCATCAGTTGTCACATGACATTGATGCATATGTGACCATTGAAGTCATGTGACAGGCATGTAACCACAGCAGGAGCTTCTGTAACTGTTATTTGCCTCCCCCCTCCTTTTTCCTTTTCCCTCCACGCCACTCAGTGCTGTTGCCTCTATCGAATCTGACCATCTTGTGATTGCCGGGTGCACCATTGCATGGCAGAGCTGTTGGGCCTGGGCAGACCCATATTAGTTCTGCCAGTGATTAGTCATTAGAGAGGTCTGTTTACCCCTGTAATTATGACTCCTATGGTCGACAAGGTAGTGGGCCAAACCACCCTCTCCTCCTATAATCAGCTCTCACCCTTCCGTCCGCCCTCTCTCATCAGTTATCAGCTGAGCTTTCCGCTGTGTGAGTACCGAGAGGAGAGGGCCGAATGATGGGCCAGAGCTGTTCCTTATGGGGAGAGGTGGGAGAATAAAATTATACAGGGAAGCAGATTTGGGTATCTAATTACAAACAAACTACATACGTTTTTTTTTTTTTTTTAACTTTTACATACCAGTAAGTTCCATTTTCTACCAAATCACAGCGCTGGGTCTTTCGTTTACCGTTTTATGGTCCCTGAGGTGCATATAAAACCAAGTTCAATTTCCTGTATCACTTGTAAATTTGCTTGTGCCGGGGCCGCTGTTTTTGGAAATCGCGTTGCTCTTGAACAATAGATTCAGAATTAGCAAACTCAAGCACCAAAACTATTTCTCCTGTCATGTCACCATTTTCCTATTATCTGTAAACAATAAAAATAAAGCGTCGCAATGCGGCAGAAAATGGAACTTACTGCTGTGTCATAACTTTAACTTTGTCATAAAGTCCCCAAATCTCCGCCTGCACATGTATGTGTAAATGTTACAGATTTATTTTCCATATAGATATTCTGCATGCGTATTCCACACGTTGACTGGGAAAATTCCACATGCAAATCTGCGGGAAAAACAAAGTAAAAATGAATTTTAGAAGCGGAATTCACATGGAGTTTTTCCACAGTGAGCTCCGCCATCTGAGCATATCCTGAGGCCTTAGTCACACGGGCGTTTTTTCGCGTGATTTGCGGATCGCATGACGGATGCGCATCCGCAAATCGCGTGACCGGGGCCAAAAAAATCGCCTGAAAAATCTGCTCCTAGCCGCGTTTCATTAGAAACGGGCCGGAGCTGTCCAGCGCATTGAATTCAATGGAGCCGACAATACAGCCGGCTCCATTGAAAGCAATACGCTGCGGGCGAGCGTGGGATGAATTGTCAGGAAGGGCTTAAATATATAAGCCCTTCCCTGCAATTCATCCAGAAATGTGTAAAAATAAAAAAATATATATATACTCACCTTGTCCCGGCAGACGGAGTTCAGCGCGGCCGGCCTGCAGGGGGTGTGAGTCAGACCTGCCTCTGATTGGCTCAGCACTGAGCCAATCAGAGGCAGGTCTCACACACACCCATTCATGAATTCATGAATGGGTGTGAGTGAGAGCTGCCTCTGGCTCAGTGCAGGGACCAATCAGGGGCAGCTCTCACTCACACCCATTCATGAATTCATGATTGGGTGTGAATGAGTGCTCCTCTGATTGGCTCAGCGCAGGGACCAATCAGGGGCAGCTCTCGTTCACTCCCACTCACACCCACTGCTGGCCGGCCGCGCTGAACTCCGTCTGCCGGGACAAGTTGAGTGTGTATATATATATATTTTTTTTATTTTTACACATTTCTGGATGAATTGCAGGGAAGGGCTTATATATTTAAGCCCTTCCCGACAATTCATCCCGCGATCGCCGGCAGCCCATTGCTTTCAATGGAGTCGGCTGTATTGCCGGCTCCATTGAATTCAATGGGCAAACATCATTCTTCTCTGCCACAGCTATTACAGCTATGGCAGAGAAGAATGATTTGTCTTCTATATGTTCTCATTGGGGTCGGCGCTGCTGCCGCCGGCCCCATTGAGCGCATATAGAGAAGAGAACAGGAATCGCAGATCACAGATAGGTGCGATCTGCGATTTCTGTTCTATAATATCGGCCGAGCGCATAAAAAGTGCTCATGTGTCCGATATGGCCCAATGGTTTTAAAAAAATCGCCGGACGCATGCGCAAATCGCGCGAAAAAACGCCCGTCTGACTAAGGCTTGAGGGCGCTTTTACAAAGGTGGGATTGGACTGCAATTTTCACCACAACACATGGTACATTCCAGACCAAAATCTGCAGGACGACCTGTGGGATTGTGACATGGAAAATTGGCTTAAATCTGCCTGCAATTCCACATCAAAATCCCCAGCTCTGTGCATTTTGATGCAGAATTCTGAAACGGCAGCTTGAGCTTCCTTCAGTGGTGCATCCCAGCAGAATACTCCTGCCCATGAGAGAGCACACTGGGGGAATAAAGCAAGACTAAGTGAAAACAAACAAAAAGTGTGTGTGTGTGTGTGTGTGTGTGTGTGTGTGTGTGTGTGTAAACCTCAAACCTTCTTTATTATTTACATCCATGAAATTTTGATCCATCAAAATACCACTTTACGTACCGCGCACATTGTCAGAAAAACACCAGAGTTGCAAATTTGTGGTCACTTTGTCTCCAAGAAAAAAAGTTGTATGTGCCCCAAAATGGTATCAATAAAACGAGTCTTCACACAGCCCTATCGATTTTCAAGCAGTAAGGCCCAATGCCCACGGACAGATTTTCTGCCTGCCACGAATTCCGTAGCAATATTCACCCATAGGCAGGGGAGAATCTTTTAACCTAGCATGTCTAAGAGCGGAAATCAACTGCGATTTTCTGCTTATGGGGAAGAATCGCAGCTTGTTCCATTCTGTGCAGAAAATCGCAATGACTGTTTCCATTACAGTCAATGGAAGCCATCCGTCCCGCGATACTTCTGCAGTGAGCACTGTGGAAGTATAGCAGGAATTCGCGTCATAGCCTGGCGCGTCATGACCTGTACTTCGCTGGCCGAGACATTCGCGGTGGATCCAGACAGGCGAGTATGGGTCTCTGGGGTGCACCGGGTCTGATTCCGCTGAGAGACCCTCTAGCAGCGACGTTGATGGACAAATAAAGGAGCTACGATTTTTTTAAAGGGGGAAAAAAACGAAAATAGAAAAAGCTCCGTCACTAAGGGGTTAAAAGTTTTTTTCATTATATATATATATATATATATAATATATATATATATATATATATATAATATGCACTGACTCGCTCGCCACTAATTATCCAACTTCCGATGTCGTAGAAACATGAAATTTGGCACGAGCACTGAATATGTCATAAATAGGAAAAGTTAATGGGTCCCAACTCGATTATTCAATTCTAAGCGCAAAAGAATTAGTGTCCAAATTTTATGTACGTAATCTAATTCTCTCAATTCCTGATGTCATAGAAACTTGAAATTTGGCACGGGCATTGATTATGTCATATATAGGAAAAAATAATGGGTCCAAACTCGATTATTTAATTCTAAGCGCAAAAGAATTAGCGTCCAGATTTTACGTACAGAATCTAATTCTCTCACTTCCCGATGCAACAAACCATTACACACATTTTTGCACCAATGTACAAATGTGAAATTTGCCATGACCATTCTTTGAGTACTAAATATTGGAAATTTAAAGGGTTGCAACTTGATTATTTAATCCTATGCATAAAAGTGACACCCCCCCCCCCCCCCCCTATGTAATGTAACTAATAACACACATCTGTACTGCACAAACTTGAAATTTGGCATGGCCATTCCTATGTTATGTAACTAATAATATATCTGAACACCGCAATATATGAGACCGTTATCTTCTCAGTGAAACAAAATGCATTTATCTAAAGTAACCACGACTTCATAAGATTTTCCGTGTGAACACCAGATAAACACCAGTACCAAATTAACTCATGCGAAGCCGGGTATATCAGCTAGTGTCATATAATGGTGCACTTTAAAAACACAACTCGCAAAACAGCCCTCATGTAGATATGACACCAGAAAAATAAAGAAGTTATGATCTTTTTTTGAAAGCTGGAGGGAAAAATGAAAACTCCAAAAGGGATGCCGTGGGAAGAGGTTAAAATATATGTCGTTCCACAAGAAAAACAAGCCCGCATACAACTGAAAAACAAAAAACATTAAAGATGAAAAGTTATGGTTCTTTGAAGGTGTAAATGAAAAAACTGTTTGTGATTGTATGAGGCAGAATGAAAACAAAACCCTAAGTCATGATTGTGCCTGTAATTATGCTTACCTGTATTCTTAGAACTTTCAGTTTTACCGGGCGTTCTACCTATTATGGGGGGCTCCAGCTAGCCTAATGCTTCATAACACGGGGTGACTGTTGGCTAAACGGCGGCACAAGCTCTACGGAACATTTAGGCAAGCAGATCACCGTTGACTATCGCTGACTTGTCGCTCAGCACTTCCTATTCTACGTGACACACGGAGCGGGGAGCGTTTACACGCAGCGATCCAGCGATAGTTTTTATGCTGGTTGGAAGTCGAAAATAATGAAAAGTAAACTAATAGTAAAGAATGTTTTTGCCTTTAGCTGTAACAATTATCGCGCATTGTCTCGTGTGAATGGCCCCTAAGGCCGGCTCCGACTGAAAGACGGTAAATATTCCTACCTGTTACAGTCTGATAAACTTACACAATGTGTCATCTCGTGTTCAGATGCAGCAAATGTATGACATGATCATGAAACACAAGCAGGCCATGCAGGATATGCAGCTCATGTGGGAGAAGGCCGTGAAACAACATCAGCACGAGTATGACAGCGATGAAGAAGTCGATAATGACCTTGGCACTTGGGAACACCAGTTGAGAAAAATGGAAATGGACAAGACCAGGGGTAAAGTACATAACTGTACATGTCACCAGACCACCAACCCAACATGTGCTGAAATATACCTTGTAGTAACATAACGTCTCGCTATGCAGATGGGAAGCTGTGGCTCTAATAAGCTGTTGGACTGAAAGCACATTTGTTGATGGGATCTTTCTTTGTGTCCTGACAGAATGGGCAGAACAACTGACTGAAATGGGTCGCGGGAAGCATTTCATTGGGGATTTCTTGCCCCCAGACGAACTAGACAAATTTATGGAAACCTTCAAGGCTCTTAAGGTAACAATGCAAAAATAACTTTGTAACTCGTTGCTACAGCTTGCTGACCAAAAAGTATGATTTGTTACACGTGCAGACCCTTAGAGGGGTTATCCAGGGGGCCATGTATTTTTTGGGTTTTGAAGCATGATTTATATGATGCAGTATTGGTTTGGTGTCGAAACCGAGGATATTTGTTCGTGTGCTTTTTAAAGCTAATTGAGGCGTTGATCAGTACAATTGTGCCAGATTATGAGAACCACTTTTAACCCTTTGCAATCCAATTTTGGATTCAGGGTTTCCTAGGGGGCTTTCTCTTTCTGCCATTATACATTGGCACCATCTGCTGGCTAGAGCCAGTACTGCGGTATGTGACATGCCAGAGAGGCCCCCGACAACAGAGCGGCCAGTAATCTACAGTAAGAATACACTGCCGGACGTCTTCGACATCGGAGCTGTGCAGGCTTCAATCAGAATGTCTTCAGACGTCAGACAGTGGATTGGAAAGGGTTAATCTGTTCATCCTCTGGGACATAAATGTACATCACAGAGGCATAGGTTGGGTATTGAGTGGGTTCATGAGCCAAGGCCTCTGCAGACAGCTGCAATCAGAGCGATCTCCTATCCCAGCTGTTTGTCAGCTTAGATGCACTGACAATCCTGACCGTGGCATGAAAGCCTTCAGTTGGCGAAGGACATGCGGACAGAACGACAGACCTCCCCGTAAGCGGTTGCTGGGTGCCGCTGATGTCCTTGGTGTGATAGATCCAGCAGGGCGTTGCGGTTTTTGTTAGAAAATGCATCCTTAAACATTTACTGAGGTTTTCTCTACATTTCGTGGCCTTTGTGTTTATAGGAGGGGCGTGAACCGGACTACTCAGAATATAAAGAATTCAAGCTGACAGTGGAGAACATAGGATACCAAATGCTTATGAAGATGGGTTGGAAAGAAGGAGAGGGCTTGGGTTCTGAAGGCCAAGGAATTAAGAACCCCGTTAACAAGTAAGTCGTTACCAAAGATGTGGGTTTTAATTTACAAAAAAGGGAGCAAAAGTGAGCCTGGTAACTACAGGCCAGTAAGTCTCCCTTCAGTAACGGGAAAAATTTTCGAGGGGATTCTGAGAGACGCCATCGATGAGTACCTCAAGGAGATTAAGGGAATAACTCCTCACCAGCATGGATTCATGAAGGGTCGCTCATGTCAGACAAATCTGATCAGTTTCTACGATGAAGTAAGCTCTAAGCTGGACCAGGGAGAATCTATTGATCTTGTATATCTGGACTTCTCTAAAGCCTTTGACACCGTGCCACATAATAGGCTAATATACAAAATGAGGCAGCTCGGACTGGGCGAAAACGTGTGTACGTGGGTAAAAAATTGGCTCAACGATAGAAAGCAGAGGGTGGTAATAAATGGTTCGTACTCTGATTGGACCACAGTCGCTAGCGGGGTGCCACAGGGTTCAGTATTAGGCCCCACTCTGTTCAACATATTTATCAATGACCTGATAGAGGGGCTGCACAGCAAAATATCAATATTTGCAGATGACACAAAATTATACAATATAATTAATGCAACGGAGGACAATGTGCGGCTACAAACGGACCTGGATAAGCTGGGGGCTTGGGCAGAAAAATGGCAAATGAAGTTCAATGTTGAAAAATGTAAGACTATGCACATGGGCAAGAGGAACGGATGTCACAAATATTCACTTAATGGGGTACCACTAGGGAAAAGTGATATGGAAAAGGATCTGGGGGTATTAGTGGATAATAGACTGAGCTGGAGTAACCAATGCCAGTCAGCCGCTGCAAAGGCAAATAAAGTCTTGGGGTGCATCAAAAGAGGTATAGGGGCGAAGGACGAGAACATCATCCTCCCACTATATAAGGCACTTGTCAGGCCTCACATGGAATACTGCGTACAATTCTGGACACCGGTGCTCAGGAAAGATGTCACAGTGCTTGAGGGGGTTCAAAGAAGAGCGACTAAACTAATACATGGAATGACGGGACTGGAATACCCAGAGAGGCTATCCAAATTGGGACTATTTACTCTAGAAAAAAGAAGGTTAAGAGGCGACCAAATAACCATGTATAAGTACATGAGGGGACAACACAAGGATCTCTCCCGTGATCTGTTTACACCCAGGACTGCGACGGTAACAAGAGGACATCCGCTACGATTAGAGGAAAGTAGGTTTCATCACCAACACAGAAAGGGGTTCTTTACTGTAAGAGCAGTTAGACTGTGGAACTCTTTACCGGAGGAAGTGGTGATGGCAAAATCCATAGAGGAGTTTAAAAGGGGACTTGATGTCTTTCTGAAGAAGGATATTACAGGATATAAATTTTAGGTTAAGTGTCAATCCTGGTATATAGGCAGGTAGGAACTATTAGGGGTTGATCCAGGGAACAGTCTGATTGCCATTAGGGAGTCGGGAAGGAATTTTTTCCCCAAAAGGGCTAATTGACTTCTGGCCTTGGGGTTTTTTGCCTTCCCCTGGATCAACACAGTAGGATAGACAGGCTGGACTAGATGGACAATGTCTTCATTCGGCCTTACATACTATGTTACTATGTTACTCTCTTAACATCTGGTCACATACTTGGATTGTGAACACAAATACAGAACCTTCAATTAAATCCGTTATTCTGTTATTGTGGTTATATTGGTATCCTCCAGCAGAGGGCAGTCTTACTAAGTGCATGCCTGGTGTGTTTAGTAATGTCCGGATACAGTTACCTTTTTTACCCCCTTAAGTACCCTTTTTTTTTTTGAAATTATTATTTTCTTCTAAATCGCTGCATTCAAAGTTCTATAACTTTTTTATCTTTCCATTGGCGGAGCTCTGTGAGGGCTTGTTTTTTGCGAGACGAGCTGTAGTTATTATTGGTATCATTTTGGGGTACACGCTTTTTTTAAAATCACTTTTATTGCGTTTTTTGGGAGGCAAAAGGCTAAAAATTAGCATTTTTTGCCTCAGTTTTTAAGCTTTTTTTTTTTTAACGCTTTTTTGCTGTGCAGGATAAAAAGCATCTTCAATTTATTGTACACGTTGTTACGGACGCGTCGATACCAAATATGTGGGATTTTTTATTTTTTCATGCTAATATGAGAAAAAGCCTAAAGTTTTTTTTTAAAACATTTTCTTTTTACATTTTTATTTTTCTCTTTTTTTTTACACCATTTGTGTCCCTCTGAGGGACTTACACTGCAGGACTGCAGATCGCTACAAGAAGGCATGGCAAGACTTCTCTCCTGCCATGCCTTATTGCTTACTATAGCGATCACAGGCTATGGCAACACAGGACGCCGGTATCTGGCGTCCTGTTGGCATAGCAACCAGTCGGGCTCTCGCGATGTTCGCGAGAGCCGGCTGGAGTCAGAGGGAGCGCGCTCCCTCTGTGAACCCTTTCCCTGCCACGATCTACTTAGATCGCGGCAGGGAAGGGGTTAGCAGCGGGATGCCGGCTGCTAGTGACAGCTGGCTCCCGCTGCGGGATAGCGCGAGTATGATCCCCGCACTATCCCAATGACGTAAGGGTATGTCATTTTGCGGGAAGTACCCCGCTCCCATGACGTAACCTTACATCATGGGGCAGGAAGGGGTTAAAGTGAAATAAAAATATATTTTTACTGCTTATTGCATAAGGGAACTCTGAAAATCTAAAATACGTCTGGTTGTCGTACAGCGCAGTGATACAGCGTGAATCGATCCGGTAAAAGTTAGAATAACAAGCAGTTAAGCAAGAATTGTATAGAATAGTAGTAAACAGTAGTTGGCATGTCCCTGGGCCAACCGCCCCGTGCAGGACCAGTCTTAAGAAAATAAAAGCAGCATTTGCCTTGCTCACCAGAAGTGGTTGCCTCGTCTCACGTATATAATCCTAATCATTGTCATTTGCCATTTGCCAAAACCAGAAGGCCAAACCGTTAACCACAAAGAGCCCCTACATAACTGGTATTGCTGCATTTGTAACGACGCATACTATGAACTTATTATATTACATATCTGACATGCACCAAAAAAAGGCAAGAATCCTGCCGCTATTAATACAAAATAAAAAATGTAGAAAAACAAGTTGAATGTACCCCAGAATGGTACTAATGAACACCTCAACTCAATCTGTAAAAGACAAGCTCTCATAGAGCTCCATAGACAGAGAAATAAAAAGTTGTGGTACCCTAGGGCTGGGTTCTCAAAGGGCAGAATTCCGCCGTAAATATCGGTTCCGCCGGGAAAGCGCAGCTTCAAAAACCACGGCACTTTGCCGCGGGTTTTGCAGCGGCTTGGCCAAATGCTTTTCCGTTGCGGCCAACGTTCCCATAGAGGAGAGCGCGGCCGCAATGGGAATAAAATAGACATGCTGCGGCCGAGGAATCCGCACCACAGCGCCGGCTTCTGATGGATTCTCCGTCCCGTGTGGGACAAATCTTGCCCACATGGCTGGCCAATCCCAGGATTAGTGGCCGCAGGCAGATTTGCTGTAGCGAAATTCTGGAGGGAACCCAGCCCAATATGACAATACACAGACTTTTTTTTCTTCTGTGAAAAAATGCTTTATTGTGAAAAAGTAGTGAAGTAAAAAAAAAGGTCTATAAAATTGGTATTGCCGTAATCGTCCTGACATACAGGGTAAAAATAAGATTGACCTACAATATATTCCATATGGTAAACAGCATATGAGGGCTCAGTCACATGAGCGGTTGTACGCACGGAAAAACTTCCACACCGTGTGCGGACAAAAAGACGCATGACCAGGTCCATTGCCAGCCATATGTTCATTCTCTGGCAGGTGCGGATTTTTGTCCGCACCTGCTGTGTGGGAGTTTTTCCACACGGATCGCTTCTCGTCTGACTGAGCCCTGAAAGTAAGAACATAAAAATCTGAGGTATAGAGATATACAGCTGAGCGCTCCGAGCGGGGTGTGCAGAAGACAATCGGGGCCGCTTGTCTTCTGCATACAGCTGTTGTCTTCTCAGAGCGCTCAGCTGGTGTACAGCTGAGCGCTCCGAGCGGGGTATGCAGAAGACAGCTGGACCGCTTGTCTTCTGTATACTCGTGCTGTGTTCTCCAAGCGGGATACCAGCTGAAACAATATGATCAGCGGTATCCCTCTGAGAACTCAGCGTGCAGCACTGATAAGGCTCATCATTGTCTTTCAGCTTGCTGAAAGACAATGATGAGCGAATCGTTAACAAAATCTGATGATGGACGCGCTTTAATCACGATTATTGCTCAAAAGACGGCTTTTGAGCGAATTATGAGCGATAATCGTTGTGTCTAAACGGGCCTCTAGTCCAATACATTACATTATGGTCAGGGATATCTACTTGTGTGATTCTTAGGTCTAACCCCCAAGACATCTACTGAGCAGCAGAAGGAAGCGGCTGTGGTGCCAACGGTGTCTATGTACGTGTGGCTGCCTAATTCACATTCAGATCAGTGTCGCTAAACTACAGTTCCAGGCTTCTCCGTATGGCTCAGAGTTGTGGTGTTTTGCATAGTGGAGTATTTTTTTAACTCTGACTTATGCTTACATTTCAGAGGCTCGACTGCAGTTGATGGGGCAGGTTTTGGCATAGATCGTCCAGCAGAGTTATCGAAAAATGATGACGAATATGAAGCTTTTCGGAAGAGGATGATGCTGGCATATCGCTTCCGGCCAAATCCACTGGTCAGTTCGCATACTTCAATGTCCTTACTAAAAACGTTTGCAGTTGCTTTGGCTGCATAGGCCTATTTCTGTGTGCCTGTTGTGTTCCCGGACCGCACATAATGGGGTGACCTTCCTTAACTGCATAACTTCCTACAGCATTTTTGTTTCAAGACCCCAAATATTCCAAACCATGTTTGCCGTTTGGGACCATTGGGTGCTGGATGAAAGGAGTTTTCTTAGGCTAGTTTCACACGAGCTGGAATCTCACGTGAGTTTTGTGCGTTGCGAGATGCACAAAACTCGCATGGATATGGACTCCATTCTTTTTAATGAAGTCCTACACATGAGCGATGTTTTTCCTTACAGTGATGCTGCGAGGAAAAAAATAGTGGCATGTGCTATTTTGTTTTTGCATTCCTCGTAACACATCGCCCATTGATTTCAATGTGACCTTAAATACATTGCATGGCTCTTGCATGCTGTGCGATGTGCATGTAAGTGTGATGTTAGGTTTCCCATTGACATCAATGGGAAAGCCTTCCGATTCTCTATCACGCGTGAAACTCGTGCAAGAAGATCGGAATTTCACAGAAGCGAGAAGGTTTTGCCTGAAAACTGCCTTGCACCCCCGGGTAAAACGTATGTTGATGAGCGAGATATCGCACTCGCCCATATAAAACTAGCCTTAAGGCCCATTTAGACACAACGATTATCGCTCAAAATCCATCTTTTCATCCACTATTCGTTCATAAGTGATTTCTAGAAAATCAGCAGTCAGCGCTGATAGTATGTTTTCAGCTGGTATCCTGCTGGCAGTTCTCAGTGGGACACCAGCTGAAAGCTCCAAGAATAGAGATGAGCGAGCATACTCGGTAAGGCGATATACTCGAGAGAGCATCGCCTTTTTCGAGTACCTGCTGGCTCGTCCCTAAAGATTCGGGGGGGGGGGGGGGACCGCGGGAGTGAGCGGGGGGTTGCAGAGGGGATCGGGAGGAAGAGAGGGATCTCTCTCACTCTTCTCCCCGCTCCCTCTCGCTGCCCCGCACCGCCCTTGACCCCCGCAGCCCCTCTGAATCTTCAGGGACGAGCCAGCAGGTACTCGAAAAAGGCGATGCTCTCTCGAGTATATCGCCTTACCGAGTATGCTCACTCATCTCTATCCAAGAACAATGCAGCTGTTTGTATATGCAAAACAGCTGCTTTGTTCTTGGAGCTATTGCGGTGGTATCCCTCTCCGCTTGCATTAACTCTTAAGTAGCTAATTAGCTACTTAGAGTTATGCAAAGATGATCGCTCAAAACTCACTCAAACTGTCTTTTGAGCGATCATCTTTCAGTGTAAATGGGCCTTTATACAGAGAGCCAGTGCGAAAAAAGTATACTGTACAGTATATACATTCTTCTTACGATGAATCACTGTATGACTCCCATTACAAGCCTCTATTGGATGTATCCACACAATGGCAGATTTAGGCACGATGTATACAGAGTCTAACTGTAATTCAACCAAATACTTGTTAACATTATTCTGTTCCTCCTCCTAGAATAACCCAAGACGCCCGTACTACTAGTGGGCTGAAGACAACGGTTTCATACTGTGAGAATGTCTAGCAAGAACACTTTGCTTCATCAGTTATATGTAATGTGTTAATCTTGTTTGCAGGTGGCAATCACTTGTTTGTCGCTTTGTCTACAAAGCCATCTGTTCTGCTTGTAACGTCCCCACTCCTCCCTTAGTTCACCTTTCACTGAAGACTCTTCGGTGAAAACTTAGGTTTAATAAATGTTTTTAACGCAATTAAGTATCGTTTTTTATTAAGTCGTGTCTAAATCAGAAGAATGAGGATTGGCATTGTATCAAAAGTTGCTTAAAGGGGTTTACCACAATTTCATCTTAGTCCCTATCTACAGAATAAGACATAACTTGCTGATCAGTAGGGATCTCACCGCTGTGACCCCCACCGATCTCGTGAACGAGGGGCTTGTGTTCCCCGTTGTTCTCACTGTGTGGTTACTACTAGAGATGAGCGAACGTACTCGGATAGGCACTACTCGTCCGAGTAATGTGCCTTATCCGAGTACCGCTGTACTCGTGCTCAAAGATTCGGGGCGCTCCGCTGCTGACAGGTGAGTCGGAGCGGGGAGCGGGGCAGAGCGGCCGGGAGAGAAGGAGAGAAAGATCTCCCCTCCGTTCCTCCCCGCTCTCCCCTGCAGCTCCCCGCTCTGCAGCGCGTCCCGAATCTTTGAGCACGAGCACAGCGGTACTCGGATAAGGCACATTACTCGGACGAGTAGTGCCTATCCGAGTACGTTCGCTCATCTCTAGTTACTACGCCTCCAACAGTGAGGAGAAGACTGAACACGTAAGCGCTCCATTCACTTTCAATACGGAGATACCTAAGTGGGTGCCACTTGGCTATTTGCGTCAGACCCACTGAAATGAATGGAGCGCTGATCACGCATGCTCGGCCTGCTCTCCATTCTACGTTACGTCACTGAGACCCCCTAAAGGTGGCAAGAGAGCAGGACATGGGAATCCCGTTCTTGAGATTGGTGGGGGTGTCTCAGCGGTGAGACTCGCAGCGATCAGCAAGTTACTCCTATCCTGTGGATACATTGCAATTGTGATGCAATGAAGTGATATAGCGCTATCTATAGAGGAAAGCCCTCTGACTTGGATGTATGTCAGTCGCCTGAATCTGCTGTCCCTGCAGGGCGTACACCAATCAGCGATAACTGTAAGGGTATGTTCACACGCTGCAGATTGCGGTGCAGATCAGTGGATTTCACCCCCAAATTTGAAGAGGTGAAATTCCACATCATAAACTGACAATATGGATTAGATTCTGGAAATCTCCTCCACAATGCCTCTGCTGTAAAATGCACAACTTGTCTAATATCATATACCTCCTCCTGCCACCAAAGGTCATAGAATCCACAGGACATCAAAAAAGGCCTCTGTTGTATTTGGCACCAATAAATTAACTAAGATGTGAGTTAGGGCCTCCATGGACGGGACTTGTATTTCCAGCACATCCCATAGATCCTCAATCAGATTAAGATTTAGTAAACTTGGGGGTGAGCTGTGATGACAGGGAATGGGGTGATGGTGAGAGGCTGTTGCTGGTAATGTCATGGGTGCAGGCTGCTTCCTCTCCACAGTGGCCAATGTTAAATTACACTCCCCAAACCAGCTGTTACAATGGGTCAGAAGTGGCGATGTGTCTCCAAAAGGAGAGCACCCAGAAGGTGTGTGGAGACACCTAGTAGGTGAGTGGGTCGGGGGGGCAATCATCTCTCACACCTAAGAGGTGCGTGCAGAAGCTTATAAGGCCATCCATGCTTTTCTGGGTAATAAATATATGAAGACTTGGGAACACAGAATTATGTGAAAATATTCCCTGCTTTATTTGAAGAAAGTGCTCATGTTTCAATTCCGAAGAATCTTGTTCACCTCCTCTGGGTAATATATGCAAATACGGAAGATGGAGCAATACCTCTGCAGCGCCGCCTATTAGATGGCAGCATTCCTTCAAATCAATGTACAACTCTTTAAACAAGTCTTTAAAACAATGATAAGGAATAGGAAACCAAGCCAGAATAACCATAGACAGACAGCTGTTTCTGGGTGTTTGCCCCTCATCAGTGTGATGACCCAGAGGAGCATACATGGCCTTGTAAGTATCCTCACTCACCTCCTAGGTGTCTCCACACCCCTTTTGGGTGCTCTCCTTGGGGAGAGACTGTATCTTTTCCCCGCCAAAGACGCACTCGCCTACTAGGTGTCTCCACACAACTTCTGGGAGCTCTCCTTAAGGAGACATGATACTCCTTCCGACCCACGCCACAGCCAAGCAAGAAACCTACTGTACACTGATGAGGGGCAAACACCCAGAAACAGCTGTCTGTCTATGGTTATTCTGGCTTGGTTTCCTATTCCCTATCATTGTTTTAAAGACTTGTTTAAAGAGTTCTGCATTGATTTGAAGGAATGCTGCCATCCATTAGGTGGCGCTGCAGAGGTATTGTTCCATATCCCTTATTTGTAGCTGTTACAATGAAACTATATAGGGGTGATGCTGTAATGTTTCTCAGTACAGACCCCAAATAATGTCCAAGAACCGTGAGAAGCGGGTTTAATTCACAGTTTACTTGTTTTAAAGCTTGGTGGTTACAACATCTATAAACACACAATCCATGGAGGCACGAGTGTCCGCAAACTGTTAACCCTCTAGCTGCTATAGCATATTATAACACAACATCCAGTGGTATAATACTCAAAAAGATAAAAATAAGTCATGCATTACACATTTTCTATCAAAATTTTCCACCTATAATCATGTGAACACAACTTTGGAGTAGCACATGCATGTTTCTGGGTACCACATGACACCTTGAACTCTTGGTCATGTTCCTCAAACTACGTCTGTAGTCTCGGGGCCCATTATCCTGCTGAACGAGGTCACCACCATTGGGCAGTTCTTCTGCAAGACCCTAGATTTCCCAACAGAAGCTAACTGAGCGCATCTCACTGCAGTATTTTAGATGTGCTATTCAGAAGAGCCTATATGTAGAAAATAAACAGGAAATGGAATATAAAGTTCTTCCTGCATTGAAGGGGTTCTCCTGGCTGAAATATATATCAGGGAATTTTAAAAGAATTGAAAAATAAGCCATAATTGCATCATTATGTGGCCCTCTGGACCCGGTCCAGCACAGGACCCCCTGGTCCTCACGGCTCTGATCCTACAAGCGGCTGCAGAGGTCACATGTCCTTCATAGTGCATGTGACTGCTTACACTTAACCAATCACAGGCTTCAGCAGTCATGTGCATTTCATAGCCGCATCGACTCTGAGGTCTGTAATCGGCTGAGCAATCAAGTGCAAAAGGAAGGGCATGTGAGCACTGCTGCGAGGACCACGGCTCCTGTGCTGGGATGGGAGCGGTGCTGGACTGCTTATTTAGAATAATAAGCCCTGTCTCTTTATTTTATTACATTTCCTGCCCATTTGTGTAGTCCGGAAACAATTATTTAACACCCTGCTGTTCTTTGATCCTATTCTGTCTCGTAGTGCGATAACTAGAGAAATATATAAAGAATTATTCTTCACTTCGGCTGGAAAGCAGATTCCATCCGGCCCGCAGACATGAGTCCAAAAAATACATTTACTCACTTGTCCGGATGCGGCGTGGGTCTCCTCCATCGTGGCCGGCGCCGTGCTTTCTTTTTTTAAAAAATGCCCTGCTTTCCCGCAAATCCGTGGCACGAATGGCTTCCATTGACTTTTGTGGAAGCCCTCCGTATGGGGAAAACTGCAGAAAATGGAACATGCTGCGATTTTTATCCTGCGCGTGCGATCCGCACACCGGGTTTAAAATGGCATCCACAAGTATTTAATTACTACGTCTATAGGCATATTGAACTGTGGATCGTCCGTGTGGATTCCACAATACAATTTTGCCCGTGGACATGAGGCCCCCATTATTTTGTACAGAAGTCTGCAAAAAAGAATGTGAAAATTGCAAGCGCAGTGATGAGGGTTTTTTCCCTCGCAAAATGTGTCGCTTTTAACCCTTTCCAATCCACTGCTGACCTGAAGACATTATGATTTAAGGCTGTGCAGCTCCGATGTTACTAGATTTCCGTTGGGGGTTCTCTTACTGTATATTGCCAGCCTCTCTGCTGTCGGAGCCTATCAATCGTGTCACCTCATGCAGTACTGGCTTTAGCCAGCAGATAGCGCCGTTGTATAACTTCAGAAAAAGATTAAGCCCCCTAGGAAAACCAGGATACCAATTAGATTGGAAAGGGTTAAAGGCAAAAATCGCAGCTTTACAAGTGTGATATCGGTCTGAGTCGCACTCGCCCGTGTGAATACGCCCTAATTCAGCTTCTACTTTTCCACAAAAATGAAACTTTCTCACAGAGCTTGGGTCAAGAGTCCTGTGTGTCTGCAGGTTTGGAGATAAGAAAGGGAGCAGAGTCCAGCCACAACTCATCAAACATGCTTTGGATTTCCTCAGTAGTATGACCTTGTAGTCATCAGTAGTCCTGGACTAAAGTCCTAAACAAGGGAGTTTTCTACAGGGAATGTGATGTGGTCGCCGTAATTACCATTCTTATCAAGGCAAAGTGGTGACGACATCCTCACTGGTTACAAGAGCTGATAATGAACCCTACTGCATGTTCTGGCTTATTAGGCCGGTCTCGCACAGGCGCGTGCGTTTTCCCACGTGACACCAATAGCCCACTGATTTGTATCGGGGAACTCACACCTGCAATTTTTTTTGCGGGTGTATTACTTGCGCAAAAAATATTGCGACATGTACTATGCTGGCATGTGTACATGCCAAGTCAGTGTACGGGGATTGGCGGCACGCAGGAAGTACGCATGTCTTTACGTGCATGCTTGCGGGTGGCACGCCAGTACACGCGTTTGTATGAGCCTGGCCTTAGGCACCTTTTACACGGAGTGATAAATCAATCACACGGGCAAACTATGAAAGGAGCTCGCCCTTGCAGTCTATAAAACGAATGAGAAGTGAACAAATTCTTGTCCGTCGTTCATTCGCTGGCCGTGCTTACAATGAGCAATTAGCATTCAAATTTGCCCAATCCAACGACTTTTTGAACAATAACCGTTCTGCGTAAAAGGGCCCTAAACGCCATTATCTCAGTAGTATCCGGTGAGGAGCAAGAGCCAAGCAGAGATTTCCGCCTCTCTCAGACCTGTCCCCCCACCCACACACACTGCCCAAACAGCAGGAACGTAAAACTAGTTATGGAAAAGAACTAGAAGTCTGAAAAGGGCACACGACGGTGAGCGCGGCTCAACGACCTTTCCTTCTATTTTCCTCCAAGGTTTCTAAATACAGTGTTTGGGCACGAGAACAACAGTTATTTCCTACAACTCTATTCCTTTGTGGCAGCTATAGATAAGCCGTAACCTACGTGTTCAGTGGTGTACTGTAAATCACTTACTAGATTAGGACTGAGTCTTCCTACGACTTCACTTAAAGCGATGTGACTTTTACACACATTTCTCACCCCCGAATAAACGTACAGTCTCGGATTTAAAAAAAAAAAAAAACACCATCAAAAACTTTATAATTCACCTGTAGTGGAGTAAGGGGAGGTGTTTGTGCACGACATCGCCTCACGTTTCACGCCCCGATATTGCGCTGGCCCTTGTGAAATTAGCCTAATTCACTATAGGATTTGGGGTCCGTATGCATTTGAGGCCTTAGGCCTCATGTCCACTAGCAAAATGGAATTTCGGAATCCGCAGCGGATTTTGCCCATAGGGAATCATTGGCCATCCTCAGTCCATTAAATGGATTTTTGCACCCACGGATGGCATTTTAATAGAATTGCGTTTTTCACGCGCGGGAGAAAAAACGCAGCATGCTCCATTTTACCGCGGATTCCGCGCGGATCAGCCACATTACTATCGCATTGATAGCAATGTGTGCGGATATCTGCTGCAAAAAAAAACATTTAAAGCAAATCCACGCGGAATCCGCCGGGGAAATCCGCGGCAGATTCTGCGCGGATTGTATTTTTCTAGTGGACATGAGGCCTTAGAGTTCTGGAAGCCTGTCTTACTTTTGGAGGGCTGATGAACATTGCCATACTTGTAATTCTAGTGTTATAGGCTGCGTGCATTTGGGGCATGTAGCCATAAAAATTTGGGGCTGTGATTTTTGGCTCAGTTGACCAGAAAAAATAAGTTGGTGCTAAGGGATGTTTTACATGGAACAGTTATCATTCAGGTAATCGTTAGAACAGTGCAAAACTGACCGATAATCGTTTGGTGTAAATACGGCCAATGAATGAACACCGACCAATCTGTTCACTTAGTAGTAATTATTAGGAAATTATAGTACCAGTGTTTCTGGTGGCATAATGTGTCTCACAGCGGTACTACATGGTACATGCATTATGATCCCTACACATTACACACACAGCTCTAGTACATCCATCTTGATTCCCACACATTACACACACAGCTCTGCTACATTGAAAATTCATTATGATTCCCACACATCACACACAAGGCTCTACTACATCCATCTTGATTCCCAGACATTACACACATAGCTCTACTACATGCATACTGACCCAACACCTCACACACAGCAAATGCCCTATCTTGTCCGTGCTCTCCCATTGCAGCGCCCATTGTTCGCAATGAGGCCGGCGGCAGCACGCAGTGCGATGCAATGTCTGCCATTGAAAACAATGCTGTCTGCTGCGGCGGAGGATCCCTACTTCCCTGAAGTCATATCAGGTGGTTTTGACATTAAAATGCATGTTAAAGAGCGCGATATCGGGCCGTGATTCACAGCTCAATATCGCGCTCGCCTGTGTGTATTTAGCCTTAGGCCAGATTCACACAAGCGTATGTGATTTGCGCACATAAGTGCAGCGTTTTTGCATAGTAAAATTTTTTTTGCGTGCAGAACGGCATCATTTCACCGTACTTCCTGCACGCACGGGTCATGCGCAATCGCGTGCACAAAAAAATACGTATTGAAGCTTCCGGCCATAATTAGACTTATGAGTTCCAGATGTGTTCATTTTCCTGCACAATCACCCAGTAATCTCTGAGCGTATTGCGAACACATTTGCGCATCCCCATTTTATGTCTATGAGGACTTATGGTGCGCAACAATATGGAGGAGGCCGCATTTTTTTTTTTGCGTGACCAAAATGTGTAGAAAAATACACGCATGCGAACAAACCCATTGAAGTCAACTCTATTCACTGCGTATTGCGTGTGCGAGAGCGCAATCCATCCTAAGGCTGGGTTCACACAGGGCGCATTTGCTGCGGTTTTACTGCGTTTTTTCCATTGCGGTTTTGCCGCAGAAGAACTGCTTCTGCGGCAAAACCGCTTCAAAGGTTAATTTTGGCTTGCGGAAAAATCTGCAAGCGTTTTTTTCTGCAGCGCTTTTTTACTTTTTGCAGCGTATTTTGGTGTGGATTTTGCTGCGTCCATAGAGGTCTATGGACAAAAAAGCGCCACGGAAAAGACAGAAGAATGGACATGCTGCGTTTTTAAAAACCGCGCCGCAGTTGCATTTCTGCACTGCGGCTGTGCGGAAAAAATCCATCCTGTGAGAACAGCTTTTTGCAAAAACTCATTTGTGCTGCATTGCACTGTGTGAACCCAGGCTAAGGGCTTGTTTACAAAAAGTGTCTTTCTGCAGCGCATTATATGCGCAGAATCCATTTATCTCAGTGGGTCTGTTCATTATAAGCGTACTTTGATGTTCAATTGCATGAAAAATACGTGGCGCGCCCTACTGTGGGGTGTATTACGCACAGCAATACGCCATCGAAAAGAATGGGCCGGTGGAAATACGCAGTAACCTGTGTACTCGCTGCGTATTTGCACACTTGAGGGGCTCTTGTACCCCTTTGTCACACTTGAGGGGCTCTTGTACACCTTTGTCACACCTGAGGGGCTCTTGTAGCCCATTATCAGACCTGAGGGGCTCTTGTACCCCATCGTCACACCTGAGGGGCTCTTGTACCCCATTGTCAGACCTGAGGGGCTCCTGTACGCCTTTGTCACACCTGAGAAGCTCTTGTTACCCCATCCTCACACGAGGGGCTCTTGTACCCCTTTGTCACACCTGAGGGGCTCTTGTACCCCTTTGTCACACCTGAGGGGCTCTTGTACCCCTTTGTCACACCTGAGGGGCTCTTGTACCCCATCCCATCCTCACACCTGAGGGTTTCTTGTACCCCTTTGTCAGACCTGAGGGGCTCTTGTACCCCATCCTCACACCTGAGGGGCTCTTGTACCCCATCCCATCCTCACACCTAAGGGGCTTTTGTACCCCATCCTCACACCTGAGAAGCTCTTGTACCCCATCCTCACACAAGGGGCTCTTGTACCCCTTTGTCACACCTGAGGGGCTCTTGTACCCCTTTGTCACACCTGAGGGGCTCTTGTACCCCATTGTCACACCTGAGGGGCTCTTGTACCCCATCCCATCCTCACACCTGAGGGGTTCTTGTACCCCTTTGTCAGACCTGAGGGGCTCTTGAACCCCATCCTCACACCTGAGTGGTTCTTGTACCCCTTTGTCACACCTGAGAGGCTCTTGTACCCCTTGTCACACCTGAGAAGCTCTTGTACCCCTTTGTCACACCTGAGAAGCTCTTGTACCCCATCGTCACACCTGAGGGGTTCTTGTACCCCATCGTCACACCTGAGGGGCTCTTGTACCCCATCGTCACACCTGAGGGGCTCTTGAACGCCATTGTCATACCTGTGGGCTCTTGTACCCCTTTGTCACACCTGAGGGGCTCTTGTACCCCTTTGTCACACCTGAGGGGCTCTTGTACCCCATCGTCACACCTGAGGGGCTCTTGTACGCCATTGTCATACCTGTGGGCTCTTGTACCCCTTTGTCACACCTGAGGGGCTCTTGTACCCCTTTGTCACACCTGAGGGGCTCTTGTACCCCATCCCATCCTCACACCTGAGGGGTTCTTGTACCCCTTTGTCACACCTGAGGGGCTCTTGTACCCCTTTGTCACACCTGGGAAGCTCTTGTACCCCTTTGTCACACCTGAGGGGCTCTTGTACCCAATTATCAGACCTGAGGGGGCTCTTGTACCCCTTTGTCACACCTAGGAAGCTCTTGTACTCCTCTGTCACCGCCGTCGGCGGGCACAGCCCATAGGTGACAGGTTACCTCACGGATCACCTCAGGAGCCGCCGACATGGCGCTCCCGCTCTTATCAGCCGCTCATGTCGCAATAGCTGTGCAGTGAACTTTGTCTGTGGAGGAGGACGAGCTCCCCGCCGCCCTGCAGTCACACCGGCCGGGCACACGACCACAAGCCATGGGTCTGCCGGAGCCCAGCGGGCCCTTCTTCCTGTCCCTCACGGCTGTCCCCATCTCCTACATGGTGAACGCCATGTCTGCCGTGTCAGAGTGAGTACTGCGGGCCGGGGTGGCCATGTATTCACGGGGGAGATAGAGGCTGAAGGGGTCGGTTGCAGGACTTAACCATTTCCTGTCTGACGGACCAAGGGGCTTTCACGGTCCCATTGAAAGAGCCGTCAGTCAGCTCCGTGGCCGGATGAAGGGGGGGGGGGGGGGGGGGGGTTATTTAATGGCCCCATATACTCTGGGGTTATTGTAATGTGTTGTAGAACTTTTATTACACTCACCACGGGCGGATTTGATTTGTGGCCCCGCGCAGGAGAACCACAAATCAAGCCGCCCACAGGGCCCCATTAGCGTCCGCAGGATAGTAAAAGCATGTTATTCTCTTTTTTCCGGGCATGCGGATCCCACGCAAGCGCGGCTAGAAATGACAGCATGCTCCATTTTCCTGCGGATCCCGTGCGGACGGCTTCCATTGAAGTCAATAGGAGCCGTCCGATCCGCGGCTGTCACTGTGGACGTGCCGCGGATCCGCGGGAAAGCCGGAGATAAAAAAAAGAACAGTGTGCATGCATCGGGCGCGTCAGCGGGCTCTCCTGGACAAATCTGCTGTGCTGAAGAAAGAACATCTGTCCGTGACAGAGGAGACCAGCGCCGGATCCGGAGAGGTAAGAAAATGTCCGCGGGCACGCACGGATACCGCTGCGGCACTCAGGAGATGGAATCCGGGCGTGGCAGTGGACATTGGGCCTTAGGCTGAATGCAGACATCAGGTCCGGATTCCACCTGCAGAATCCCGCACGGAATCCAGCGCTGACCGCGGCGGGCGACCCTGCGTATCTGTTGTCTTCTTCGCCGTCTTCTGCGCAGACGTCTGGCTTCTTTGTACTGCGGATGGTCTGCACGGCTCGCCGTCAGACATGCACAATACAGGTTTTTTTTTACACTGCTGCTTTTCTCACCGGAATCCGCGGTCCGTCCGCAATGTCAGTTGTGGATCGGCCGCAGGTCTGATGGCCTCGATTTCATCAATGGAAGCCATCTGTGCGGCAACCGCAGGAATATAGAGCATGCTGCGATTTTTAATCTGTGAGCGGAAACCACAATTGGTTTTCTGCTCATGTGCAGGAAGAACCGTTTTCCCATAGCGCGCTACGGAGGGTTTTAGCTGCGGATCCCGGAGGCGAACGCCCGCTCCTGATTCCGCAGCAAAAATCCACCTGTGTGCATACGGCCTTATTTTGATAGATGTCCCCCTCCCACCCTTCCCGAAATTTCGGACAGTGTTTTGGGGTTTTGCAGTGTTCACCATTTGGTAAAAATAACCTGATAACTTTCTTATCTGATCGGCACGATTCCTGTGATACCAGGATTAGAGAAAAGTTTTATTTCTTACTACTTGTGCACAATAAAACATGTTTTTAAAGTAAAACCCCGGAATTTGCATCGCTGCGTTCTAAGGCTGTGGTCATACGGGACCAAAATCCCGGAATGACCACACGGAAATACCGCAGGAGAAATGCAGCTTCAAAACCCACAGCCTTTCATCGCAGATTTTGAAGTGGTTTCGCCGCCAGCATTCCATTGCGGCCATCTCTCCCTATAGAGAGGAGAGTGGCCGCTGCGGAAACGGGGAAAGATTTGACATGCCACGTCTTTGAATTCCGCGCGGCATGTCAATTGCAGCACGGCTTGGCCACAACGGATGAGATTTTTGCATTTTGTGTCCACTTTGCTGCTTTACCCCGGGATAGGAAGCCGCGGGTCGGAATTTCCGCGCAGAAAATCTGGACAGAAATTCTGTGGCAATTACGCTCAGTGTGAACCCAGCCTAAGACCCCGAACACTTCTGTTGTTCTGACCACGGATCTCTGCGCTCTTGTATTTTGCGGGAAGAGCTGTCCTTTTTATTGGTTCCCGTCTGAGGTACACGTGACTTTTGAATTGCTTTCTGTTGCGTTCTTTGGGAGGCAAACAAAAAAAAAAAAAGCGATTCTGGCCTCACTGTTTTAAAATTATTTTTATGGCGTTCACCGTGCGCGATAAATAACATTATTTTCATTGTCTGGGTCATTACGAATGCGATAATACTTATTATGTGTTGGTTTTTCACATTTTGTTTGTATTTTACCCATTTAAAAAGGGGTTTTGTGAAGAAAAATGTTTTTTTATTTTTTTTAAACTGGATTCTTTTTCTTTAAATGAATTTCTATTGAACTTTTATCAACGCTATTTTTTTTTAGTCCCTGAGGAGGACTTGAAGATGTGATCATTTGATCGCTGGGATGGTACACTGTATTACTTTGGCAGTGCCTAATAGGCTGCTGTCATAGGCTTAGTATAATGCACTACCTGAGGCGGGGCCTAATAGGATGATTTAGGCTGCTTTCACATCTGTGTCGGGGGTTCCATTTTATTGCTCCATTAGGGGAGCAGGAGAGGGGAATCCCCCGGCCGAACAGATCCGTCTTATGATGGAACCGAACAGCGCCGAGCGGACCTCATTGACCATAATGGTGTCCGTTCACTTACTGCTCAGCTGGCCACCATTTTACTGGAGGCGAAACGCTGCATGCAGTGCAGCACTGTTTCTTCTGCTATTTTGTGCCAGATCAGCAGCAGAACTCCAAGCAGATGTGAGACCACCCTTACATGGCAGACATGGGGGTCTTCGTCAGGCTTCCAGCTGCCATGAGAACCCATTGGTACCTTGAAGCCCATCACAGATATAGAATTAAAAAAAATAACTTTATTGAATATACAGTAGGTTAAAACTTCAGGGCAAACAAAAAGGACAATCACACATAACATATAGTGACAGGACAAAAAAAAGGGGAGACCAATATGGATAAAGGGTTCGGATAGGGGGAGGGGGAAAGGCGTGTCAATGGTATTCCACCCAACCGTATCAGCGATCCCTATAGGTCTCTTATATATACAAAAATCTCAAAAAATGTAAGAGATAATATCCCTCATTTGCATAAATCCTTCATATTTTCTCAAAGTGCTATCAAGTCCCTGTGACAAACACCTAATGCTTTAATGTATCTTAAACAGATGTACCAATACAAGTGGATGTTGTCACATGGGTTGATGCATATGTATCCTCCTTGGGACCATTTTTATTAGATCAAAGCTTTTTGCACGTTTGGTCAGAACTTTCATATTCTGGTCAAATCCTTCGTGCTCGACGCGTTTCCCTATTGGAATAGCCGATAGTTCCTCAGGAGCAGGGTCCAGATATTACCCAAAAATAGTGAAAAAAGATATGCGGATGATGTGAGGCTAGGTATGCCTGTCACTGTTCAATGTATCCTTGAGGGATATCCTCTTTTGATACAGAAGACCCACTATAAAATATCTACAGTTGTTTACAGATCAGAGACCCCTATCGGTGGTTCCAGTGATATAGGAGCAAATGTAAGAATTGCTTTAATAGATTAATTCTTATCGATATATGGAGGTGCAGAGTCTGTGCTGCTCGAAGAGCTCCTCAAAAAAGGGTTATTTTTTGAGGCTCTTTATAGATACCGCCGTTTTTTAATGAAGGGTACAGTTTTTTAAGCCTTCATATATTTTAGACCTTCAGTGTTAGATGGAGTTTAGAATATGCACATATTCCTTATGACAACCTCCAAGCCCCAATTTTTAGTCATAGAGATAGATGGTGTCATAGTCTTGCCATCCGGACTACATATAGTGTGGAAGTTGCTATACCTGGATCAGTGCCCCGATTAGATCAAAAGGGCTAGTAGTGGCTGCCCCAATGGCAAATTGCTTTCTGAGCAACCCACAAGATGCCAAGAGAGATGGCTCATAGTATAAAGATCCTGGCTATAAATAGCCCATAGAGGAATAGCCTGCGGGGTCAATACCCCATTCCAACAAAAAGAGGCTAAAAGTAACTGCCACAATGGCAAAATTGCATATTAATCTAGTTTAGACAGGAGCTGGAAGATTCAGAATAAAGTAGCAAAAATAGGTCTCATAGGAGGCGAGTATCTAAGAGCAAGGCATTAGTGGTCATGCATAGCGCCTGCGGCTCTAGTGGTGAGCAGCAGACATCTTTGGTACCTTGCACTGTGGGGTGCCGACGGGTGACAGAAGGAGCCCCATTTCGCTGTCATCTGCTTACCTGCTGCAGTTGCTATGGATTGTGGCTTGTAAGGGGTTAATCTGCCAGCTATTTGGTTGCTCCGTTCCACTGCAGTTAGAGCAGGAGCCGGGCTGTTAGTAGTCAGCTGAGCCACCGCCGTAAAAAGATGTATGTGCAGGTTTAAAGTCTAATAGTGAGGTCTGTAGGAAGGCTTACTGGTCGTCACTAAGGGGTTAAGATGCTTGCTGGATTGTTCAACTTTGAATGATATCGTTAAGTGTAAACACGGCCAACGGGTGAACGATAATTCACTTATCGTTCATTTTATGCAAGCATGAAAACCACCGTTGTCTCGTTCACTAATCGTTGTCTTTAAACACGGATCGTTCAGTCGCGCCCCTTCGCCGATACAGAGAACCGAACAATCCCGCTAATAAAAAACTGTCTGAGCGAACCGTGACGTCAGTGGCTGCGTGTAAAAGTACCCTAACATCTATTACCTAGAGGTCGCAGGCTGCATGCTACAGATCCCCTGCCTGGCACTGCGACGGCGTACACTCTTACCCATCGTACACACTGAGCCTAGGCTCATACGGGCGGACCGGATTCTGCATGCAGGAGGCCCGCAGCGGATTCCAGCTGTGAGCCCGGACGGTGACGCTGCGTACCTGAATTTTCTGCAATGCGGATGACCGAGGCGGTTCACCGTCAGCCATGCGCAGTACAGTTTTTTTTGCGGGTATTTGTATTTCCCACACTGTTGCCGGGTATCTGCGGCTCATACGCAACGTCCGTGGCGAAATAGAGCACGCTGCAATTTTTTTCTGCTCGCGGAATACGCAATTCATATCCATGACTTTAAAGGAAGAATCGAAAGTTCACGGCTTTCAATGCCCGTATTTTACCACGGATCGTATCGCGGCCGGCTATTGTGGAATCCACAATACAAGTCCGTTCGTGTGAGGCCGTCCAAAGAGGGTTACAGCTTTTTTTTTTGTGAACAAGAAAGCGAAAGTTCAGGTTTGCAATGCTTGCATTTTTACCGTGGCTGCCGATCGTGGATTCTGCAAATGGAATCCGCCCATGTGAGCCCGGCCGTAGTCGTGCAGTGAAACCATTGTTTGTAATTGTAGTTTAGTTAAGCACTTTTAGGGACCTTTTATACGAAAGCAATGAGATGAAAGCAACCCCTGCAGCGATGATTTTCGGGAAGAGGGGTGTGGGGATATTGAAAAATACACCCTACCCCGAAAATCATCCCTAGCTGTAAGAAAAAAAAATGAACTCACCTGGAAGAGCTGTCCGGCTTTTCTCTGTCCCCGTCAGTCTTTATCTGCCTTCTGGTGGCCGGGGATTGAAAAATCCCCACCTCCAGAAAGCGCTGCCTCTGTTTGGCTGAGCGCTGTGACCAATCAGAGGCATTGCTCAGCCATTCATTAAATTCAATAAATGGCTGAGCGCTGTCGCTGATTGGTCACAGCGCTCAGCCAATCAAAGGCAGCGCTTTCTGGAGGCAGAGATTTTTCAATCCCCGGCCACCAGGAGACCGATGAAAGCTGATGGGGACAGAGAGAAGAGCCGGACAGCTCTTCTAGGTAAGGTTATTTTTTTTTATTTTCAGGGTATGGCTTATATTTCAAGTTTACCCCCAACCACCCTTTGAAAATCATCGCTGCAGAGGTTGCCTTAATCCCACAGTTTTCAGCAGCAGCATCGCCGGCCCCATTGAGAGCAGTGGGATAGCATCGCGGACCTCTACCACAGCTGAGATAGCTGTGGCATCGGATTCCTTCCTTCCCATGGTCCCCGCGGGGATGAAGGAACCCCCTACCATAGCTGTGACAGCTGTGTCAGGGGAGCGCGATGTACTCCCTATGTTTTCAATGGGGCTGGTGCTGCTGCCGCTGTTCCCATTGAAAACAATGGGCGATAGAGCAGATTTATCTTAGTGCTGCAAGACTTGAGTGAAGACATCGCAAATGAGAATGAAACCATTGAAAATCATTGGTTTCATAATCATGCGTTTTCACTCACGCATTGCCAGCCAATCACAGCCAGCGCCAGATCATTCACAGCCATTCAGTGAATGACATCACTGAATGACTGTGATTGGTTCATTGAGCGCCGGCTGTGATTGGCTAGCGCTCGATCCAATCACGGCACTTACTTACACAGCGCTGATGGCGGGGGAATTCAAAGCCGAGTCAGGGAGATGACAGCAGGGAGAAGTCTCAAGTAGCCTGCCACACCGCCGGGGAGACAGTCGCGCCGGGGACACAGACGCCAAGCGGGGAGGTGAGTATTGTGTTTTTTTTTTACCTTGCCCCTCACTCGAGTATAAGCCAAGGGGGGCTTTATCAGCAAAAAAAATATGCTAAAAAAAGTCAGCTTATTTACACTAATTAGCCACTTAAATCGGTGATTCTCTGCTTGCTGTGCGTAAATGAACATGTCTTACGGGCGCAAAAAGTACTGTAAAATACGCCAAAATGCACGCAAAAAGTAACGTTTATTCCACAAATCCGCGGGTTTTAGGCTCACACAGGTATGCATTCGCTGGTGTGAATCCAGCCTCCATCTGCTCCACTCTCTCCCATAAACTGGGGCTGCGCCGTGTGAGATCTCGGTCCGGCACCTCTCCCAGTGATCGGCCACGATGCGGTGGAGCTGAGCAACAGAAGTTATGGCACCGATGTGAGCTCAGCCTGCGGTATCGTCAGTCAGGATGGGGGAAGCAATTGTAGTGATTTGCACCCAATAAATTGGACGTAAGCTCCGTATCCTTGGTGATCGCCCCACTTTTCAAATATAACAAGAAAAGTTGCTTTTTTTTTTTTAAGCCAATTTGGCATATTCTAAATGGACCGCCAGACTTTCTGGTATTGTAGACGGAAATGGCCCTTATTTCACCCAATCTGTCCTGTAGATACACTTTTCTTGCGGTTTCATGAATAAAACATGAGGCTATAATACTCTTCTCATTCCTGTTAAAGTTGCTGATTCCAGGCAGAAGCATCAAATAATTCAGTTCTTGGAAAATGGATATTATGCAGCAGCTTGTAAAAATGAGTATTAACCAATTGTAATTTACCTGGGAGTCGCTTTATGGTTCGGGATCCATATCCCTTTCAGAAAGAGAGCAAATTACATTTTCACTGCAAAGCAGGCATCTCGTATCTGCCAAGTGAGGCGAGCCAACAAGTGGCCCCTGTTATCGACCCGGTCACATGGAGCCGTACTGACGGGTCTTCGCCTCTCAGGTATGAGATGGATGCAGTTATTCTGCACATTTAGTATGGATACGGCGCTGCCGCTCTGCACCACTTTAATCATTTTAGTGTCTTTTTTTCTAAATCAGATCATTTTTATTGAAGTTATATTTTTGAATATAATTACCCATTAATTTCTACGCACTTAGGCCGACCGCACACGACCGGGTCATAGGCCGACCGCACACGACCGGGTCATAGGCCGCAGCGGAATCCAACCCTGTGCCCGGCCGGCGTCCGCGCGTATCTGACATTTCTCCTTGTGTACTGCACTGCGGATTGACCGCGCGGCTCGCTGCCGGACATGCGCAGGATAGTTTTTTTTCTTTTTCAAATCCTTGCTTTTCCCACATCGTCGCTGAGTGATGACGCACAATCCGCGACCTTTCTGCAATGTCGGACGGCTTCCATTGACTTCAAGCCGCTCTATTTCGTCCTGTAAATTCCGTACTGCTGGCTGGACATTGAATGGATCCCATGTTTGTCAATGGGGGTCCATTGGGCGCTGTTTGGTTTCGTCATAAGATGTAAGCCGTCCGCGTGGAATCCGCGCAAAAATGGAGCATGCTGCGTCTTTTCCTCCATTTGCAGAAATTGCATTTAGTTTGTACAAGTGTGCAGGAACAATGGGTTTCCCATAGCGTGCTATGGATGGTATTGGCTGCGGATCCACGGCGCGGACGCGTTAAGCCCCATTTACACGCAACGATTATCACTCAAAATTCGCAAAAACAATGTCTTTTGGGGCTTCACTGGGGCTTCTTTACACCGCTGTTAAGGTGCGTTTGGATGGAACGATAAACAACAGGGGAGAATAACTGTTCAGTGTGAAGACGAGCCAACGACAAATGGTAATAGTCCACTTGCTGTTCATTGTTCATGTAAGGCCTAATGCCCACGGACGGATTTCTGCCACGTTTCCTGCAGCTATTAGCTTCTATTGAACCTAATAGCATTCTGTCTTTCAATGTTCACGGCATTCCGCAGTGTGAAAGAAATCGCGGTATGTTCTAATTGTGGCGGAAAAACGCGCAGCCGGCTTCCATTGATTACAATGTGAGCACAGCGAAAGTATCGCGAGATTATGCGTCTCCGCCGGCCACGTTATCGCCCACTGCTAGCGCATCATGCATTGCACTGCGCATGTGCGCCGGCCCGACGAACGGGACTCGTGCGGCAGATCCGGAGAGGTGAGTATGGTGTCTTTGTGGGGCACTGCGCCGGACTCCGCTGGCGATGTTCCGCTGGAGGAGTCTGCCACGGCCGTGGGCATGAAGCCTTATGTAGCATATAATGCATCGTTGGCTCGTTCACTTCTCTTCAGTTTACCCAGCGCTCGCTCAGCCCTCTCAGTCACTAATACAGCGAAGGTCAAAGACTGAGTGATTGTCATTGGAACGAGCTGACGATGTATCTGCTGTATAAACAGGCTGCTCTGATGTCATTCGCTCGTTCAAACAATAATCGGCTCGTCTTAAAGGACCCCAAGGCTCGGTTAACCATTTCCATTTCTCTGTTTCATTGCCATTTAATTCCATTTCCGTTTTTCAGACTGCACAGAGAGACAGAAATGGTTGCTGATGGAAGTGTAGACAAGCCCTGACATGTATTACAGGTTCAGTCTAGGCCGGGCTCACACAAACGTGTCACCTGCGAGAGATGCACGCGGCATACAGCTAGTACCTAATGACGCTGCGTACTTGCTGCGTGCCGTAATCACTGTGCACTATATTGGCGTAATACGTGCCAACATAGAACATGGTGCAGTTTTCTAGTGCGCGTATTTCATGCAATTCATGTGAGCTGCAACATGGCTGCCAATGGGAGATTGGTCCAGTGTATTCCATGCGTAACACCGAATACGCTATCCCAACACGCTGGTGTGAGGCGGCCCTCACAGCCATTCCATAGAAACTCTGAAAGACAGAAATTCACTTTAACAAATCTTTCAATGTCTAATAACACCTTTTTTTTCTCATTTCAGCCCAGTTGTGGTCGCCGGCATCGGGGTATTGGTGCTGCTGTCTTTGTTTGTCATTTTATTTTTCTTTGCACAAGGAAACCCACCCAAAGACCCCTTATTTTATGGTAAGCGGACCACCAACTGTGCTTTCCTATACCTGCAGCTATGGATAGGCTTGTGTTACAGATTAAGGCTATATTCACACGGGCAAACAGGATATCTTGGCCCTAAATTGCTCTTAGCAACATGCGGATTTCACACCATTGCAAAGCCTTGGATCACTTCTGTGACATTTCGATCCTCAAGCGCGCGTTTCACGCAAGTTAAAAAAAACGCAAGTATTTCCCATTGATTTTAATGGGAAACATCACATTGCACTCGCATGCACATCGCACGGCGTGTCTTTTAAGGCCACTGGGTAAGGTGTTCCGCAGGAACGGCCAAAGATAGAACATGCAGAAATGCTTTTTTCCTTGCAGCATCACCATATGACTAAATCAATTCAAAACCATAGATTTCATATTCAGGCGAGTTTTTGCGTACCGCATCGCTCGAGAATATCGCTCACGTAAATAAGCTCTAAAAGTATTAAACTCCAGATAACTGCTGTGTACTAACCGTGTCAAAACTGCCTGTTTATGGCACAGAATGCAGATGTTAGGCCAGGCCCACACAGGAGGCCCGCAGCAGATTCCTGCTGTGAGCCCGGTCGGTGACCCTGCGTACCCCACTAACCTGTATTGTGGATGACCACAAAGGCTCGCACACGCTCCTGCACCATTGCATTGATAATTGCTCATGCGCTGCGGGTGGGATGGCAATTGTTAACATCAGTGGAGGACATCTGCTCGGAATGCGCGTAACATGCGATTTTTCTTCTGCTCACGGAATAAAAAGTTAGTATTCGCAAGTGTAAATGAAAAATCAAAAATGCATGCCTTTCAATGCCCGTGGATCGTCCACGTGAACGGCGATCGCGGAATTCACAATACAAATCCGCCCCCAGTGTGAATCCGGCCTTAATTGGGGGTGAAATTTATTGGCTGTAACATTCCCGGTCAGACAGCGTGTGCCATCACTCCTCCCTGTGAGAGTTGTATCTTCAGGGGTCCCCCTTCTGGTGCAAGTGTCGCTGACCTCTGTAATGTGCTCCTTCCCCTCCACGCAGGGCCGCACTAACCCATGGCTACAGATTAGCCTCCGTCAGGATAATATATGCCATTATTTTGAGCGCAGACAAATTATTGACAGGACGGCGCCGTTCTCGCCGGTGCTCAGTGGTCCCTGTGACAGCTGCATTTTTTGGACAGAGCATTAGCAGTTTACCAGTAGCCCCAGGAAAACTATAAAAGCCGTCCATCTGGATGAATCTTGTATTCTGCACTTCTGTCTACCAGCGAGCGATGAAGTGGGAAGATTTGTTTCAACTCATTTTTCTTTAGATGGATTTAATGTGCCTTAAAATGCTCTATTTTTCATTTGGTGTTGAGAGTAAGGAAATCTTTCATTTGTTTAATGTCTCCGTCCTCTCGCTCGTCTATTAAACATTGGCATGCCACTTACCAGTTTATGAATTTTTATTTCTTCCCTTTCCTTTTTTCAAACATGTTTAGTTTTTGCTATCTTCTCCTTCACAAGTGTCATTGACTTAATCATATGGATGGAAGAAGACGGCTACATCAGCGGATTTATGGAGTTCTACATGCAAGAGGTGAGCATTATCGTCAAGTGCGCAGTCACTGCAGATGTGCCGCGCTCTCCAGCGGTTCCAACAAGTAGAGTTAATGAACTTCTAGGAGAACTCTTTAAAAGGAATGGCCACCTGCGTTGAGTTGTTGCCAGTTTCGGCGAGATTCATATTGACATTTCAGCCCGCTTTGCATTTCATTTTGGGAACAAGAAAAATATATTGCAGAGACTGAAAAGCTAAAATCTGCCATAAAAATCAGTAAACTAAAACTTAGGAGATCTACATTCTGGGCACTAAAAAAATACTTAGGAAACACTTTTGCTGTTGATGCCAAAAAGATTGGCTCTAATGAATAGAAATGTCTTCCATTCGTAACAGGGGGGAAAAAAGGATGTAATTACAGCATGTTTTACAGCATGTTTTAGCGCACTCCATCATGGTGATGGGTGAGGAGTAGAGATGAGCGAGCAGCCGAATCTTTTCTTCCCAGCGGGCAGGTACTCACTAAGGGCAATGCTCGATCGAGTAATTGCCCTTAGCGAGTATGCTCGCTCATCACTAGTAAGGAGGTGCGCTAAACGTGGGAAAGTAGAGCAGAAAATTGCGGCACTGGAAAACACCGTCCGGCGCCGCGATCGAGCGCGTGTCTGCGAGGCCCCATTGAGATCAAGTGCATGTGTGAGAGTGGCCTTTCTTAAGATGTGCTATTTGTGCCAGTTCAATAGCAAATCTGCCCCATAGTGTATCCAGCCACAGTATCCAGGGATATGATTATATATTAGCCTGTAGTGTCAGAGACCTTTTTTGTCTGAACGAAAGGCACATTTCAGGTTTTATGTAATCGGGTATGCCGATTTCAAAAATCAAGACGAAAAAAATCTCCGAAAACTAGGGTCATATACATGAGCAATTGATATTCTTTTTTACCCCGCATTGCGGTGCAGAAAAAAATTTGCAGCATGTCCTATGTTTGGGCGTTCGCTTGGAACGCCATGCCTGTTGTTCTTAATGGGACTGGAAAACGCATCACACAGCGATATGAGGTTTTCCATTGAAAACGATGAGAGATACTTACCGATCTCCAGCCGCGACGGAGGGTTGCAGCTTCCAAGAAGTGATAGGAGGTGGTTTTGACACAAAAACACCTTGCATCCGCGGGGACATCACGCAAGCCTGATATTGTGCTCGCCCGTGTGAAATTAGCCTGAGGCCAGTTTTACATCTGCGTCGGATCCTCCTGTCAAAGGTTTAGAACCGGGTGAAAATAGCGGAAGAGAAAGTGTTGAATGCAGCGTTTTTCTTCCGTTTAAAAGCTGTGCAGAAAGCAGGCGGACGCCATTATAGTCAATGCAGTCTGTCCGGTGCTGCTCGGTTCCGTCAAGAGACGGAGCTGTTCGGTGCAGGGATTCCACCTTTTTGCTCCCCAAAAGGAAAGCGGAATCCCCAACGCATGTGTGAAACCTCCCATGCAGTAGGGGCGTTTACATACAGCGTTACTATTGACTGCACCTGGAGAAAAGTCTGCTGTCATCCCAAGGACATTGTTGTAACATGAATGCTTACCTGCAGATGGCAGAGGCCGCAGACTGGTTGGCATTGGCAAAGCTTGGGTGGCATTTAGCTTGCATACTAGGAATTATTAGGAAATTATAGTGCCAGTGTTTCTGGTGGCACAGTGCGCCACTGACTGATATAATATAGTGAAAGGGATTAGAGTTGTAAGCACACTGCTGGTTTAGGACCTGTGATGACATCACCATCATTGCTTACATACTTGTGACACAAGGCTCTGCTATTTTTTCGTGACGAGCAGCACATGCAGCTCTACTACGTGCGCGTGGCATGCAGCACACACGGATCTGTTACATGCGCTTGACACCGAGCACACAGGGATCTGCTGCATTCGTGTGACACGCAGTACACACAGTTCTGTTGCATGCGTGTGACATGCAGCACACGGATCTGCTGCATGTGTGTGCCATTCTGCACACACGGATCTGCTGCATGTGTGTGACAGGCAGCACATGGGGCTCTGCTGCATGCTCGTGACATGCTGCACACAGGGCTTTGCTACATGCATGTTGCGTGCAGCACACTTGCCTCTGCTGCATGTGCGTGACACGCAGCACACATGGCTCTGCTGTATGCACGTCACACGCAGCATGTGCGGCTCGGCTGCATGCGCATGACACCGAGCACACGCAGCTCTGTTGCATGTGTGTGACATGCAGCACACACAGCTCTGCTGCATGCGTGTAACACGCAGCACACACGGCTCTGCTGCATGCGTGTGACACGCAGCACACATGGCTTTGCTGCATGCATGTGATACGCAGCACACATGGCTCTGCTGCATGCGTGCTACACACCACACATGGGGCTCTGCTGCATGTGTGTGACACGCCGCACACAGGACTCTGCTACATGCCCGTGGCATGCAGCACACGTGCCTCTGCTGCATGCACGTGACACACGGCTCTGCTGCATGCGCGCAACACAGCACACACGGCTCTGCTGCATGCGCGTGACACAGCACACACGGCTCTGCTGCATGCACGTGACACACAGCACATGGGGCTCTGCTGCATGCACGTGACACGCAGCTCTGCAGCATGTGCATGACACCGAGCACACACGGCTCTAATATATACTTTGTTCATCGGCCTCTGCTAGTTTAGGATCTGTGATGACATCACCATCATGGTATCAGAGGGCTGAGGTAAGAGCCCGTGACTTCATCACAGGTCCTGTCAGCACACGGCTGCTGGCCTGCTCTGCAGGTTTTTAATACAGTGAAACACCTGTGAAGACGTGACTATCATGTGATCAGGGGCAAAGGCACACAGCTGCTGTCAGGTTCTGCATGTTTTATGCTTTGGGACCTGGGATGACTTCACCGTTATGTGATCAAGGGTGGAGTATGTAACACACTCACTCACGGACAAGTCGTCATTAGCACTTTGACTACGATGCAGAGTGGATTAGTACAGTAATGTGTCGCAGTCCTGAGAACAGTCATGTGCAAAACTACAGATTCTAAGCGATTTATCAGAAGGAGTAACCAAGTGCGTAATCAAAAGCAGGCTGAAGTTAGAATGTAGGAGAACTTGGGTGCGGCACGACATGAAGCAGCGAGGCCAGACAGTCTGCGGTCAGATGCTGCAATATCAAAACGAGGATTATCCAGGAACTGGGTCAAAGGTAAGACGGGTCAGGTAGTTGGAAGTCAATCATATATATCACATCTGAGTAGTGGCAATATCCTAGATGAGCTAATTAGTAACTAATGGGCCCAGAACCAGAGAGAAAACAAAACCCTTGCTAGGCTGCAACTACTGGATGAGGTTACAAAGCCGAGTCAGGATCAGAAGGAACAGCAAAGTAGAGTTAGGGCCTTTTTTACCCTAGACGACTTGTTGGGCACAGATGCCCTAAATGTCGTCCCAGCGGTGGTTACTGTGCTTTCACACAAGAATGAGCATCGCTGATGTAATGGGGGTGGAGTGCCAGGGATCATTCCAGCTCACCTGCCTCTATTCACAGTAAGCAAGCAGTCCTTCAGAAGTGAGCGACTGCCTGTTTACATGGGGTGATTCGTTCTTCAGAAACCGAACGATGAATGAGAACGAACAAATTCTCATTGGCCGTTCAGTCGGGGCATTTACACTGAGCGATAATCGTTCAGATACCTGCTGTATTTAGGCATCTGAACTATTTATTGGCCCTATGTGAAAGGGCCCTTCGAGACGGTGGCTTCATAAGCCTTTCACAATGCTTTGTAGATACAGCTGAAAACAAGATAATTCTAACTATGTAATCTGGAAATGTCAGTCGTAAGAGTTGCTGGTATTATTTTTTTCCTGTAGGGGGAGCCATACCTCCGTACCGCACATGGAATACTCATTTGCCTGTGGGATGGGACTGTGCATTACTTGCTCTACTTGATTATGTTGGGAGCAATTGCTCGTGGGTAAGTACAGGAATAATTTGCTTTGGGATTTGGATACTTAGTAATTGTGCATTTATAAGATTACCAGACAGTTCTAAAACTTAGTGCAGATAATAGCATTAAAGAGACTCGTGTCACCTACTTTTAGCCCTATAAATTAAGCTTATGGGCTGAAGTAGGTGACCCGCTGAGTCTGGGGATGTAAGTGTTATACTTACCTCCCCCGTCGTTCCCACGATGTGAGCGCTGGAAGCCGCCGCTCCATGCATTAAGCAGCGCTGCTAAATAGTCAGGCCATTATAAAATTAGAACGTCCGGACTGCTTAGCAGCGCTGCCTAATGCAAGGATGGGGGAGGTAAGTATAACACTTACATCTCCGCACTCAGCAGGTCACCTACTCTTTGCCCATGAGCTTAGTTTACTAGTCTAAAAGTAGGTGACAGATTCCTTTTAACTTCCGACGTGTCTCATGACCTTTTCCCATAAATCTGCAGAATCTTGGAAGACCCCATTCTTGCAAGATATGTGAATATAGCAGTAGAGCAGTTCTTAAGCATCTCTGGCTTGGAATCTTGAGAACCCGTAATAATGAATGCACGGGCCAGGTGGGACAAGCTCTGCCTATGTGCCCCATTAGGGTATATGGATGTCATAGTATTAGTGATGAGTGAGTTGTTCAATCAAGAATTGCCCTTAGCGAGTACCTGCCCGCTCGGGAGCAAAGATTCGGCTGTCGGCGGCGGGCAGGGAGCTGCGGGGAAGAGCGGGGAGGAACGGAGGGGAGATCTCTCTCTCCCTCTCCTCCCCGCCCCCCCTCGGTTCTTGTTCTGCTGGTATTATATGGCCACCCCTATGCAGCTACAGGTGGAGTATGTGCCCAAATTGTCAGCTGTCAGTTAGCAGCAGAGTAGGTTGCACTTGAAAATGGGTTGTCGGTTGGGACAATCCCGGTAGGGTGTGCTCACACAGGTGATTTTTCATGTGTGCGTTTTGTCTGATTGCGATATGGATGAAACTTGCATGAGCAAAACAACACATCAAATGAAATGAGTTTATTCACTAGCGTTTTTATCTCTCGGGTGGACGGTCCAAGATAGAAAGATTGCAGCATGTCCTACTCTTGGGTGATTCTTGTTTAAGAATAGCCCATTATTTCCTATGGGAGCCTGAAATAAAAATTGCATGTAATTGCGAGTGCAGTGCAATTTTTCTATTTTTACTACTGAAAAAAGATGTGATTTTTATGCATGTGCTGCGACATGAAGCGTTTTTTTTTGCAAACACACAGCAATCGCAGGCACAAATCACAGGTTTACCAGCGTGATATTTAGCTGAGATTTTCGTTCCAATATCACACTTGCTGGTGTGAATACACCCTAAGCTGGCTGTACATGGAACATTGTGACTCTGGTCTGATGAGCCTTACAAGAATCTTTATAAGACATGCCAAAAGAGATTTCCCACGCTTAGACTATATTCACACAGGTGAGTGTCATGTCGGGCCAAGAAGCGCTCCCCGGTCTCAGGCTTGCCAACGTGTGTTTTTCACTCAAAACCGCCTCACATCTCTTCTGTGAGATTGCGATCCTCCGGTGTGTGTTACACTATTGCAAATGTTTCTCATTGATTTCAATGGTAAACATCACATCGCACTCGCATGCACATCACACGGCTGGCGATGCTCATTCAGAATGGGCGAGGCGTTCCCAGGGAACGCCAAAAGGTACCACATGCTGTGATTTTTATCCTGACTGTATGACTGCGAAGGAAAGAATCGCTCACATGAATAAGTCCAATCAAAAGAATAAAGTTCATATTCGTGCAAGTTTTGTGCTTAACGCATAAAACACGCATGAAATTCTCTCCGGTGTGAATAAGCCCTCAGAATAATTTTCCCCATGGAGAAGTGTTTGGTTTCAGGGAGACCTCATATGCTTTGCCGTAATGCTCCAACCACAAAATATACAAAGCATGCAGATAAGTGTTCTGAAGGAGTGAGCAGGTAGGTATTTTCTTATTGCTCAGTTATTTTAGCAATATATAGACTAAGTTTCCACGAAAATAAGCCCTACCCGGAATTTTAAGGCGGTTTGAAATATAAGCCCTAGCTGCATTACATTAAAAGAAAAAGAATACATTCCTAGCAGGCTCAGTCCAGATCCCTCCCGCTACTCTACGGAGCTCCGACGTGCGTCTTCCAGTGCTCGACTGTCTACAGCAGATCACTTCCTGGTTACGGGATTCATCAATCCCACCCCCAGAAAGCGATGGCTGTCATTGGTTCTTGAGCACTGCTCAGCCAATCAATGCAGTGCTCGATGAACCGATGCAATGGCTGTGATTGGTTCATCAAGTGCTGCATTGATTAGCTGAGCGGTGCTCAAATCCAGTCAGAGCCATCGCTTCCTGGAGGCAGGATTTATGAATCCTATAACCAGGAAGTGATCTTTTGTGGGCGGTCGAGGATTGCAAGAAGCACGTCGGAGCTCCTCAAAGCAGCGGGAGGGACCTGGGCGAAGCCTGCTAGGTAAGACATCCCCTGAAAATAAAACCTAGCGCCTCTTTCGGGGCAAAAATTAATATTATATAAGACAGGGTATTATTTGGGGGGAAACATGGTAGTAATAGCTGGTCTAGATCCTCTTTTGCAATCAGATTGTTAATTTTTATTAATGTTCTTGGTACTGTTGTGCTACTGCAGCCTACTTTATCACAAGAAAGGGTTTATTTTCCTGTTTTTGTACCCAGGGAGAACTACAAGACAGTGGGCCTTTTCTGGTTGGGTTCACTTCTTATGAGCATGCTGGTATTTTTACCTGGGAATGTGGTTGGTAAGTTAAGACCGACATCTATTATTTACCTCTGAGAACTTCCTTCTGGACTTGGCCATACAGTGGATGCTTACCAGGCACAACTCTCCTTCCTTGTTTATCAGGTATGACTCCATACATTTGGTTGTGGCTGTATCTGGTAACCAATGAAGGGGCTATGACCCCATCAGCCAGCTGGTCGGCAGGGGTGTCAGAGCCAAACCAATCCAAAGGATAGGCCAGCAATATTATGGTCCTGGAAAAGAAGATTTTTGTACTTGCTGTGAATTCTCTTTTTCGTTTCATTCATTCGGGGAGGGGGTGGAGGGACAACTTTGACCATGGGTATAGCTACTGCCACTAGGAGGCGGACATTAAGCAGAAAAACGTATGAGCCCTCTTACTAGCTATATCTCTCCTGCAGATACCAATCTAACCAGTTTGTATGCAAACAGTAGCAGCAGCCAAGTAGGATATGAAAAAAACTGTTGATATAACAATACTAGTGATTATTAGGAAATTATAGTACCAGTGTTTCTGATGGTGCAATGACAGCTCTGCTACATGCATGTCATGCACTCAGCACTGCTACATGTACATCACATACAGCTCTGCTACATACATTCTTCATCCCATCACAAGCAGCACAGCATTCGGGATGAAGGACCTGTGATGATGTCACCGTCATGCTCCACCCCTGATCATATGATGGTAACATCATCACAGATCCTTCAACCCGAGTGAGTTACATGCTCCGCCCCTGATCACATGACGATGAGGTCATCACAGGTCCTTCATCCCAAGTGAGTGAGTTACATGCTCTGCTCCTGATGACATTACGATGACGTCATCACCGGTCCTTCATTCCTGTGCAGATTACGAGTGGACTACATTCCTTACAAACCCCCTGCTGCCTCAGTTGCTATGGAATACTTACGAACACCTAGCCAGACAGAAGCCGTGTGCTTAAAGGACCTTTGATGATGTCACCGTCATGTGATCAGGGGCAGAGCATGTAACTCACTTGGGATGAAGGACCTATGATGACGTCACCGTCATGTGATCAGGACAGATAGGTGGTCAATAGTATTTTGATGAATACTGTAATTCCGAGTAGCACAATGTGCACTGTCAAGAACTGACCCCCCCCCGACAGGGAGGAGCACATGTAAAGTACTAATAACAGGCTGGGTGGGTGCTATGTCCCCCAATGAACGAGACGAGAAGGAGATTCTACTGTAAGTACAAAAATCTTGTTTTCTTGTGTGTATAATTGGGGGACACAGCTTTGACCATGGGACGTTCAAGAGCAGTCCCTGGGGTAGGAAGATATATCAGGATGTAAGTGGTCACTTAGCCATCCGGAAAAAAACACACCAACCGAGGGAGGCATCTGCAGTTGCAAAGGTATGCATCCATTAAAAAACTTTGAAGACCGTTGAAAAGACAGGTCTACCTCCTACAGACACTAAGCTAAAACTGGTTTGCTTGGTGCCTGCAGGAGGGGTATAGCCCATAGGACGGCTTAACACTTTTTTTCTGCTTAGTGTCCACCTCCTAGTGGTGGTAGGTATAACCACGGTCAAAGCTGTGTCCCAAAATGATAGGGACAAGAAACCCCTGTAAATATAGCCAAGTGTACTATTTCTTTATCTCCAGACGCCAGGTGCTTATGTCCATATGTCTACTTTTTGGGTTTATAATCCTATTTTCTTAGAGGAAATGTTGCATTTTGTGTCAGCTTCCTTCGAAACCGGTTACACCTTAATGAACGTATATTTCAAAATGTAATTGAAAACACAGAAAGAGAATTATTAGCCGAATCAATAGTAGATTGACTTACTGCAGTAGTTACAAATATTGAACATAAAGTATCACGCTGGGCCACGTTTAATGGTAAATTGGCAGCTGTAGGAGTACAAATTGGCTTAATGTGGCACAGCATTCTGTCCGTTTCCTAAGTACATGTGGCACTTCCAGAGCCTCCATAACCCTAATACATTCATAATACATTCACTAGATTTGTAAATAGATATGGCAGTATCTGCATTAGACGTAGACTGGGACACATCATTTCAGCCAGGAGAGATACTCAGCAATCATATAGTGCTGCCGGTCTCTGCATTCTGGCAGGAGTATGCGCCATTATACATACTCTATATTATTTCTATACACGTCAATGGAATAGCACAGGAACAAAATACACGCAGCCACAGTATTGCTCTCTACTCGGGCTACCCTCAGGGACCTGCCGTGTATATACAGGTATATTATTAGATCAATCAACACTGGACTGTTTGACCAATTTAGATTATTAGTGCATTGCAGCTAGTTTTATAAGGTACTACCACTGAAAATTCAACTTTTGACATGCCTTTTATCAGTCACTTTTTGCAAGACCAGAAAGGCTGCTTTCACATCTGTGTCGGGGGTCCGGTTTCCTGTTCCATTTGGGGAGCAGGAAATGGGAATCACCTGGCTGAATGACTCAGTCTTATGATGGAACAGTGCTGAATGGACCCAGTTGACTATAATGGGGTCCATTCGCTTTCCGCTCAGCTGCCCTGCATTTTACTGTAAGAAAAAGCGCTGATGTGAATCCAGCCTAAGATTTTCATTTGTGTTGAAAAAAGGACTCTGTCAAATTTAGCATTTTTTGTAATCATTTTCTGCCATTTTTCTTTTCAGTAGTGTTATAGTGGCATATCTTAGTAGCTGGCCTTATTCCTGTAGCATCCATATGGCAAACTGTGGAATGGAAATTGGGAGGGCGCAATATGATCATTAAGCAGCATTAAGATATATATCTTTATACCCCCATCTCCAGCTGCACGGCCCATTAGATATATCATTGAACCTTAATGGGATTCTACAAGATTACATGAAATCTCACAAGACCACATTCAGACACAAAGATAACCTGTTGGAAGATTTAAGGACATTGTAAGAGTGTATATTTCAATATTTCGTGTTGTCACTGTATTCTGAGCTGAATATATATATATATATATATATATATATTCAACTCTAAACGGAGCAGCATAGTGCAATTTAAAACGAAGCAATTTGTGCACGAGCAGCCGTAACCGTGATCCTGTGACAAAGCAAATACCACATAAGGTTCATGGCACTCCCAGAATAATTGAATACAGTTCTTTACTTGCCCAGTTCAGCGTTTAATCCCACCAAAAAGGTTTGAGAAACATCCCACTGGGTGAATAAAGAAAATTAGGGCCTAACTTTACACCACCTATTAGTTGGCTTTGTTTATTCTGAAAATTGCACCACAATGAGGGATAGCTAACACTAGAGAAGAGAGAGAGGATTCAAAAAGATCTGGACAAGCTTGGAACAGTGGGCAGTGACTAACAGAATGGTATTTAACAAGGAGAAATGCAAAGTCCTACATCTGGGCAAGAAGAATGAAAAAAGCACATATAGAATCGGAGGAATTGGGCTAAGCAGCAGCACATGTGAAAAAGACTTGGGTATACTAATAGATCATATACTGAACATGAGTCAACAATGTGATGCAACAGCCAAAAAGGCAAACACAATTCTGGGATGTATTAAGAGAAGCATAGAGTCTAGATCACGTGAGGTCATTATTCCCCTCTACTCTTCCTTAGTCAGACCTCATCTGGAATACTGTGTCCAGTTCTGGGCACCCCACTTTAAAAAAGACATAGACAAACTGGAGCAAGTTCAGAGAAGAGCTACCAAGATGGTAATTCCACATCTGGGAATGTTTGGCTTACAGAAGAGAAGGCTAAGAGGAGACTTAATAGCTGTCTACAAATATCTCAAGGCTGTCACAGTGCAGAGGGATCAGCCCTTTTCTCATCTGCACAAGGAAAGACTAGAAGCAATGGGATGAAACTGAAAGGGAGGAGACACAGATTAGATATTAGAAAAAACTTTCTGACAGTAAGGCTTCACACGGCAAGATTCTCGTGTTGCAAGACGCACAGATACCGCACAAATATGAACCCCATTCGGGGTCATACACATGAGAGATCGTAGCACGTCTTATCTTTGTGCATGCCCTCGCATCACCTTGTCTATTGTTTTCAATGGGGCCAGCGACCTCATTACACTGCGTGCTAGGTGCACGCGAATGCGATGCGAGGTCTCCCATTGATAACAATGGGACACACCCCACGATCCTCTGCTGTGGCAAAATCGCATGTTGGCGAGTGCAATACCAGGCCATGATTCACGGTCTGATATTGTACTTGCCCGTGTGAAGTAAGCCTGAGGGCGATCAATGAGTGTAACAGGTTGCCACAGGAGGAGGTGAGCCCTCCCTCAATGGAAGTGCTCAAACAAAGGCTGGACAGACATCTGTCTGAGATGAATCGTGCCCTGAGCAGGGGGTTGGACTCGATGACCCAGGGGGTCCCTTCCAACTCTACCAGTCTAATTTGGTTCAATTTTTGTCACAGTGTCACATCTAGGCCACAGCCCTGTTCACAAAGTCACGCCTTTGACAGACAAGTGAAAGTGTCTAAAAACACCTGATAAATGCGGTGCATAGCATGTAAGTCGGTTTTGGCTCCCTTCCAGTAGTAAATTGGCCATATTCTATTTATGTATCCTGAGAGCGCTGAGAACTTTACGGAGTTTATAAACATATGTATTAACGTTTAGCAGATACAAGGGGACGTGTACATTTATTGTGTATCTTCGTGGGATCCTAAATTTGGTTATTGGTAAATCTCTCATTAGACTTTGCAGTTTGAGCTCCATCAGTGACTCATAGCTCAGGATGAACTGTTAGAACTAATGTCTGATTTCATGAGGCTTGGGAATAAAACTTGTCTCCTATATCCCACTGTGTCACTATGATTTATGTCTAGATGTGTCATAGTGGCCTGAGAGACAAACGTGTGCTTCTGTCACTTGCAGGATGAGAGATGTTGGATCTGGGGGCGTATATGCCTTATTGTACGGCAATGAGATCTCACTAGGGGCCCATGACTCAGTCAGTGTCACTTCTATTGTACTCTGACATAAAGAGAGATAGTTTGCTCTTGTTCGTTTGTGATAGAATTCTTATCTCTTTGCTGCAGTGTATTTTTACAGAGTCGTGTGATTGTATTTCAGGGAAATATGGGACAGAGGTTCGCCCTGCCTTCATCCTTAATGTCCCCTACCTGCTTCTTCCTGTCTGGGCAGGAATGAGGATATTCAGAGAAAAGCATGCCTTTACCAAAATAGCCGCTGAGAAGGTAACATTGGCAGGAATGTGACGCAGAGTATAAAACGGTTTTTATTTTGCCTATAAATGTATGTTTTTTGTTCTTCCTTTCAGGTGACAATGGCGCACAGTGAAGGAATTTTTCAACGCCCTTTAGATATTGCACTGATTTTGTATCTGTTAGGAGCAATTACATTTACTCTTTTTAGGGGTATGGTAAGTATAAATATAATGATATTTCATGCACTGTTGCCTATTGTGCACGTACTTGACGAGGATACTTTCAGCCATGTAGTCAAGAAAATAGTAGAGAGCGCCACAGGTAGGTGTAATCCAAGACTGAAAGGATATGCTTAAATAACTCAGATGAATCTTTTCCTCAGTACTCCGATCCTCTGGGTCAAAGGAGAGCTGCAGATACAAACCGGGGGGTCTGGAGACCAGAACTCCCCCAGGTATAACAGAAAGTAGGATGTCAGAAAAAAGTCAGCGCTCAAATTTGGAGTGAAAACGAAGGATGACTTCACATACAAGAAGTGGTTTGTTGTGACACTTACTTGGAAGGAGGGGGGTATGATGCACAAATGCCCCCTCCTATGAGTGTCTTCCACAGGATACAAAACTATGTTCCAGAGCACATAGTGATAAACAGGATACTTTAATCAGGCAACGCGTTTCGGTGCAGTGTAAAGCACCTTTCTCAATCCATACCTATGGCTTTTGTATGTGAAGTCGTCCTTAGTTTTCACTCCAAATTTGAGCGCGGACTTTTTTCTGACATCCTACTTTTAGCCATGTGTCACTATATTGGTGTCAATAGCATTATGTCAAGCTGATGTACCTCGAGACTGAACGTGTGATCTGGAGCCTCCTGATGTACTCAGATGTGCATATTCACAACTACTGTCTTGTTTAAGATGGCTGTTCGGCTGGGCTCAAACTGGGCGGATTTGCCGCAGAAGTTCCATCCGAAATTTCGCCGTGGCAGATCTGTCTGCGGCCGGTAATTCCAGGATTAGCCAGCTATGTGGACGAGATTTCTCAGAAATCTCGGCCACACGGGATGGCGAATCTGCCATGGCAAAGCGGATTTGCCGGCCGCAGTATGTGCCGGCGAAGTGCCGCTGGTTTTGAAGCGGCGAATTTCCGGCGTAAATCTCGGGTTTTTTTGCTGCGGCCAAACCGCGAGATTTTCGCCCGGAATCCGCTCAGTGTGAATCCAGCATTCAAGTTCCAGTAGTTATAAAGATAAACGACGAAGGCTAGTCTCACACGACTGGATTTGCATTGCAAATTCCGCGGTTGCCGTCCGCATGTATTTTCTATTTTTTCTTCACACTTGCAGATACGAATTGCATGTTCCGCGAGCAGAAGAAAAATCACAGCATGGCTCTATTTTGCCATGGAATCCATGCATACGGCCTCCATTGAAGTCAATAAAGGCATCCCACCCACAGCCCATACTCAGTTAACATTGCAAATACGTCATCGCTAAGCAGCGGCGCGGGAAATACATACGATGACAAAAAAACTGTACTGCGCATGACCGCCTGAGAGTCTCTGCGGTCATCCGCAATAGAGTTTAATGAGGTACACAGGGTCACCGGACGGGGCTCACAGCCGGAATCCGCTGCGGGATTCCTTAATGGAGCCATAAAATGTCCATTTGCAGAGCCATTAGGGTATGTAATGTTGTATTCCCAACTAGTGGATGTGCATTAATATGCTATATTCTGCTGTAATTTGCATCTATAGCTGGCACTGGACTGCCCTTCTGACACCTGCTTCACCTACATCTACCAATATGAACCATACATAAGGGACCCTGTGGCTTATCCTAAAGTTCAGGTAAGTGCTCAGTTTTCACTGTCTGCTTATTTGCACCAAAATCCACATCAAAAACCGCACCATTTGTTGTGGTTTTTGATGCAGATCTGCAGATGATATCACGCCTTCAATTGAAGGGGTGAAGTCTGTTGCAGATCTGTGTCAAAATCCGCATCAGTGGTTTGGATTTTGATGCGAATTTTCTGCAACATGGAGCTGCCGTTGGACGCGTGTTCATTCCAGGGATTCTCAATGCGGATCAATAGCTGCATCTGACGACTTCCTGGATGAACTGCCCCTATCATAGAAGAAGGAGGCCACTTCCAGTACACTTTCCTTACTTCAATAGCAGCAATCGCAAGAGACTTAGGCTGCCTGTCCACGGGCGGGTTTGAATTGCGTTCCCTATTGCGATAATCCATCTGCGGGGAACACAGTAAACGCTCTCCATAGCGTTGCTATGAAGAGCACAGCCCCCCTGTCCACGAGCAGAGAATAATTGCGATTCTCCGCTCACTGGCGGCAATTTGCAGCATGCTACGAATTACCGCGATTCTCCGTGGTCAGCCTATCTGTCAGATAGGCTAACAGCGGAAATAGTGTGCCATCTCCTGCTCCCGGGCAGCGGCTCCTGCGGCGAGATCCGCCACTATACTGCAACACCTGTGGACAGGCATCCTTTGAGAGACTTAGAAAGTAGATTGCTGCTTCTCACATGCTAGTCTTCAACTTTGCAATTGGGTTTTACTCTCTATCTCTTACAGGGGCCACAACACAAAATTGAAATCCATGTTCCGGGGCCCATCTATCATACTATCATGTAGCGCATCCATGCCTTCCTATTATACAACTCGATTGCCATTTTAATGTCAGATACCAGTACTGATATATAGCACTGGATCAGTCTTTTTGACTACAACCTGTATACATCCCTCTATACTAGGGTGTATCAACAAGGGTTTCCCTGAACCCTGGAGCTCCTTGAAAGCTCCTTAAAGGGGTTGTCCCGTGGCCAAAACGAAAAAATGTTCACACCCCAGTCCCCCATGTTAAGCAAGCATCACAAACTATCCATGTAAATCGTTTTTTTAGAGTGTTTCTACTCACCATGAAGCTGTTTCATGAAGTTATAAAAATCTTCTTCCAAGATGGCCGCTGTCATTTCCCAAGGTGCACCGCTGGTCTTCTCCCATGGGGCACCGTGGATGTTCTTCTCCAGTCTGAGCTCCACTGCCGATTACAGCCACCTCATTGGCTGATCGGCACCACGTGATGGGGCGGAGCTACGCGATGACGTGGAGAAGGGGGAGGAGCCAAAATGCAGCTCGTGAGCCCGGACCCTCCAGAAGAGGATTCTTCTCTGCGCAAGCGCGACTGTTGCGGCGACCAGAGAAGAAGTTTGGTCGTCGCCATGGAGACGGGGAGGCTGGCACCGGAGGGGGTAAGTGTATAACTTCTGTATGGCCAATATTTAATGCACGATATATATTACAAAGTGCATTAATATGGCCATACAGAAGTGTATAACCCCACTTGCTTCTGCGGGACAACCCCTTTCAGGACTCCTCAGAAAACAGCAGCAGCAAGACCTATCATTTTCACAGAAGAGATGCCCAATTATCAGCTTACAAAGAGATGCACGGATTGGAGTCAGGCAAAGCAGCCAACAAATAGAGAATGCATTACTTCCCCCTACATAAAGTTTCTTTGAGGGAGAAAAAGGAGTTACGGGTTCCTTGAGAGTGAAAATGCTTTTCAAGAGTTTCCTGATAGTAATATGGTTGAAAATCATTGTTCTACAGTGAATATACTAACATATTAGGGAATAGCCGATAATGCTTGAAAAGTACACATATTCTTTAAAACAGGAGCTGCTGAATGTCTTTCTACATTCCTACATCATTCACAGATACGGATACATATAGAGATGCTGTGTATCATATAGAGACCTTTTTTTTTAATTTTGACTTTTATAGTGTCTTTGTGAATTTGCAGATTAGTAGAACAATCTCTTGAAGTATATTCATTGAGAGCAACTAAAATCCACAACGGCGCCATTTGATATGAAGAGTCAGCAAAAAGCATGCAGAAAAAATTGAGGGCATGCAAATGTAACATTATTTACAGCAGTTCATTGCCTGTTCTTAACCCCTTCATACCACATGTATTTTTGATGTTAGGTCCAAGCAATTTCATTGTTAAATTTCATAACTTTTTTTTTCTGTCGCTATGGTTATGGAAGCTCTTGTATTTTGCAGCATGAGTTGTAGTCTTTACTGGCGCTGCTTTATAGTACATGTAATTTACTGGTTTAGGGCTCATGTCCACAGGCGGGTTTGAATTGCAGAATCCGCGCTGGGCACCGCAAATCAAGACGCCCATAGAGAAACCTGGGCATCTGCAAATAAATAATTTAGTCCTGAAGAAACCGCAGCACGCTCCATTTCAGTGCGGATCCCACACGGATGGCTTCCATTGAAGTCAATGGAAGCCGTCCAATCCACGGCCCGTCTGCAATTAAATTGAGGCTGGGCTGCGGATTCCACACATATCCGCAGTAAAGAAGGTAGAAGACCCGGGCAGGGAAGCAGAAGACCCGCAATGTCCTCGGCCGCTATCTGGGTCGGATTCTGCTGTGGGCTCCCGCATGCGGAATCGTATGCACCGTGGACGAGGCTTAACTTTTATACAACTTTATTAAAGGGGAAGGGGGTGCAAAAATGACAATCTTGCCTTTTTTTCCCCCCTATTTACCAGGTGGTAGAAATAGCAAATTGACTTTATTCTATAGATTAGTACAAATACTTCGGCATCAAATGAGTATAAGGGTGCTTTCACAAACACGGAATTGACAGCACCAGCTGTGTGGATAAGACTTAAGACGTCTTGTCCACATGGAGTGAACAGTTTTTGCACAGAATATGCATCGTATTTGAAATACGCTGTGGATTCTAAATCCACAAAATGTCAATTTATATTGTGGTTTTCAACAGCGGATTTCAACCTTTGAAGGGTTAAAACCTTGCCGAAATCTACACCATTTAGGCATCATGTCCACGGGGAAATTATATTTAGCAAATCTGCATCCCATAGAAAAGCATTTACCATCCGTGGTTAATTAAATAGCCGCGGATGGTATTTTAATAGAGATGAGCGAACATACTCGGTAAGGCCGATTTCGCAATCGAGCACTGCGATTTTCGAGTACTTCACTACTTGGGTGAAAAGTACTCGGGGGCGCTGTGGGGCGGGGCGTGGCGTGGTGGAGCGGGGGGGGGGGGGGTAGCAGCACGGAACAGGGGGGAGCCCTCTCTCTCTCCCTCTCCCCCCCCACTCCCCTCTGCAACCCCCCGCTCACCCACAGCGCCCCCGAGTACTTTTCACCCGAGTAGTGAAGTACTCGAAAATCGCGGTGCTCGATTGCGAAATCGGCCTTACCGAGTATGTTCGCTCATCTCTATTTCTTACCCAAACAGTTTCTACAGAACTCCCAGCTCTGAAGCTTGAATCTCTGTGGAGATTAATGTTTTCCTAATATACAACACAACACCTCCTCGTTCGCTCATCTCTATATTTTAAGTGATTTGCGTCTTTCGCGCACACAAAAAAAAACCCGCGACATGCTCCATTTAAATGCGGATCACGTGCAGGTGGGCTCAATTGTCCTCTATCTCAATGTATCTCCCGCATGCAAGAAAAAAAAAAAGATAATTTAAAGTGTATCTGCAGCAGAAATCCGCGCGGGCCATATTTTCCCGTGGACATGAGGCCTTAGGAGCAGCTTTCGCCGATTTTGTTGCATATTCACTGCCATTTTGCCATTGTTGAGGGTCAGCATCAAATACGCCTCGTGTTAAAGGCAGCTGAATAGTTCTTTAGTAAGGAAAAACACACAGAAAAAAAAGATTTTTTTTCCATGTTCTGAGAGCCATAACTTTATTTATTTTTCTGTCAAACTAGTCCTTCGAAGGCTTGTTTTTGTGGGATGTACTATTTTTGGTACCTATCATTTTTATAAATATGTTTTTGATGGGGAGGGGGGTGGAATGTGAGAAAAAATATAACGATGGAAAAATACTTTAATTTTTGCGAATTTGAACAGTTTTTTCCTTAATAATGTTCACCTTTTTTCAATGAATTGATTGCGTTGTAACCTTTCCCTGGAGAACGATCTGACGGATATCTCTTCTTTCCAGATGTTGGTAAATCTGTTCTATGTGCTTCCATTTCTGTGCATGTCCATCTATGCTCTGCTGGTTCCTGGCTGTACGTGGATGTTGGACTGGACGGTTGTCTTTGCTGGTGCCATGGCACAGGTAGGTTTCGGCTTTTTAGTACATCTGAAACGTTATGGAGTTGGTTGCCATCGGCAGCAGCTTTATTTTTGAACACTTTAGTTTTATACTTGGGACCTTAGAACTGATTAGTCTGCTTCTTTCTTGATAGGGTCAGTTTGCTCACATAGGATCTTCAGTCTACCACAGAACACCATATACTTACCGTGTTCCTCAGGAAGCATGGTGGGAGTTCATGATACTGAATGTTTCGTACACCCTGGGAATGCAGCTACTGGCTTACCGATGTGTTAAAAACCGAGCCTACTTCCTTAAAGACACAACGCAAACTGTGGAGGAAGGCAAGAAACAGAATTAATGCAATTTATTATTGGACTACACTGTAAGACTCGATCATGAACACATCTTTTCAAGGCACACGGGACTCTAGGCTCCGATCTTAATAATGTGAAGAAGCAAATAAGGACTTGCTAACCTTATAAGGGACCCTCAAAGAATGTTTTGCACTGGATTTCTTCTAATAAATAAGATTTCTCTAATTCTGGTTTTCAGTTTTTATCTCGTATATTAAAAACATACTTGTCTTTAGAACCTTCCTTTCTTAAAGGGGTTATATGAGATTACTAAAATATGGCTGCCTTCTTACAGAAACAGCACCACTCTTGCCTATAGACTTTGTCTGGGATTGCAGTTCAACTCCATTCATGTCAATAGATATAATCTGCAACCTATATATATGCCCCGTGAACCAACCCAGTGCTGTTTTTAGAAGAAGAGAGTAGAAATATGTTTTTAGACTCCTAACCGCCGTTAACATTGCTGCTCTCTGTATTTGATCACAGGATAGATAGTAGTATGACAACAGGCACTTGTTTTTCATCCTGTGGTAGTAGCAGAGTGGTTGGTTGTAGCATACAAGTATATAAGATATAGTGTGCAGGATTTTGTCTTCATCCAAATGTATTTTGGCTTGCACAGTAAACATGTTGTAAACTTAGCGACTAAGGCAATGCGCCCAAGAGCAGGAGCCGCCGCCGATTGTCCGCCGGTCAGCCCTATCTGATAGATAGGCTGACCGCAGAGAATCGGGGCAATTCGCAGCATGCTGCGAATTGCCTGCTGCGAGCGGAGAATCGCAATGATTCTCTGCTCGTGGACAGGTGCCAGCGCTTTCCATAGCAAGGCTGCATGTCCACGGGCGACGATCACGCTGTGTGAAGCTTTTCATAGTGTTGCTATGGAAAGCGCAGCTCCGGCGTCCAATTGCGGAGAATCATAGCAAGTCTCCGCTCACGGGATCTAAATCGCGGCATGCCACGATTCTCCGCGTCGAGCCTATCTGTTAGATAGGCGCACCGCTGAGACCTGACAGCGCTCCCCCCTCGCTTAAGTGGCGGAATATCGCTGGCAATATTCCATCATAGCCGTGGACAGGGGGCCTTAACAGGGTTGTCCAGCATGAAAAAATATGTCTGCTTTCTTCTAGAAACAGTGCCGCATCTGTTCATGGGTTGTGTCTGGTATTACAGCTCAGCTCCATTGCAATGAATGGGGCTGAGCTGGCTGTTATGTGGCTTGTATCCTGTACTTTTCACCAGTTTCCCACCTACAGACTGTATATCTAATTTTCAGTTCCCTCTGACCTGGTGAGAGTAGGCTGCTGCTATGATGTCTTCCATACACTGCACACAGAAAGAAAAAAGTTTTACTCTCTGTAACACACACAGGTAAATAAAAGCATCATGTAGGACACTACAGCAGTATTGAGCAATGTAGATGTGATTACAGTAACTGTGGAAAAGTGAATATCTCAACATTAGCTTTAGTAGCCATGTCTGTGTGAGTCATTCGCCTAATGGTGTAGATTTTTCAGGGCAAGATGTCATTTTACGTAAAATGATTTGCACTTTTGCTAGGTATCACATTAGTAACATACTTAATGTCCATTAAATTCAGCCTATCACCCCCCTAATGTGGATCCAGAAGAAGGCAAAAAAAAACATTGAGGTAGAAGCCAAATTTCCCCTTTTAAGGAAAAAAATTCTTCCTGACAGTCAGAATTATCCCCGGATCATTGACCCTTCTGAAGTAATCAGTGATAGAACATGTAATATTGTAACACTCAAGAAAGACATTCTGGCCCCTCTTAAACTCTTTTATCAAATTCATCATCACTTTGTCCTCAGGCAGAGAGTTCCGTAGTCTCATTGCTCTTACAGTAAAGAACCCCCTTCTATATTGGTATAGGAATTTTCTCTCTTCTAAACGAAGAGGGCGCCCCCTTGGTACAGTCACAGTCCTGAGTATGAACAGATCACGGGAGAGATCTTTGTATTGTCCCCTGATATATTTATTGTGACAGTGCAGTAGCAAGAGTGGCCTGTAGGGGGCCTCTGAGCGCAGTCACTGTGTTTGGTTTTGTTCACCTGCACCTGCAAGAGTGTGGCTACACAGTTTAAATTTCCCCTCCCTTACAAACTTAGGGTCTTTGAAGCTGGTGGAGCGTAGGTCCATTGAGGCCTGTGGGGCTTGAGGTTTATGTAGACCTGGTGCTGGTCTGTGAGGGACCTGCAAGCATGGAGCAGACAGGGGGTAGTCGGCCCCTCGCTCATCGCCTGTCGGGGTAAAGTCACCATCCTGGAAGGTCCTCTGGAAAAAGCTGTATGCGTTGCTGTGTGAACTGTGACAGACAACAGTGTGAAGTTGCAAATGATATGCTGGACTGTATGTATATTGAATACGCTGCTATGCTGAAATAAACGCTGGAGGAACCAGCATTTGGACTTTACCCTGTGTTTTCTGGACATCATTGCAGTCCTGCCACCTCTGGGCAGGGGAAAGTAAGCAGGAGATCCCGGGCATGTACCCCCGACTTGCCACACTATACATAGTTATTAGAGCGCCCGCTTGTTACAGTGCTGGGTATAAATAGATGATGGGAGAGATCTCTGTACTGACCCCTGATATATTCATAGTTATAAGAGCGCCCCCTTGTTACAGTCCTGGGTATAAATAGATGATGGGAGAGATCTCTGTATTGTCCCCTAATATATCTATAGACAGTAATTAGAGCGCCCCCTTGTTATAGTCCTGGGTATAACTAGATGATGGGAGAGATCTCTGTATTGTCCCTCTGATATATTGTACATAGTTATTAGGTCAACACTCAGCTGTCTTATTTCTAAGCTAAACAACCCCAATTTTAATAACCTCTCTGGGTATTATAGTCCGTCCATTCAATTTATTACTTTAGTTGACCTCTTTTGTACCTGCTCAAGCTCTGATTTGTCCCTCTTGAGTACTGGTGCCCCAAAATGTCCCCAATATTCCATGTGTGGTCTGACCAGTGACTTGTAAAGAGGAAGAACGATGTTCTCGTCATGTGCTCCTACATCTTTTTTAATGCCCCCCATGAGCCTATTTGCCTTGGCAGCAGCTGCCTGACATTGGTTGCTCCAGTTAAGCTTTCAGTTAACTACAATCCCCAAGTCCTTCTCCATGTCAGTGTTCCCCAGTGGTTTTCCATTTAGTGTGTAATGGTGACATGTATTTCCTCTGCCCGTGTGCAGAACCTTACATCTACCAGTGTTAAACCTCATTTGCCACTTTTCTGACAAAGCCCCCAACTTATCCAGATCCTCTTGTAACTACATTCTGTCCTCTTGTGTTAATTTCATTACATAGTTTTGTATCATCTGCAAATATTTCTGTTTTACTGTGCAATCCTCCTACCAGGTCATTAATAAATATATTCAAGATGTGATTGTTCCCAGCAAGAGAAACCACGTAATCTTGTAGACACGATACCTTTTAATGGCTAACAAAAATACATGATGTAATTGCAAGCTTGCGAGCCTCTCGGGCTCTTCGTCAGGCTTTTAGCTTCTCTTTCTTCCAGTAGTCTCAGTGTTACTGTGTCTAGCTCTTTCACCCAGCTTGTGGGGATTTGTAATCCGCTTCCTATTTAAACTCTCCAAAGACTTCTCACAATGCCTGCTGTTGTTGCTCATTCCCTGGGTGACTCCACGCAAGCTGCCGATGCAGCTATCTCATCTGTATACAGTTCTGTGTATCCTTTAATAGTTTATATTGTGTCTTTGTGTTCCCAGTTCCTTGTGTGTTCTGCCTCTGGGTTCTGTTTGTCTTCTCTACATAGGACTGGCTGCAGTTTTCGTCTTGCATCCTTTCCTGCAAATCTGTGCGGCTCGGTACATCTGCCTCTGGATTCCCACCCTCACCAGGTTGGTAGGGTGGTCTAGGAGACAGGGTCAGGAAAGGCAGCCTGGATCTCTCCACCACCAGGAGTATCAGGAATATCTAGTTCAGTACAGGGTGAGGCCCATTCTCCTTCTCTGTACTAAGTACCTGCATTTCCTCAGTCTTCTCCTCAGTGTCAGCTCTTTATCCTGCCGAGTCATCCCACTCGGCAGGACAACACAGTGGATCCACAACACAATACATTTCAAATCTTTTTACTATGTACTGTATATAGTTGAAGAACAGTTTAGGGTTAGTTTTACTCTCTTTGGCAATAAGTCTCTTTGTCTCCATCTTTGCTGCTTTTATCTGATTTTTATATACCGTATATACTTGAATATTAGCCGACCCGAGTATAAGCCGAGTCAATAAGTTTTATCACATAAAACTGGTAAAACTTATTGACTCGAGTATAAGTCTAGCAAACTCGAGTATATACTAGGTTAAAAAAAAAACGCGCAATATTCACCTCCCAGCCATCGTCTGTGTCCCCAGCGCGATGGTCTCCCCAGCGATGCGGCAAGCTGCTTCAGACTTCTCCCCGCTCTCATCTCTCTGCTGTGATTGGATCGAGCTCCAACCAATCACAGCCAGCACTCGATAAACCAGTCACAGCCATTCAGTGAGGTCATTCACTGAATGGCTGTGAATGATCGAGCGCCGGCTGTGATTGGCTGGCACTCGATCCAATCAAAGCGCCTACCTACACAGCGCTGACGGTGGAAGAATTCAAAGCTGACCAGGAAGATGACAGCAGGGAGAATTCTCAAGCAGCTTGCCGCACTGCCGGGGAGACCATTGTGCCAGGGACACAGATGCAGGCTGGGAGGTGAGTATAGCAGGGGTTTTTTTTTGTTGGTTTTTTTACCTCACTCGAGTATAAGCCAAGGGGGGCTTTTTCAGCATAAAAAAATGTGCTGGAAAACTAGGCTTATACTCGAGTATATATGGTATTTTATTTTTTTCCTTATAGGTTTAAGTGCTTCTTCGCTGCCTCCTTGTTTTAGTCGTTTAAACAGCTTTTTGCTGTTTATTGCCCCCTTTACACCTTTATTGAGCCACATTGGTTTTCTCCTATTCCTAACCCTTTTATCCCTGTAAGATATGAACCTCTCACAGTAAGTAATTAGGATGTTTTTAAACATTTCCAATTTATTGTCCGTACTCTTATTTTTGAGGACATTGTCCCAGTCAATAAGATTCGGGGCATCTCTGAGCTGATCGAACTTTGCCTTCCTAAATTTTTAGTATTTTCATAGTTCCCCTATAAGACTCTGTCTTGAAGGACAAGTTGAAATGTATTATATTATGGTCCTTAATTCCCAGGTGCCCCCCGACATGCACCCCTGTTATTTTATCAGGTCTGTTGGTTAATATTAAGTCCAAAATGGCCGTCCCTCTAGTCGGGTCCTGTACAAGCTGGATAATGTAATTACCTTTAGCAATTGAGGGAAACTAGTTACCTTTATGAGGTCTGCAGGTTTTGGGTTCCCAGTTTATATCCAGATAACGTCCCCCATAATAATTACCTTACTGTGATTTCACATTGGCTGTCACATAAGCACAAGTTGTTTGAAAAGTTAGTGATCACTTAAGTACTCTGCTTATGTGTTACAGAGCTAAAGCACAGTTACTGATACAAGGCTGTGCTGAAAATATAGTCATATTATAAACTCTAGAATGCCATTGTGCCCATGCTGAGGCAAAACCGGAAGATTTGTATAGCAGGTAGAAATGATTGTCAACTTCCATTTAGAGAGAATAACCTGTGTAGTTATGGGGAAGCAAGATAAAATGAATGAAAAGGCCTCAAATGAAAGACGAGGAAGGTCAGTATTTCACCACGTCCATCCTAACAACAAAAGAACTATGAGTCCATTTACCGTCATGGGAGGAGCGATGGAAGTTGGTCCTTGTACACCTGTGGCAAAACAGGCATTCTAAACCATTGGAACAGCAAAACGTCACCTGAGCAGAACATTGTGATTACGATATTTACTTTAATTCATTTTACTGCCCCATCTCTTAGAATATTGTTGGATTTCCAGTAACAGAAATCAGCACTGCACAGCGGCAAATGCTTTTAACCCCTTAGTGACCAAGCTTTTTTGTTTTTTTCACCCATTTTTGTTTTTTCCTCCCCCCTTTAAAAAAATCGTAACTCCTTTATTTATCCATCGATGTCGCTGTCTAAGCGCTTGTTTTTTGCGGGACGAGTTGTATTTTTAATGGTGCCATTTAATGTACCATATAATGTACTGAAAAACTTTAAAAGAATTCTAAGTGGAGTAAAATGGGGAAAAAAATGAAATTCCGCCATCTTTTGGTGCGTTTTGTTTCTATGGCGCACAAACTGCAACAAAAATGACTTGACAACTTTATTCTATGGGTCAGTACGATTACTGCGATACCAAATGTGTATAGTTTTTTTTGTTTTGCTGTACTACTTGTATTTGTTTTCAATGATATTTATTTTTTTCAATTATTTTCTGCTGCCATATTCTGCGCGCAATAAGTTTTTTATTTTTCATCGACATAGTTGTGGTAGGGCTCATTTTTGGCGGACATCCTTTAGTTTGCGTTGATAACATTTTGGAATACATACGACTTTTTGATTGCTTTTTATTGCATTTTTTTTCTTGGACACAGGGTGACCAAAAAAGCGCATTTCTGGAATTTTACTTTGATAGATCGGACTTTTACAGACGCAGCGATACCAAATATGTATTTTTGTTTTATTATTTAGATAATTTTATTATAAATATGTCAAAAGGGTTTTTTTTTTTAACTTTTATTACTTTTTTTTAATGTAATTAGTGAAACTTTATTGATCTTAGTTTTACATTTTCTTTTAGTCCCCAGGGTACCACAACATGCAATACTTTAATCACTCCTACAGTATCATGTAATGCTATAGCTATATGCTATAACCTTACATCATACTGCAATCTAACAGGCAGTCTATCAAGCCACCCCTCGGGGATGGCTTGTGGGCACACTGTCAAGACAGCCCTGGGGCCTCCCCAGCTGCCATGACACCTGCACGGCTCATCGCAATGAGGCCATACAGGACCCCCGAACATCGTTAGGGGAATTTAATGCTGCTGTCAGAATTGACAGCGACATTTAAAGGCTTAACAGACCCGATCGACTGAGCAGGTCGTTGGAGGTGTTACCTGTGGGTGTCAGCTTTAATAAACAGCCGATGCCCGTGATGTATGGAGGAAGGTCGCAGGGTAGTGCATGATCCTATAAGCCAGGTGGACTTAAAGACCCTTCAAAGTAATTACCATCTGACGAGTAGGACAGATCAGCACCCAGGAACTCGTTCAGGAAAAATATATAAAATCTTTTATTCCTCCAGCAAGTAAAAGCTGCGACGTTTCGACCTGTAGTCATGCTTGACAAAGACCTACTACAGGTCAAAACGTTGCAGCTTTTACAAGATTTGATACAGGTGGGCATGGAGGCTCTAGTACCCTGTTGTACCGCCTCTAGCTTGGATACAAGATGTGATACGGGCAGACATGGAGGCTCTAGTACCCTGTTGTACTGCCTCTAGCTTGGATACAAGATGTGATACGGGCAGACATGGAGGCTCTAGTACCCTGTTGTATCGCCTCTAGCTTGGATACAAGATGTGATATGGCCGGGCATGGAGATTCTAGTACTCTGTTGTACCGCCTCTAGCTTGGATACAAGATGTGATACAGGCAGGAATGGAGATTCTAGTACTCTGTTGTACCACCTCTAGCTTGGATACAAGATGTGATACGGACAGGCATGGAGGCTCTGGTACCCTGTTGTACCGCCCCTAGCTTGGATATAAGATGTGATACGGGGGGCATGGAGGCATACAGGTTCCATACAGTATTCTGTGGCATATCACTACACATTTTATATAACTGAGCCTCTAAATTGTGCAAACTCGTAGGCTGTTGCAGTTGGTGTCCCAGTTGGTCCCATACATGTTCTCTTGGTGATAAATTTGATGACCGGTCAGCTACGGAAGTGTGACAATGTAGTAGGGACTTCCTGTGACATCCTTGCTGAGGCTGAGCATTATCCTGTTGCCTCTTGGAAGCCGCCATGAGAGAACACATGTGGCTGCAGGATGTCCTGAACATATCGCTGAGCTGTCATTGTCCCTCATACCACTACTAGGGGCGACCGACTGTCATATGCAATGGCCCCCCAGACTATCACATGTGCAAGGGGCAGTGTGCCGATCCACAGCAAAGGCAGGATTGAAACGCTCATCCCTACAGACACACACATAGGCGTCATCAGTGCCCAAACTAAACCTGGATTGGTTGATGAAGTGAGTGTAGCAGTCAAGTTTCGTCGTTCATAATACCACTACAAATGGAGGCAATGCTGGGTGGATATGAAAGGCCGTACATGTAATGGGCGCCGTGAGACCAAGTGTCCTTCAGACATGTACCTAGTAATAGTTCTGACAGACACAGGGGTGTAGCGATGGTGCCACCTGTCTCTGGATGGCGAAAAATGGAACCATTGCAGCTGGTCGTGCTTGTCAGACAATCACATTTCTCTACTGGTGGTCTGTCGGGGGGTCCTGGGCCCGGTCACCTTGTGTGCCCTCATGCATCCAATGGTCCCAACACCTCCTAACAGTCAGGTTAGAATGGCCCAGATGGTGGGCAATTAGTGAATAGGACCATCCAACTTTTCACAATGCAATAATGCGCCCCCTCTCAAATACTGAAATCTCTTCTCTGCGTCGTAGAGGCGTCTAGTGGTCAACAAGCACTACACAAGCGGAAAAAGAGGTCACTACACACAAGGAGCCTCTGGGAGCCTTTTTGTAGGCCAAGGATGGAACCATTTCAAATGGTCAGGTCGTAAGACTGTTCATCTAATCACACTACAACTCTCATCATGCCAAGAACTCCTTCTAGGGGCTTGATTAGACACAATAATCCCAAAGATTAGGGTTTAATCCGTATGTTGGGACATTGGGTAGAGTCATGGAAATTGTTCTTTCTCCCTTGACCTAACACACTGTAGTGATATATGTTTAACCCCTTTTCACACTGCAGCATACTAGTATGCCATGGATGATATGCAGTTAGCATGAGCTGCCATAATATTATATTGCAGAGATGACATTTGTACCTGAAACTCTAATGCAAACAGATCTTTACACACAAAAACAATGTAAAAATAATAGATTAAAATATAAAATGCCCATACATACATTAACAAGAGCTTGTGCTCTCAAACCTGCAGAAACAGATGCCATGCAATATGTGGCTGTCATCCACCGCAAGCAGGTACTTTGCTACCAAAATTCACATTTTTGGAGAGTGCACACCATGTTGTGTATAAAAATACTACTCAATCATTTATACACACAACCACCTTCACACAATTTTGCATCAAAACAGCAAGTAAAGATTGCCTGACAATTCAAATTAGCAACTAAAGTACTTAGTGTATGTGCACACATTAAAGTAATTTTCTGCAAGTACGGGTGGCTTCACACGAGCGTGTTTTTGTGTGTACATAGGAGCGCACCTATGTACGCACAAAAACACACATGTATAAAGGTCCGTGCATTGCCTTTAATGGAATGGGTGAATTCATAATTGAGTGAGTGCTGCCTCTGATTGGCTGAGTGCAGGGACCATCAGAAGCAGCTCTCAGCTGTCATTCAATAGCTGAGGGCTGCCTCTGATTTGTCACAGAGCTCAACCAATCAGAAGCAGCCCATTCAGCAGGTGGAGATTTTAAATCCCCGCCTGCTGAATACTCCTCAGAGCAGTGCAGGAGAAGAGCCGGCTGGACTCTGCTGAGCCCCGGCAGCTGCAGAGGTGAGTATTTTTTTTTATCACCATTTTTTCTTGTTTTTCAGGGAAGGGCTTATATTTAAAGCCCTTCTTTTAAAAACAATTACAGGATGCCAGCAGCTGGATCCCCTACCGCAGCTGTCATCTGTGACAGCTGTGGTAGGGAATTCTTTATTCCCCGCAGGGATGAAGAATTTCTTTGCTGTATCTGTCACAGATGTGGCAGGTGCAGCAGGGAATTCTTTTTCCTCGTGGGGATGAAGGAAACATCTGCCGCATGCAGCTGATGTGTTCTTCATCCCTGCGGGGACATGGCAGCAGCGAAGGGTAAGTATATATATGTATTTTTTTGCAGCCGCGGCTCCATTGAAGACAATGCGTGCATTCACTATGGTGCACGCATGTCCTATGTTTACAGGCGCGCACCTGTAAAACACGGACATGTAAACACAACATAGGGAATGCGTTGGTTCTAATAGAAGCGTGTTTTTGTACGCGCGTATGCACACGCTGGTGTGAAGTCACCCTAAATCTGCACAAAATCTGCACATGGTTGTTGCGGCTTTTTGTGCAGATTAAGCTGCGAATTTCACTCATTACATTGCAATGATTGAAATTTGTATTGAAAACCAATGGCATTTCTGTGCGGACCCCACTAATATTGTACTGTACTTTGTTACGGAATTTCAATGCACGTTCTGCAGCTAAAATTCCACAACAAATTTGCAACATGTTCACATCCCAGTACTCAAGTGGCCCCTTCAAGCAAACAGAATGTGAACACGTGAGGTGTTCATAAATACCACACGTCGACTTTCACAGGTGCCCGTATTAAGGAAATGCCAAATATGCAGGGATGTGCCAACCAGTTTTTGCATACAAATTGTACTGTACTGTTTTAACTAAGGTCGCTCTCAGACAGGCATGAAGTAGTCCTTTATTATTATTTAGAACTCCTGAATTTCCTGTGATTCATCAGAACTAAAGTTAGATCACCATAACTCTATTTCTGATGAACAGTGTTTCAGGTATTGGGTTTGTAACATGTGGAACTGGTTAACAACAATTAGGGCCCCTGTCTACAGGCAATCTTGCATTGCGTTACTCAAGGTGATAATCCAGCTGCGAGTAACTCAGTGCATGCTTTCCTAGCATTGCTATTGAAAGCGCAGCCCCCTGTCCACAAGCGGAGAATCATAGCGATTCTCCACTCGTGGGACTCAGATCGCAGCATGCTGCAATTTGCTGCGATTCTCTGTGGTGAGCCTATCTGCCAGATAGGCTCACCGCAGAGAACTGTCAGTTCTATCCCCTGCTCCCAGGCGCCTCGCCCGTGGACAGGGGGGCTTAATGTTGAAAGTCGTTGGGTGAAAATGTTTTTTTCTAACTAAGGGTGCCTACCCACTTGTGATTTTTTTTCCTGTGATGTTTTGCATTTTTTCTCAAGAGCAATTAGTATAGAATGTGTTCTTGTCCTTCTGGGGTTTTTTTTCCATTTCGTGGGGTTTTTTCACATAGGAACTGTCAGTTGCATATGTGTCCTTATTTTTCTCTTAGCCGAAAACGCCGCGTTTTTCACGCGCGAAAATCGGCAACGCAAGTGGGTAGGCGCCCTTAGGGTGCCTTTCCACTAGCATTTTTTTTCCACTGCGAATTCACTGCGGTTTTTTTCCATTTGTCAATGGGATTTTCTAATGTTAAAATCGCAACGCACCAAAAACACAAGATCAAAAAGATGAAGCTTTTACTTCTACCTCATCTGTCTCAGGTTGTATTACAACTAGAACCATAATCCCTATCTTGGTTTTCAACAGAAGCAAAATTAAAACTCAAGCTATAATACAAGCTGAGATAGAGCCATTAATAGTAAAGATGTATCTCGCATGCCCTTGGCTAATGCAGCAACTCCCTACAAGGAAGTATAAGATACATCCTTGGCAGGAAAAAGCATTAGCACTATTTTCTCCTTTCATACTATTTTGTCTCACAAATAAAGTTTTTTATTTTTGTAGGAGTCCTAGGAGATCAGCCATGTCCCTCCTTGTCACAAAACTGTGTCTACTGCAACAGGAGTCTTTTCCAACTACTGTATCAGGCCGCAGTTACTGCACAATTATGTGGAAGTTGGTGTGACCTGACGATTGCAAGAAATCATAAGCCATTGGATTTCACACAATTTTTGGGCCATGGTTACGCCAACTTGCAAGCCTCAATGAGACCATATTGACTTCCAATATTTTGCAGTCTCACAGGGCTATACTAGTACCTTTAGCTGTGCAACGTTAGTCAACTAAGGAACTTGATCATATGATCACTTGAACAATACACCGCAATACTACTGCAAGATATTGCACCTGCAGCATTATCCTATTACACCTTGCTAGAGGCAGGGTCTAAAAAAACGTAAGGGGGTGGTACTGCCACAGTAAATTGTAAAATGCTGCTTTATCAAGTTTGCAGGTTCTGTGGCACAAGCCACAATCTGTCTAGAGATTGTCCTCTGATTGGTGCAGGGCTCAAGTTGGAGGAGTCTCAGATGATGATGATGCGTGAAGAAGGAAGTGCCAGTTGGTTCAGCCACCGTTTTGAGGATAGATGAGAGCTGTTAGCTGGTAACTAGAGATGAGCGAACACCAAAATGTTCGGGTGTTCGTTATTCGGAACGAACTTCCCGCGATGTTCGAGGGTTCGTTTCGAACAACGAACCCCATTGAAGTCAATGGGCGACCAGAGCATTTTTGTATTTCGCCGATGCTCGCTAAGGTTTTCATGTGTGAAAATCTGGGCAATTCAAGAAAGTGATGGGAATGACACAGAAACGGATAGGGCAGGCGAGGGGCTACATGTTGGGCTGCATCTCAAGTTCACAGGTCCCACTATTAAGCCACAATACCGGCAAGAGTGGGCCCCCCCCCCTCCCAACAACTTTTACTTCTGAAAAGCCCTCATTAGCATGGCATACCTTTGCTAAGCACCACACTAGCTACAACAAAGCACAATCACTGCCTGGATGACACTCCGCTGCCACTTCTCCTGGGTTACATGCTGACCAACCGCCCCCCCTCCCCCCCACAGCGCACACCAAAGTGTCCCTGCGCAGCCTTCAGCTGCCCTCATGCCACGCCACACTCATGTCTATTTAGAAGTGCGTCTGCCATGAGGAGGAACCGCAGGCACACACTGCAGAGGGTTGGCATGGCTAGGCAGCGGCCCTCTTTAAAAGGGGCGGGGCGATAGCCCACAATGCTGTACAGAAGCAATGAGAAATAGAATCCTGTGCCACCGCCATCAGGAGCTGCACACGTAGGCATAGCAATGGGGAACCTATGTGCCACACACTATTCATTCTGTCAAGGTGTCTGCATGCCCCAGTTAGACCGGGCTTTTTAATTCATAGACACAGGCAGGTACAACTCCCTATTGTGAAGTCCCTGTCGACCCACAGCATGGGTGGGTGCCAGGAAGCCACCGGCGGTACATAGAAATATCCCATTGCATTGCCCAACACAGCTGAGGTAGTAATGTCGTGCTTAATGCAGGTGGGCTTCGGCCCACACTGCATGCCCCAGTCAGACTGGGGTTCTTTAGAAGTGGACACATGTAGGTTAAACTCCCTGTGGACCCACTGCCTGGGTGGGTGCCAGGAAGCCACCGGCGGTACATAGAAATATCCCATTGCATTGCCCAACACAGCTGAGGTAGTAATGTCGTGCGTAATACAGGTGGGCTTCGGCCCACACTGCATGCCCCAGTCAGACTGGGGTTCTTTAGAAGTGTACAGATGTATTAAAAACTCCGTGTGAACCTACAGCATGGGTGGCTCCCTGGAACCCACCGGCGGTACATAAAAATATCCCATTGCATTGCCCAACACAGCTGAGGTAACGTCAGCTGTAATGCAGGTGGGCTAAAAATTAATTTGATTACACTGTAGGCGAGGGCCCACAAAAATTGCTGTATCAACAGTACTAATGTACATCCCAAAAATTGGCCATGGCCAGCCAAGAGGGCAGGTGAAACCCATTAATCGCTTTGGTTAATGTGGCTTAAGTGGTAACTAGGCCTGGAGGCAGCCCAGTGTAACGAAAAATTGGTTCAAGTTAAAGTTCCAACGCTTTTAAGCGCATTGAAACTTATAAAAATTGTTCAGAAAAATTATTTGAGTGAGCCTTGTGGCCCTAAGAAAAATTGCCCGTTCAGCGTGATTACGTGAGGTTTCAGGAGGAGGAGCAGGAGGAGGAGGAGGAATATTAGACACAGATTGATGAAGCAGAAATGTCCCCGTTTTGGATGGTGAGAGAGAACGTAGCTTCCATCCGCGGGTGCAGCCTACGTATTGCTTACGTATCGCTGCTGTCCGCTGGTGGAGAACAGAAGTCTGGCGAAATCCAGCCTTTGTTCATCTTGATGAGTGTTAGCCTGTCGGCACTGTCGGTTGACAAGCGGCTACGCTTATCTGTGATGATTCCCCCAGCCGCACTAAACACCCTCTCCGACAAGACGCTAGCCGCAGGACAAGCAAGCACCGCCAGGGCATACAGCGCTAGTTCAGGCCACGTGTCCAGCTTCGACACCCAGTAGTTGTAGGGGGCAGAGGCGTCACCAAGGATGGTCGTGCGATCCGCTACGTACTCCCTCACCATCCTTTTACAGTGCTCCCGCCGACTCAGCCGTGACTGGGGAGCGGTGACACAGTCTTGGTGGGGAGCCATAAAGCTGGCCAGGCCCTTAAAGACTGTTGCACTGCCTGGGATGTACATGCTGCTCGATCTACGCACATCCCCTGCTACCTTGCCCTCGGTACTGCGCCTTCTGCCACTAGCGCTGTCGGCTGGGAATTTTACCATCAGCTTGTCCGCAAGGGTCCTGTGGTATAGCAACACTCTCGAACCCCTTTCCTCTTCGGGAATCAGAGTGGGCAGGTTATCCTTATACCGTGGATCGAGCAGTGTGTACACCCAGTAATCCGTCGTGGCCAGAATGCGTGCAACGCGAGGGTCACGAGAAAGGCATCCTAACATGAAGTCAGCCATGTGTGCCAGGGTTCCTGTACGCAACACATGGCTGTCTTCACTAGGAAGATCACTTTCAGGATCCTCCTCCTCCTCCTCCTCAGGCCATACACGCTAAAAGGATGACAGGCAATCAGCCGGTGTACCGTCAGCAGCGGCCCAAGCTGTCTCTTCCCCCTCCTCCTCATCCTCCTCATGCTCCTCCTCCTCCTCCTGTACGCGCTGAGAAATAGACAGGAGGGTGCCCTGACTATCCAGCGGCATACTGTCTTCCCCCGCCCCCGTTTCCGAGCGCAAAGCAGCTGCCTTTATGGTTTGCAGGGAATTTCTCAAGATGCATAGCAGAGGAATGGTGACGCTAATGATTGTAGCATCGCCGCTCACCACCTGGGTAAACTCCTCAAAATTACCAAGGACATGGCAGATGTCTGCCAACCAGGCCCACTCTTCTGAAAGGAATTGAGGAGGCTGACTCCCACTACGCCGCCCATGTTGGAGTTGGTATTCGACTATAGCTCTACGTTGTTCATAGAGCCTGGCCAACATGTGGAGCGTAGAGTTCCACCGTGTGGGCACGTCGCACAGCAGTCGGTGCACTGGCAGCTTAAAGTGATGTTGCAGGGTGCGCAGGGTGGCAGCGTCCGTGTGGGACTTGCGAAAATGTGCGCAGAGCCGGCGCGCCTTTACGAGCAGGTCTGACAAGCGTGGGTAGCTTTTCAGAAAGCGCTGAACCACCAAATTAAAGACGTGGGCCAGGCATGGCACGTGCGTGAGGCTGCCGAGCTGCAGAGCCGCCACCAGGTTACGGCCGTTGTCACACACGACCATGCCCGGTTGGAGGCTCAGCGGCGCAAGCCAGCGGTCGGTCTGCTGTGTCAGACCCTGCAGCAGTTCGTGGGCCGTGTGCCTCTTATCGCCTAAGCTGAGTAGTTTCAGCACGGCCTGCTGACGCTTGCCCACCGCTGTGCTGCCACGCCGCGCGACACCGACTGCTGGCGACATGCTGCTGCTAACACATCTTGATTGCGAGACAGAGGAGGAGGAGGAGGAGGGTGCTTTAGTGGAGGAAGCATACACCTCCGCAGATACCACCACCGAGCTGGGGCCCGCAATTCTGGGGGTGGGTAGGACATGAGCGGTCCCAGGCTCTGACTCTGTCCCAGCCTCCACTAAATTCACCCAATGTGCCGTCAGGGAGATGTAGTGGCCCTGCCCGCCTGTGCTTGTCCACGTGTCCGTAGTTAAGTGGACCGTGGCAGTAACCGCGTTGGTGAGGGCGCGTACAATGTTGCGGGAGACGTGGTCGTGCAGGGCTGGGACGGCACATCGGGAAAAGTAGTGGCGACTGGGAACTGAGTAGCGCGGGGCCGCCGCCTCCATGATACTTTTGAAGGACTCCGTTTCCACAACCCTATACGGCAGCATCTCAAGGCTGATGAATTTTGCTATGCGGACGGTTAACGTTTGAGCGTGCGGGTGCGTGGCGGCGTACTTGCGCTTGCGCTCCAACAGTTGCGCAAGCGACGGTTGGACGGCGCGCTGAACTACACTGCTGGATGGGGCCGAGGACAGCGGAGGTGAGGGTGTGGGTGCAGGCCAGGAGACGGTAGTGCCTGTGTCCTGAGAGGGGGGTTGCATCTCAGTGGCAGGTTGGGGCACAGGGGGAGAGGCAGGGGTGCAAACCGGAGGCGCTGAACGGCCTTCGTCCCACCTTGCGTTGTGCTTGGCCATCATATGTCTGCGCATGGTGGTGGTGGTGAGGCTGTTGGTGTTGGCTCCCCGGCTGAGCTTTGCGCGACAAAGGTTGCACACCACTGTTCGTCGGTCGTCAGGCGTCTCTGTGAAAAACTGCCAGACCTTAGAGCACCTCGGCCTCTGCAGGGTGGCATGGCGCGAGGGGGCGCTTTGGGAAACACTTGGTGGATTATTCGGTCTGGCCCTGCCTCTACCCCTGGCCACCGCACTGCCTCTTGCAACCTGCCCTGCTGATGCCCTTGACTCCCCCTCTGAAGACCTGTCCTCCTGAGTAAGCGTTGCACACCAGGTGGGGTCAGTCACCTCATCGTCCTGCTGCTCTTCCTCCGAATCCTCTGTGCGCTGCTCCCTCGGACTTACTGCCCTTACTACTACCTCACTGCAAGACAACTGTGTCTGATCGTCATCGTCCTCCTCACCCACAGAAAGTTGTTGAGACAGTTGGCGGAAGTCCCCAGCCTCTTCCCCCGGACCCCGGGAACTTTCGAATGGTTGGGCATCAGTGACGATAAACTCCTCTGGTGGGAGAGGAACCGCTGCTGCCCAATCTAAGCAGGGGCCCGAGAACAGTTCCTGGGAGTGTTCCCGCTCCTGAGCAGGTGTCATTGTAGTGGAGTGAGGAGGCTGGGAGGAAGGAGGAGCAGCAGACAGAGGATTCGGATTTGCAGCAGTGGACGGCGCAGAACTGCGGGTAGACGATAGGTTGCTCGAAGCACTTTCTGCCATCCAGGACAGGACCTGCTCACACTGCTCATTTTCTAATAACCGTCTCCCGCGTGGACCCATTAATTGGGCGATGAATGTGGGGACACCAGAAACGTGCCTCTCTCCTAATCGCGCAGCAGTCGGCTGCGACACACCTGGATCAGGAGCTCGGCCTGTGCCCACACCCTGACTTGGCCCTCCGCGTCCTCGGCCGCGTCCACGTCCTCTAGGCCTACCCCTACCCCTCAGCATGCTGTATTACCAGTGATTTGATTTCACAGGCAGCTAATAAATTGGCGCAAGACTGCAGGCCAAATATAATTTTTTCCCTTTTTTGAAAACGAAAGGCCCCACTGCCTCTAGTGAATGTATAATCTAAGTTTAATAACTGTGCTGTTTTCCTGCTAATGTGTCACAGAACGTGAGGGTAGCAGAGTTATTAACTGTGGCAGAGCAGGTATTTTTTTTCCCAATTAAGGAAAGCAAATGGCGAAGCCAGGAGTAAAACGTAGCTGGGTGCGTCTGATTTTTACAGGTTGCACACGCAGCCGACACGTGTCCACCGCCCTTAGGACGGACAGAGGCAGGACAAATAGAATTATTTTCCGTTTTTTTGCACCAAAAGGCAGCACTGCGTATATTCTATGAACATGAGAAGTTTAATAACTGTGCTGTTTTCCTGCTAATGTGTCACAGAACGTGAGGGTAGCAGAGTTATTAACTGTGGCAGAGCAGGTATTTTTTTTCCCAATTAAGGAAAGCAAATGGCGAAGCCAGGAGTAAAACGTAGCTGGGTGCGTCTGATTTTTACAGGTTGCACACGCAGCCGACACGTGTCCACCGCCCTTAGGACGGACAGAGGCAGGACAAATAGAATTATTTTCCGTTTTTTTGCACCAAAAGGCAGCACTGCGTATATTCTATGAACATGAGAAGTTTAATAACTGTGCTGTTTTCCTGCTAATGTGTCACAGAACGTGAGGGTAGCAGAGTTATTAACTGTGGCAGAGCAGGTATTTTTTTTCCCAATTAAGGAAAGCAAATGGCGAAGCCAGGAGTAAAACGTAGCTGGGTGCGTCTGATTTTTACAGGTTGCACACGCAGCCGACACGTGTCCACCGCCCTTAGGACGGACAGAGGCAGGACAAATAGAATTATTTTCCGTTTTTTTGCACCAAAAGGCAGCACTGCGTATATTCTATGAACATGAGAAGTTTAATAACTGTGCTGTTTTCCTGCTAATGTGTCACAGAACGTGAGGGTAGCAGAGTTATTAACTGTGGCAGAGCAGGTATTTTTTTCCCAATTAAGGAAAGCAAATGGCGAAGCCAGGAGTAAAACGTAGCTGGGTGCGTCTGATTTTTACAGGTTGCACACGCAGCCGACACGTGTCCACCGCCCTTAGGACGGACAGAGGCAGGACAAATAGAATTATTTTCCGTTTTTTTGCACCAAAAGGCAGCACTGCGTATATTCTATGAACATGAGAAGTTTAATAACTGTGCTGTTTTCCTGCTAATGTGTCACAGAACGTGAGGGTAGCAGAGTTATTAACTGTGGCAGAGCAGGTATTTTTTTTCCCAATTAAGGAAAGCAAATGGCGAAGCCAGGAGTAAAACGTAGCTGGGTGCGTCTGATTTTTACAGGTTGCACACGCAGCCGACACGTGTCCACCGCCCTTAGGACGGACAGAGGCAGGACAAATAGAATTATTTTCACTTGTTTTACAAGCAAAAGGCAGCACTGCGTATATTCAATGAATAATAACTGTGTTGTGGCCCTGCCTATACAATTCTTTCCCTGCAGTATCAATGGAGGGTGCAATGCTCTGCAGAGGCGATTTTGAGAAGCAAAAAAAAATGCAGCACAGCTAACAGCAGCCTGGACAGTACTGCACACGGTTAAATATGGCCCTAGAAAGGACCGTTGAGGTTCTTGAAGGCTACACTCACTCCTAACACTCTCCCTGCCTATGCAGCACTTCTGTCCCTAATGCCAGGTGCAACGCTCTGCAGAGCCGATTTTGAGGAAAAAAAAAATTGCCACTGCTAACAGCAGCCAACACACAGCTATCAGTGGCCCTAATAAGGACCTTTGGGGGGTCTTGAAGCCTACACTAACTACCAATTCTTTCCCTAGAGCAGCTCTGGTACAAACAGCACTGTCCCTCATCTAACTCACACGGCATCTGAGGCGAACCGCGGGAGGGGCCGACTTTTATGTTCGGGTGACACCTGATCTTCCCAGCCACTCACAGCAGGGGGGTGGTATAGGGCTTGAATGTCACAGGTGGAAGTTGTAATGCCTTCCCTGTCTTTCAATTGGCCAGAAAAGCGCGCTAACGTCTCAGGGAAGGAAGTGAAAGTAACCAGAACACCGCATGGTGTTCGTTACGAATAACGAACATCCCGAACACCCTAATATTCGCACGAATATCAAGCTCGGAAGAACACGTTCGCTCATCTCTACTGGTAACATATATTCTAAGTCTGAAAATTGATTAATTATTTAAATCTGTGGACTCAGCCAGTGAGGCGATTTTAATACAGCGAAGCGAGGGCCAGTCAGACTGTGGTTTACAGTAGAGCCGTGGCTGTGATTGGTTTATTGAGCGCTGCATTGCTTGGCTGAGCCGCGGCGCTCAAGAATCGATCAGAACCAGCGCTTCCTGGAGGCGGGATTTATGAACCCCTGATCAGGAAGCGGCGGCTGAATACTGCAGGCAATTGTGTCAGAGCTTCGGGAGGAGAAGTGCCTGCGGGGCGGACAGCGCCTGTTAGGTAATGTATTGTTTTTTTTTTAAATGCTGCTTAGTTTAGGGGCAAACAGTAGGACTTCCTACTGTAAAAGTTGCATCGCACCACATGAAAACTGCGATTTTGTGCAATGTGATGCAATACAAAGGAAGGCTTCATAGGGAAACATGGGCTATAAAACATCACAGATCGCGGCTGTATAGAGCATGCCACGATTTTATTTCGGATGTAGCAGCCTACAAAATATCGCTAATGTGAAGGAACCCATTGGAAAGCATGGGCTTCACATACATGTGATTTGTAGCGCTGTCAAATCACGAGAAAATCGCACGATTTTTGTCACCCGTGTGAAAGTGGCCTGAAGGTGAGAGCCGTCAAACAATGAATCAGATAACAGCATATTGTTACGGTATACTACCCTTGATACGCTAGCTCTGGTTGCCCTGGATCTCACCCACAACCCCTGTCCCTGCCTGCTTGCCTCCACTCCTGGCTAACCCCAGGCGGGCAACTGGGCGGCGGTCCATGCTCTCTAGGGACCGAGAAGGGACGCTGACGTACCTGATGGAAGGATAGAATACTGACAGAAAAGGCAGATGAAAAGCAACCAATACGAACAAACTAATCAGAACCAAGGCAGATGGAAAAACTTGGCAGGTGGTAGCAACTATAGCAGACAAGCTGATAGAGGCAGGAGACCTACAGAGGCAGACTAGCTAGCACACTGAGGGAAACCAATAACTGGCAGTGACTGCAAGTCCCTGCCAGACCTTTGAACAAAAGCCTGTGCCCAGGGGCGGAGAGAGGGAGACAGCCCACTCCCAACAAATCATAATGAAAGGGAGCTCGTGCACGGGGCCGCTCGCCACCAGCACCACGCTGGCCAGGCACCCGCGCCCCTGGCAACCGGACAGCAAGCCTAGGGAAGCACCCCGACCGTGGGACCCCGCACACCGCCGCCCCGGGAGGACCAGCAACCGCCGCATGGTAACACATATAGTACAACATTGTGTATGACCTTAGCAGGCTACCTTGAGCCTTGTGCTACATTACCTTTTACTTATAATATTAGGTACAATTTTAAATAAAATAATGTTTATATGTTACAAAGTATTTTATTATATGACTCTAAAATGATTTGAGCAAAAACAAAACAATCACTGCCGGGGTCATGTGTAGTTGCTAATGCACAACATATCATTACATAATATTGTAAATAATGAGTCCTAGTGCCAAGGCCAAACTGGAACTGGAAAGCAGTCCTCAAACACAACCTACCAAAGGCCCATATAAAATGTAGTGCCCCCTCAAAAGAAAAAAAATATTGCAGAGAAATAGTGGCACACAATGCAAATGTGGCAAATTTGGTTTACATCATCACACCCTCACCACTCCTTTAAAGGGGTTGTCCCATCAAAAACACTTATCCTGTGGATAAGTGATAAATGTTTGGTCACTGGATGTCCAACCGCTGAAGCCCACAGAGATCACAGGAATTACGTACTCCAGTCCCCTAGGAGAATGGATTAGTGGTATGCATTAGAGATGAGCGAACGTGCTCGGCCACGCCCCTTTTTCGCCCGAATACCGCGATTTTCGAGTACTTCCGTACTCGGGCGAAAAAATTTGGGGGTCGCCGTGGCGGCGCGGGGGGTTGCAGCGGGGAGTGGGGGGGAGAGGGAGAGAGAGAGGGCTCCCCCCTGTTCCCCGCTGCTACCCCCACGCCGCCACGCCTCTCCCCGCCCCCCGGCGCACCCGAGTACTTTTCACCCGAGTAGTGAAGTACTCGAAAATCGCGGTATTCGGGTGAAAAAGGGGCGGGGCCGAGCACGTTCGCTCATCTCTAGTATGCATGGCTAACCAGTGCTCCATTCACTTCTATGGGATTCAGGGAGATAGTAGTGTGCACCACTCTCCCAGGAGATTTGCCGTTTGTGTGATCCTTGAGTGTCAAAACCAAGAATGGATTGAGTCTACCATGGGTTCCAGGCTATATGAAGATTGTGGGCCCCAAGTAGTCTAAAGTTTTAACCTTTTCAATCCAATTTGTATCCTGGTTTTCCTAGGGGGCTTACTCTTTTTGTGCCATTATACAACAGCGCTATCTGCTGGCTAAAGCCAGTACTGCATGAGGTGACACGTTGGATAGGCTCCGACAGCAGAGAGGCTGGCAATATACAGTAAGAGAACCCCGACGGATGTCTTCCAACATCGGAGCTGTACAGGCTTAAATCATAATGTCTTCAGATGTCAAACAGTGGATTGGAAAGGGTTAAAATAATCTAACATTCACTACATAGATACAGTACGAAAACGAAGCTTGCAACATAGATACAGAAACAAATTTATTATATAGATGTAGTACCAGGATCAAACTTACTACATAGATAAAGGTATCAGATCAAAGCTTATTACATAGATACAGTACCAGAACCGAAAAATTCTAAAGTGTGTGTATTAAAAAAGTACTCTTTGTCTTTTCTTGGGAGACCCTTTCAGCTATAGAGATGATTATTCAAATGAATGAAATTTAAGAAGTTTTCAATGTTTTTTTTTTCAGAAGCAAATTGCAGTGGCCAGAGATTTACATGCATATGAATAAAATAAAAAAAATGTACATATTTTATATTTGCAAACGCATTTTTTTGGGCATGCTGCAATTGAAAAATATAAAAATTCTGAAGAGATGAAACACCATAGAGGTTTCTTTTTTTGCATGCCGTTTAGCAATGCAGTTTTCTATAAAAGCACTTCCAAGAGCCCTTTTTTTCTATGTCCATTACTTCTGAGGCCTTAGTCAGACGGGCGTTTTTTCGCGCGATTTGCGGATCGCATGACGGATGCGCATCCGTAAATCGCGTGACCGGTGCCTGAAAATCTGCTCCTAGCCGCGTATCATTAGAAACGGTCCGGAGCTGTCCAGCGCATTGCATTCAATGGAGCCGGCAATACAGCCCGCTCCATTGAAAGCAATGCGCTGCGGGCGAGTGTGGGATGAATTGTCGGGAAGGGCTTAAATATATAAGCCCTTCCCTACAATTCATCCAGAAAAGTGTTAAAATAAAAAAAATATATATACTTACCTGCTCCTGGCAGACGGAGTTCAGAGCGGCCGGCCTCCAGTGGGTGTGAAGGGGGTGTGAGTCAGACTTGCCTCTGATTGGTTCAGCCCTGAGCCAATCAGGGGGCAAGTCTGACTCACACCCACTGCAGGCCGGCCGCACGGAACTTCGGCTGCCGGTAGCAGGTGAGTATATATATTTTTTTTATTTTAACACATTTCTGGATGAATTGCAGGGAAGGGCTTATATATTTAAGCCCTTCCCGACAATTCATCCTGCGCTCGCCGGCAGCCCATTGCTTTCAATGGAGTCGGCTGTATTGCCGGCTCCATTGAATTCAATGGGCAAACATCGTTCTTCTCTGCCACAGCTGTTACAGCTGTGGCAGAGAAGAATGATTTGTCTTCTATATGTTCTCAATGGGGTCAGCGCTGCTGCCACCGGCCCCATTGAGCGCATATAGAGAAGAGAACAGGAATCGCAGATCGCAGATAGGTGCGATCTGCGATTTCTGTTCTATAATTTATCGGACGAGCGCATAAAAAGCGCTCATGTGTCCGATACCATTGCAAAGCAATGGTTTTATAAAATCGCCGGACGCATGCGCATGCGCAAATCGCGGCAAAAAACGCCCGTCTGACTAAGGCCTAAGGCGTGACTATGCTTGATAATCTGTTGTTTTCCCTTAGTCTTAATAGCAGCACAATTATGGGGTATTCTGCCCCTGTGTATTGTCAGGACAGATGGAATTTTTAATGAAATTTGAATAAACTGAAAAGCTTCCCCTCTCATCCTGCTTATATAGGGGCAGTACTACTATACTCCCATGTGTTATAATAAAATAAATACGAAGGTCAGTAAGCTTGTGCTGCTGGTAGGACTAAGAGAAAACAGATTATCAAACATAATCCACACTTCCCTTACGTCTAACAACAATCCAATAATGGGAATATTCCAGGTAACAACCTCAATTTGAGGGTCCTCCTCCAATACTGCATTCAGTACAGAGCGATCAAACCATTCTGCTACTCTGTAGTGGTTTAGAAAGTTCTTATGCCAACTCCAAGTCACTGCTGTACAAAGGTTTTTCAATGGTATTAGGCTCCTACCTACCCAAGACATACAGTTAGGGCCAGAAATATTTGGACAGTAACACAATTTTCGCGAGTTGGGCTCTGCATGCCACCGCATTGGATTTGAAATGAAACCTCTACAACAGAATTCAAGTGCAGATTGTAATGTTTAATTTAAAGGGTTGAACAAAAATATCTGATAGAAAATGTAGGAATTGTACACATTTCTTTACAAACACTCCACATTTTAGGAGCTCAAAAGTAATTGGACAAAAAAACATAACCCAAACAAAATATTTTTTTTTTCAATATTTTGTTGCGAATCCTTTGGAGGCAATCACTGCCTTAAGTCTGGAACCCATGGACATCACCAAACGCTGGGTTTCCTCCTTCTTAATGCTTTGCCAGGCCTTTACAGCCGCAGCCTTCAGGTCTTGCTTGTTTGTGGGTCTTTCCGTCTGAAGTGTGGATTTGAGCAAGTGAAATGCATGCTCAATTGGGTTAAGATCTGGTGATTGACTTGGCCATTGCAGAATGTTCCACTTTTTTGCACTCATGAACTCCTGGGTAGCTTTGGCTGTATGCTTGGGGTCATTGTCCATCTGTACTGTGAAGCGCCGTCCGATCAACTTTGCAGCATTTGGCTGAATTTGGGCTGAAAGTATATCCCGGTACACTTCAGAATTCATCCGGCTACTCTTGTCTGCTGTTATGTCATCAATAAACACAAGTGACCCAGTGCCATTGAAAGCCATGCATGCCCATGCCATCACGTTGCCTCCACCATGTTTTACAGAGGATGTGGTGTGCCTTGGATCATGTGCCGTTCCCTTTCTTCTCCAAACTTTTTTCTTCCCATCATTCTGGTACAGGTTGATCTTTGTCTCATCTGTCCATAGAATACTTTTCCAGAACTGGGCTGGCTTCTTGAGGTGTTTTTCGGCAAATTTAACTCTGGCCTGTCTATTTTTGGAATTGATGAATGGTTTGCATCCAGATGTGAACCCTTTGTATTTACTTTCATGGAGTCTTCTCTTTACTGTTGACTTAGAGACAGATACACCTACTTCCCTGAGAGTGTTCTGGACTTCAGTTGATGTTGTGAACGGGTTCTTCTTCACCAAAGAAAGTATGCGGCGATCATCCACCACCGTTGTCTTCCGTGGACGCCCAGGCCTTTTTGAGTTCCCAAGCTCACCAGTGAATTCCTTTTTTCTCAGAATGTACCCGACTGTTGATTTTGCTACTCCAAGCATGTCTGCTATCTCTCTGATGGATTTTTTCTTTTTTTTCAGCCTCAGGATGTTCTGCTTCACCTCAATTGAGAGTTCCTTTGACCTCATGTTGTCTGGTCACAGCAACAGCTTCCAAATCCAAAACCACACACCTGGAATCAACCCCAGACCTTTCAACTACTTAATTGATTACAGGTTAACTAACAAGGGAGACGCCTTCTGAGTTAATTGCAGCCCTTAGAGTCCATTGTCCAATTACTTTTGGTCCCTTGAAAAAGAGGAGGCTATGCATTACAGAGCTATGATTCCTAAACCCTTTCTCCGATTTGGATGTGGAAACTCTCATATTGCAGCTGGGAGTGTGCACTTTCAGCCCATATTATATATATATATATAATTGTATTTCTGAACATGTTTTTGTAAACAGCTAAAATAACAAAACTTGTGTCACTGTCCAAATATTTCTGGCCCTACCTGTAGACACTATCTGTGTGGCGTGCGCACTAACAAATGCCGGTGGCTCAGAAAGAAGATGGAACATCAACTGCTCTTCCCTGTGCTATTTGGGGAATAAAAGAATGCAGGCTATCTGTAAACAGAGAGATGGTGAGGGAACACAGAGCTAACTTACATGAATTCAAGTCTCCAGTTCCAGAGGAATTACACCCTAGGACAGGGGTGTCAAACTCATTTTCACCGAGGGCCACATCAGGCTTATGGTGACCTTCAAAGGGTCGATTGTAAGGCCGCCTGCAAACGGCTGGGTCGTATCCCGACCCGAGCCCCTGCAGGGACCAGGGCGGCACTCACCTGTTGCCGTGGCTCCGGCTCTGTGATGTGCCGGCGCGTGTGCAGAGTGGAGCCAGCGGCCAGGGAGTGACATTTCTGTGTGGGCCTCTGTGAGCCCCGCACAGCAGTAGGACATGCCGCGCTTTGTTTTCGACACGAGATTTTGCGTGGACAAACCGCGGCCATCTGCATAGGATTGCGTTTTCTAACGCAATCCTAGAGCAGCTTCCGCGGGCGAAAATTCTGCCGGAAATCCCGCCGAGGAATTTCCACCTGTGTGCAGGGGGCCTAAGACAGTACAGTAAGGGCCTGTTCACACAAGCGTATTTGCGTACATAAAATGCAGTGAATAGAAGCCATTGATGTCAAGGAGTTCATTCACATGATGTATATTTTCACACAGCAGGACCTATTTAGTTCTGTACTATGCACCCCAATAGGCGATTGAAGGGAATGGGTCTCGCAAATACGTGGTGAATGCGCAGGAAACCCATGCATTCACTGCATATTTGCGCACCATTTCAGTGGGCCCATCTGCATTCTTTTTTGCGTACGCAAATATACAGGCATAAGCGATTTTCGATTGCGCAAATAAGCAGCGTATTTCTGCAATCAAAATACAATTACATCCATGTGAAGGAGCCCTAATAGTGACCCCTATAGTGGCCCCAGTAAAAATAACGACCCCCATAGTGGCCCAATTAGTAATATTAACCCCCTCAGTAGAAATACCCCCATAGCAACATTAACCCCCCCTCAGTAATAATATGCCCCCTCAGTAATAATAATTAGCCCCTCCTTAGTAATAATAAGCCCCCCCAGTAATAGTAATAAGCCTCCCCTCAGTAATAATAAGCCCCACCCTCAGTAATAGTAATAAGCCCCCCTCAGTAATAGTAATAAGCCCCCCTCAGTAATAGTAATAAGCCCCCCTAAGTAATAATAATAAGCCCTCCCTCAGTAATAGGCCCCCCTCAGTACTAATAAGCCCCCCTCAGTAGTAATAAGCCCCCCATGAGTAATAATAAACCCCACTTAGTAATAATAGTTCCCCCCCAACCCATATACTTACCCTATCCGCAGGCCTTGTGTTTGACACATGTGCCCTAGGATATTGAAGGAAGCGGCGGAGGTAATTGCTGCACCACTCGCCATAATCTTTGAAAATTCCTGGAGAACAGGAGAAGTCCCAGAAGATTGGCAAATGTTGTCCCTATCTTCAAAAAAGGTAAGAAGGTGGATCCAGGAAACTACAGGCCTGTGAGCCTGACTTCTATATTGGGAAAGATCTTTGAACAAATTATTAAACAGCATGTATGCAAGTACTTGGATGAAAATGGAGTAATTAACCAGAACCAGCATGGGTAACAAACAAGTCATGCCAGACGAATCTAATTTCCTTCTATGACAGAAACATCGACTAGGTTGATCAGGGAAAAGCGGTGGATATAGTATATCTTGACTTTAGTAAAGCATTTGACAAAGTATCTCATACCAAACTTATTGAAAAAATAACCAAATATGGGATTGACAAGGCAACTGTTAGGTGGATTCACAACTGGCTGAGCGATCGTACTCAAAGAGTGGTCATAAATGGCTGCACATCCAAGTGGAAGAATGTATCAAGTGGGGTACCACAAGGCTGTGTCCTAGGCCCAGTGTTGTTCAACATTTTTATAAATGATCTGGAGGAGGGAATTGATGGGAAACTGGTCAAATTTGCGACACAAAGCTAGGAGGGATAGCTAACACTAGGGAAGTGAGAGAGAGTATTCAAAAAGATCTAGAAAAGCTTGCACAGTGGGCGGTGACTAACAGAATGGTATTTAACAAGAAGAAATGCAAAGTCCTACATCTGGGCAAGAAAAATGAAAAAAAGCACATACAGAATGGGAGGAATTGGGCTAAGCAGCACATGTGAAAAAGGCTTGCGTATACTAATAGATCATAGACTGAACACGAGTCAACAGTGTGATGCAGCAGCCAAAAAGGCAAACACAATTCTAGGATGTATTAAGAGAAGCATAGAGTCTAGATCGGGTTAGGTAATTATCCCCCTCTACTCTTCCTTAGTCAGACCTCATCTGGAATACTTTGTCCAGTTCTGGGCACCCCACTTTAAAAAGACATAGACAAACTGGAGCAAGTCCAGAGAAGAGTTACCAAGATGGTGAGCGGTCGGCAAATCATGTCCTATGAGGAACGGTTAAAAGATCTAGGAATGTTTAGCTTGCAAAAAAAAAGGCTGAGAGGAGACTAATAGCTGCCTACAAATATCTGAAGGGCTGTCGCAGTGCAGGGGATCAGCCCTATTCTCATTTGCACTAGAAGCAATGGGATGAAACAGAAAGGGAGGAGACACAAAATAGATATTAGAAAAAAATTCTGACAATGAGGGTGATCAATGAGTGGAACAGTGGTGAGTTCGCTTTCGATGGAAGTCTTCAAACAAAGGCTGGACAGATATTTATCTGGGATAATTTAGTGATCCTGCACTTGAGCAGGGGGTTGGACCCGATGACCCTGGGGGTCCCTTCCAACTCTACCATTCTATGATAAACTTTGAGACATATGTCAAACGAATGGTATCCTTAATTCACTTACTTAGAGTAGACTTGGATGCCTTACATCCCTTCTGTTTTGATGAGAATAAGATTAAAACATTCTCATCAAGCTTTTGATGCTTTGCAATCTGCGTAGGTAGATCCTTAGATGTCTACCTAAGTCCAGAGAATGCAGCTTTGACTGTTCTTCTGAAGAGGGATCTGGAAAGAAGGTTGGGTGTGTAATTATATAATTTGTATTAACAAAGGAAAAGACTTTTGGTCTGAAGGTAGGTAGGAACCTCAAAAGGACCTTTGTAGGCAAAGAGCTGTTATAGGGTTCTGCAGCTGAGAATGCTTGCAGCTCTCCTCTACTTTTGGCTGAGGTTATAGTCAAGAGAAATGTTACCTTCATGGAAAGATATTTGAAATCCATTTGTTGAAGAGACTCAGATGGAGGGAGGCATAATCCCTTTAGGACTATTGCTAGATCCCACTGGTGAATTGGTGTAAGGGTAACTGGTTTTAGCCTTACTGCTCCTCTAAGGAATCTCTTTACCAAAGGATCCATAGAAATCTGTTTTTCTTAAAAGGCCATCATCGCTGCCTCTCGAACTTTCAAGGTGGCTATACTAAGTTTTTTCTCAAGGCCATCCTGCAGAAACTCTTAAGATTTTGCTAACAAGGAGGTCTGTGTAACATCCGACCTGGGCTGTTGTGGTGTTTTCAAGACTGCTTGTGATATCCCTCTAGCTTGTAGTAGGGACTCATCTGAGGGCAGAGCAGTCTAAATATTTTCTGCAAGGACCGGCTATTGGTCTGTGCAAATAAGCATCCTTCAGGTCCAGTGTAGCCATGTAGTCTCTTGGCTGCAGGATGTTCAAAACTGATTTTATAGTTTCCATTCTGAACTTCCTCTTCTGTATGAACTGGTTCAAGAAGCTCAGATCCATATCATTCTCCACCCTCCAGTGGACTTAGGAAAACTGTAAAATAAGCTCTGGATCCTTTCTCTCACTGAGGCACTTCCTCTAGTGCCCCTTTGGCTATGTATTTCTTATAGCACTTTCTAGGCCAGTTGTTTTTCTGTGGGCAACCAACTGGAGAAAACAAATCTGTTTATTGGAGAGGAAGAAATTTCTATGGTATACCTGATCTGAACAATTCTTAGGACTCAATGGTCCTGGATTAGCATCAAAGAAGGTAAGACGATCTCATACTGGGGCATCTACTGCAGCACAAGTGCCCAATAATTTGGTATCAGAGCTCCGTCTTCTTCTCTTTGGTCTGACCTCTAGAGCATCCGAAAGAGATTTCCCTTTATCATTTTGTCTAGCTTTGAGCCAAACAATTTTTCCTAGCTCATGTGGTAGACTACAGAGGTGATATTTGAATGCGTTGTCTCTCAACCAGGGTCATATTGCCCTTCTAGCTGCTGTGGATAGGGCCACGCTCTTGCAGCCAGTTTTATTTGTTGAGCAGTTACATCACAAAGAAACTCTACATCTGAGGTGAATATTCTAAAAGCCACGAGGATTTAATCATGAGGGACTCCACTATTAGTATCTCTTTGGACCTGAGCCAGGTCCTTTCTAAGGGCATGTGTGACTTCATTAGTTCAATGAAGGTTCTAAGGTTCAATGTGTGTTTTTTACCTTGTCTTGTGTTTCTGTCAGTTTCAATCCATGGCAAGCCAGGCCCTAGGTTCCAGCGTGGGGCTGTCCCAATTGGGACGATCGCCCCACTTGTAGGCAGTACTCCCTCTGGGTTTTAGTGGTCTTGTTAGAGTGGAGACTCAAAAGACAACAATGACCCTTGACATGGGCTTAAATATTGTGGCCAAAATACAACTAATACCTCATATGTACTGATTTATTAGATATTTCCATCTGTCTGGGCGTTATGGTACATTATTAAGCATTTTGGCTTCTGCTGCCTATTGTTGTTTGTATGCACATCCTTCTCTCCTTTCCTCTCTCCAGCCCTTGTTTGGGTTGCCTTCATGTAGGTTGTTGTCCCACGACTTGCACGAATGTAACACTCACTTTACCAAAGACAAGAAGACCCTGCCATGGCTGCTGTCTCCAGAGATTTGCATCTGCCAGCCCATTGCTGCAGAGCGATGTTGAGACACCCTGATATCTACACCACAGTACAGGTCAGCAACAACGGGGAAGTAAGAAGGGGAGTAAGGAAAAAAATGCTGATGTTCTGAACATTAACTACCAGGGAGTACCCTAATGATGTCTAGCTAGATCCATCTGTCTTCTCAGCACAGGACAGAAAAAGAAAACCACATAGGGTGTAGTAATACTTCCCCTATATAGGAAGGTTGGAGCAGAATACCCCATTATTGTGCTGCTATTAGGACATAAGGTATTGCTGCTTTGTGTCGCATAACAAAATGTGAATGAATTCACTTAGCTTAACTATAGTGAATGTAACCTGCTACACTAAAGTAAGAAATAAGCAACATGTCTTTGAATTAGTGGTGGAGATCACAAATTCCCCTTTACGATGACACAGCTGTGATTCTCTGTATAGCACTAGTTCTACACAACTTTACTCGTTTGTTCTTTATTGTAAAAGTATAATGAATCTAAGACAAATTACCAAAGGTTTTTGTACAGAGATGGATCCCCCCATGTGGTCGGACAAAGATAAGATAACCTTCCTTTCCTGAGATCTTTCCATATGATCATTTAAAATTCTGTCAGATGTTCCATGGTAACAGACAATAACTGTGAACAAAACAAAGGTTTGTAGTTTGTTGCCGAGGAGTGATGAAAAGAATCTTATAGGAATACAGAAAATCTTAGTCTTCGTGAAAAACATTGTTATTTTTGAGGACAAAAATGTTTGTTTTTCTCTTGCGGACAGAGAAGTGGGGAACATTTCTGTAGCCACGGCCTCATACCCCGTCAGAGACAACGTGACAAAATCTCTGCTACTTCGGCAACATTCTTGATTACATTCATCAATATTGACCTGAGATCAACATTGTCGCATAGAAAAATGGACGTTGTGCTACATTTATCAAAATGTACCATGCTACATAATACTGAAAAATACTAAAAGGTGGAAAAAAATCGCTGCATGTCCTTCTTTGGGGGGCGATTCCTCGTAAGGAATGGCTTGTTATTTCCTATTGGAACTTTAAGAATACTCGCATCACACTTGCATACCATGTGCTTTGCATGTCAGTGTGATGCGGTTTTTACCACTGAAATCTATTGGAAGCACTTGCGATATTTTTTTCACACGTGTAAAAATCACAAGTGCATGGATGCAAGTTGATGCATGATTTTAAGCAAAACACCTTGTGCTTATATCCGGAATTGCAAGTTTACAAGCGTTATATCAGTCAGAGTTTCTCGGGCCGATATCGCCCTCACCTGTGTGGATGCAACCTAAGGCCTCATTCACATGACCATTTTTATGCAGCAGTTAAGCGGTGATAAAACGTTGGCCGCAAATCGCAACCATGTGAAGCTTTGGATTCCAATGCATTCATTCCCATGGGCGATGTTCGGGCGTGTGAAAAAAATCGCACCATCAAAACATGAAATCAGCAACCGCTTTTAGTCGCCAAGTTTTCACACTGCGTCAGAAGATAGGTCTTGACCTATCTTGTGACGGAAAATGCTGGAAGCTCCCATAGACTCCTATGAAAGCAGGAAATGAAGGGGGAGTGGGAAGTCTACCTGCGTCCGGTGCTCAGAAAGGAACACAGCTGCCGCTATTTAACCCCTTCCCACTCCAGGACGTACATTTATGTCCTGGAGCGTCGGGGTATGTATGCAGAGAGGTCGCGGGGCGACCTCTCTGTATGCAGCGCGGGCGTCAGCTGTTTACCGAACGGCCGATTGCGGCTATTAACCCTTTAAATGCCGCTGTCAATCCTGTCAAGCAGCATTTAAATCCTCCGAACAATGTTCGGGGGTCCCGCACCCCCCCCCCGCGGTGAGATCGGGGGAGCTGTGCAGGTGTCATGGCAGCCGGGGGCCTTTTGAAAGGCCCCAGGACTGCCTTAGCAGAATGCCTATCAAGCCATCCCCGTGGGGTGGCTTGATAGACTGCCTGTCAAATGGCAGTATGACGTAATGCTATAGCATTACGTCATACTGCAGGAGCGATCAAAGCATCGCTGGTTGTTGTCCCCCAGGGGGACTTTAAAGTAAAGTTTAAAAAAAATCAATAAAGTTTTATTAATTGTAAAAAAAAAAAAAGTTATAAAAGTTTGAATCATCCCCCTTTTGCCATATCGATTATTAAAAAATCTAAATCATAAAATAAAAATACATGTTTGGTATCGCTGCGTCTGTAAAAGTACGATCTATCAAAGTAGTGCATTATTTACCCCGCATGGTGAACGTCGTCCGAAAAATAAAATAAAGAACGCCAGAAATGCACTTTTTCAGTCACCCTGTCTTCCAGAAAAAACGCAATAAAAAGCGATTAAAAAGTCATATATATTCCAAATTGGTATTATCGGAAACTACAGGACATCCCACAAAAATTAAGCTATCGATGAACCACGTCGATGGAAAAATAAAAAAGTTATTGTGCGTACAAGAAAATAATTGAAAAAAATTAAATGTCTTTGAGAAAAAAAAAGTGTAGTACATTAAAAAAAAACTATACATGTTTGGTATCGTAGCAATCATACTGACCCATAGAATAAAGTTATCATGTCGTATTTGTTTTAGTTTGTGCGCCGTAAAAACAAGGCGCACTGAAAGATGGCGAAATGTCTTTTTTTTTTCATTTTACTCCACTTATAATTTTTTTAAAGTTTTTCAGTACACTATATGGTACTTTAAATAGCACCATTAAAAAATACAACTGGTCCCGCAAAAAACAAGCCCTCATTACCCTTAACCCTTTCCAATCCACTGTCTGACGTCTGAAGACACTAGGATTTAAGGCTGTACAGCTCCGATGTTGGAAGACGTCCGTCTGGGTTCTCTTACTGTATATTGCCAGCCTCGCTGCTGTTGGAGCCTATCCAACATGGCACCTCATGCAGTACTGGCTTTAGCCAGCAGATAGCATCGTTTTATAACATCATAAAGAGAGTAACCCCCTAGGAAAACCAGGATACAAATTGGATTGGAAAGGGTTAAAACTAAATACTGCACCCAAAAATGATAATCCATCTGATATTCCCAGGTGGGAGCAGCGCGCTCTTCAGTGATAGGATTTATCTGACAACTGGGATGTTTCACGTAAATTCACATCATCTTGAAAGGCAGAACCTGTGTACTGACTCTAAGGGCTCCTTCACACTGGCGATCGCGATATCACCGTGAGAAAATTGCGGCAAAATCGGGACAGTTTTTCCTGCGATTTTTGAGTGTCATCGTTGCTTTTTCTACTAAGACATCGCAGCTGCTCACGATTTTGCACGATTTTGCTGTGATTTTTTTAGCACGAAAGTCAATAGGACTTTCTAATGTTAAAAACGCATCACACAAACATCACAAGTTCGTGCTTTGCGATGCGATAAAAAGGAGATCCATAGGAAAACATGGGAGATTTTGAAAATCGCACATCGCGATAGGACGTGCCACGATTTGTTTTTTCACTCCACATCGCATGAGTGAAAATTATGCAAATGTGAAGCAAACCATTGAAAATCATGGGTTTCATAATGACACGTCTTAAAGACTCACTCTCACAATGTGCAAAAATCACACAAATTTCTAGGCCCTGTGAAGGCGCCCTGAGGCCAGATTCACACTGGTACATGCGTATTTGTGTTCACATTAGCGTATCGTCTTTGCGGATTGAACAATGCTTTTTTTTGCGCGTGCATTGGAGTATTTTACTGTACATTTTCTGCAAGCTAGGGCATGGCCATTTGTGCACAGGGAAAAAAAACCCCACAGAGTGAAATGGCTAAATAGTGCAATGAGTTCCAGATCCGTTCTTTTTCTTGCACAATTGCGCAGTGTTTCACGCATCTCCTGGCGTATTTTGTGCAGGAAAATAGACCATACTGCGTTGATTTTTTTTGCACAGCCATAGGAAAAATACGTGCATGGGAAATCAATGGAGCCTATTCTCTGCCTATCACGTGCACAATTATTTTCACATGGCTATACATACTCCTGTGTGAATCGGGCCCAATTAAACAATGTTTGTAGAACAACTATTTCCAATCAGTGCAAATAAACAGCAAGTGAACTAATAGACCTGCCAATAACTAGTAATGCAGCGGTTACCGGTCTGAGTACCTATATGGGTACTCTGCACCTGCGGACTTGTGTACCTCTGTTTCCATGGTAGTTACCAGCATGGCGTCACGATGTAGCTTCTATGATTTATGTTTGCATATTTCTAACATTTATCCCACCGCGCTTATGTCGGATCGTTATTATGTATCATTAAATAAATTGTCACCCAAACCTGAACTTCATTTTGTACTTGCAGAAAAATATTTCTGTTTATTGTCTAGAAAAACAATTAGTCTCCATATAGTGGAAGTAACACAATACAAGGAGGATTTGTGATGGTTTGTTGTGGATCACCAACATATTGCACATAATTATGTCCTTGCCCCAGGAGTGCTCACAGGCTAATTTCCTTATTTTAGGCATAAAGACACTTGGACTCATTTTAAAGCAGGTCAGCTGTAGTGACCCAGTACTTCATCATCCTGTCCCCTCCATAAATGTCATACATTTTCTCATGTTGATGCTCTGTGCAAAGCGGTCTTGTCATTTTTAGTGTGTGTGTTGCACAGCTGCAGCGCTTGAGGGGTTAATGTCTAATAAAATCCAAAGACTGTCTGTAAATGTATCAGTTATGTCCTGTCATGTGGTATGAGAGAAGGTATAAATGTGTGTGTTTGAGAGCGGAAAGATTTCTTCTTCATTCTGTGGTCCATCTTGGCTTCCACCTAACACAGAGACACATGGGGACACCTTCAGTCCTCATGTGTTGAAGATGGAGGAAAAGGAGAGATTTCCCATTCTGGATGTGAGAAGAGTGAGCCCCGAGAGAGAGAGCAATTGTAAGTGATAGTTTTCCTCAAGGCCAGTGCAGAGGTACTCTTCTCTAAGTTGATCACGCCCAAGTGTCGCTAAGGCTGGATGGAGGTACTCTAAGTCAATAATATGTGTTCACACACGCGTGTCTCAAAAGTATAGAAGAGCCATGTGGAGGTACTCCAAATCAAGTCTGCTTATTTACCTGCACTGTAAAGTTTATGAACTGTGCCTTGTATTTGTTTTCAGTGTTTATTCTGCAAGTAAAGTTTATTCCAGGCCCTGATCGTTCCCAGGGACCTAAGGTCTGTGGCTGAATTACTTATCCGACGAGGGTCATACTGGTGTGTGTGTAGGAACAGTGGCATCAGGCGCGAAAACTTCCCCCCTGTCCTTCGTTTAGTGGCCATTCCCTATCTTAGGGGTGTCCAAGGTGGCCTGCAGTGATACTCTGGCCTTGACTGTGTGTGTCCTTCCAGGTAGGAGCATGGTAAGTGCCACCGTGGCAAGTCAGCACTCTACCCTCCCAGCTCCCCATGTATGTCAGGTGTCCGGGGTCTCCCTATGGGACGCTGCACCAGCTGATAGATCAGTACATTTTTGGGGGAATATTTGAGGAAACGCACACAAATTGTGTGCTCATGTGGTTCCTGGTTGCTGCGACTTAGTTGCTGTGTCCCTGAGCTGCAGTTAAGGAGATTCTTATGGATATGCTTTTGGATGCTTCTACATGGGATGATATGTCGAGCAACAGATGCCCAACAGTCGCCCCAGCAGTAATCGTATTTGGGCTTTTACACAGAAGCGATCATCGCTGGTGAATGCAGGCGACGTGGCATTGTTCCGGGAGGCTCGCCTCCATTAACAGTAATTAGACAGTCATTCATTTGGTTTTCTCATTTGGCAGTCATCCGTTTTTTGTTTTTTTCATATGCCGAAACTGAACAACAAATGAGAAGCAAACAAATTCTTGTTCATGGTTCAGTCGGAACAGAATGTACACTGAACGATAATCATTAAAGGGGTTTTGTCATTTAAACAAAAAAAATAAATAAATCAAAACTTACCTATTCCCCTCCCATTAGTCTTCTAATCACATCTTCTCCTGGCTACTCACGTTCCCAGGATACCTCACCTCCAGCTGGCCGGATCCTCTTCTTGTTATGGAGCATTGTTTCTCGGCATTCTTCTTCCGGCAGTTCAGTGTGCAGCGTCCCAAAGGGTAACTCAGGACACGGGGCATACACTGAGGAGTTGGGGGGGGGGGGGGTAAAGCTGTCACTTGTCGCAGTGGCACTTACCAGACTCCTCCCCAGAGCGACACACACAGCCATGGCCAGAGCATTGCTGGGCCTCTTCCGGACAACTCTAGAAGAGAGATGGCCAATATACATGCCAAAGAACTTTAGATTATCACGTGACGTCACCGTTCCTTTACTCATTGGAATGAACCTTGGCGATAATACAGTCCACACACGCTTTAAGTACATCAGTCCCTGGAAATAGTCAGGGCCTGGCAAAACTTTACTTGTAAAACTTTAACACTTTACAGCTTAAGAACACACCAATGCAGGCAAGACAGAAGAAGGGAGGTCAGGGAGGAACTCAGGATGATGCCGGACCTGATAAATCTTGGTCACCTGGACGTTGGTAGATGGGCCAATGTAATTTGATAAAATTATATACCAAGAACCTTGCATTATTTAATGTGGTTAGAGTATTGATTATAGGTATGTATACCTCTGATAGTAAATGTATTATGAGTGCTGCTGCCGTTTTTTGGTTTCTGCTTCTATTGTATGTTGCAGCCATAGTTTAACGTGCACCTATAGATTTCTATTTGGTAGTGCTGACCTATTTTATCCTTTTTTCTACAAATATTCTGAAGTTTTGGCTGCCTTCACCTGGTCGTGCACCCCCCCCCCCCCCATTTACCTTTTGTCCCTCCTACTACTACACCATATAAATGGTATCCTACCCTCCCTGATTTTATTTGTAGGCTTAGTCCCAAGAGAGGAGCATTCTAAGAGGTAGGCACCCATCTTTCCCAGGTTAGGATTAAACCACCAGATATTAACGTTAGGACCCATCTGAAAGCTTGGTCACCTGGATGTTGGTAGATGGGCCAATATGATTTGATTAACTTATATACTGAGAACCTTGAATTATTTAATGTGGTTAGAGTATTGATTATAGTAAATGTATTATGAATGTTGTTGCCGTTTTTGGTCCTACAGTCCTCGTTATCTGTATGGTACCGCTCCTGGAAGGGGAAGGGCAAACTCTACACAGACACTTACTTATAAAAGTACCTCTGCACAGTGATCTTGACTTTCCTCTTCTCCTCTCGCTCTCTCTTTCTCCTTACTCACTAATGGCTCCTGACATCAGGAACTTCGGGAAACCTTTCTTACTCTTCCATTCTCCTCACCACATGAGGATTGAAGGTACCCCCATTTAGCTGGCACTCTCTTTTAGGAACCCAGAAGAAGAACAGCTCACTTCCCACTCTCAAAGGCTCATTTTATAGTCTCTAGCATACCACATGACTGGACACAAATTGATACTTTTGCAGACATCTCCCAGTCTCATGCAGATATTAACCTCTCACGTACTGCAGCTGTGCAATACACATAAAAGGAGACTAGACATTTTGCACAGTGCATTCACACAAAAGACATTATATGTATGACATTTATAGAGGGGCCAGTGTAGTGGCCCAGCGGTTACTACAGAACACTAGCAACACACTTGTCCTGCCTCACCTGCCTATATGCCATCCCTGGATACAGAAGGTGCCATCTGTGGGAGAGACCCTGTGTCCTGCCCCTTCTGCTCTAAGCTAGAGCTCATCACTGACATCAGCTGGCCTCTCATTGGCTGACAGTCAGGTTTAATCTCACTGGTGCGGAGCTCCAAGGGTGGGAAACAGGTATAATAGTCCCTATGCAAGTGGGCGGGTAGAGAGAGAGAGATGATAAAAGGAAGTGACGCAGAGCAGTTAGCAGACTCAGCCAGGAGAGTGTAAGAAGAAGGTTGCAGTTCTGTAGTCGGCGAGGAGGAGTATTCAGCGAGTTATTCCTAGCCAAGGTGGAGTGTTGTGCACAACCCGCTCCCTTGCTATTCTACAGCAGAGTTCCAGAAGACCGTTTCCGAGGTGCATCTTCATCAAACAGTGAGTTACAGCTACCCAGTGAAATCAAAGCCAGGATCAGCATTTAGTCACTAGTCTCTCTGCTTTACAAATACACCTTCAGTTAAAGCAAACTTAAATCTGTTGATCTAACTTCACTAGTGGGGAGAATTGTCTAGCAAATCAGTCGTCAGCTAAATAATAGAGCATTGAAAACCTGCGAATCATCAGATCCAACTTACTGTATCTTGCCTGTCTTGTATTGCATCCTTGTTCACCGGACATAAAGACCTCCACAGAAAGTTGCAAAGTTAACCTGTTGTTTACCAAATACCGAAGTTAGTAAAACTGCTCACTCTCAGTTTACTACACTATCAGAAATAGGTGCTCTGGGCCACTACAAGTGTAGTTTACATCACTAGTTCACTGCCTAGCAAGGAAGGCCGAGCTATTGCTGAGACTGCCTATGCACGCTGTCTCGCCGTCAGTGTTCATATACTATTGCAGAGAGACAGCATGCATGTGCAGCCTCTGCAATAGTTCGGCGCTCCCTGCTAGGCTGTAAACACTACATCACTTGTGACTGGGTACACTGACCTGCAGGAAGAAGACTGCAGAGAATGGGCGCTTTATCACTGGAGGAAGAAAAATCCACTGGCTTGCAGTGAGGTGACCCGGGGGACTGCAGGAGACAGGAGAAGATGAGGCAAGAAGACTGATGGGGAAGAATAGATAAGTATCGAATTTTTCTTTTCTAATGACAGAACCTCTTTAAGGTTCTCGCTGCATCACTGGAATCCGAAACATTATTGGCTTTTGTAATAGGGGCTTTTAGCTATAGGAAACAATGGACAGAAACTGATTCAATGACTTCTATGGAAGAGTGTCCTGGGCATGTTCTGAGAGTGTCCTGGGAGTGTCCTTGTGCAGGGCAGTGGAGGAGGTGAGCTGTAGTTATCACATATTGTGAATTGTGGATCTTGTGTTATCTACATTTATAGATGGAATATGTTTTAACATAAAAACCTGATTTATAAAATAGGTCATTTTCTGATTACACATTGCCTTTACTGGGAAATCTATTTACTTGCCAGTAATAAGAAGCGTCAGCGTCTTAAGAAAATCCACCTTTTGTATGTTGTTCTACTTAAACCCATGGCAGGAATGCCATTTCCTGTGCTTCTCTATGATACATGTAAGCTCAGGTCAAACAACAGCCCTGGTGGACTATGATATAGCTGCTCAAAAGCTGACTTGATATAGCAATGCTGTGCTGAACTGTCACCATTGCCTGCTTCCCTGGAGGGTCAAGGAAAGCATAGCTGTTTTGCTGAAGTTTCAAATGCTACAAAGAAAATATATTGTTTTGTTAATTAGCTCTGTCAGGGAAACAGCTGCTGCGAGGCAAACAACCTTGGCAGTTTAATGAGAACGTTCCAGACAAAATTACACATCTCAATCTACTCCTGGACGCAGATGTTGTCCACCCCAAACTTGATAGTCACCTCCAAAATTTGTCTTGACTGTAGTGTCATATCAATGTAGAATTCATTGGGACTTAATAAAGAGGTACATTGTGTGTGTTTATATATATATATATATATATATATACACACACTCTGCTTGCTTTATTTATCTATCATAGAAAGATTTTTAATTGATATTATTTTAATTACAAAATACATGTTTTTTTTTAATCTATTACCAATTGTGCTTTAACCCCTTAAAGCTACAGGAGGTAAGTTTACGTCCTGGCTGTGGTGTACTTAACACAACAGGATGTAGACTTACATCTTGTGGATAGCGGGGCTCAGAAAGTGAGCCTGCGCCATCCCGCAGCAGGAGCTGGCTGTGACTGATAGCCGGCCTCCCGACGCAGCAGCGAGAATTGATGACAATAGCGATCCCTGCTATTAACCCCCTACATGCTGCTATAAATGTACATTGCAGCATGTAAAGGGCTCACAGAGCTAAAAAGTTTTACTTTTGTCCCATGGAATATTTTCCCAGAAGCAGGAGGTTGGGAAGAAGTTAAATGACATATAAATCCCTTAGATAAATTTTAGTTTATACATTCATCAAGAGCCTAAATTCTGACTCCAAGTGTGTAGATGCATCTGTCTTAGGCTTCTGTGCCACAAGCGTATATTAGCCGGAGGTTTTTACGGCTGGCCAATATGCGCTGTGGTCTGATGCATGGGATTACATATCCCTGAGATGTAAAAGCGCCCGGCCAGCCAATATAGCGGCGGGCGTTTTTACGTCGGGCCCAAAAGATAGTCCTGGAAGTATCTTTTTGGCCGGAATACGTCGGCCGCTGCATGGGCACCTGTGGTAGCCCATGGCAGCGGCCGCAGGTGGAAGGGAGTTTAGCAGCGTGGCTGATAAACACCCTTCCTCTGCTCTCCTCCCCTGTGCAGGCTCACCTGTCCTCTCCTCCCTGCTGGCTCATTGCAATGGGAGGAAGCGGGATAGGGGCAGAGCTAAGGGCCAGACCATTCTGCCTCCTCTGGGGTGTTGCACATCTTTAAATCCTTTATGGGGTTCAGGACGTTCTATGGAGTTAGAAGTTGACTCTCCAAATGTTCCCAGCAAAGAGAGAATAGAATCTTTCAGCTGACAATTTTTTCAACAGAATTAAAGGATGAACTTTAGTTCTCGTTTTCCATTCAATTGCAGAATAATGGACTCTAAGTCATTAAATGCCTAAAACTACCGAAAACTTTGGGAAAGAAATTTAATGAAAACATACACTACCGTTCAAAAGTTTGGGGTCACCCAAACAATTTTGTGTTTTCCATGAAAAGTCACACTTATTCACCACCATGCGTTGTGAAATGAATAGAAAATAGAGTCAAGACATTGACAAGGTTAGAAATAATGATTTGTATTTGAAATAACATTGTTTTTACATCAAACTTTGCTTTCGTCAAAGAATCCTCCTTTTGCAGCAATTACAGCATTGCACACTTTTGACATTCTAGCTGTTAATTTGTTGAGGTAAGCTTGTGAAATTGCACCCCACGCTTCTAGAAGCATCTCCCACAAGTTGGATTGGTTGGATGGGCACTTCTGGCGTACCATACGGTCAAGCTGCTCCCACAACAGCTCAATGGGGTTCAGATCTGGTGACTGCGCTGGCCACTCCATTACCGATAGAATACCAGCTGCCTGCTTCTGCTGTAAATAGTTCTTGCACAATTTGGAGGTGTGTTTAGGGTCATTGTCCTGTTGTAGGATGAAATTGGTTCCAATCAAGCGCTGTCCACTGGGTATGGCATGGCGTTGCAAAATGGAGTGATAGCCTTCCTTATTCAGAATCCCTTTTACCCTGTACAAATCTCCCACCTTACCAGCACCAAAGCAACCCCAGACCATCACATTACCTCCACCATGCTTAACAGATGGCGTCAGGCATTCTTCCAGCATCTTTTCATTTGTTCTGCGTCTCACAAACGTTCTTCTTTGTGATCCAAACACCTCAAACTTGGATTCATCCGTCCACAACACTTTTTTCCATAGTAACATAGTATGTAAGGCCGAATGAAGACATTGTCCATCTAGTCCAGCCTGTCTATCCTACTGTGTTGATCCAGAGGAAGGCAAAAAACCCCAAGGCCAGAAGTCAATTAGCCCTTTTGGGGAAAAAATTCCTTCCCGACTCCCTAATGGCAATCAGACTGTTCCCTGGATCAACCCCTAATAGTTCCTACCTGCCTATATACCAGGATTGACACTTAACCTAACATTTATATCCTGTAATATCCTTCTTCTCCAGAAAGACATCAAGTCCCCTTTTAAACTCCTCTATGGATTTTGCCATCACCACTTCCTCCGGTAGAGAGTTCCACAGTCTAACTGCTCTTACAGTAAAGAACCCCTTTCTGTGTTGGTGATGAAACCTACTTTCCTCTAATCGTAGCGGATGTGCTCTTGTTACCGTCGTGGTCCTGGGTGTAAACAGATCGCGGGAGAGATCCATGTGTTGTCCCCTCATGTACTTATACATGGTTATTTGGTCGCCTCTTAACCTTCTTTTTTCTAGAGTAAATAGTCCCAATTTTGATAGCCTCTCTGGGTATTGCAGTCCCGTCATTCCATGTATTAGTTTAGTCGCTCTTCTTTGAACCCCCTCAAGCACTGTGACATCTTTCCTGAGCACCGGTGTCCAGAATTGTACGCAGTATTCCATGTGAGGTCTGACAAGTGCCTTATATAGTGGGAGGATGATGTTCTCGTCCTTCGCCCCTATTCCTCTTTTGATGCACCCCAAGACTTTATTTGCCTTTGCAGCGGCTGACTGGCATTGGTTACTCCAGTTTAGTCTATTATCCACTAATACCCCCAGATCCTTTTCCATATCACTTTTCCCTAGTGGTACCCCATTAAGTGAATATTTGTGACATCCGTTCCTCTTGCCCATGTGCATAGTCTTACATTTTTCAACATTGAACTTCATTTGCCATTTTTCTGCCCAAGCCCCCAGCTTATCCAGGTCCGTTTGTAGCCGCACATTGTCCTCCGTTGCATTAATTACATTGTATAATTTTGTGTCATCTGCAAATATTGATATTTTGCTGTGCAGCCCCTCTATCAGGTCATTAATAAATATGTTGAACAGAGTGGGGCCTAATACTGAACCCTGTGGCACCCCGCTAGCGACTGTGGTCCAATCAGAGTACGAACCATTTATTACCACCCTCTGCTTTCTATCGTTGAGCCAATTTTTTACCCACTTACACACGTTTTCGCCCAGTCCGAGCTGCCTCATTTTGTATATTAGCCTATTATGTGGCACGGTGTCAAAGGCTTTAGAGAAGTCCAGATATACAAGATCAATAGATTCTCCCTGGTCCAGCTTAGAGCTTACTTCATCGTAGAAACTGATCAGATTTGTCTGACATGAGCGACCCTTCATGAATCCATGCTGGTGAGGAGTTATTCCCGTAATCTCCTTGAGGTACTCATCGATGGCGTCTCTCAGAATCCCCTCGAAAATTTTTCCCGTTACTGAAGTGAGACTTACTGGCCTGTAGTTACCAGGCTCACTTTTGCTCCCTTTTTTGTAAATTGGAACCACGTTGGCAATGCGCCAGTCCAATGGTACTACTCCGGTCTTGATAGTGTCTAGAAATATAAGGTATAGCGGCCTAGCTATCTCGTCACTTAGTTCCTTTAGTATCCTTGGGTGTAATCCATCAGGGCCCGGTGATTTATCAATTTTAGTTTTCTTTAGACGCTTCCGCACCTCCTCCTGCGTTAGGTATGAGATATTTTGTGAGGGGTTCGTTTTATTCCCCTGCACCTCGTGTGGCATTTCCTTTTCTTTGGTGAACACACTTGAGAAGAAACTGTTTATTAGATTTGCTTTCCCTTCGTCATCATCAATGATTTCTCCTGCATTGTTTTTTAAAGGGCCAGCGCTCTCCCTGCAAATCCTTTTGCTGTTTATGTAGTTGAAAAATAGCTTCGGGTTGTTTCTGCTCTCTTTTGCGATTCGTCTTTCCGCTTCCTCCTTGGCAGTTTTAATCGTATCTTTGCATATTTTGTTTTTTTCCCTGTATGATTTTAGCGCTTCTTCGCTGCCTTGTTGCTTTAGTAGTTTGAACGCTTTCTTCTTTTCGTTTATTGCCCCTCGTACCGTCTTGTCAAGCCACATTGGTTTCCTTTTAGCTGAGTTACTTTTATTTTTGAAGGGAATGAACTGCTCACATGAGGCGATTAGGATCCTTTTGAACTTTTCCCATTTTTCCTCCGTACTGATATTTTTGAGGATGTTGTCCCAATTAATGTTACCGATAGTAGTTCTAAGCTCATCAAATTTTGCTTTACTAAAGTTTAGTTTCTTTGTCACTCCTTGATAAGGCATCCTATTGATTGACAGCTGGAAGTTGATTATATTGTGGTCGCTGTTCCCCAAGTGCCCCTCAACCTGCACCCCCTTTATACGTTCCGGTTTGTTAGTTAGTACTAGGTCCAGAATGGCTTTCCCTCTTGTTGGTTCCTGCACAAGTTGGTTCAGGTAATTGTCTTTAATTACTCTCAAGAACTTATCACCCCTGTGAGATTTGCAGGTTTCGTTCTCCCATGTTATATCTGGGTAATTAAAGTCCCCCATGATAATTACTTCGTTTCGTTTTGACACCTCCTCTATCTGCCTTAGTAGTAAGTCTTCAGTTTCTGCTGTTGCTTTTGGTGGTCGATAGAAGACCCCTATCAGGATTTTGTTGTTTTTTCCTCCCTGTATTTCTACCCACAGAGATTCCACCTGTTCGTCTCCTACCCCTATATCCTCCCGTAGCCTCGGCTTCAAGTTCGATTTGACGTACAGACATACCCCTCCCCCTTTCTGGTTCCTTCGGTCTCTTCTGAAGAGATTGTACCCCTGCAAATTCACCGCCCAATCGCACTTATCATCAAGCCATGTTTCAGTAATTCCGACCATATCATAGTTTTCATCAGTCATTCTTGCTTCAAGCTCGCCCACTTTACCGATCAGACTTCGTGCATTCGTGATCATACAATTTATTTCATTTTTTTTGTTTTTTAAATTTGTTTTGTTGCTATTCGTACTTATGGCTGATCTGTCAGTTCTAACTGTACTAACCCCACCCCCTGCTCGTCCCCCATTCCCTTTGCTTGGACCCAGATCACTAATTACACTGGCTACCCCACTATTTCTCATTTTACCCTCCCCCCCAGTCCCTAGTTTAAACACTCCTCCAGCCTTCTAGCCATCTTTTCCCCCAGCACAGCTGCACCCTCCCCATTTAGATGCAGCCCGTCCCTACGGTAGAGCCTGTAGCCGACAGCAAAGTCAGCCCAGTTCTCCAGGAACCCAAATCCCTCCTTCTTGCACCAACTCCGGAGCCACTTGTTTACCTCCCTAAGGTCCTGCTGCCTTTCTAGTGTGGCTTTAGGTACAGGTAGTATTTCCGAGAAAACTACCCTGGAGGTCCGCGCCCTGAGCTTGGACCCTAAGTCCCTGAAATCATTTTTGAGGGCCCTCCATTGACCTCTAACTTGTTCATTGGTGCCAACGTGCACCATGACTGCTGGATCCTCACTAGCCCCTCCCAGTAACCTGTCAATCCGATCCGCGATGTGTCGAACTCGAGCGCCAGGAAGACAACACACCGTTCGACGATCCCGGTTTTTATGGCAGATTGCCCTCTCTGTCCCCCTAATAATTGAGTCCCCCACCACTAGAACCTGTCTAGCCTGCCCTGCGCTCCCCGTCCCCGTCTCACTGGAGCAGTCATCCCCCTGGCGTTCAGAGGGCGTGTCGTGCTGCAGCGGTGCTGGTTCTGTAATGGCATCCCCCTCATCTGCCAATCGTGCAGACTTGTTGGGTTGTGCCAGTTCAGGACTAGCCTCCCTGGTTCTCTTCCCTCTATCCCTCCTTCTTTCTGTCACCCAGCTGACTGCCTGCTCCCCCTGCTCTTCCGTACTACCATCCGCCCCCGCCTCTACCCCAGCGAGTGCCTGCTCAGTGAGCACCAAACTCCTTTCCATGATGTCAATGGCTCTCAGTGTTGCCAGTTGCCCATTTAGATCCAGAATTTGGGCTTCTAAATTTGCAACGTGCATGCATCTTGCGCAACAGTATGCACCCTCGATCGGCTGATCAAGGACCGCATACATTGCACAAGTAGCACACTGGATGACATTGCCAGGCATGGAGCTCATCCTAATGGGGATCTACAATTTACTTGTGGAAGTAGTGAAGATAGCCTTGCTCACACTCCGCTCACACGCTGCCGCAACCGCTGTCCCGCTGCCGCAACCGCTGTCCCGCTGCCGCAACCGCTGACCCGCTGCCGCAACCGCTGACCCGCTGCCGCAACCGCTGTCCCGCTGCCGCACCCGCTGTCCCGCTGCCGCACCCGCTGTCCCGCTGCCGCACCCGCTGTCCCGCTGCCGCACCCGCTGCCGCACCCGCTGACCCGCTGCTGCAACCGCTGACCCGCTGCCGCAACTTCTGACCCGCTGCCGCAACCGCTGGCCCGCTGCCGCAACCGCTGACCCGCTGCCGCAACCGCTGGCCAGCTGCCGCAACCGCTGACCCGCTGCCGCAACCGCTGACCCGCTGCCGCAACCGCTGACCCGCTTTCGCAACCCCTCACCCGCTGCCGCAACCCCTCACCCGCTGCCGCAACCCCTCACCCGCTGCCTCTCTCGCGCAACCTCTTACCCGCTGACACTTATGCGCAAACAGTCAAAAATTTTTTTTTTTTTTTTCCCCCCCTCACAAACACTTAGACCCCCAGACACACACACACACAGAAGACACAACTAACCAGATACACAGAAGACACACAGCTCACAAACACACACAGAGGTAGATACTCAGCTCCTCCGCTCCTCCTGGTGACGTCACCCGCTGTCCCGGCGGCCGCTCACTCTGCCCTCCTGACTCAGCTGCTCCGCTGAACTCCTGGTGGCCTCTTGGCGCCGGCTGCTGCGCTCCGGTCACACTGGTCACTCCTGCCCCCGCACCTGCTTCGGCTGCCGCTGCCCCCGCGCCTGCTTCGGCTGCCACTGCCCCCGCACCTGCTTCGGCTGTTGAGCTGCTCCGCTGTCCCCTTCAGCTCCCCGCTCGCTCGTGCCTCCGTCTCGTGTCGCTACTCCTGGCGTCTGACGTCACTTCCCATAATGTATGGGAGCAGTGTGTGAGTATAGTGATTCCTCTGTACAGTCTTCCTCTGTCCAATGTCTGTGTTCTTTTGGCCATCTTAATCTTTTTCTTTTATTGGCCAGTCTCAGATATGGCTTTTTCTTTGCCACTCTGCCCTGAAGCCCAAAATCCCGCAGCCGCCTCTTCACTGTAGATGTTGACACTGGTGTTTTGCGGGTACTATTTAATGAAGATGCCAGTTGGGTACCTGTGAGGCGTCTGTTTCTCAAACTAGAGACTCTAATGTGCTTATCTTCTTGCTTAGTTGTGCAACGCGGCCTCCCACTTCTTTTTCTACTCTGGTTAGAGCCTGTTTGTGCTGTCCTCTGAAGGGAGTAGTACACACCGTTGTAGGAAATCTTCAATTTCTTAGCAATTTCTCGCATGGAATAGCCTTCATTTCTAAGAACAAGAATAGACTGTCGAGTTTCAGATGAAAGTTCTCTTTTTCTGGCCATTTTGAGCGTTTAATTGACCCCACAAATGTGATGCTCCAGAAACTCAATCTGCTCACAGGAAGGTCAGTTTTGTAGCTTCTGTAACGAGCTAGACTGTTTTCAGATGTGTGAACATGATTGCACAAGGGTTTTCTAATCATCAATTAGCCTTCTGAGCCAATGAGCAAACACATTGTACCATTAGAACACTGGAGTGATAGTTGCTGGAAATGGGCCTCTATTCACCTTTGTAGATTTTGCACAAAAAAAACAGGCATTTGCAGCTAGAATAGTCATTTACCACATTAGCAATGTATAGAGTGCATTTGTTTAAAGTTAGGACTAGTTTAAAGTTATCTTCATTGAAAAGTACAGTGCTTTTCCTTCAAAAATAAGGACATTTCAATGTGACCCCAAACTTTTGAACGGTAGTGTATCTTCTCATGATGATTAGGATCAATTATTATTTCCAGGTCAATAGTTTCAGAAGTAAAAGCACCAGAACTTGTTATTTCTATAGCACCAACTTATTCCACAATGCTTTCAGGTAATTTATTTATTACCCCCCACCAAGCTGGGTACTCATTTTACCAACCTCAGAAGGATGGAAGGCTGAGTTGAACTTGAGCCGGCTACCTGAACCTGTGGGGATTTAGCCTTCAACCTTCAGGTCATGACCAAGAGCTAAGGACTGCATACTGCTGTCTTAACACTCTGCACCACATGAGGGCTCCAGAACTTAGTGGCGATCCATCAACAGCCATTATTTCGACCAGTCTTCACTGGACTGGGATCAACTTGATTATCAAAAGCAAACTTAATGTCCGTAAAATTTCTTGCTTCCCCAGAATCCAACATTGCAGCATCAGTTAACATGCAAGATCCATAAGAGAGTTGAAGGAGTATGATGATAGTTGTGTCAGGGTAATCTGTAATAAAGCACGTCGGCAAAGCGCAGCCATGTCCCGTGTGAGGAATTATACCAGACCTCTGTGTGTGTGGTGTTTTCTTCTTACCGCCGGCAACGGGGCAAGTGGGGTGGGCCCGATTGGTGTTGTACTTAGAATTACCCTGACAAAGAATGCAAGATATTCCAAGGCTTTAGAAGGCTGAGAGAGATGTTCTAGAAATTCTGAGAAGATACCGAACCAGACACAAGGCCGCGTGTACTTGGCCGTTTTCCCAGAAGCGCTGGAACAAGATATCAAGATGTTCAACCATGTACATAATTTTCACTGTCTTAGGCTGGAAATCCGGACTTCCCATATATGGTTATAAGCCCATCACCCCTTGCTGGGGATGGGACAAAGGGTATAAGATCTCATGTAATCTGTAATAAAGCACGTCGGCAAAGCGCAGCCATGTCCCGTGTGAGGAATTATACCAGACCTCTGTGTGTGTGGTGTTTTCTTCTTACCGCCGGCAACGGGGCAAGTGGGGTGGGCCCGATTGGTGTTGTACTTAGAATTACCCTGACAGTTGGAGTCATCAAACTCAGAGATTTAAAATGGGAACCTGATGCGGAATTCTGTTTGAGTTCCGTCACAGCGATTGACCTTTGTAGAATAAGAGGAATGTCCAAGTTTCACACAATAAGGGCATAATCTTTCCACAACACCTTGACATCTCTCAGCAGCAGAAATTCTTTCCCGAATTATATCTACCTGCTGTGGTTCCAGAACAGAATCACTTTGAGAGGAAACCCGGGTTTTAGGAAATGAAAGATTGACTGGTAAGTTGGGGAGGGGGAGGAGGGGCTCCAGAATCATAATAAAACCGTTTTTCTTGCATCCTTTACCAGAGTTTTGGCCAATATGAATATGCAACCGAATATAGTCCTCAAGATCTGCAGGAAGATCTACTTCAGCAAGCTCATCTTTCACCTGTTCTGGAAGACTCCCATGGAAACATTATTGCAGAGTGGAAGAATTCCATAAGACATCAGATGCTCGGCACCAATACTGTACAGAATATTCATATTACGTTCCTGCAGGCAGTGGGAACAGCGACCTACATGAATGAGAAATGGGAAGGGATATGCTCTCGAACGGACACCGTACATAGCAATACATAAAACCGAATGTATAAACAATGACAATAGGGAATAAAATACTTACCAAATGTACTAATACACAAGCAGATGGTAATAGGACTAAGTACGAGGTGTTGGTTTGTATTGTGGCCAAAACACGTAAGCTCACAAACTCCCTTCAAGGGTCCTTGTTGTCTTGTTAGTCCCTACTCTAACAGGACAACTAAACCACAACAAGGGAACCCTACCTGCAGGTGGGGCGATTCTCCAAGTAAGGACAGGCCCACACTGGAACCTACGGGCCAACTGGCTTGCTCCAGATGATAACAGGCAGGAACACTGGACAAGGACGTAACACACAACAAATGCCTGCACAGCTACAGATGCAGGGGAATTCAAACATAGGACATCATTCATACAAGGGGGCAGCATACCTACAGACAGACAGACAGACAGACAATCAAGACAATGCCCTAGTGTCTATTGAAGGGCAATGAACAGGACAAGGCTCGAGCGTCTGCTCACTAACGGACATATTATTTGGAGTTTTAGAGCAATGGACCAGCCGCAGTTTGAGCCGGGATGGGGGGCAGGACGGCATGTGGCCAGTTCCCCTGAAAATGTTTTGGTCTACCTAGCCCAACCTTCTGACTTGACATTGCAGCTGCTTTCCCCACTGTTATGCTCTGCATTTGACTGTCTCTACCTGTGCGACGCTTTGCACAGTGTGAACAAAACCTGCAAAGCGCCGCACATAGAATGCCATATTTAGTGCTGCACCCTATACACCAGTTTGGAGCAGCTAGTGTTGGCTATACTGTGCTATCTGCCGCCGGTGCCTGCCCTGTTTTCTCTGCTCCTGCAGACTATATATAGCTGTAACGAGCAGAAGGCCCTAATCGTCAACCACCACACAGAGCTGGAACATCTTCCTTGGATGCTATAAATGTTTTTGCGCCAAATAGAATCCATTCATGTCAATAAGTTTGTTCTCATTACATTTTTGTGAGTGCATTTCCTACGCACGCAGAAAAATAGGACCTGCTCTATTTTTCTGCGTATTGCTCAGTAGAGGCCCCCACAGAAGTCTATGAGAGGTGCACAAATGCGCAATACACTGCACAATACACTTCCGGGAAAAACAGAACACATCTGGATGGCGTGTTTTGCGTGCACACGTAAACAGGTTCTGAGTGCGCAAAAAGTACAATAAAATGCACTGATACTTGCACAAATCTACCTCGTTCATGACGCAAATATGTTGTGCAATTGTGCATATGGTTGTCTGAATAATACCCTTACACTAGACCACAACCAAGGGGTACACATGGAGGTGAGCAGCATCCAAGGAGATGTTTTTTTTTTCTTCTAAGACTTAGGTTATCTTGATCTGTACAGTTCATGAACTTATGACGGTCCCCAAGTTTGTCCCAGGAGGTGGTGACCGTGTAGAATCCAATGGGCCACTTCTACCCCAAGCATAGCAGAACAATATTCATGGTTATATGTTGATACCAAGAGGGGTTCTAGATACGTTTGAGGATCCTGCATCTTCTGAATGCTCAGGCCTACAAAACCAGATTGCAGACTTAATGTCTATTTTTTTGATATTTTACTTCCTAGGATTGGGCGGCAGATATTTGAGATTCCAGAGGACTTCCCCTAACTCGCTCTCTGGGGCGTTGGGCTTCATGCATAAAAAAAAAAGAGATTTAGCCTATCAATCCAGGATGTTAGGCCTTGTTCACATGACACTTTGCTGATCCTATTTTTTTGCACATGCATAAATGATCACGCAAAATCGGTAATTGTGTATGCATCCATTGCCATCAGTGGGTTCTATCCTCTTAGTTTTTTGCATATAAATTTTTACGTAGGCAAAAACGCGCTGAAATACGCCCATGTGAAGGAGGCCTGAGGGCTTTGACAGACGAGTTGTGCCACAACACAGCGTATTTGCGCATGATCAAGATTTTGATATGTGCGTGTCAGCGCATAGTGAGGCCTCATTCAGACGAGCGTGTTTTTTGCGCACCTATGCGCGCGAAAGAAATGCACTCCTCTTTTATGCATAAAACGCATGAACGGGCAGAGTTTGCACATGAAACTTTGCCCTTTACTGGAGCAGCAGCTCCATGAAGGTCCCCTCATCACTGAACACTGTGACAGCACTATCACAGTGTTCAATAATGAGGGGACTGCAGCTGGACCAAAAGAATCCCGTATCACAGCTGTGGTAAAGGACCGTGATGCCATCCAATTGCTTTCAATGGGGCCGGCGCTGCCCCATTGAAAGCAATAGGATGAAGGGAAACCCTGCATAGATTTTCGGGGAAGGGCTTAAAATATAAGCCCTTACCTGAAAATAAGCTCTAGCTGCTGGAAAAATTACAAAAAAATAATACATCACCTCTCTGGCACGTCTTCTCCCTGACTTCCCTGCACTGTTCTGAAGCAATTTCTTCTGGCTGGGGATTTAAAAATCCCCGCCTCCTGGAAGTGCTGCCTCTGATTGGCTGAGCACCCAGCCAATGAGAGGCATTGCTTTCTGGAGGCGGGGTGTTACGGCACTCTGCCCCCCAGAGCGCCAGGTGGGGTGCCCTGATCTTCCCGCACTCCACTGTCCCTGCCTACTTGCCTCGGCCCTGGCTACCCCCAGGCGGACAACTGGGCGGTGGTCCCTGCGCTGGCTAGGGACCTGGCGACTACCTAGATGGAACTACTAACAGGGGACAGAGTGCCGACAGAAGAGGCAGGTGGAACAAACCAACAAAACTTACAAGCAGAGTAAGTCTGGAGATGGAGCTCACAGGTAAACAGACAGGATACTGACGAGCAACTAGCACAGACTGGAACAGACCTGACTAGAGGCTAGCAGAACCAATAACTGGCAGTGAGCTCAGGTCACTGCCAGCCTTTTAACTAAAAGCCTCCGCCCAGGGGCGGAGAGTGGGAGGAGCCGACTCTCCCACTGTTGCCTAAGGAAGGTGGAGGAGAGCGGGCGGCACCCTACGGGCGGACACGCCCACGCCGCTGCACGCTGGCTGCTCCACGCCGCTGCACGCTGGCTGCTCCACGCTGCTGCACGCTGGCTGCTCCACGCCGCTGCATGGTAACATTACCCCCCCTCTGACGGGGGACCTCCAAGAACTGTGCATTGCTAGGATCCTGATAGCTACGCAGTTCTCCGTCGTCCAGGCTGAATCCGTTCTTCCATAGCTTTAGAACCACATGGACATCCTGCCCTTGATGGTGTTTGCGAGCTCCGAGAACATATGCAGACTCCTCCTCTGGGGCTGCGCCCAATCTATACCCACCGCCTGCAAATGGCGACGCTCGGCTGCTTTCTCCACCAGGGCTTTTCGTAGTTCTGTCCACAGCAACAGCTCCATGTTCTTTGGCTCCTTTGAAGAGATCTTCTACAAGCTCATTCGGGCTCTTCTTTCTTGGAGGACCAACAATTTGTTGTCCGCTTCTTTCTGAGCCGCCAGCGTAAAACCTTTGCCCTTCCTCCTCTTCTTCCTCCTCTTCCTGTGCGTGCACCAAGTCTCTGAATGATGTCACCCTGTGATCGCTGGGTCCAGAACCACGAGAAGTGGAGCCTGGGGGCGGCTGTGGTATTGTCATTATGTCCTCATCGCCTCCCTCTTCATAGAAACTAGCTAGAGCGAGCTGCAGGTCCCAGCCGGCGGACTCCAAAAAGAACCTCCCTGACTCTACGGGTTTGCCTGTCCTGCTTCCTAGACCTGAGCCTCCTGTCTGCCTTCACTGCTAGCTCCATAGCCTCCCTTAAGGACCCGGGAACGGGGTGGGAAATTAACAGGTCTTTAACTGCGTCCGAGAGGCCCTGGCTACCCCCAGGCGGACAACTGGGCGGCGGTCCCTGCGCTGGCTAGGGACCTGGGGACTACCTAGATGGAACGACTAACAGGGGACAGAGTGCCGACAGAAGAGGCAGGTGGAACAAACCAACAAAACTTACAAGCAGAGTAAGTCTGGAGATGGAGCTCACAGGTAAACAGACAGGATACTGACGAGCAACTAGCACAGACTGGAACAGACCTGACTAGAGGCTAGCAGAACCAATAACTGGCAGTGAGCTCAGGTCACTGCCAGGCTTTTAACTAAAAGCCTCCGCCCAGGGGCGGAGAGTGGGAGGAGCCGACTCTCCCACTGTTGCCTAAGGAAGGTGGAGGAGAGCGGGCGGCACCCTACGGGCGGACACGCCCACGCCGCTGCACGCTGGCTGCTCCACGCCGCTGCATGGTAACACGGGGATTTCTCAATCCCTGGACACCAGAATATAGAAAAAGACTGCCGGGGAAAGGGAAAAGAGCGAGACAGCAGTCTAGGTGAGTTTTTTTTTTTACAGCTAGGTATGATTTTCGGGGTAGGGCTTATATTTCAAGCCCCTGAAAATCATTGCTGTAGGGTTGCCTTCATCCTATTGCTTTCAATGGGGCCGGCGCTGCTGCCACCCAATGGGTGGCAGCAGCGCCGGCCCCATTGAAAGCAATGGGATGGCATTGCGCTCCTCTGCCACAGCTGTCACAGCTGTGGCAGGGGATTCTTTCGTTCCCACTCCTCTCCCCTTATCAATGGACACTGTGACAGCTGTTGCAGGGGATTCTTTCATCCCCGCAGGGAGTTCCCTCATCACTGAACACTGTGACAGTGCTGTTCAGCGGGGATTAACGGAACCCTCTGGGAGTCCCCTCATCCCCGCGGGGACGAAGGAGTTAACAGTGGGACATTTAAATTACATTTTAAATGTCCTGCTGTAAGCAGCGGGGACGCTATTGGCAGCAAAGGTGTTTCCATTAACTCCTGCTCCCATAGGATTCAATGGAAACTCCTGCAAAGCGCGCACAATCAGCGCCCACCATGTCATAGCTTTTTCAGCTGCGTGCTGTTTTGCACTTCAAATTCTGCACATATGAACGCTTCTATAGGAACCCATTAGTTCTTTTAGAAGCATGCATAATGCGTGCGCAAAACACACGCTCGTGTGAATGAGGCCTAATGTAGGTTTTGCGCTCGCAGTGCTAGTTTACATGCGTGCACGTTACTTCATTTCTGTGGAATTGAATAGCTATTTAAAGCCAGATAAGGGCCGTCTGTCTTCTTCTCTGGAGCAGAGACATGCACTGCATGCTGCGGTTTTCCTTCTAATATCTTGAGCCGGATCTCTGGCAGAACCTTCGACCGGAGGTTCCAGCGTAGATGTAAAACTGACCTAACATATATAGTATATTTATAATATATCAGTTACAACCGATAACTGTGATCCACCATGCAATAAACCAATTCTCAGTCAAAACTCTTTAAAAAAAGCAATAAGTTGCTGGTAAATATTTCCCGTTTCACTTGGATTGGTAAGAGGGAATGGATTGTCCAGGGCATTTACCAATCTATCCACTTGAGAACACAGCAGGGTTGCAGATGCAGTTGAGGGTGAAACTGAGCATAAGTTAGTGTAACTGACAGCCTCTCAACACTCAATTTAACATTCTTGTACAGAATATCAACTGTTGTTTTCCTGCACGCGGTTACTGAGCGTTTACGGCTTCCTTCTGCAATCTCATTGCATTAATGCATTCCTGTTTCATGTGTACTTTGTCTCATGCCAACGACTTCTGCACTTTTTACTATTCGTTGCTCTGTTTGCCTGTTTAGAATTCATTTCCTTTTTCGTAGTTTTATTATTTTTTGTTATTTGTGTAACTTTTTTGCTGCTCTGGTTACTCTATTCCTTCGCTTTCTGTTTTGCTCACAATGCGTGTCCTTTTCTTTTTTTTTGGTTATTGTTGCTCTCCGGTGGCTTCATCGCTCGCTCCTCTCAGTTCAGGCGTCCTATGTTATTTGTATTTTATATTCATTTCACTGCTGCATATCAGCTTTAAGCGCTGTTCTATCTATGAAGGATGGAGCTATCCTGGGAAATTCATATTTTTCCTATATGTATCGTCTGCAGATACAGTATGTGTTGTGCGCGAAGTCATATTACGGTTGTCTGAATAAGGCCAAAGGAAAGGGCTACACACAGACTTTTGTCATTCAATAAAACAAGTGAAAACAAACCTACAAATTAGTCACTGTTAGGGCCATTTCAGACGACCGTATATCGGCTGGGTTTTCACACCAAGCCGATGTACGGTGTCCTTGTCTGCAGGGGGGGAGGATGGAAGAGCCAGGAGCAGGAACTGAGTTCCCGCCCCCTCTCCGCCCCTTGCCACTATTTGCAATAGGAGGGGGCTAGATGGGGGCAGAGCTAAGTCTTGGAGCTTAGCTCCGCCCCTGTCCCACTCCTCACATTGCAAAAAGTGACAAGGGGCGGGAGCTCAGTTCCTGCTCCTGGCTCTTCTATCCTCCCCCCCTGCAGACAAGGACACCGTATATCGGCTCGGTGTGAAAACCCAGCTGATATACGGTCGTCTGAATAAGCCCTAACATTATAGTTTCTTAGCACAATTTAAAAAAAATGTCAAGAAGTCAAACAAACATGTCGAACAAATATTCAATATTTTTATAAATGATCTAGAGGATGGAACTAAGGGAACACTTGTAATGGATTGTAATAAACTATGTAAAATATCTATTGCAAATATGTGTTTCTTTTCCTCACTACTAACACAGCTGCCTGCTGAAAGTGCTGACTAACCCCCTCCCATCATCTACTCAATATGGCGACTCCCTCGTCCGGGAATTCCAAGATAAGGACGTCAGCTCCTAGAGGAAGAGACCCATACAAGACAATCACCAATCAGCTACAGGTTTGTACTTCATGACATATTAATTATACACACTTTCTATAAAGCCCCATGCAGCTTGATTAGAATAAAGCAGTGTCATTCAGCTGAACAGCAGGTGTGTCAGCGTGTGATTCTTCTGTGCATGCACAGGCCAAAAAAAAAACACAGAATGGGAGGAATTGGGCTAAGCAGCACACGTGAAAAAGACGAGTATACTAATAGATCATAGACTGAACATGAGTCAACAATGTGATGCAGCAACCAAAAAGGCAATCACAATTCACGTGAAGTAATTATCCCCCTCTACTCTTCCTTAGTCAGACCACATCTGGAATACTGCGTCCAGTTCTGGGCATCAAAATTTAAAAAAAGACATAGACAAACGGGAGCAAGTTCAGAGAAGAGTTACCAAGATGGTGAGCGGTCTGCAAATCATGTCCTAAGAGGAACATCTGTTTGGGATGGTTTAGTGAAACCTGCATTGCGCAGGGGGTTGGACCAAATGACCCTGCAGGTCCCTCACTACTACATAATCTCAATTTTAATGAAACTACACCTAATATTCTTTGACTCGTATTCACACGGCCAATATTCTCACGCGAGTTCTGTCCGTGACCAAGATGGGCAGATCTCACACGGACAAAAGAGCCCATTAATTTCAACGGGTTCTTGATCACAAACAAAAGAAAAGAAAGATTGCTGCATGTCCTCGTTTTGTGCCTCGCAGGAGAGTAGGACTGCAGTGTCCCGCATATTGCATAGCACATGGACCGGGTGTGCATGTGTTGTGCGATGCAGGTTATGCCTGAGAATCCCGGCCGCCACTCGTTATCGGCCGTTTGAATACGTCCTAGAAAACTGTCTTGTTATATAGATGATAGTAACAGTGAGGATGAATGTCACAAAACAAATCATCTATAAGAAAATTATATTTTTAACAGAAGCTAAATGTGATAATGTATGAAAATATCAACAGCAAACAATAGAATTTTTAGGTCCTACCTTGAGGGCTATTGCCACAAACATCATCTGGTACCCGTTGTCAGTGAGATAAGGGCTTCAACAGATGAATGTATGCGCACATGAACAAGGGTTGTCCGCAGGGTCACACTCATGTTCAGTCTATGATCTATTAGTATACTTCCCCTTGATTAGTAATAGGTGACCCCTATTGTCGCCCCAGTAGTAATAGCTGACCCCTATTGCAGCTGCAGTAGTAATAGGTGACCCCCAATTGCAGGCCCTAGTAGTAATAGATGACCCCTATTGCTACCCCAGTAGTAATAGGAGACCCCTATTGTGGTCCCAGTAGTAATAGCTGACCCCTATTGCGGCCCAAGTAGTAATAGGTGACCCCTATTGCGTCCCCAGTACTAATAGCTGACTCCTATTGCAGCCCCAGTAGTAATAGTGACCCCTATTGCAGCCCCGGTAGTAATAGGTGACTCCTATTGCGACCCCAGGAGTAATAGCTTACCCCTATTGCGGCCCCAGTAGTAATAGGGTCCCCCATTGCCACTTTCGCCATTGGTCCCCACTCTACTCACCACTGCAGCAGTGTCTGGACAGGCTGTAGTGAGGAAATGAATGAACAGGACCTTTGGTGGCATAGCAACGCAGATCACATCACCAGTGCCGGCTCACGTGATCCACGCTGATATGCCACTGCACGTTCTGTTCCTCATTAGAGCCTTCCAAGTACTGCCACATCGGTGAGTAGAGCGGGGACCTAGACCCTTATTTGGAGTCCCTGACTATAGCTTGCGGGTCCCCAAGGGCTCTGGGAAGCACAGTTTGGAAAATTCTGCTGTAGAATAATGCCCAAACACCAAGAACGTGAAAACTCGTATGGATGGTTACTAAGGGGTTAACAATCCCTGGTAAATTATTTGATTACTGAGTGTAACAATCTTTGTTATTCTAAATGTGCCGTCGCTGTGAGAAAACAGATGCACGTTCTACCTACAACTGGGGTATAAAAATATAATCCGCATACGGTTCCCATTTTTTTGCAACAGTTCAGAATGTAGCAAAAATACATTTCTATTGTCATGGTAACAACAGCTCTCATCATTCTGATACCTGAGTGCTACATTGTATGCCAGATATTTATAACGTCTTCTACTGGAACAATGGAAAGCTGTAAACTCTACTCCTCGCAGGCACGCTGCCTCCTAAATATCTTCCCCTAATGTGAAGCAGTTTCAGTTCTTTTACTTTCTTTACACTGCAGACACTTTGATTTTATTTTGTATGATGATTTTCTTGCATTTTCTCCCGTTTTCTTCTTGACTGAATCTAGGAATTCGCTTTAATCAAAGCACAATATTCCGGTTCAGAGCAGAATAACTCATGCAATATAATTATACGCTGAACAATAGAAATGGCTGTTTTTAGGTTTCCATGGTAACGTCAAATATCTTGCCAATTAGTATTAAAATGTAGATGTCTCCTAGACGCGGCTTGTTTGCATATATTTTAAAAGGGGATTGTGAAACACACACTGCTCTCTGAAATAAAGGGCAGCAATTTAGCTCCTATTTGTACGTGTGATTCTCAATCTTTTCTGTAATTAATATTTGTTTACATTTGTTGTTTTATATTTTCAACACTTAACTTTATTCTTAACGAAGGTGTTTGCTTTCCGTGTCAATCTGTACCCAGAGGGGGAATTTTCAAGAATTGATGCATAACAAAGGCAATGTTACTGAAGTCAGCCAGGCATTTGCTTTCCTTTTAGTAATTCCAAAACAGAGAAACTCACTAAATGATTTTAATTATAATATTGAGATCCTATAAAGCACACGTCAAATTTAAGGCTCTCGAGCCAAACCCAACCCTCTGCCTCCTTTTATGTGGCCCGCTGGCGGTTCATTAACCTAAGAGGTATTCCACTCACCCAGCCTGCAGCTCCGGACCGGCGGCAGCAGTGCAGAGTCTGTGACCGCTGATCTCTCTGCCGTCGTTGTCTGCGTGCGCCATCCTGTGGCCAGTATAGATACTGAAGGGAGAGGTCAATGGTCACAGACTCAGCAACACTACTGTAGTCACTATTACTACTGGGAGTACTACGGGGGTCACTTATTACTACTGGGCCCAGTACAGTGGTCACTATTACTACTGGGACCACTATGGGGGGTCACAATTACTACTGGGGACACAATGGGGGACCCTATTATTACTAGGGCCACTATGGGGGTCACTATTATTACGGGGGTCACTATGGGAGTCACTATTACTATTGGAGCCTCTATGGAGGGCACAATTACTACAGAAGCCATAATGAGGCTTACTATTACTACTGAAGCCATTATGGAGGACACTATTTCTACTGGGGCCACTATGGGGGTCACAATTACTAGTGGGTGGGGAAACAATACTGGTATTTAGGCGCTGCTCTCTAAATGAATTTCGATAGACAGTGGGATAAAATTTTATTATATCAAATTAAAACCAGCAGATATGTGTTTCGGGATAGGCCACCTCCTCAGTTAGGCTGGGTAAAACATCACTCTTGGAGCTGGAGGATAAACCCAAAAGTGCTGGTGGTACCAGATGGCATGGGAAACCTATCCAGGGAGTATGTGCTTTATTGTTTTAGTAGTTTAAACAAATTATTTTTGCTGTTTATTGCCCCATTTATGTCTTTATTGAGGCACATTGGTTTTCTCCTATTTCTAACCCTTTTATCCCTGTAAGATATGAACCTCTCACAATAAGTAATTAGGATGTTTTTAAACATTTCTCATTTATTGTTTGTACTTGTTTTTGAGGACATTGTCCCAGTCAATACGGTTAAGTCCAAAATTGCTGTTCCCCTAGTCGTGTCCTGTACAATTTGGGTAAGGTAATTATCTTTAGTTATTGACAGAAAGTTATTTCCTTCATGAGATCTGCAGGTTTCGGCTTCCAATGTTTATATCTGGATAGTTAAAGTCCCCCATAATAATTACCTCATTGTGATTTGCTGCTTCATCTATTTGCTTCAATAATAGATTTTTAGTGGCATCTGTTATATTTGGTGTCTACAGAAAACCCCTATGAGGATTTTATTGTTGTTTTTCCTCTCCATGTATTTCCACCCATAGAGACTCTATATGTTCATCTCCCTCCCATATATCTTCCCATAATGTGGGCTTTAAACAGGATTTTACATAAAGACAAACCCCTCTTCCTTTCCGGGTTTTATGATCCCTTCTGAACAGACTGTAACCCTGTAAGTTCACTGCCCAGTCACAGCTTTCATTTAGCCAGGTCTCCGTCACTCCCACTATGTCATAGTTTTCCTCAGACATTATTACTTCTAGTTTGTTTACTTTATCGGTCAGACTTCTAGCATTAGTCACCATACAGTTTAGAAGGGTTTGGTTATTTTTTATATTACATCTATCCATACTAACTATTCTGCCCGTTCTAACTGTACTAACCCCTCCCATTGTTCCTCCCCCATTTTCATTACTTAGTTGCAGGTCACTGTCTACACTGTCTTCCCCACCTATCTCATAGGTTGCCCTCACCCTAGTCCCTAGTTTAAACACTCCTCCAACCTTTCTGCCATCTTTTCCCCCAGCACAGCTTTCCCCTCTCCATTGAAATGCAGCCCGTCCCTACGGTAGAAGCTGTAGCCGACAGCAAAGTCAGCCCAGTTCTCTAGGAACCCAAAACCCTCCTTCCTATACCCACTCTTGAGTCACTTCTTTACCTCCCTAATCTCCCACTGCCTTTCTGGTGTGGCATGTGGTATAAGCAGTATTTCAGAATATACTACTTTGGAAGTCCTTTCCCTAAGCTTACATCCTAGTTCCCTGGAAACATTTTGAAGGACCTTCCACCTACCTCTAATTTTGTCATTGTTGCCAATGTGTACCATGACTGCTTGATCCTCACCAGCCCCTCCCAGTAATCTGTCAACCCCAATCCGCAATGTGTCAAACTCGAGTGCCAGGAAGACAACACACTGTTTGACGATCCCGGTCTTTGGGCAGATTGCCCTGTCTGTCCCCCTAATAATTGAGTCTCCCAATACCAGGACCTGGTTAGCCTGCTCTGTGCTCCTATTTACTGGAGCAGACCCTCCCCCGGTGGTTAGAAAGCATGTCGTGCTGCAGCAGTGCTGTAATATCCCCCCCTGATCTGACAACTTTGCAAACTTGTTGGGGTGTGCCAGTTCAGGACTAGCCTCCCTGGATCTCTTCCCTCTACCCCTCCCCCTATCACCCAGCTAGCTGCCTGATCATCTTGCACTCCTATCCTACCATCCACCCCCACATATACCCCAGTTAGTGCCTGCTCAGTGAGCAGCAAACTCCTTTCCATGTTGCCAATAAATCTCAGTGTTGCAAGCTGAGCATTTAAGTCCGGGATCTAGGCTTCCAAATGTGCAAAATGAGCATATCTCATATGGCAGTATGCACTGGCTATTCAAGGACTACATACACGGCACAAGATGTACACCAGACCGCATTGTCAATCATGGAGCACATTCTAAATGGGGATCATACAGATAGATTAGATAAAAGTAATATATGCAAACATTTAAATAAATAAACAGTATTTAAATGCAAGTGCCTTTTTCAAAGTCCCTGACCCCTAAAAGTCACAGTTAGACCACAGTACAGTTATGTCAGCCACGCACACTCACTTAGAGATGGATTGAAATGGCACTTAGCTTTAGCGCTTCTGTTGCTCCTCTGGTGTTCTTTTATCAGCGGAATGGCGCAGTATTTCACGCATCTCTATGGGGACCTTTGGTGTGCAAATGCGCACAACAATAGAGAGGGTTTCATAGAGATATGTACGAAGCCATTGACATAGTTCTATTCTCCGTGTATTGTGCACGTTCACCCATGTGAAGCCACCCTTAAACCAAACGATTATTGAACAAGCCAATGATGATTTTAATGACTCCATAAGATGAAAAATGAACAAAAAGTGAATGGTTTATTGCTTGTCGTTTGATCTTTGGCTGCGTTTACACCGAACAGTTATCATGTATTTTTGCTTTGATTTTTTGAATGATCATTCTGCGTAAAAGGTCTTTAAGAGCAGCACTTCACACTTCTAACAATGGGAAACCCCCATGAAGCACCTGACGCCTCATTGTCAGTTTATACCTTCTACTTCTCTTGTTTTCCCTCCCTTTAGCTGTTGCTTTACTTATTCAATTACTGTCACATTATCGCATCACCAGAGAATACACTATGCTTATTAATCGGTCTTGTACACACAATTCCTGACTTTATTCCGTTTTGCTCCTCAGATCTAGCGCCAATTCTGAGCAAGATTTCTTAAGACAATGCTCTAATTTTCCAAGTGTAAGTGCTTCCTACTCCACTGCATTATCGCGGCCAAGAAGGTTCATCATCCAAAACAAAGCAGACTATTATGTTTTCTTCAAATAATCGCTACATTTGAGGATGCTCGCCAGAACAGCATTCCTTTTTGGCAAAATCACAATGGGTGAAAGCAGCAATTCTTAGAAAGTCGGGATATTGGAGAAATTAACTATTTTGTTAGAGGGTAACCCATCACCACATAAAATACACGCAAAGCATATGCTGAAGGGTCCAACAATAAAAGTAAAAATCCTTATTGAAAACACAAATCTCTGACATAATAAAAAGTACTCAATAAGTAAATATACTGCCAGTCAAAAATCTGGACACACCTTTTCAT